>NC_088873.1:26335657-27045584 GCF_032884065.1 Artemia franciscana
TGCTGGCAATTGGTAACGGAAAGCTTCCAGTAGTGGGAAAGCCAAAAATGTTGTATATTCGCAATTTTTACGTAGTTTGAAACACATATATAAATCTATCTATATTCACAGGTGGGACACAGGGACACAACTACAATGGCGCGTAACTAATATGGCGCGTAACGACTTACGCGCGCGGGGGGGCTTGGGGGGGGCGCGAAGCGCCCCACCAACTAGGTGTTGGGGTGGCGCGAAGCGCCACCCCAACAGCTAGTATATATATATATATAAATAAGTTGTCTGTGTGTGTGTGGGTCTGTCGGGTGACGTCATGTTTGTGTGTTGACTGACGTCATGTTTTCGACTGACGAAATTACAGACCGGGACATCGGGACACAAATGACGACGGGGACAAAGGCACATAGGGAATATAAATGGCGACCGGGACACTCAAAGAGAAAGGGACCGGGACACAAGGAATGTTCGATTAGCAATCACAATCAAAGCACCGGGACACAAATGACGACCGGGACACAGGCAGTATAAATGACGACCAGGACATAAGTAAAAAAAAACTAAAAAAAACTAATAAAAGGTAAAAACTATAAAAAAACTAAAAAGAAAAAAAAAACTAAAAACTAATAAAAAAAACTAAAAAAGCTAAAAAACTAAAAAAAAACTAAAAAAGAAAAAAAAGAAAAAAGGAAAAAAAATGAAAAATAAAGGCGAAAAATAAAACTAAAAAAACTAAAAAAAAAAATAAAAAGAAAAAAAACTTAAAAAAAGTAAAAACCAAAAAAAAATAAAAAGAAAAAAAGGGGAAAAATACAAAAATTTATTTCATCATATACCATTTCAAAAACGAATGTATATACAGACCGGGACACCGGGATACAAATGACGACCGGGACACAGGGAATATAAATGACGACCGGGACACAGGGATACAACTACAACGGGGACGCCGGGGGGCACAGGGGATATATAAATGACGACGGGGACACAGGGAATGTTCGATTAGCAATCACCATCAACAAAGCTCAAGGGCAATCATTAGAATCATGATGTATAACTAAAAAAAACTAAAAAAAAGGTAAAAAACTAAAAACTAAAAAAAAGACCAATTCAAAAGAGAATGTATACAAAGACCGGGACACCGGGACACAAATGACGACCGTGACACCGGGATTCAAGGAATATAAATGACGCCTGGGACACTCAAAGAGAAATCACAGACTGGGACACCGGGACACAAATGACGACCGGGACACAGGGAAACAACAACAACGGGGACGCCGGGGGGCACAGGGGGATATATAAATGACGACGGGACACAGGGAATGTTTGATTAGCAATCACCATCAACAAAGCTCAAGAGCAATCATTACAATCATGAGGTATAGATCTGAATACGTATTGTTTTCCCATGGACCATTATATGTTGCATGTTCAAGAGTCGGTAAATCTGACAATCTATTTATATGCACAGACAATGGGACAGCAAAGAATGTTGTATATTCGCAAGTTTTACGTAGTTAAAAACACAACTACAATGGCGCGTAACTAATATGGCGCATAACGACTTACGCGCGCGGGGGGCTTGGGGGAGGGCGCGAAGCGCCCCCACCAACTAGGTGTTGGGGTGGCGCGAAACAATTCAGTGTCTATTTAAATCAGAAAAAAGTCCTTTACCAACAACTGGTGTGAAACTGAGATTAATCCTTTTTGAAAGAATAGATAGATGTTAACTGTTCAACGACTGAGTACTCATAACTATATTGAGTTGCGTAATGACATGAATGAAGCTTCTTTTGTAGGAACGCCAGATTGGATACCTGATACAAAGTAGCAAGGACTTTAAAAGAAAGGTTGATTGCTGGGGTAGGAGGCTTCTAGAGCTATGCTCTGATAGTGCTCTTGTGGTTGGAAATGGACGATTTGGTAAGGATGCAGAGGTGGGTGAGTTTACCTGTCTTTCAGGAAAAAATCCAAGCATAATTGATTATATATTGGTTGGGCTCGAGCTTGTGAAATACACAATGTGCGTTGAGGTTCTATGTATCATAGGGTCAGATCATTTTCCAGTGGAGGTTAAACTAAGCCTTATAGCGGGAATAATGGGTAAGCAAATGTAGTGAAGAAGAGCAATGATGATTTTGAAAAAAAAATTATTATAAGAAGCATTTAAAGACTGAGTGGAGTTGTAAGGAGCTGGAGTTGATAGGAAATGAACTTTTGAGGCCCGAGGCAATTGAAAGGCTTGGAATTATTTACAAATGATCAATGGATATTGATATGACTCTGGATGAATTAGGTTCAGTTATTTATAATTGTGCTCAAAAGTCTGAAAGGTTAAATGAGAAAATAAATGTAAATTTCTTTGACAATGAGTGTAAAGTTATGATAAATTATTTAGAAGGTTGACTAGAGGCAGTTAAAAATTATTCTTCATCTGAGGAAAATCATGAATTATTGTTGATATTTAAAGAAAAAAGAAGAGAATATAAAATCGTCGATAAAAACAAAAAAGTGGCAGAAGCTTAGAGAAGAACAGAAGGAGCTTAAGCAAGCTTTTAATCTAGGTAATACAAAAGATTTCTGGTCAAAAATTAAATCAATGGATAATAAAACAAAGGCCCTATCAGATATCCCAGCGGCTGATACCTGGTCAAGTTATTTATAGAGTATAGAAGGGGAATGTATAGAATTAAGTAATGAGAATTGGAGCGATTTTGTGTTGTTCCCTATGAGAGAAAAGAATTATGATTGTGTAAGAGAAGTTTCGTCAGAAGAAATTAGGAAAGTTGTCAGAAATATGAAAGGAAGGTCTCGACCAGAAACAGATGGAATACCAGCAATTCTAATAAAGAGGTCACTTAATGTGATATTACCTGTGTTAGTTTACATATTTGATAGAATTTAATAGTGATTGAGTATGGTCTTCTACATGGAGGATATCTATAATGATACCTATATTTAAAGGGGGGAGTCCCAGGGATCATGAGAGTTATAGGCTGATAGCCTTAGCTTCTATACTTAGCAAAATCTTAGAGAAAATTTTAGATAGCCGGTTAAAGGATTGGCTAGACGGTATTGGAGTTATGAAAGAAGAACAGGGAGGTTTTAGAAAAGATTATAGTACTACGGATAGAGTGTTTATTTTAAGTGGATTAATTGAAAAGTATGGATCAGGAAAAAATTATTTATATCTTGCATTTTTGGACTTAAAAAAAGCGTTTAATAATGTCAATAGAGTTCTGCTTTAAGAAAGCCTACATGACTTGGGGCTACCTTCTTGTTTCATTCGTTTGGTTGTAAATATGTATTTTGAAACTAGTGGAATAGTAAGAGTATATGGGTCGGGTATTTCGAGACCTTTTAAAGTTAAGAAAGGAGTAAAGCAGGGAAGTGCCTTTTCACCTCGACTTTTTGGTCTTTTTATTAATGACATTATTGAATTTTTAGCAAAAAATGGGCTCCAACAGTGAGATCAGGTAATAAAAACTTCTCTTTGTTGTTGTTTGCGGATGACATTGCTCTAGCGGCGAATTCGGCAAATAATTTACAGAAGCTCCTGGATTTAACAGATGATTATCTGAAGATAAAGTTCCTGCAGGTAAATGTTCAGAAATCAAAAGTGATTATATTTAACAAGAGGAATGATAAATGTGAAAATAAATTTTGGTTTAACGGGGAGGAGATACAAGTTATGGATAAAATTAAGTATCTTGGACATATTTTTCAAAGTAATTGAAGATGGAATTCTCATATGGAATTCTCATATAAAGGAAACGTTAAACCGGGGAAGAGCAGCAATGTTTACAATTTTCCGGAATAACGTAAAGAGAATAAAAAATTTGTCGTTACATAAATGGGTCTTTTTATCGAGAATAAAGCACATTCTACATTACGGAGCAGAGATTTGGGGGCATGAGAAAGCGGCTCAGATAGAGATTATTCAATTAGAATACTTTAAGAGATTGTTTCGGCTGCATAGACTAACTCATTCCCAGTTTTTAAATGGTCTCAATGATTAAATTCTGGTTGAAAGTCGTCCAGTTACCGAGTGACAGGTTGCTTAAGACAGGTTATGAAGATTTACTCTAGCAGAAAAAAAAGATCATGGCCAATAAAAATAAAAGACATTTTAGACAAAACGGGGTTTTCCTTTGTTTGGAATGAAGGTAGAGGACCAGCGGATATAAATACAAATTGGGAGAATGAGATTAAGATTGTACTAGAGAACCAAATGATTCAGAAATGAAGTGAGGAGATAAAAAAATCAAAACATTAAAGTTATATAAGGATGCTAAGGTGGTTTATGGGCAGGAGTTCTGCTTTAAGCTGAATTTACCACCTACATATTTGACGTTGTGGATGCAGCTCAAGGCTAATTGCCTGCCAACTAGTGCAAGATTTATAAAATATTCTAAAGAAAGATGTTCCAATGAAGACAGATATACTTGCCCGCTTTGTAGAGTTAAAGAGGATTATTTAGTGCATTAATTCAGCCGGTGCCAGGGGCTCTCTACGATAAGGAAAGGAATACTTGGAAATAATAAGTTGATGCTTCCAGGTGTCTTAAATAGTACGTCGCCTCAGTTTATTTGTAGAGTAGCAAGGTATCTGGAAATTTTGTTAAATAAAAAATAATAATAATAAATTAAATTTAAAAAAAAGAAAAAAAATCACCGTAGAAGGTAAATGTAATGTTTTATTTATGTCTTTTTCCGAGTGTTAAGCGTTCTTTTCTATGATCCTTTTCAAGTATTAAGCACTAGTATTAGGTTAATTCAGTGTTTCATTTAAGCGTTTTATGATGATCGCTGATCAAAGTTTGTATTATTTGTGTCTTTCGCCTATGTTATTGTACTGTGTTCATGGCTGTATATTTGGCTTTAAAATATACTTATCTATCTATCATAAAAGGAAAAAAAATCTGAAAAAACTTGTTCAAAGAAAAATAAAGCTACATTAAAACAAGTTTGAGTAGAAAGTCAAATAACAGTTCAAACTTACAACCAGTAAGGATTCTTATCTTTATCACAACATCAATATATCTTTAAACAGACATTTCCATAGTTTTAATCTTGTCTCGAGCAATAACAAATTTGAAGGACGCATTCAAATTGTTTTACGGTGTTTCGAATAAAAGCGGCATATTTAAAAAACACATTCATATATTTTCTTATTTTGAAAAAAAACACTGTTTGAAGCACACATTTGTATACCTTTATCACACAAAGACACAAACACACAGGCAGAGAGACATAGATACAGCAGCCAAATATGAAATATACATTTCCATATTTTCTTCTTGTTACGAGGAAAAATACATTTTGAAGAAACACAAACGCACACACAAACACACACACATACACGCACACACGAACACAGACACGCATACATACACACACACACACAGGCACACAAATTTTGTTAAAATGTCTGTGCTTGTTGTTGTTAAATTGCGAATTTGTAAAATTCGCAAATGTCCAATATAGAAATTCCCAATAAAGTAAATATTCGTTGTAGGGAAAAACAGCTATTCATTTGACTATTCATTGTAATTTATATTAGTTTTTAGTCTCATTTAGTCATTGATAGTAATCTCTGCTCATTGTAAGTTTGATCTATTATTGGACTTACTTTTTGCTCGTATTTGGTTTAATGTAGCTTTTTTTTCTTTGGAAAATTATATTTTTCCAATTTTTTTTTTTTTATTTCCATCCGGTTTTAATTGACAAAGTTTTTTTTTATCAAACTGTTCGTGGTAACGAACTGTAGTAAGGAGCGAACCGGCTCAATAGTAAACGAAACTCTAAAAAAAGGAATTTTGATGCTAAAAGATACATCAAAAGAATCAGATTTTCGTGCTGATTCTAAATATATAAATTTCATCAAATTTAGTCTTTGTCATCAAAAGTTACGAGCCTGAGAAAATTTGCCTTATTTTGGAAAATAGGCAGAAACACCACCTAAAAGTCATAGAATCTTAACGAAAATCACACCATCGCATTTGACGTATCAGAGAACCCTTTAGCAAAAATTTCAAGCTCCTATCTTCAAAAATGTGGAATTTCGTATTTTTTGCCAGAAGACAAATCACGGGTGCGTGTTTATTTGTTTGTTTGTTTTGTTTGTTTATTTTTCCCAGGGGTCAACGTATCGACCAAGTGGCCCTAGAATGTCGCAAGAGGGCTCATTCTAACGGAAATGAAAAGTTCTAGTGCTCTTTTTAAGTGACCTAAAATTGGAGGGCACCTAGGCCCCCTCCCACGGTCATTTTTCCAAAACGGATCAAAATTTTAAGATAGCCATTTTGTTCCGCATAGTCGAAAATTATAATAACTATGTCTTTAGGAATGACTTACTCCCCCATAATCCCTGGGGGGTGGGGGTGAGAGGAAGGGGCTACGTGGGAGGATCTTTCCTTCGAGGAATATGTCATGGGGGAAGAAAAATTCAATGAAAAGGGCGTAGGATTTTCTAACATTACCATAAAAAAAATGAAAAAATAAACCTGAAAATGTTTTTTCAATTGAAAGTAAGGAGTAGCATTGAAACTTAAAACGAACAGAGATTATTACGCAGATGAGGGGTTCTAACAATACTTTAGAATAAAGAGCGAGGTGTTTAGGAGGAGATAAATACCTCGCTCTTTATGCTAAAGCATTTTTAGTAATTTCAACTATTTATTCTACGGCCTTTCTAATTCAGGGGTCATTCTTAAAGAATTGGGACAAAACTTACGATTTAGTGTAAAGAGCGAGGTATTGACGAGGGTGTTACGTAAGTTAATTCTTAAGTTACGTATATTTTTTACTAATAAAAACGTTTGTTAAAAATTAAAAGTTCTGGTTGCCTTTTTAAGTAAGCGAAAAATTGGAGGGCAACTAGGCCTCCTAATTTTTGTAAATTTGTTTGTTAATAAAAAATGTATGTACAATAAATGTCATTACTAGTAGATTCATCTTTTAGATTTTTTCTTCTTCTACATGTAGTTGGTCATTGACAAAGACTAGCGGCGGCAGATCATTTGGATTCCACTTGTATAAATAAAAAAAAACATGTTTTTTTTAACTGAAAGTAAGGAGCGACATTAAAACTTAAAACGAACAGAAATTACTTGTATATGAAAGGGGCTGCTTCCTCATAAACGATGAAAACAGTAAAAAACTTTAGCGTAAAGAGCGGGGCGTTGATGAGGAAGCAGCCCCTTTCATATACGAAGTAATTTCTGTTCGTTTTGAGTATTAATGTCGCTCCTTACTTTCAGTTAAAAAACTTGTATTTTTTATTTAATTTCTGCAAGTTTTTGAATCAATGCATGTTTTGATTTTGGCTCTCCGCAGAGGAATAATTAAAACGAAATTTGCATATTCTTTTGGCTAAATGGCTTTTTCATAATTTTGAGAAAAAAATAGCGGGGGAGGAAGCCTAGTTGCCTTCCAATTTTCGGTTAATTAAAAAGGCAACTAGAAATTTTAATTTTTTACGAATCTTTTTATTAGTAAAAGATATACGTAATTTATAAATTAGCTTACGTAAAGAACTTTTTTATTCTCATGTTTTTATTATATATATGGGGGGGTTCGCCCCCTCGTCAATATCTCGCTCTTTATACTAAAGTTTAAATTTTGTCCCAATTCATTAAGAATGACCCCTGAATCACAAAAGCCGTAGATTAAATAGTTGAAATTACTAAATATTAGTTTAGCGTAAAGAGCGAGGTATTAGGAGGAGGCGAGCCCCTCATATGGGTAATAATTTCTGTTTGTTTTAAGTTTTAATGCTGCTCCTTACTTACACCAGAAAAAAACTTTTTCATATTTATTTTTTCATTGTTTTTTTAAGTAATGCTAGTAAATCCTGCGCTCCCTTCATGTACATTTTCTTCTCCCATGACAAATTCCTCGATGGAAAGTTCCCCCAGCATATCCTCCTCTGCTCAACCCCTCCCCCAACCAAAAAATCCTCCTGAGAACGCCTGTACATTTCTCAATAACCATTGCTATATGTAAGCACTGGTCAAAGTTTGTAACTTGTAGCCCCTCCCACGGGGACTGTGGGGGAGTAAGTCGTCCCCAAAGACATAGTTATAAGGTTTTTCGACTACGCTGAACAAAATGGCCATCTCAGAATTTTGATCCGTTGAATTCGGGAAAATAATTAGCGTGGGAGGGGGCCTAGGTGCCATCCAATGTCTTTTGTCACTTAAAAGGGCACTAGAACTTTTCATTTCCGTTAGAATGAGCCCTCTCGTAACATTCTAGGACAACTGGGTCGATACGATCACCCCTGGGAAAAAAAACACACACACAAAAAAAATAAACACGCATCCGTGTGGAGCACGTATCCGTGTGTTCAGGAGCTTGAAACTTCTACAGAAGGGTTCTCTGATACGCTGAATCTGATGGTGTGATTTTCGTTAAGATTCTATGACTTTTAGGGGTGTTTCCCCTATTTTCTAAAATAGCGCAAATTTTCTCAGGCTCATAACTTTTGATGAGTAAGACTAAACTTGATGAAACTTATATATTTAAAATCAACATTAAAATACGATTCTTTTGATGTAGCTATTGGTATCAAAATGCCATTTTTTAGAGTTTTGGTTACTATTGAGCCGGATCGCTCCTTACTACAGTTCGTCACTACGAACTGTTTGACTGATCGCTTAGTCAAAATTCAGAGTCACAATTTGTACAATACCATGTAAATTAATTTTTATTATATCTTTTTGTGAAGACAATGATACTATATTCTCTCATAATGTAAAATGCATGTGTTTCAATCTGCTTATTTGAAACAATATCACAAAAAGTATTTTCATATAAACAATCACTCTCTGTAACAGCCAAATAAAAATCAGTAGGTTTATAAGCATAGTAGTAATTGTCTTAACGACGATTACGTAGAAACTATATTCTCTTTTTACTCCAAGAGTTGAAGCGTAGACCAGGTTATTCCTCGCAAAACAATTTAAAATCACAAAGATACCAGTCTCTTAGAAATAAAACTAAAATCATCATTTAGATTTTTTGGTACTCTTGTTTCATTTTCCTACCATCAACAACAAGTCCACTATCATCTTGCAACGGAGTAAAACCACTCACATCCAATTGTAAAATATGTTTAATATAAACAAAAATTTAAAGTAAATTAATATTCGCAATGATATAGCGCTGAAGGCTTCTTCACTACATCGCTAAAACTTCAAGATTTTATAGTTCGGAAGGGTAATGAAGAACCCGGTAATGACGATTTCACTACTTTGTATCAAACAGTTCGTGGTAACGAACTGTAGTAAGGAGCAACCCGGCTCAATAGTAACCAAAACTCTAAAAAATAGAATTTTATACCAATAGTTATATCAAAAGAATTGCATTTTAATGCTGATTTTAAATATATAAGTTTCATCAAGATCGGTTATACCCATCAAAAATTACGAGCCTGAGAAAATTTGCCTCATTTTAGAAAATATGGGGAAACACCCCCTAAAAGTCATACAATCTTAACAAAAATCCCACCATCAAATTTAGCGTATCAGAGAACCTTGTAGTAGAAGTTTTAAGCTCCTATCTACAAAAATGTAGAATTTCGCATTTTTTGCCAGAAGACAGATCACGGATGCGTGTTTATTTGTTTTTTTGTTTGTTTTTTTCCCAGGGGTGATCGTATCGACTGAGTGGTCCTAGAATGTCACGAAAGGGCTCATTCTAATGGAAGTTACAAGTTCTAGTGCCCTTTTAAAGTGATCAAAAAATTGGAGGGCATCTAGGCCCCCTCCCATGCTCATTTTTTCCCAAAACTCAATGGATCAAAGTTCTGAGATAGCCATTTTATTCACCATAGTCGAAATACCTAATAACTATGTCTTTAGGGACGACTTACTCCCCCGCAGTCCCTGTGGGAGGGACTGCAAGTTACACACTTTGACCTGTGTTTACATATAGTAATGATTACTGGGAAGTGTACATACGTTCTCAGGGGGATTTTTTTGGTTTAGGGGGGGAGAGTTGAGGAGGGGGGTTACGTGGAAGGATATCTCCATGGAAAAACTGCTCATGGGGGAAGAGAATCTCAATGAAGGATTTTCAGGATTTTCTAGCATTATTTGAAAAAACAATGAAAAAATAAATATGGAAAGTTTTTTCTACTGAAAGTAAGGAGTAGCATTAAAACTTAAAAAGGACAAAAATTATTACGCATATGGGGTTTACCCCCTCGTTTTAGTAATTTCAACTATTTATTCTACGGCCTTTGTGATTCAGATGTCATTCTTAAGGAATTGGGACAAAATATAAGCTTTAGTGTAAAGAGCGAGGTATAGACGAGGGTTGAACCCCCTCATATATGCAATAAAAACATACGAATATAGAAGTTCGTTACGTAAGTTAATTCATAAGTTACGTATATTTTTTACCAATGAAAACGTTTGTAAAAAATTAAAAGTTCTAGCTGCTTTTTTAAGTAATCAAAAAAATTGGAGGGCAACTAGGCCTCCTTCCTCGCTCCTTTTTCTCAAAAACTTCCTAAAATTTTCAAAATTGCAATTAACTAATATGCTATTTTTTTTTTTTTTTTATGTGTGGAGAGCCAAGATCAAAACATGCTTTAATTCAAAAACCTCCAGAAATTAAATTAAAAAACAAGTTTTTTTTTAAATGAAAGTAAGGAGCAACATTAAAACTTAAAACGAACAGAAATTATTCTGTATATGTTAGGGGCTTTTCCCCCTTAACACCCCGCTCTTTATGCTAAAGTTTCTTTCTGTTTTAAAAATAGAGTTAAGAGAAAGAGTCAAACTTTAGCGTAAAGAGCGAGGTGTTAAGGAGGAAAAGCCCCTAACATATACGGAGTAATTTCTGTTCGTTTTAAGTTTTAATGTTTCTCCTTACTTTCATTAAAAAAAAACTTGTTTTTTTTTATTTAGTTTTCTTAAGGCACTAGGAGGATCAATGTACTCTGAACAAAACTGAATGACAATTTCATCGGAAAAGCCAGTATGAGGAGTTGGCGACCACCTATGGCTGTCACCGGACGTATTATAAAGGTTTTTGGAGCCAAAATGGGTTAGCAAAAAACGTTGTTGACCTTCAAAACTATGTTGAGGGGTTGAAGACCCCCTATGGCAATCGTCTGACGTATTACAAGGGTTCTTGGAACCAAAATGGGTTACCTACAAATGCAGTTGAACCTCAAAAGCGGGTTTAGGAGTTAGCAACTCCAAATGGCCTGCATCTTAATTGATACCTAATGATTCCAGGTGCAAAAGGGATAGGGACCTGATCGGATTTGTTGATAGCATACTGCTAGGATCAAAGCCTTAAAGGATACTGATCTTTCGAGTCTGTCTAATGTCCAATATTTTTAATAGAAATTTTGACATATTTATTTTACCACTGTAATAACTGTAACAACCAACAGTATTTCTAGCAAAGATAAGGCAATTATATTATATTTTGACATATTTATTTTACCACTGTAATAACTGTAACAACCAACAGTATTTCTAGCAAAGATAAGGCAATTATCTCACATTTTCTAAGGCAGACATTTTCTCACATTTTTCTTGCTATTTCTCCTAAGTGTGGTGTTTTATTCAAATATTTTTGGACTATCTTTCCCATTTTAAAAACTATCTAGCTATACTGTAAAGTTCTTTTTTAGCAGGTTTTATGTCAAACTTGTGACACTCAGGCTTGAATCTGTCTCGGGGTAAGTTCTGGAAAATTAGAAAATTAGCAACAGCCGCTTCATATCAAATTAATTAGGCAAGTCTATCATCGTTAAAGAGGATTGACTCAAACCTTAGAGCGAAAATATTTAGCGAAATATTATCACTGTCCATTTTTTCGATATTGTTTTAAAGCTTTTTTAAACATAATTATTCGTCTTTGCAAGTATACGGTAATAACTGTATTGTTAATATGAACTTCTGTAAATTACAACTTTGATAGTACCGAGTTTCGAAACAGTTAAGACATGAAATGAATATGCCATTACAAACTGATCTTTTTTCATCTGTGCAGGAATTTTAAATTAATTTTTTTCGTGGAAGGGGGAAGCAAAAGCTTCCAGGAGTTTCAATATTGCAGAAAACTATATTTTCAAAATTTTTTTCAAGCAAAATTCCCTTGTCAGCACATGTTTCATTCCTGCGCACTTAGAAAACCTAACTAAGCTTACATTTACCCAGATTTAATTGGACTGTATAGTCCCGTCCTCAAATTTGACAATAATCTGTGCCTTTGAGATAGAGACGGAAAGAATAAATACGTGGAAAAAACAAACAAATGTGACACAGTCGCGCCATTTCCAGACAAATGTGATTTTTTTCTTAAGTTCAATTATCCTAAAACTCTAGTCACTAAGGAATGCTATGACATGGGGAGATGGGATTCATGAGGCATTTATTTTTATGAGAATTCGGGAAAGAAACTTTTCAGTGACGTTAGGAACTAAATTTCTCAAGTTATGACTCACTGGGAAATAAGAAGAAAGGTATCCAATTAATAATCGTGAAAAGTGAAGGAGTGGCACCTAGTAAATGAAAATATCTATGGGCGCTACACTCATACGATGTTAGATCAAGACTGGTGTCTCTTTTTAAATCTAGGAAATTCCCAACTCTTACTTCAGGTGATATATTGTCGTTACCATAAAGTATATAAGATAAAAAAAAATTCCAAAGAATCTTTTTTTAAGGAAAAGTAAAGAGCCATATTTAAACTTAAGATGAACATAAATAAATTAAAGTAAAAATTAAAACTTAAAACGACCGGAAATTACTATCTATGAAGAAATGAAATCATATGAAAAAATGAACAATCATATCAAACATAAAGATAATAGATACTGAGATAGATGAATAATTAAACCCTATAATGAGTAAAAATCAAAATAAATAATCAATTCACACTGAAAACAAACATTTACAGACAGAATTAGGCTACTGCGCTCCTCCCCCTAGTTCGGCTGTGATAATTAAAAGTGTGGCATATGCCTTTTTGGTCGAAAATGAGTTATGTATGTGTTGTGGGCTAACTCAGCACGAGGAATTAAATAGTGCAGTCAGAATTATCATACCGCAGTCATAAATTATCATATAAAACTATCTCATACCGTTACGAAGATAAAAAAAGACACATGCGTCACTTTTGGACGTGATTTGAATAACCAAAAAGAAGACACGTGCAGAGCACACGTCTCCTTTTTGACCCTTTGTTCTTCAAACTTTGATATTCGACATATATCTCTTATTGGTTTAAGAATTAACCGTATTTCAGCATGATCATCAAGATTTAAAGAAAAGAAGAAACAGTATTTGTAATGTGATAGAGAGTACAATGCATTCTAGAAGCCTTGCACTTGTCCAAAAAGCAATTCAAATAGCAAAGAATAGAGAAATTAGGAGACAACTGCGAACTCAGCTTTCAGCCCAGAGCTGGGGAATTCATGACGATGCAATTTGCTTTGGTTATTAACTTGATATTCAAGGTATGGACACGGAAATTAAGAACAATGATGATCAGGAAAACAGAAAAATCTTTCCCTAAATTTAAGTGATCTTGAGTTTTTGCCTGATGGAGATATACTTGATTTGGACATGGTTCAGAGCCTGTATTGTGATAAAAATCCTGAGACGCAACACTCAGACAATGGAAAAGACGTGAAACCTAACGTATTTGAAATTATGTGCAGTAATGTCAATGCCAGTATTCCAAATTCAGACCTCTACAAAGATGAAAAAACCAAATAGTTTCTCACCTGTGCCTGGAAAAATGGGAAATTTAGTAGCTTAT
Source organism: Artemia franciscana (assembly GCF_032884065.1). Classification (NCBI taxonomy): domain Eukaryota; kingdom Metazoa; phylum Arthropoda; class Branchiopoda; order Anostraca; family Artemiidae; genus Artemia; species Artemia franciscana. Next base: position 26,349,445 of record NC_088873.1, read on the forward strand.
TCAGACACTGACGAAGCTTCTAGCATTGGTTCAGATGAGCATTTGCCAGTGGAGGAAAGTTAAAGCAGGAGTAGCAGAAGTGAGAAAAAATGCAACAGAAAAGACAAAAGAATGAAAAAGTGCAGAGCAGAAAGAACAGAAAAACGCATGTAGTCAAGGAAAACTCAGATGAGCTGGAGCAAAGCCCTATTAGAGAACAAGAAAAATATTTATATCAGATCAGTTCTCATACATTCAAAAGAGAAAAAGAAAAGGGAAGCAAGAAGTATAGCAAGAAGGGAAGCAAGTAAAAGTATAGACAAAGCCAAATCGAAGAGGCATTTTTGAAATAAGGAATGCTCGGCTAACTGCAAAAGGAAATGTTTCTTGTTACCTAGGGAAATGAGGAAGGATATCCACCACAAACACTATGCTCAGGATTACGAGGAACGCCCTAACCTATTCAAGGCCAATGATGGAGCTTGTGAATATTTTCAGGAGAAGGGTGAAATTGGATGGTCATATATCACCCAAGAAAAAACTTTGTTATAAATATTTCTTACGTCTAAAGTCAGCTGATAATTGTAGTACAGAATCGCTACATGTAAGGGTCTCCAGAAAAACATTTATTGCTAACACTGGGATATAATAGTAGGAAGCGGATTGAGAGAATCTGCGAGAGGACTGTCAATGAATCTTTTACTTTTCCGGTCAGGGAGTGAAGTGGTAGACAAAAGCAACAGCAAAAAGTGCTTATAATCACACATATTGAGTCCTTCAGACCATACAAGCCACATTATCGACGAAAACAGTCCAAATGTGAGATATTTACCAAGATAAGTCGCTGTTCAGTTCATGCTAGATTATTGTAAGAAAATCCATCCAAATAGAAAATACTCTCGTGTTTCTTATGCCGCTGTTATGCACAGCGTAAATGCATCTTTGAAAATCCCAAAGAATGATACCTGCGAACTTTGCAACACAATGTAAAACAAAGAACAAAATGAACGGCTAGGTCAATCAGACAAGGATGTAATGGAAAATCATAAGCAAATGGCACAGAAAGCACGACAGGAGCTAGAAAAAGCTCCACATCACCCTCATGGGTGAAAAAAAGCGATGTGCATGATATGCAAAAAGTACTTCTGCTGCCGATTGTGCCAAAAACCAAGGAGTCACACAAACTTCACTAGTCGTCTATTAGTCTTCAATAAGACATTTGCTGTTTAAAATGAGGAAGAAGTGTGCCCGAGATAGCATATTGTATAGTGTGGCATGAAGGCATCTATGGCAGAACTGCTGACCGTATGGTCTCAGCCATATACAGTATAATCCGTGAGCTACGAGGAGTGAAAGAATTCGTTTTGTGGTGCGACAATCGCTCGGCCCAAAATAAAACTTAGATTCTTCTTAGTGAACTTGTTTCCATGGTGAATCACAGCTGGGGACCTAACATCAGCTTGAAGTACCTTTATATAATAGAAAATCATAATAAAATTGCACAGAAAGCAAGACAGGAGGTAGAAAAAATTGCACATCACCCGAATGGGGTGGAAAAAGTGGTGTGCAGTTTTGATATGCAAAAACTGCTTCTGCTGCCCATAATGCCAAAAATCAAGTATTCACACTTCACTAGCCGTCAAGTAGTCTTCAAAGAGACTTTTGCTGCTTTAAAATCACGAAGAAGTGTGCCCGAGATGGCATATTGCATAGTGTGGCATGAAGCCATCTACGGCAGAACTGCTGATCGTATGTGCTCAGCCATGAACAGTCGAATCCGTGAGCTACAGCAAATGAAAGAATTTGTTTTGTGGTGTGACAATTGCTTGGCCCAAAACAAAATTGGATAAAGTTTAGTGAAAATGTTTGCATCGTGAATCAGAGTTTCAAACCCAACACTAGCAGCTTGGAGTACCTTACCAAGAGTCATACAGTAATGATGACACCCTGATGCAAAATTGCAGGAGAAACACTCGTGTAAAGGTTCTGGACACAATAGGATTTCTCATTTAGAAAAGTGAGAAGTCAATTGCAAAAGGAATTCGATCATGTTGAAAAGAATTGTGCAGGTTACTTTTCAAAAGGTTAGAAAGACCTAACCTACAAGTACGATTTTGACGACTCTTTACAACGTTTTGATTTCCTGAAATTGAAATCGAAGCGCAGGAAAGATAGATCAGAGAACGTAAAGGGTCCAAGAGAAAAAAAAAAACAATTCTGTGACTATTCCTACACTTTTCTCTCGAGCAGAAAAATCAATTTTGGCTTGACTTGCCAGTGAATGAAGGGTCACCTGATCTAAACGCGTGTTTTGAAGGATGCCAAAGTGGTGATATGCAAACAACAACCAAATAAGCTTCTTTATTTTTCATTTCTTCTTGCAGATTTGAGTAAAAGTAGCTTAAATAGAATTTGCACTAATCACAACAATTATTTTTTCCACTGTGGAACACAACGAATCGTAAACTTGTTTTGTCATTATTTTGATTTCATCACTTTCGTGCGTCTTGAACAAGTAAATCTTTCACTGTTCCAAAGAGATTTTTTTAATTATTTTGTTCATCATATTTTTCTTTTTTATTATTCAAAATTCATTCAAGAAGTTGTGCCAATGAATCCGTTCCTTATTTTTTTTCTTTTGTGTCATTTGAATTAAAACAATTATATTGTCTGAAATCCTACAGTACAAAAAGAAAAAGAAGAGGCTACGAATGGGTAGTCAGAAGAGGTTGAGTTTTAAAGTACTTTGATGAAAGGATGGTCTTTAGGAGAATAGATACCAAAAGCAGGTTCAGGTATGTCCGGTCCAATAGAATAAATAAAAATAATCACATTCCGGCAGGTTCGTGCAATTGATTTTTGATTGAACCAAGGGAAAGAAAAAAGGAACCAAGAGAGAAAAAGTAGCACTGGATCAAGTCTCTTTAACTTCAACGGAACAGGGTTCGAATGTAAATTAAATATCGAAATGAATCACGGAGGCAGTGACTGACAGTCACTGCCTCTACTGACAGTGCGAACAAAACGGCCAGATTCTTTCAGGTCTTGTTGTAGTTCCGAATGACAGGACGGGGATTATTTTATGGAGTTAAAACATGGGGGATTTCATTTTTGAGGAGACTATCATTATATATACGAGTGAACGAGGCTGAGTCGGAGGATTTTTCAATAAGCTGCGGAGTACCCCTAGACTCCCCTCTCTTGGCCCCTTGCTATTAGCGATTTATATAAATGATCTTCAACACGCACTTTCTGAGTTGGTAACGGATCTGAGTGAAGAGACTGCATATACAAACCAAGAAAATCACTCGTTCTTTTTGCCGACGACACTAACCATTCAGTTATGGCACCTACTGAGCGTCAAATTTTGTCCTTAATGAAGGAAGATATGATCCGCATAGAGATGTGGTTGAGACTTAACCAGCTCAAATTTAATTACAAGTCTGCCTTTATCGTTTTTGGGAGAACGGCAAACTATTAACCCTGGCAGAAAGAACTTTTTACTGATGAATCAGTAATATCACAAAGGTTTAGGCGTTCTGATTGATGAAACAATGCGTTTTTCAGAACACATTCAGTGCGTATCCTCGAAGATTGCAAGAAACATAGGATGTTAAGAAAACTGAAATACCAGTTTCCTCAATGAGTGTTAAGGATGCTTTATTTTCCAGTAGTCCATCAATATTTATTGTAATGTTTGTTCGATATGGTCTAATGAATTTTCGACCCATCTTAAGTAGTCACGGTCATTACAAAACCAAGCGACGAGAGTGATATATGCGGTGAAGAGCCGAACTTCTGTAAAATCCATATACTCTTGTGTCCAAATACTGCCGTTCTCTGGATTAAGTAAGTTTTTTAAGATTTTGTTTATGTTTAATATTATTGAATCATATTGAGCCGGTTCGTTTTCAGAATATGTTTTGAATATGCGGATCCTCACATTTATGGAACTACACAGGTAAGTCAGTATAGGAGACCATTGAAGGGGTCGACAAGATCGGTATTTTCTAGTCACCATGCTCCTCCAGCGCTATGGAATGGGTTGCCTTTTTTTGTTGAAAAATGAGTTAGATAGGACTGCTTTCCGTAGCCAGTTGAGACGTCATTGCCTGTATGAGGTTGAGTTTTGATCTTATTTTTCTCTCTCTCTTGAGCAGAATTATAGTATTGTGTTGGTATGTTGGTAGATGGAAGGTGCGGTAACCCGATGCATATGTGCAATGTACAGTGTTCTAGGAGTAGCCATACAAACCCAGAATACTGGGCTTCGCGCTTTTTCCGTCTATATTAGTTATGTAATAAAGATTTCAATTATAAAAAAGTAGTTGTAGATGTAGTAATAGTAGCAGTATTAGTGGTAATAGTAGTAGTAGCAGTAGTGGAGGTAGTAGTAGCAATAGCAGCAGAAGCAGTAGCAGCAGTCAAAGTTGCAGTCACAATCCGATCAATTAGTAGTTTCTGTAGTTACAAGTAGTCACAGTTAAAGTTGCAAACAGTTACAATCTAATAGCAGTCACAGATGCAAATAGTCATAATCTAGTAGTACTCACAGGTAGTTACACAGTCGCAGTTGCAAATAGTCACAGTAACAGACACAAGTAGTTGCATACGCAATCCAAAATTCATGCAACTAATAAAAAAAAAATTGATTACGATTAAAGAGTAAAAAAAAACTAAAAACAAATGAAATTTAAAATAAATGATCATATCAAACATAAAGATAACAGATACGAATACAAATGAATAGATAATTCTTAAAACGAGAAAAGGTTTTAAAGCTTAGTACGTCACTTGAATTTTGTGGAAAACTATGTGGATTTTGAACAGTGTGCTTTAATTTCTGAAACATCGACGACAAATAAAAAATAAATCACAATAATAATCAAGATAAAAGGAAAAAATTAATGAAAATAAACTGAATATTTAATATATGCTGTTACCGCCAGAAAATCTCAGTAAGTCAAGAAAAAGTAAAAAAAAATAGTAAGAAAAGTAGAAAAGTAAGGAAATTTTTTTATTTTCCCGTGTTATAAAAATAAAAGAAATGTTTTCATTGAAGCGCAAACGCTTTCGGAATTTTACGATTAGGGATGGTGGAGGGAAGTAGTAGCCAACCATCTAATTGCAATAATTTTTGTTGGTCTAAGATTTAACTTGAATATCCAGTTTGATTTTCACTCGTTTAAAGATTTATTTGTTCATCTATATCAGTATCTGTTGTGTTTATGTTTACTATGATCATTATGTTCGATTTGAGTTTCACTAAATAGTAATTTCTGCTCGTTTTGAGTTTAAATTATTATAAAACTTTATTTCTACTGGTATTAAGTTTAATAAGGCTCTCCAATTATCTTTGGAAAACTTTGTTTTCGGAGTGTTTTTTGAAATTAATTTATGTTTTATTTGAAAGTTTCAACCTAGGTCCTGAAGAAATAAGCAAACGGCGCAATTATTTAAAACTCAGCCGGCTTCAGGGCAAAATCTAAGGGTTCACTAATCAATAGCTGTAAAGCATCAAGAGCGATCCAGTTCAAAGCACCTTACTTGGTGACTAATGAATTGTTCAAATGCTGTTTACGGTATAGCAATACAAGACGGTATTAAAATAAGAAGTCGGTAAAAATTGTCATCATGTTTGTAGAATTAATTGCCCAACTCCTTCAAAAAATGACATTTACGCCTCTGTTGTTATCGAATAAAATTTCAAAGGGATTTTATGAAAAAGGGTGGGTTACAAATGATCACGATTACTAGTTTTCCTGTTGAAGTACGTAAGAATTTGTTGTCTGCGAGAAGTAGGATTTCTGAACACCTTTATCTTTGTTTTAACTTTATAAGCCTATAAATATTTCTAAAATCTTTTTTCATTGCATTTTCCTTAACAAATGTATTGCTGTAATAGGAGTTCCATTTCTGGGCATCAATTATTGGCCGTGTCAGACAAGTGGTATCTTTCCTTTTATTTTCAGTTCATTTTATTTCTAAAGAAAAATCATGACTTTCAAATATTCCTGAGATATAGTTGAAATGAAATAGACATGTCCTATTGGGCGAGAATTAAGGAGAGCACTGAAAGCAGCGTTAATCAAAATATCTATTTTTTCTGTCTTTTTCTTTTTCTGTAATAATCATACGCAAAATATGTTTGGGTGGTATAAAAAAAGCATAAACTTGTTACTTTTTGAACTTTTACAACCCTCTACTCTCCCCATGTCTTCCAACTGAAGCACAAAAAAGGTGCAATGGTACTTAGATTAGAAAGGGAGACAGCAATAAATGTTCAGTCAATATTATCCTCTGATTTAATTATTTCTATCATTTTATTTGTACTATTCCTGCTTCTATCTATTTTAGAAATGGAGTTGGTAGAATCGTTCCATTTACCGACGGAGAACGGGATTTCGGCAGGTTAGTATTTCAATAGTTTCTCTTCGCAGCCTCTCCCCCCCCCCCTACATGACAGATAAGAATAATAGCAAAATAAACAAGACAATGAAATACTAAAGACAAGATTAAAATCAATTAATAAATAATCGTTGGTAAGGAAGGAGACAAAAGATATATGATAAAACTGAGATAATTCCATAGTAGAAACAATCCAATGTTAGGTTGAAACATACTGTTTTTATTAGCTTATTTAAGCTAAACTTAAACAGAAGTAGCTATGCGTACAACCTCAAGAATTGTCGACTTCTTCTCAACCATAAAGATGTTTTCAATTAAAATTGTAAACATTATGCGTGAATAAGGAATTACTTGCGAACCTGACTGATTTAGGTTCAGTTAGGTTCAGCCTCTCCCCCCCCCCATACATGAGAGATAAGAATAATAGCAAATAAACAAGACAATGAAATACTAAAGACAAGATTAAAATCAATTAATAAATAATCGTTGGTAAGGAAGGAGACAAAAGATATATGATAAAACTGAGATAATTCCATAGTAGAAACAATCCAATGTTAGGTTGAAACATACTGTTTTTATTAGCTTATTTAAGCTAAACTTAAACAGAAGTAGCTATACGTACAACCTCAAGAATTGTCGACCTCTTCTCAACCATAAAGATGTTTTCAATTAAAATTGTAAACATTATGCGTGAATAAGGAATTACCTGCGAACCTGACTGATTTAAAGAAAAAATAGCTGAAACACAAGCTATATTTGAACATGGTAACTGTATTTTAGACTAGGCATCAACACAAGGGCACAAGATCCTAAGCAATATTGATTGTTGGCAACCTTGCAGCAACGATTTCACCAAGACCTTTTCAAAGATAATATTACTTTTCTTAAGACAAGAAATTGTTTCGTCAAGAGCAGACGTGCTAACTAGTTACTGATGAAATTAGAATAAAAAAAATCTAGCATCCAATATAAAAACACGAGACTAGATTTATTAGCAAAAATACAAGGAGAGAACATCTTAATCATTGCAAAAACAAATGGGTCACAAAACTGACAAAGCACAGGCAAAAAAGTAGACACAAACAAATGACGATAGAAAAAAGAAGAAGTCACAGCAAGAAAACGGAAATATCAGCTTCGGTAAATTGAGATCTTCTGTTACAACTCTGACACACAATAGTTCAATCTTTCTTTTCATGAGTATCTGAAAATGAAAATAAAATGTAGTATAAAACACGGCTATGAATCATCTCAAATTGGGTGAAACAAACAAGTCTGAACAAGAGCATAAGAAATACTTGACTTAGGGAGAGAAAGTCTGGATGATAATTAAGAGATCATTAAATAACTAATCAGCACGTTTTCTTTTTGTAAATCGAAAAAAAATACACCAAGGGACGAAATAAAGGGTAAAATAAAAATCCGACTTTTGTAAATACCTTTTTGAGAAAGACACAATTGTCAATACTTTAAAATTGATGAAATCTTTTAAGAAAATTTGGTTCGTACTATGGCCATTGGCCTTTATTATCAGTTTACCCTTTTTGTAAACTTAGCTTCATTTCTCTTTAATTTCAACACTTCAACTCTGATCCTAGCTATTATTAAAATTCTTTTTATCCTGTTAATATTATCCCTCGTTTAACGCATTACGAGACGACTAGAAAGTATCGACCAATTAAGAAAGTCCCCTAATGAATGCAGGGTTCTGATGAGTTATTCAGATACAAATTTAGCTTGAAAAACCCAAGGGTAAGTTTCGCCCTTCAATTTGAATGGGCCATTCATTGCCTTTAGTCAGAGCTTGTGCACCTCAAAGTCAGAGGCTATTCGTGAAGTTTTCATTGTTTGCTTGATATTTAGTTCTATTTGTCAATTTGATCAGAATAGTAAGCTTTTTTTCTGCTTTTACATTCGCCTTCTTTTCGAATAGCCTAAATATATTTAGAAAGAGGGTAGAGTCAGGTATAGGCGAGGAGGTCCTGTATTATGCAGTATATCTTTCCTGGGGGAAAGTAAGATTTTTAAAAGAAGAATTTTGGGCTTAATACCGTAGCAAATACGAACCACGCTTCTAGCATCCATACTGGTTCTATCTGTGGCACGCCCACAACAAGAATACCAGCAAAGGCAAAACTTGAAGAACCCGTGGCCTGTCTCGACCGCGATATCATACACTCTACCATCAGTGATGGCACTGGTGGCACTACACAGCAAATAAACCGATATTCATTAGTTTTGACAAGCCATTAAGCCGAAATATAAATTTAAAATTAGTATCCCTACTCGCAATTTTGGTTTTCTATGGATATATAATACTGGAACCTTACATGAAGGAGGATTCCAAAACAAAAGACACGCAAGACTTTCTATTTGAATCTAAATGGGATTAAGCGGTCACGTGCTCATATTTTTTTTTTTTTTACATAATCATAAACTTCATTTTGCTGTCTTTAAACAAGGGCCTTTTTTATATTATTATCAAGCAATGCATAGGGATAACAAAAAGTGCAAAAAGAAGACAACAAGAGGATAAACTACGAGTGAGGAAAATAAAAAGAGACAGAAGAGTACAAATCACAGTATATTCTGAAGAATCTTATACCATTCCATAATTCTAATTCTAAAGAAACAAACGATTACATAATTAAAGACATCAAGAATCTGGCGGAAAATTCAAAATTAAAGATATACACTGGAATTTTTTATTGTTTATTGAAGTGGAATATCTGGCATCTTTAATCTATCCATTAAATTCGGAATTGTATGAAGAGCTGGTTTAGCCTGCCAACCAGTCCAGTGGGAAAGGCAGGCAAGTCTAGCAGCCCCAACCCCAGGGGTGCAATTGGGGACCCTCCAGGTACAGCCTTTTTATTTTGTGCTTGATGCCTACATCTCTGCTTAGCCGTAAAATTACCCTTCAGATAACTGCTCGTGCCAGCCAGAAGATCCCTTGTCTTTGCTGTTCTTTCCTTTTTGGCTGTTTTGGCTTGTAGCTTAATTAGCCTTGTTCAACTGGAGTTCACTTTAGCCTAAATCATGGGTGATGCCTCAAAAAAGAGCTATAAACCTCCTAGTACCAGAGAGATGAGATCAGACTGCTCCATCCAGTTTAGTGGTGCTGAATCTATTAATGAGCAGATTGCTATGCTCACCTCACACATTAACAGTCTAAAGAACAAGCAGAAGCTGATTGCAGATTCACTAAATGATCAAATTCTGAAAACTACAATGGCAGAAGTTGTCAGTCAAGCACTGTCTTCTGAAGTTGGTCCTTTGGTTGAGGCCTCTGTTAAAATACTTACCCCTAGTCATGAACCTGCTACTTTTGATGCCAACATTATAGAAATAATCAAACAAGAGGTATACACTAGCCTGAAAATGGATTTTGATGTGCTTGTTGAAAAATCACTCAAACAATATGATCTGAGGATGACAAAGCTTGAATCATCCCTGAAATTGCTTGACTCAGGTTTGTCAAAGCTGCAAAATTCTCTGAAACCAATTCAATCCAATGTTGATCGTCTGAGTGATCAGTTTGACCAAATGAAACTCTCAAATCAGCTGGTCCTATTTGGTTTAAAAGAAGACCCTTATCCAGAAGCTTCTGAAAGCAGATTCCTTGGATTTTGCAGTACTAGATTTCCTGGTATTCCTGTGACCCTGAATGATATAGTTTCTGCTAGAAGGATTGGTAAACAAGGCTCAGGTTTGAAACCCCGTCCACTTGTTGTGGAATTTTGTAGTTCTAGAATGCAGCAGCTCATTCTTAGAGAAAAGAAATGTTTGCAAGGTAGTGGTGTCTTTATTTCTGAGTCACTCACAAAGTCTAGACTTCAGCTACTTAATTATACTAAATCAAAGCTTGGGAAGAGGTCTACATGGTCTAGTGGAGGAGAAATACTCACAAAGCTTTCTAATGGTAAAGTGATTACTGTCAAAGAGGCATCTCAAGTTGATACTCTCTATCAGTTAACTACAGCTCATCCAAGTCCATCCAAGCCCCTCCCAGGACTGAAATAAACCATTTCTTTTTTTTTCCAGCTCTGTTTTGTAAATTTATTTATGATTTAATAGTTTTTCTTATGTTTGCATAATGTTGTTTATTATTTTTATTCCCTTTGAACCTAGTAGTTTATTATTGTCTTTGTTCTTGCAGTTGTTTTCTCTATTGTTGCCTATATGTCTTACCTTTCAATCCACCCTCTCTTACTTCAGCCTGCTTGTATGGATATTGTGTTCATTTGTAAAGTTAATGTCTACATTTGTCATGTGTAGTATATATGGGTGATTTCTCCTTTCTTTTGAATTCTACTATTCTTAATTCAGTTATATTTGATCAACCAAGTAGTGCTGGTAGACAGGAGGCACACACTTTTGACCCTCTCCTTGAATCTATGATTAGTTCTAGCTGCAATTATCACACCACCATTGATTATTGTGATAACATTATGCCCTCACTCTCTTCAAATAGTTGCTTTAATGTATTTTGTTTGAATGTGCGTGGAATAAGAGATAAGTGGGACAGTCTTAAATCGTATTTGTGGTCTAATAATTCTTGCCCTTTTGATGTCATAGGCTTGACAGAAACATGGTTATCTGATAATGATAATTTTACAGCTTATGATATGGATGGTTATATTGCTATTCACGTCCCTAGAATGGTAACAAAGTGTTCTGGGGGTATTTCTTTGTTTATAAAATCTAATATTGAATTTTGTAGAAGATCTGACCTTGAATGTCTAATAGTAGGACAGTTTATTCTCTTGTCATTGATCTGAAAAGCCAGTTTGCATGTGATACTGTTTGTTTGTTTTATAAGCCCCCCCCCTTTTCCAACACATCTGTTCTGTGATTTACTTGATCAGCTTTCCGGTGTGGGGACTTTCTCTAATAAACGAATTTGTGTTTTGGGAGACTTTAATTGCAATATGTTAAATGTTGGATCAAATGATGAATGTGACCATCTTTTTGATGTATTTTCTTCTTCAGGGCTACTTCCTTCAATTTTTTTTCCTTCTCGCGTTGACCCTTCAAGAAATTCTGCCACTTTAATAGATAACATTTTCACTTCTCATTCTCCTAATTTGAAAATCTCTTCTGGTCTTGTTTTCACTGATCTTTCTGATCACTTTCCTATTTATCTATCACTATCTGTGCCTAAAACTGAGATTACTGTGGATGAGAAAGGTAAGTCTTCTTTTAGAGTTTTTACAGATAAAGAAATTTCTAATTTAATACATGGTCTTCAGAGTAATGATTGGTCTAGTGTTCTTGAAGCTAATGATGCTGATTGTGCAACTAGATTATTTTTGTGTCGTATGGGAACTCTGTTGGATAAGCATTTTCCTCTTAGAAATAAGCCAAGGAATTTTACACCCAAATGCCCATGGATGTCTAGAGGTCTGATCAATGCAACCCATATGAAGGCGTCTTTGTTCAAGGCCGCATGTAAAAGTAAGACACAGGATGATCTTTTGAAGTATAAACATTACAAAAATGTGCTCACTTCTTCAGTCCGTTTAGCAAAAAAGCTGTATTTTTCGCGTCGAACTAACGAAAGCAAGGGGAATTTGCGCAAGGTTTGGGGTGTAATTAACGAAGCTCTCTCTCGCAAGAAACTCAAACATTCCTCCCCATGTCTTTATAGAAATGCTGATGGATCTGTTGTGGACAAAAAATCCTCAGCGAGTGCCTTCAATTCGTATTTCACCACACTTCCTTCAGTTCTAATTCCACCCCCGAGTAGAGTAAGTTGTTTTCCCTTGGCATAGAAGTCTTTTTTCTTTTCCCCATGTAGTACTACTAAGATTGCTAGTATTATTTCTCAACTTCCTGGCAGTCGTTCAGTTGATAGTTTTGGTTTGAGTAATAATGTCCTTAAAAAAATTAGTAAGTTTGTTTCTCATCCGATTTCACACATAACTAACCTCTCTCTTTCTTCTGGTATTTTCCCTCATTCACTTAAAGTTGCTACTGTTATACCTTTGCACAAAAAAGGTGATTCGTCTCTAATTTCAAACTACAGACCTATTTCTCTTCTTCCCGTCATCTCAAAGGTTGTTGAAAAAGTAGTGTATCGTCGACTCTCTTCATTTGTATTTAGTACTAATTTGACTGATGGAAATTCTCTCATCACTAACCATCAGTATGGTTTTCGTCCCTTATTCTCTACCTTACATGCACTTACTGATGCTAAAGAGTTTGTGCGTGTTAATCTGGACAAGGGCTTGTGTGTTTTGGGTCTATTTCTTGACTTTTCAAAGGCCTTTGATATGGTTGACCACAATGTTCTTCTGTCTAAACTATCCTTATTTGGTGTGCATGAAGTCCCACTAGAATGGTTTAGGTCCTACCTCTCAGATAGATCTCAGTATGTTTTGGTTAACCGTACTTCTTCCACTACTTTGCCTGTATTGAAAGGTGTCCCACAAGGCTCTGTGCTTGGACCACTTTTGTTTCTAATCTACATTAATGATCTTGTTGATGGTCTTCATCCCCATGTTCACCCTGTTCTTTTTGCTGATGACAGTAACTTTTTCATTGCTGCAGTGGACCTGCCATCTGCCACTTCTATAGCTCAAGGTCTTCTTGATAAAGTAAAGGATTGGTACTGGTCAAATGGTATGGCTCTTAACAGCCGAAAGAGTTCCATTGTCAACTTTAGGACCCCTTACCGTATGAGAGACGTACAGGAGCCAATCACCCTGACTTTTGAGAATGATATTATACCACAAGCTACTATGGTGAAATTTCTTGGTGTGTATCTTGACTGTTTTCTTTCTTTTAAACCGCATATAACTCACACCCGTTCCTTAATCCTCCGCCAGTCTTCAATGTTGCACCGGATTAATTCATTTCTTCCTCCTGATATTATGGTTTCTCTTTATTATGCTTTTATTCATCCTTACCTTTCTTATTGTTGCTCTGTCTGGGGCAATACTAATAAATCTCTTCTCTGCTCACTTCAAAGAGCCCAAAATAGGGCAGTGAAGGCTACTTTTCTTCTCCCTCGGCTTTACCCTTCCTCTGATCTTTATAATGATACTGGAATAGCTCCGCTGGATCATATTATAGGTAAGAGTACTCTTTATTTAGCGCATTCTGCTTTTCTAGGTACTCTTCCACCGACCCTGCAGCAGTTTTTCTCAAGGACAGGCTCAGGTAGGTACTTTTCTTCTTTGCGTAATTCTTCTCGACGATTCATTTTACCAAAACGATCCTCTACAGCACCTCAGAGGTCTCCTGTATATCAGTCAATTCTATTATGGAACTCCATCCCTTCGGATGTCCCTCTTTTTCTTTCTGCAAAGGCATTATTTCGTCGGGTCTTTCCAGTTCAATAATTTTTGTCTCTCTGTTTAATTCTATCCCAATTTGTATGTCACTTCTCTTCTTTTAAAATCATTTTCAGCTATATGTTAAATCTCCTTCTAAATCTTCTATCTGTTAAATGTCCTTGTCTTGTTCCAATGTTTTTTTTTTTTTTTTTTTTTTTTTCTTGTATATATTTTATAAAAGTGTTTTATTATTGTTCTCTGTGGCCCATTACAAGCAAAGCTTCTTGGGCCTATTAATTGATTTACTTTTGTAATAGTTTTTCTTTTAGTATTAATAAATTGATTGATTGATTGATTGATTGATTAGAAACCTAATTCTTACACGATAGAGAATCAAATTCCTATCGAAGTGAAAAAAGAATAATGAAAGATAATAAGAATTTCTTCATTGCTAGTGACGGTTGACTATTTCAAGATTGGAACAAAACAAGTTATAATTGGAAATATCAAGAAAATTTATAACATGAACTTGTTCTGCATTAAACCATGGACTAGAGAAGTACTCAGAGCTGGTTACATTTAAAAATTACCTTTATAAAAAACAAGAGCTAAGAGTTCATATGGCATGAGCTCTTGCAGAATTTTAAGAATCAACAGATTGATTTAAAAGGAAAATCAAAGGCTTATTGTCGGTTGGGATTCAAAATAAGAGCTCATAGACACGAAATCCTTCTAATATCAAAATTCATTAAGATCCGATCACCTACTCATAAGTTAAAAATGCCTCATTTTTTCTAATTTTTCCTCTCCCTTCAGCCCCCAAGATGGTCGGATCGGGGAAAACGACTTTATTAAGTCAATTTGTACAGGACCCTGGCACGCCTACCAATTTTCATCGTCCTAGCACGTCCAGAAGCACCCGAACTCGCCAAAGCACGGGACCCCCTAACTCCCCCAAAGAGAGCGGATCCAGTCCAGTTACTTCAGTCACATATCTACGACATTTGCCTATTCTATCCACCTAGTTTCATCCCGATCTCTAAGCGTTTCCCAAGATTTCCGTTTTCACCCTCTAACTCCCCCAAATGTCACCAGATCTGGTCGTTATTCAAAATAAGAGCTCTTAGACATGAATTCCTTCTAAATAACAAATTTCATTAAGATCTGGTCACCCGTTCTGAAGTTAAAAATACCTCAATTTTCCAGATTTTTTTAGAATTTACCCTCCCCCGAACTCCCCAAAAGAGAGCAGATCCGTTCCGGTTATGTCAATCCCGTATCTAGGACTTGTGCTTATTATTCCCACCAAATTTCATCCCGATCGCTCCTCTCCAAGCGTTTTCCAAGATTTCCCGTTTCCTCCTCCACTCCACCAGTATCACCGGATAAAGTCAGGATTTCAAATAAGAGCTCTGAGACACAAGGTCCTTCTAAATATCAAATTTCTTTAAGATCCGATCACCCATTTGTAAGTTAAAAATACCTAATTTTTTTCAATTTTTTCTCTCCCTTCATCCCTCCAGATGGGCGAATCGGGGAAACGACTATTATTAAGTCAATTTGTGCAGGTCCCTGACACACCTACCAATTTTCATCGTCCTAGCACGTCCAGAAGCACGAAACTCGCCAAAGCATTGGAAATCCCCCTAACTCCCCCAAAGAGAGCGGATCAGTCCCAATTATGTCAATACATATCTAGAACTTTCGCTTATTCTTCCCATCAAGTTTCTTCCCGAACTCTCCACTCTAAGTGTTTTCCCAGATTTCTGGTTTCCAAAATTTCTGTTCCCCCCCTCCAGCCCCCTATGTCCCCGGATCCGATTCGAATTGAAAATGGAGCATCTGCGACATAAGATTTTCTATATATCAGGTTTCATTAAGATCCGATCACCCAATCGTATGACAAAGATACCTCAATTTTCAGTTTCCCCCTCCAACTCCCCCCAATGTCGCCGGATCTGATCGGGATTTGAAATAAGAGCTCTGAAGCATAAGATCCTTCTAAGTATCAAATTTCATTAAGATCTGATCACCCGTTCGTAAGTTACAAATATCTCATTTTTTTTCTAGCTTTTCGGAATTACCCCCCCCCCCCCAGCTCCCCCAAAGAGAGAGATCCGGTCCGGTTATCTCAGTCACATATCTTGGATTTGTATTATTCTTCCAACCAAGTTTCATCCTGATTTCTCCACTCTCAGCCTTTCCCAAGATTTCCGGTCCCCCGCCCCCAACGTCCCGTCCCCCATGCCACTGGATCCGGTCGGGATCTAAAATAAGAGATTTGAAAAACGAGGTCCTTCTAAATATAAAATCTCAATAAGATCCGATCACTCCTTCTTAAGCTAAAAATTCCTCATTTTTTCTAGTTTTTCAGAATTAACCCCCCCACCTCCCAACTCCCCCAAAAAGAGCGGATCCATTCTGGTAATGTCAATCACGTATCTAAGACTTGTGCTTATTTTTCTCACCAAGTTTCATCCCGATCCCTCCGCTCTAAACGTTTTCCAATATTTTAGGTTTCCCCTTCCAACTCCCCCCAATGTCACTAGATCCGGTCAGGATTTAGAATAAGAGCTCTGAGACACGATATCCTTCTAAATATCAAATTTCATTAAGATCCGATCACCTGTTCGTAAGTTAAAAATACCTCATTTGTTATATTTTTCCGAATTAACCCCCCCCCCCCCCCCAGATGGTCGAATCGGGGAAACAACTATTTCTAATTTAGTCTGGTCTGGTCCCTGATACGCCTGCCAAATTCCATCGTCCTAGCTTATCTGGAAGTGACAAAATTAGCAAATCCGAGACATACAGACCGACATACCAACAGAATTTGCGATCGCTATATGTCACTTGGTAAATACCAAGTGCCATAAAAATTAAGAAAAATTCGTCACAAAGAATTAAAAATCTTGGCGTGTGAATTGTTAAAACCATATCATACAGAGAATTTAAACCTGTACTAATCGAGGAAAATTGAACCTTTGACACCCTCCGTATTCCTCCAACCCCATCAGCATGTTTTTAGCAAAAAGACTGACATTATGCGTCTTGTTTAATCCAGAATCACGCATATATTTCACAATCCCAGTGCAAAAACAAGCTAAGTCCAAACTGCAGACTGACACAGTAAAAAAAAAGAAAAAAGAAAAAAAAGAAAAAAAAGGCAAAGTCTAACTAGGTGCAGAAATAAAGGTCTGACCTAAGGCAAATACAGACTCACTGCAATAATGACCGAAGTCTGGGCTATGGAACAACTTAATATGAAAAGAGTTAAGTCTGTAAGAATAGATTCGGACCAAAAGACAATGTAAGTCTTGAATCTGTGCAAAAACGAAGTAGATCCCGATTTGGTAGAAAAACGACACTCCAAGCTTTAGAGGATTGAGTGGGTGGCAACCCCACTCCTTTTTCTAGTTCTTTTTATGTGTTTTAAGTTTAAATTAATTATGCATATTAGTTTCTATTAGATTTAGGTTTCATTTATTCCCTTATAGCTATTTACGCTTTCTTAAATTTTATTTGTGACATGACTAAATTTCACCTAATTTTAAGTTTTCATATCGCCCTTTCCAAGAAAATATTTTCTTGAAATTAAGGCTGGTGAAAACGGGTAATAATTTGAAAAGGTTATACTTTTATTTAGTGTTTTAATGATGTAAAATACAATAGGAAAAAACACGCTACGAAAAAACACACACGAGATTTATTTGTTTCATATGCAACAAAGTATAAACCGATGATATTCATTAATTTTATTTATGTAGGCACTATAAGAGCAGCTTTAAAGTTGCAAAGCGCACAAAAAAGAGAAATAAAAGACAAAAAATTTGTCCATTGATCATTCGACGGCATATCCTCCCAAGATCGATTGACAGGCAAGTGCGAAGCCAAGTGGGATGCAATGAGCTAGTGGACGAGTGTAGTTCAGTTTATTTAGAGTTTGAATAGAGACAATTAGAATACAAAAAATTCAAGATATTTTGTATTTCAATGTTACCCAAGGGCGAATCCAGCATTTTGAGCTGGAGGAAGGGAGATACATTGATAGTCAACTTGCTTGCAGTATGAGTGCCCACCTCGATCAAATCCAGGCCTCCCCGCACTAGAAACCTAAGAGCAATTCTTCATGAAAAAAAACACCTCCTTCCATCTAGCTCAATCATCCTTCTACACAAGTCCTCTGCACGACCTCTTGTCCAGTATGGCTGCCTTCTATATACTGCACTTCCCAAAATACGCCTGACGCAAGTTCACAGGACCCAGAGCAGGGCTAGTAAATCAGGCTTAGCCCATCAAAGACCACTATCATTAAATAATGCGTTTGATGTGGCACCAAGGAAATCACGTTTGCATTTTCTGCATTCTCGTGTCACTGTTTGCCAGGACAACAATACAAGAAGGCGGTCAGAATGTTCGTTACGATTACTTGATGGAGAGAGCACCTAGGAAAAGGTAATTGAAAAACTCACTGAAGCGCTTATTCAATCGGAAATATCTGATCGTTCCATAAATTTTTGTTCATGAGACACGGGGATTGGACTATACATGAAATGAATTATAAGAAAGATATAGTTATAATAAGTTGTAAAATTTATATAAGCTATAATAAGTTTCGTTTTTTCCTTGAAGACAACGAACGCCAGAGTTGTGTCATAAGTTCTATTCACGTCGACTTAGGGTGCAAATAAACCTTAGGGTGAGAGATTTTGGAATGTAAGATTTAGAAAAGTTGCGGATTTTTCTTTTATTAGTCTTAAAGCCTTATTACATTGTCACCAGAACTATTCAAAAGCGTAAACTTCTAGAGCTTATGGCATGGTGTCTATTCGTTTTGTTGTTATATCCTTTTTTTCATAAATTTATTTACACAAAAATTTGGGCTCCCTAAACAGTGTTTCCTGTGTTTTTTTGTGAAACACGTAAAGCTGAAGAATCCAGCTGCATGTAACACTAATATCACGGAGGAAGATTTCCTACAGATAAAATGATTCAATTAAGCTCATCAAATTATTAGAAAGAAGCATAATCAGATTTCATCAACAAGAAAGAAATACAAATGAAGGGACATATGCCTTTATTAGTTTTCATGATTCTCAGTATTTCTTTACCCCGTAACATAGTTCGTATTACAAATGGACAGGGATATAAGGTTTTCTGAGTTCTCCAAAGGTTCATAATTCTATATCGAGAAAAAGTATAAGATTATTGATCACGTCATATCTGTAAAAACACAAGTATGTATTTGCAATGCCCGAATATTGAATCTAAGCCATCCAGTGTAGACACGGTAGCTTTGTTTTTCCCTTCTTCCTTTGAAGTGATAGTTGAAAAATCATCTTCTAAAATATTTATAACTGAAAATTCGCTGTTTTTTTTTTGTTATTTTGATAGATCTTTTTGTTTCGTACAATGAACTTTTAAGTAAATCATAATAACATAAATAGTACTGGTGTCAGAATTCATCACTCGTTGCAGTATGTATTTCCACCACTCTTATTCCGTTTTTAAATTAATGCGACTCAGCAGAGTCGCATTAATTTCTGCTCATTACGGTCACTGTACATGTGATCGAAATATACGGTTTATTTTGGGAATGTTATTATCACTGTCTAATAAAAGAATTTATGCCTATTCGAATCTTTATTTATCATCATGGAAAGCCAGTATGGTCTTCAAAATTACTTTCCCTCGTATGGTATAGTTAATGACACGAGACTGCAAACCAAGTGCAAGTTTTTTCACGAGGTTAAAAAACCTAAACTGATGAGTACTCAGAAAAAATCATATTGTGCAATACCCAACTAATCTATGAATATTTTCTAAACGCAACGAAAAGACCTAGTTACACACAACGAAGAAAAATCAGTGGATTAAATTCGGTGCTCCAGATCTAGAAAGAGAAGACACATACACATGAAAATTGGATGATTTTACAAGCAATGTGCATATTTCGATTCTGAAAATTAAGAAATCTTTTCCGCGCCACCCCAACACCTAGTTGGTGGGGCGCTTCGCGCCCCCCCAAGCCCCCCCCGCGCGCGTAAGTCGTTACGCGCCATATTAGTTATGCGCCATTTTAGTTGTGTCCCTGTGTCCCACCTGTGAATATAGATAGATTTATATATGTGTTTCAAACTACGCAAAAATTGCGAATAAACAACATTCTTGGCTTTCCCATTGTCTGTGCATATGCAAAGCCGTATGTACTAATAATGACGTCATATACAAACGCTCTTTTTACAAACAAACAAACATGCATCCACATAACTCGTTTTTATATAGATAGATACAATACAAATTAACTGCGTAAAACTTGCGAATAAACAACATTCTTCGCTGTCCAATTGTCGCTGCATATAAATACATTGTCAGGTTTACCGACCCTCGAACATGCAACGTACAATTGTCCATGGGAAAAACAATCAGGATTAAGATCTATACCACATTTTTCTAATGATTGACCTTGAGCTTTGTTAATGGTGATTGCAAATACTAATCGAATTGGGAATTGCAATCTTTTAAATTGAAAAAGCAGATCCGTTAGAATCATGGGAATGCGAGGAATAAGAACAGCCTCACCCTCATAAGGCCCTGTCAAGATTGTGGCCTCTATTAGGTTTTCCATTGTTTTTTTTTACGGCAAGTCGCGTGCCATTGCAAAGCTTTGGTGGGTTGATATTTCTTAAAAGTATTATTGGTACGCCTATTTTTAGTTGTAGCACGTGTGGTGGAAACCCTGAAAGATCTATGGAATTTAAAAATTCAGATGGATAATTAACCGCTTCATTTGGTTCCAAAATGGCAAGCATTCATTTCGTCTGCAGGAGTTAAACTACGTAAAAATTGCGAATATACAACATTCTTGGCTTTCCCATTGTCTCTGCATATACAAAGCCGTATGTACTAATAATGACATCATATGCAAACGCTCTTTTTACAAACAAACAAACATGCATACATACAACTCGTTTTTATATAGATAGATAGATAGATAGATAGATAAAATACAAATTAACTGCGTAAAACTTGCGAATATACAACATTCTTCGCTGTCCAATTGTCGCTGCATATAAATAGATTGTCAGGTTTACCGACCCTCGAACATGCAACGTACAATTGTCAATGGGAAAAACAATCAGTACTAAGATCTATACCACATTTTTCTAATGATTGACCTTGAGCTTTGTTAATGGTGATTGCAAATGCTAATCGAATTGTGAATTGCAATCTTTTAAATTGAAAAGGCAGATCCGTTGGAATCTTGGGAATGCGAGGAATAAGAACAGCCTCACCCTCAAAAGGCCCTGTCAAGATTGTGGCCTCTATTAGGTTTTCCATTGTTTTTTTTACGGCAGGTCGAGTGCCATAGCAAAGCTTTGGTGGGTTTATATTTCTTAAAAGTATTATTGGTAGGCCTATTTTTAGTTGTAGCACGTGTGGTGGAAACCCTGAGAATAATATCTCGAGGTAAAAACTGATCACCGACCATAACGATGGCCACTTCGTCGATAGTTGGAGCATTGTATCTACGCACATGTTGGCCAGGAGGCGTTTTGTCAGCGGAAATAACAATTTTATGCGTATAAGTAGGCATCAAATCGATGGCTGTTTTGAACAGACGCACTAAATTATTATTTTCGTGGAAAAGATGTTGTAATTGGGAAACGATTGTCCTTTCAATGTTGGGAGAAATTTCGCAACGTGCATTCAATTCAGAATTTCTATCACTGATGAAGTACAATTGTAAAAATTTATGATTCTCGCCTGAGAATGGTAGAAGAGACCCTGCTCTATGATAAATTTACCCTTTTACTTTGAAAGTAGACATAAATTGATCTGGATTTTCAATTTGGGCTCCAAACGACGTCATTTGGAAACATGAGTTGTATTTTCTGATTCATTTATATTCCATATGTCCCGGTGTCCCGGTCGTCATTTATATCCCCCTGTTTTATATCCCGCTTATTTTTCAGTTTTTTCCTTTTTTTAGTTTTTTTTTTACTTTTTTAGTTCTTTTAGTTTTTACGTTTTTTGGTTTTTTTTTAGTTTTTTAGATGAATTTTTTTTTTAGTTTTTTACCTTTTTTTCTTTTTAGTTTTTATTGGTTTTAACCTTTTTTTTAGCTTTTTATCTTTTTTATTTTTTTTTATTTTTAATTTTATTAGTATTCTTTTTCTCTTCTATTTTTCATTTTTCCTTTTTTTTTAGTTTTTTTTAGTTTTAGTTTTTTAAGTTTTTTCCTTTTTTTTAGTTTCTTTAGTTTTTTTAGTTTTTCGGCTTTTTTATTTTTTTATTAGTTTTTAGTTTTTTTGTAGTTTTTGCCTTTTTTTAGTTTTTTCAGTTTTTTTTTAGTTTTTAGTTTTTTACCTTTTTTAGCCTAACCAGGATTTGAACCTGGGACCTTCATTCTCCGTTCTGACACCCTCTCTCACCGAGTGACTACTCCAGCATGTTCATTTTGGTGTTTTAAATGGTATATTATTAACCAAATTAATGTGTTTTACAATATACTAAGCATCGTCATAACAAAAATGACGGCAACTAATTTCATGACGTCAGCCAAAACATGACGTCACCTGATCCACAGATCCACAGACCCACAGACAGACAAACAACTTATTTTTATATATATAGATAAGTTGTTTGTTTGTGTGTCTGTCGACTGACGTCATGTTTGTGTGTCGACTGATGTCATGTTTGTCGACTGACGTCATTATAAGGATTGAGCTGTATGTCGTCATGAAGTTGTTTGTCGACTGACGTCATGTTTGTCGGCTGACGAAATTACAGACCGGGACACCGGGACACAAATGACGACCGGGACACAGGGAATATAAATGACGACCACTCAAAGAGAAATTGCAAACTGGGACACCGGGACGCAAATAACGACCGGGACACAGGGAATATAAATGAGGACCGGGACACAGGGAAACAACTACAACGGTTACGCCGGGGGGCACAGGGTGGACATATAAATGACGACTGGGACACAGGGAATGTTCGATTAGCAATCACCATCAACAAAGCTATCATTAGAATAATGAGGTATAGATCTGAATACGGATTGTTTTTCCCATGGACAATTATATGTTGCATGTTCAAGAGTCGGTAAACCTGACAATCTATTTATATGCACAGACAATGGGACAGCGAAGAATGTTGTATATTCGCAAGTTTTACGTAGTTAAAAACATATATATATATATATATATATATATATATATATATATATATATATATATATATATATATATATATATATATATATATATATATATATATATATATATATATATATATATATATATATATATATATATGTATATATATATATATATATATATATATATATATATATATATATATATATATATATATATATATATATATATATCTATATTCACAGGTGGGACACAGGGGCACAACTAGAATGGCGCATAACTAATATGGCGTGTAACTACTTACGCGCGCGGGGGATTGGAGGGGCGCGAAGTGCCCCCACCAACTAGATGGTGGGGTGGCGCGAAGCGCCACCCCAACAGCTAGTATATATATATATATATATATATATATATATATATATATATATATATATATATATATATATATATATATGAGATTTACCTTCATCGTCATCAGCATCCATAATGTCTGAACAGCAAATTGAGTAGCAAATCAGAATGAAAAAACCAACAGGCAGGCCAAACAGAACAGCAGTTAGAATCGGGTTACCCCTCCACATATCTTCCAAAGAAATTCTGGCTTGAAAATACGTTCTCTGGATTCTAGTAAATAGACCTGATCCTCCTTCAGCCTGAAACAAAGATTAGTGTGCAAAAATGAATAGGAACTATTCTAAACGTCCATCTCCAAATAAAGCTATCGATCATTATGTGTACATTATTAGATAAATAAACTTCAGCATTTGGATGGTAATATGTACCGGATTATCGCTTCCTGGGTAACGTGAATATTGCAACGATCTTTGGTCGATATTGCAGACACGTGATCAGCCTTTGATTTTCTTTCTTCGGTATCGACGCTGTTCAATTCCTCCAAACTTTGAATATTATTTCCAAGAAGAATTATTTCTTCAGGAAAATGCGACACGTTGCTTATTCAGAGAACGGTCTTTGCAATCAAAACAAACACTGTTCGCTATTTCCTGACAATCAAGTTGCCAACGTTTTTAAACAAATCATGTATTCAAGCTAAACATGCGTTACGTTAACCCAAAATATAAAACCCTTTGAAGGGTATGAAACACAATATTTTGAGCATGATACACGATGCTTAATTACAAGTCACTCTCTGCGATAAATGTGAAAAGAAATGCTTCTAAACCTCAAATAAATATCAGAAACAAATAAAAGGATAGTTTAAATGGAACTGAAATGTGCAATAGTGGGTAAAAACTTTAATAAAGACTGTGAATAAATGTTGAAAAATATGTAATCAAACTCATTAAAGCCCGCATTTAACGACTTCAGTTCAGGAAGCCTTTATAAAAGAAAAAAAAATCCAAGCTCTAAACGAAATTCGGTATATTAGCAAAAGAACCAAAAATCCATTGAAACTGAGGTTCAATATAGTGCAGGTCCCCAACGTTGAATGTAATCTTCTGATAAGAGATTCCAATAAAATGAAACAATCTTTTTATTCAAATATCTAGCATATGACCTAGGCCCATACAACTGAAATTATGCTCCAGGTAAAAGTTTCTGAATTTGGTGACGCTGCTGCCTTAAATGTCGCATCTGAGCGTCCTTTTTTATCATATTATATCGCTGTTTTGCAATGGTAAGGTCAATTTTGGCAAAAAGCCGGTAAGGCGACTAATATCCTACGTCTGGGAGTAAATTTAAGATGATTTTGACCCCATAGCCAAAATATCTGCTTCGGATAATTAGCCTCAAAATTTAATTTCGCAGAACAATTCTTGTTGGCATAAGCCTAAGTATCGAGAGACCAGCGACTTTGCCGCCGGTCACCGACAAGGCTACACGGCAGGCTTATATATTGTGACTCTCATTATTGCTTGTCTTTTAACTACAGACAATGTGAACTTCTTCTTCATGTCATGGTGTCACCACAGAATCGATATGTTCACCATGTCCAACAGAAATTCACAATGGGAAAAATACAAATTCTTCCTTAAAATTGTCGCCTATTTAGATCCTTCTAGTGGCCAGAAATGTCAATATGACAGTTTTAAGACGAAAAGTGTGTAGCCGATTTTTAGAAAAATCTATAAAGACATATACCCAATGATTGCTCGTTTACTTAATTTAAAAAAGGCATATCATTCTGACAATATGATGTTTTGTTGGTAGTTGTCAATGCTTCCTTCCACACAGCATTATACGTTCGTCGTTCATTTTCAAGTGGTAGCAGAACTTTTAAGCTACGGTGTCTTCTGATACGAGAAAAGGTCGTGTACAACACTTCATGATTAATAATAGAGGTACTGAGGTTGATGCCAACAAATTCGAAAGCTTGACCTTGCTACTTATGTATAGTCATAGCAAATGCAGGACAAAGTGGAAATTGATATCGAAATGACAATAAAGTCGACCTTCAATGCATGGCTTATACAGGAATATCATCAACTTTATTGCCGTTTCGACTAACAACACACAAGACCTCTGGCTTGGAAGTTCCACTTCCCTCAAATTCAATTTCCAGCCTAAAACCTGTTTCATACCAAGCTTTTTGATTAAGTCAAGTGGAAGTTATCCTACTTTACGAAGTACTAATGTAATTCGAGTATTGCTTACGAAATATTGATCGTTTTTTCCATCGCATATATGGAAAACAAAAATTTTCCATCTATGGGAAAATTTTAGTTGCTGCAGGCGATTTTCGACAGTGTTTACCAGTTCAACCCCAAAGCAACCACACCGAAACACTTGAATTGGCAATAAAAAGTCATCTTCGAAGTATTTCAAACATATTTCCTTAGAACAAAATATGGGGGCTGATCCTGAACAGGAAGCATTTGGAGAGTACATCCCGGTCTTGAGATATGGCAATGTTCCCAAAAATGACTTCAATGAAATTGAATTACCGGAAGATATAATTTCCAGTAGTAATTTAATTAAGGAAGCATTTGGAGAATGTGTATCAAATCAAAATTTCACTTACTTGTAGGGTCTCGTTATTTTAGTTTTACTCAACAAAGTTAGTAAAATCAATACAAAAATTGCCAATTGCCGAGGAAATGAGAAACGAGGAAATGAGTTCACACCAAATTCATTTCATACTGCATATTTGCAAGCTCGTTACTCCCAAATAAAGAATTTACTTTTTCCCTTGAATTTTTTAGTTTCTTATTACTTTTTCTCCTTGCACATGTTTTTTCCTTTATTACCTGTATGCTTCGCCTTTATAGTTTCAATCCACCACCCGCTACTTCAGCCCACTTGTAAGGATATTGTGCCCATTTGTAAAGATATTACATGCATTTGTTATGTGTGATTTCTCTTTCCTTTCGAATTCTTCTATTCTTAATTCAGTTATCTTTCATCAGCCAAGTAGTGCTGGTAAACAAGAGGCACACACATTTCACCTTCTACTTGAATCTATGGTTAATTCTAGTTACAATTATCACACTACTATTGATTACTGTGATAAAATAATACCCTTACTGTCTTTAAATAGTAGCTTCGATGTATTGAAATCGTATTTATGGTCTGATAGCACATGCCCTTTTGATGTAGTAGGCTTAACAGAAACATGGTTATCTGATAGTGAAAATTTAACAGCTTATGATATGCATGGCTATATTGCTGTTCGTATCCCTAGAATGGTAACGTGCTCAGGGGGTTGTTCTTTATTTATAAAATCTGATATTTAATTTGGTAGACAATCTGACCTTGAATCTTTGTTTACATCAGCAGCGTCTAATAGTAGGACGATTTATTCTCTTGTCATTGATCTGAAAAGCCTGTTTGCATGGGATACTGTTTGTTTGTTTTATAAGCCCCCTCCTTTTCCAACATATCTGTTCTGCAATTTGCTTGACCAGCTTTCTTGTGTTGAGTCTTTCTCTGAAAGATGTGTTTGTGTGTGTACCCCATTTATCTATTATTATTTGTGCCTAAAAATGAGACTGCTGTGGATTAGCAAAAATTTCTAATAAAGAAATTTCTAATTTAATACATAGTCATTAAAGTAATGATTAGTCGAGTGTTCTTGAAGCTAATATTGTTGAATGTAAAACGAGTTTATTTTTGTGTCATAGGAGAGCTCTGTTAGAGAAGCATTTTCCTCTTAGAAAGAGGCCAAGGGATTCTACATCCAAATGCCATTGGATGTCTAGAGGTCGGATTAATGCTACACATATGACGGCGTCTCTGTTCAAGGCTTCATGTAAAAGTAAGACAGAGGATGATCTTTTGAAGCATAAACATTATAAAATGTGCCTACTTCATCAGTACGTGCAGCTAAAAGCTCTATTTTTCGCGTCGAATTGACGAGTGTAAGGGGAACTTGCGAAGGATTTTAACTATAGTTAATGAAGCACTTTCCAGCAAGAAACTTAAACAGTTCCCCCCATGTCATTACAGGAAAGCTGATGATTCTATAGGAGACAAAAATTCTTCAGCGAGCGCCTTTAATTCGTATTTAACCAAACTTCCTTCGGTTCCCATTCCGCCCCAGGGTAGAGTAAGTAGTTTTCCACCTAGCAGAAAAGTCATTTTCCTTTCCCCATTCAGTGATACAGAAATTTCTAGTTTTATTTCTCAGCTTTCAAGTAACCGTTCAGTTGACAGTTTTGGTTTAATTAATAATGTCCTTAAAAAAAAAAAAATTGGTCAGTTTGTTTCTAACCCCATCTCACACAAGACTAACCTCCCTCTTTTTCTTCTGATGTTTTCCTCATTTATTTAACGTAGTTAATGTTGTACCTTTGCATAAAAAAGGTGATTCATCTCTAATTACATACTATAGACCTATTTCTCTTCTTCCCGTCATCTCCGAGGCTGTTGAAAAAGGAGCGCATCGTGGAGGGCTCCGGAGTGATTGCATGCAAAGTTGAAATGTCCCAATAGCTTGTAAATTAACGCTTGCGTAGTTTACAGCATCTTTGTAGGTTTTTACAGGTTTTGTGCCACAGCTTGCTGGCGTCAAAGAATACAAAGACTCTGGTCTTCTAACTTAGCATTTCTTTCTTCTTCATTCTCATTTTTTACTCGTTCCGATTCTCGCTGTCACTTGTCTTCTAACCGTGCAATTCCTCCTTCTTCACTTTCATTTTGACTCGTTCTGTCTTCTAGCCGCATGTGTCTTTGCTCTTCACTTTCATTTTTGACTCGTTCTGATTCTTGTTGTCCTTGTCTTCTAACCAATACTCTCTTTGTTCTTCACTCTCTTTTTTAATTCGCTTTGATCCTGATTATTGTAAGTATTCTAGCCGCATCTTTCTTTTTCATTCTGGGTTTTCATTATTTCAGACAATGCCCATGCCTTTGCTTTAACTGCCTACGTTGGTCTAGTCTTATTTGATGGCCAAATCATTCATTTTCACTCGTCGTGAATTTATGTTGTTTGGTTCGTTCTCTTGGACCCATCACGTTTGATGCTTCGGGTGGTCAGACAAAAATTTAACTTTTTTTTTCATTTGTAATAATTATAAATTTGTCCTTTTCCAGTCGTGCTTTACTGAAAACTATATGTCTCTTGAACAGTCTTGGAAAGTACAAATACAATGAAAATGAATATTTTATGTAGATTGATATTAATTGTTGAAAGATTATCAGTTCAAGACTTAATTTCACAATAATTCGTTTTCGGCGATACGCCAATGACGCAGTAGATTTTAGGTTTTTACAGTTAAGGAAGGGAACAGTATCTAAACTCTTGTTTGCAGTGACACTATATTTTTCTTTAACAGTGTTGGAAAGAACTAATAAAATTAAAGTGAATACTTGATGTATAGTGATATTAATTGCTGAAAGCTCATCAGTTCAAGTTTTAGTGTAATTTTAATGTTTGTTTTCAACATTAAGTACAAAAGAAAATATTTATAACATAATTCGTTTTCAGTAAAGGGCCAATGACGCAGTACGTTTTAGACTTTTACAGTGAGAGAAGGAGGCGATACCCAAACTCTTGTTTGTAGTGATTTTTGTTCGTTTCAAGCTTGATTTATATATTCAATTTAAGTTTCACTGTTTTTAAGATTTATTTATTCACTTATATTAGTATCTACTGTATGTTTGCTTGAACTGATTGTTTATTTTATTTCTATTCGTTTTGGGTTTCGTCTATACTTCAATAGCAAAATATTTTTTTTCCGTTTTAAGCTTTATTTGCATATTCAATTTAAGAATTAATCGTCTTCAGATTTATTTATTCATTTATATTAATATTTGTTGTATATTTTTTTGCTATGATTGTTTTGGGTTTAATTTGTTCTTTAATAGCAATTTCTGGTTGTTTTGAGTTTGAATTTTAACAAGTATTTGTGTCTGCTGATTTTAAGTTTAATATGGCCTTTACTTTTCTTTGAAAAAAGTCTTTTTCGGAAAGTTTTTAAAAATTAATTTTTGTTCATTTTTCATTGCAAAAGGTCTCAAGTTTAAAAAGTTCCTTATTTCAAAATCAAACTTTCATCAAAAAATCAAAACTAGTATCAAAGTAACAATATCAAAATAACAATATCAAAGTAACAATATCAATATATTTTTATAAAAAATAAAGTAAAGAAAACATCAAAGGAAACAAGGTATCAAAATAAACAAGAGGCAGCATGCATAACCGAGACGATACAAAAAAGAGCTGTAAAAATTATACTGGGACAAAAATACTTAACATACGAGGCACTAAAACAACTCAATTTAAATTCGCTCGATAGTCGGAAGTCTACATATCGATTTGGACTAAATTGTTTCAATTCCCCGGCTCATCCTGGTCTACAGCCCGACCTTGAGAGCTACCTTACTGAAGGACCAGTCGCTAGATTCCGACAAATAAAAAATAATTGTCCACAGTTAATGACTTACCCAGCCTCTAGTACCGAGAGATATTGCAAATCATTTGTCCCTTATTTTATCTAGTATTTAATAATATTACCTTGAGAAATATTTAATCTTTGATGCAGTTTATTTCAGGTATTTGCCTGTGAGTGTTTTTGAATATACCAAACATTTATATATTTAATTATTCTGAAACATTCTATAAAAACAGTCGCTATTTAGTCGTGAAAATAGGTTCTTGAATTACAATATTTTTTTTTTGACTCATTTAAATTTACTGATCTTGAAGCAGCATTTGCTGCCTTTTTGTGTTGCTGTTTATTTGTTTTGGATCTTTTTTTGTGTCATCACATACTCATGTTAGCTCCAGTTATTACAGTGAATAAAATATATTCTATTCTATAACTTACAGTCCTTCCACCGAAGTTGCCAAGTAAATCACTAAATTCAAGCATCAAAGTAAACAAAGTATTAAAGTAGCAATAAGCAAGTTCCATAACTAAGAGCTATTTCCCGGGACTGGGGAGGGGGAATAAGAGACCATCACCCACAATTAGTATATAGAGCTATCCTCCTATTTGCGCTGCAACTAGGAGGGTATTCGGAGGTCGGGCTTGATGATAGGGGGTGGACAGGTATGGCTGTGCACAACCTTCCATCGGTGGCCCTGTTTTCACTAATCTTAGTGCACAGCTAGCAACGCATCCATGAGATCTAGAATCAAACATGCCATCTTTCTTAATAAATAACCTGACAAAAGGAAACTATAACTTTCAATCTCTAATCATTTGAGTTTCCTTTGAAGTGTATACGACCACCTCTTCCATGAAAAACCGTTTTTCCCCTGGGCATAAGTTAAAACCTTCCTCCAGGCTAAAGGGGAGGCATGTTGAACCCAAGTAGTTTGTCATCTGGTCGTTGGATTATTTCAAACTTAATGGCTATTTCAAAACTTTGATAAGATACATTTTGGGAAAAAAGGGTGTGGGGGAGATGCCCTCTGATCACTGTTGATGACTCTTAAAAGGTAACTAGAACTTCAAATTTCCGATCAAATAAGCCATCTTTGAAGTTTATACGACCATTCCTTTCATTAAATCTCAAATATCCCCGGGGAATAACAAACAACAATTGCCCCACGACTCTAGGGGGGGGGGGGTTGTGTCGACCCTGGAGTGTTCGTTATTTGATCTTAAAAGTACTGTGAACAAAATGGTTTTATCAAAATTTTGATCAGATGTATTTGGGAAATGGAACTTTGGGGGGAGGGGGTGGATAGTTTCCCTCCAATAACTTTGACTCTTATTAAGGGCACTAGAATTCTGATTTACAGTCGAGTGAGCCCCTCCGAAGTTTATACGACCATCCCTTCCATAAAAACCTCACATACCCCTAGAACATAAGTTACAACCCTTCCCCTGGTATCGGGAAGGGGGGGGGGTTCACGTTGACCCCGAAGTTTTGTTATGTCATCGATTGATTATTCCAAACAAACTATCTCAAAATTTTGATGGGATACATTTGGGGAAAAGACGGTTTGTGTAAGGATATAGATGCCCCCCGATCACTTTTGACTCATAAAAAGATAAATAGAATTTCCAATTTCTAATTAAATGAGCCACTTGTGAAGTTTATACTACAACCCCTTATATAAAAACATAAATGCCCTTGAGGCATAACTTAAAAGACTTGCCCCAAGGATCTGGGGGGGGGTGTGTGTGTGTCGGCCCCAGAGTTTTTGTTATTTAACTTCCGAAGTATTCTTAACAGAATGGCTACCTCAAATTTTTATCGGATTGGTGGGGAAAAAAGGGGCACGGGGGGGGGGGGGCAGGGATAGTTTCCCTTCGATCTTTTTGACGCTTAAAAAGGGAACTAGAATTTTCAATTTCCAATCAAATGAGCCTCCTCTAAAGTTTACACAGGCACCCCTCCATAAGAACCATACATGCCCCCAGGGCCAAACCTTACAACGCATGTCTCCGGGCCCTGGGGGGTTGTGTCGACCGTGGAGTTTTGTTATCTGATTTTTGAACTATTTTTAACAAAATGGCTATCTCAAATTTTATTGGATACATTTGGGGTAAACGGGCGCGGGGGGAGGGGGGCTAGTTGCCCTCCGATTACTTTTGACTCTTAAGAAAGGCACTAGAACTTCCAATTTCCAATCGAGTGAACCCCCTCCAAAGTTTATACGACCACTCGCTCCATATGAAGTGCCTCTGAAAAAATACATTGAAACTTTATGGCGTGGGCGGGGGGCTACTTACCCTCGGATTTCAATTGACTCTTGAAAAGTGAACTACAACTTTCAATTTCCAACCAAATGAGCCCTCTCTAAAGTTTATACGAGCATTCCTACTCATTAGAACCATATATGCCCCAGGGCACAACTTACAACGCCTGCCTTCGGGCCCTGGGGGCTCTGTCGACACCGGAGTTTCTGTTATTAGATCTTTGAACTATTTTTTAACGAAAGCGTTAGTCCAAATTTTTATCTGATAAACTTGCATAAAAGGGTGCATGGGGGTGGGGTAGTCGCCCTCCGATTCCTTTTGAATCTTAAAAAGTGAGCTAGAACTTTAAATTTCTAATCAAATGAGCCCTCTCTAAAGTTTATACGAGCATCCTTTTCATAAAAGCCATGTATGCCCCCAGGACACAACTTACAACACCTGTCCCTGGGCCCTGGGGGTTGTGTTGACACCAGAGTTTTTGTTATCTGACATCTGAACTATTTTTAACAAAATGGCTACCTCAAAATTTTATCTGATGCATTTGGGGGGAAAAGGCGTGGGGGGGCTAGTTGCCCTTCGATCACTTTTTATTCTTAAAAAAGGCACTAAAACCTACGATTTCCATTGAGATTTCGAATGAGCCCCCTCCAAAGTTCACAGGACCACCCCTTCCATATGAAGTGCCTCTGGAAAAAAATAATACAACATTTGAGCCGAATGACCTTTACGGTGAAAAAGGGCGCTAGGTCGGCTCGTTTCCCCCCAATATTTTTTTTACTCTTAAGAAATAAACTAGCATTTTAATTTCCAAGCAAATGAGATCTCAAAATTTTTACCGGATGCATTTAAGGAAAACATGCGCGGGGGGGGGGGGGGGTAGCTACCCTCCGATTACTTTTGACTCTTAAAAAGTGAACTAGAACTTTAAATCTCCATTCAATGAGCCCTCTCTGAAGTTTATACGAGCGTCCCTTCTATAAGAACCTAAGAACCATATCCGCCCCCAGGGCCTAACTTACAACGCATACCCTTCCCCACCCTGGGGGTTATACTGACCCCGAAGTTGTTGTTATACGATATTTGAACTGTTTTTAACAAAATGGCTACCTCAAATTTTTTACCGGATGTATTTGGTTAAAAAAGGGCGTAGGGGGGGCTAGTTACCCTCCGATCAATTTTGACTCTTAAAAAAGGCACTAGAACTCTGGATTTCTAATCAAATGAGCCCCCTTTGAAGTTTATGCAACGACCCCTTCTATATGTAGTGCCTTTGAAAAAAAAAGACAAACAAATAATAAAACATTGGAGTCGTATAGCCTTTTACTATAGGCAACGCCATAACGTTGCCTCTGATACAGCCTATTGTGTGCACATAAATAGTAATACAAAAAAAAAAAAAAAAAAAACAACTTATAAACACATCCATTACTTAGATGGAATTACGTTAATGAATCAGACCTACGGCATGGGTCGGCCCTGGTTACGCCTATGATTCTCAAAGGGAAACACAGATCTGTTCTGACTTCATTCTCTCGTTCGTGTTATTAATTCCTAAAATCAGAATCCTTTAAAATACAGAACTTCATCCATCTCATGCATGTCTCATTGAAACGAAGGTGTGGTCCTCAGATATACATATAAAATATCCAAAATTACTTATTGCTTCCTTTCATCTGTCTACAATTATGACGAACCCTTGGCTCCGTCAAAGTTGTCACGATAGAAAACACAAAGCCAATATTGTAAAACACTTAAGTTATTTCAACTTAAAATGTACTGAAGTACAAGACCCAGGTTTTTGAGACATACTTGTGTACAAATCTCTGAAGATCTTATCAATCAAGAGCTAAGTAAAAAAATAGTGCGTGGAATTCACGAGTAATATTTTCCCACGCATCCTCCAAACAAATCTACTTAGATTTCATTTTTTTTTTCAAGCATGAACTACTAAGTAAACCAAGACTCAAGAAATGTATGTTTTGTCCTTTCTTCATCAAATCATTTTCGTTTCCAAGATATATTTTATGGCAGTCCTGAATCCCCTCAAAAATGCGCCTGCATTGCTATTAATATTGTAATGTTTCAAGGACTTCAAGGACAAAAAAAGTTCTTCTTCACCCAATGTTTCATCAGGATTCTCTCGAAATTCATAGATAAATTTCATAGCCTTTTTAATCATACTCCCAACGACATTAGAAATGATAACTAGTTAAGCAAGGGCAAATAAAAATATAATGTTAATCTTTTAAATAAAATACGCGCATTATCATTTTTTCAACATATTTTATCTTTTAGGTGCTTACTAAAAAATAAAAGGCATCAGCTTTAGGAATCAATCCTTTTGATAGGTAAATAAACACATGTTTTCAAATGAAAGTAAGGAGCAACATTAAAACTAAAAAGAACATAAATTATTACGTAAATGAAGGGAATCATCAATCATTTAAGAATGACTCCTGAAACACAAGGGTCGCTTAAACAAACTTTTATAAAAGTTCGAAAAAAAATGCTAGCGCAAAGAGGAGGTATTGAGGAGGGGGAGACCCAATCATAAACGTAATAGTTTCTGTTCGTTTTAGGTTTTAACGTTGCTCCTAAATTCAAAAACTTTTTTAAAACTTTAAATGCAAAAACAAAAAGTTTTTTTTGAAAACTGTTTTTTTTTAATTTTCGATCGTTTTTTAAATAATACTGGGAAGTACAGCTCCCCCTCTATTGAAATTCCATTCCTCCACATAAAGATCCTCTTACGTAACCCCCACACACACACCAGAAAAATCTCTCTTTCTCACGAAAAACATGTGTTTACTTCCCAACGGCCAATACTATATGTAATAACAGGCAACACTCATAGCTTTCAGTCCTTCCCCTGGGGGCTATGGGGGAGGAGGAGGGGGTCAAGTCATCCTCAAAGACATAGTTATTAGATCTGTCGACTATGCCGAACAAAATGGCTACCTTAAAATTTTGACCGGATTACTTTGGTAAAAAGGGGCGCAAAAGAATTTGGTAAAAAGTGACGAATACTTTTAGTCACTTAAAAAGAGCACCAGAACTTTTGATTTCAGATCAAATGAGCCCTCTACGGATCTTCTAGGATAACTGGTTTGACATGATCACCCCCTAGAAAAAAAAAATTAACACCTATCTGTGAGCTTGCTTTTGGCAAAACAATACAAATTCTACGTTTTTGTATATAGGAGCTTGAAACCTCTACATTAGGGTTCTCTGATATGCTAAATCTGATGATGTGATTTTCAATAAAATCACTTGATTTATGGGGGTGTTTCCTTTTCCAAAAAGGGCAAATTTTTTCAGATTCGTAACTTTTTATTGGTAGCATTGTCCTTGATGAATTTTACACACTTAAAATAAGCATCAAAATTCGATTCTTTTGATATGTCCATTGTTATCAAGACAGTTTCTTAGAGTTTCGGTTACTATTGAGTTTCGGTTACATAAGTGTTAGTAATGGATGCATAACACAAAGATCAAAATTGATCAAAAAAATCTACTTCTGACAACACTGCACCAAATAAAAGTGACTCTCGTCTCACAGAAAGTAAAAATAAACAGCACATTTCAGGCTTTTGTCCATCCAGTTAGGGAAAAATGGGCTGACTTCTTTAGGGTGGTCCATCACAGCAGAAAAGTTCAATGAAGGCTCATTCAAGTCATAACTTGTACCAGATAATTTTGGCACAATTTAGCTAGAAAGTTCTCTATACGTATTTTTGCAAGCGTCGTCGGTCGATAAAATCGCCAAAATATGTGAAATTAAACAAAAATAACGATATACGGGGCTTTGTCACTGAAATGTTCATTTATGTGCACAGAGTAGTGATCGTTTCATCATTTTATTTGGTGACATGGCCCTGTGTCATTTTTCAGCAAATATCTGCCTATTCTTCAATCTATAGCCAGACACGATACCTAATCTTTTTTGTTTAAATCTGACGAGCATGCGTAAAGATTATGTCAAATTCGTAAACAGTTGTCTAATTCTTATATTACCCAAACTCATGGTTTTTATAACTTATTATCTATACTCATTACCAACGAAAAGAGGAAACAAACAGGGGGGGGGGGTAATCTAAAACGGATAAAAGTCTTATCCTCATAAACAGTTTTACCCACTTATTTATATTTCCTTTCTTTATGACAAAGCTTTACTAGTCTAAAACATTCTTTAAATAGAATGTACCAAGATTTATGTCCCTCTTCCCCTGAAAAAAAAAAAAAAAAAATCATAATAACTTTCTATTAGAGGACGGACATACAACAGTACTATAATAGAGTTCTTTCCTTTTGTTAAATGCAGCATGTACCGTTATCATATTCTTGTTTCAAGATAAACATATTTCTAGCTTACCAAGGCTATAGACAATGTCCCTTAGCACTTAAATACTAATTAACTATTAGTTGAGAGAATCTGTGACAGGACTACAGCCCCATATCACAGAATTTGACCTTACTCATCACATAATAGTCAATTCCTCCTTTAAATAGATCAGTTAAAGTTCAGGGCAGATTACCAACATTGCCACATATATGACCATTTTCTTTTATCTGGCAAAATAGAGATATTAGCTGACAAAAACAAGCCCATTCTTAGCTCCCATTTTGGATTTAACATCTCAGCAAGGATAATCATAAAAAGTAATATTCAACTGTTGAAGAGATACGTTTCAAGCAACTAACTTTACTATCGGAAGAAACAACGATTTAAAAGTGCCTCTCCCGTTTACAATAACAGTTTAGTGCTAGTAAAATCAAAGAGCTAGGAAAGAGGGAAGAGAAAAGTAGAGAAATATCGCCTCTATGACTAACAGGGGATCTACCTTTGGATTACAGAAGTTTTTTGACAGAAACACAAGTCAAAAGCTATTCTTAGATTATCAAACTGTTCATCGCAATGAACGGTAATTAAGGATATGGTTTTTTAGTTAAAAATGAATTATCCGTCAAAACAAATCAGTCTTCTAAAAAAGCAAAATTTTAAGAGGGAGGAAGGTTGATGAAAATCCCATCGTCAAATTCAACACATCTGAGAATATACTGGAGATTTTGATCTACAATTTCAGAGATTATGAAATTAAAAATGTTTATTTTTCCCAAAGGACGGTCAAAAACGTACATTTACTGGTAGGCCTGCGTCTTCTTATTTTTTTTCATTCATCAGGTGTGGCCATTTCGAATCAACGATTCAAGAATACCACGGAAGGGATCAT
Source organism: Artemia franciscana (assembly GCF_032884065.1). NCBI lineage: Eukaryota > Metazoa > Arthropoda > Branchiopoda > Anostraca > Artemiidae > Artemia > Artemia franciscana. The sequence goes on from NC_088873.1 coordinate 26,386,566, forward strand.
TTGAAAGAAAATTTAAAGTTTTAGCGTCCTATTTGAGTCAGCAATCAATTGTATCATAGCAAGTGCCGATTTCCGCCATGTTGTGCCACAGCCTAACAATTTTGGCCTGACTAGGTTAAAAAAAAAATTGAACGATATTTCTAAGGTGACCAATACTAATTTATATAAAACATAGAGTGTGTGAGATTCCATTAGCCAATCAGTCGGTTGGATATCGGATCAGTCAGTTGGTTTTCGAAAGCTCACACATACGTTTTTTCTTTGCTGTTTTTGCGTTTTTCTTTGCTTTTTCTTTGCGCACATGTCAATTTCTATGCTTAGTTTAGTAAATACACCATGTTTTATCTTATAGCTTGGGATCAAGCTGAAATTTTCAGGAAGTTTTCTTTTTTAGAGAAGGGGGGGGGCAAGGGGACCTAAATGTTTTGGGGATGGATGAAAACTGGTTGTTCTTCGGTCGTCATGAAATAGCATACACTACAGAGTTTGTTTTTTTACGCATCTCGTCCGACCAGCTCTTAGGCTAATTGATATAGAAATACCGTACCAACAGCTATTTACATAGAGTTCCATTTTTAAAGGCTACAGTCACTATAACCATTTAAGCAGTATAAAAAGCGTTTACACTCACAACAGCTATTAGGCGAGAGGTCAATAGGTGGTATTAGGGATACCCAACAGAACAGGATCATAATGATCCCTCCTCTGAACAACATAAGATAAAACATAAAAAGCACAACTCATAAAACCTGAGTAGCCCTGAATGTGGTATTATCCTATTTTAGAGAGCAGTCAATGGATATTTTTGTGGGAAGAAGCTTCGAAGTGCATTTTGAGATAAAAAAATTTCAGTTCTTCCTGAGAGGTCCTTACGATGAATATTAGTTTTGCTCTCTTTCTTTCATCGTAAAAACGTGCTTTATCTTATTCAATTCATTAAGAAAAATAATAGTGTTGTAACTGGTAAAATTTGTTACGGTAAAATTAGGTATTTTACCGTAATTTTACGGACCCCCGTAAAATTGGTATTATACCTATTTTACCCGTTATTTTACGAGTATCTTTCTATGGATATATTTTACAACGTCTTGCAATTTTCAGAGCACAAAAGCACAAAGAGGCTAGAAACAAAAAAAAAAAAATAAAAAAATAGAATATGATTTTGTTTTGTGTATAGCTTTGTTCTCCGGCTTGAAAGGCCGTCTGTCTGACTTAGGTCTCAATGGTGAAATGATAGCTGAAGTAAAATTGCATTAGTTCTGTGAACTGTTAAATACAGAAAGGGTTATAAGCAGAATTGACATATGAGAAACAAGAACAAAAATTATAAAATTAAATAGCCGAGAAAATTGAGGGTAATGCCAGCCAGCGGACAAAAAAGAACCGAAAATGACAGAGGCAGATATTTCGTCAGGGCCTTCCGCGTAGCCGTCTCAAGTGGTCAAAAAAGAAGGTAAACTAACCTTTTGAATTAGCTCTAACTGAGCAGAAGAAAGACTGAATCAAACAAACCAACCCCGAATAAATGAAAGACTATTAACCAATTGGATTAGGCAAAAATTCTCTGCTTAGTGATTGACTTAGCTTGTCTACTGGCCGAATTTTCATTAAAAGTGTGATAAGATGATCTAAATTTAAACTGAAGAAAAATATTATTCGAATCCTTTTATTTTAAGTAATTGTCAATTGGGTTTATAGGAACATCTCCAGTATCTCTATTTAAAACAAGGTCTCTATGGATTTTAAAAATTTCAATTGCCTTCCTAAAAGAATGTGGGAAGCTATTTGCTTATAATTTTGAAGTTACCTCATCAAAATTACATGATCCAGATTTTCAAAAATGTGGAGGGCCAAAGCAATCAATATCCTTATTTTCATTTAAATTTCACATCTCAGAGAAATCCTGTATTTATACCGTCTTTTCCTCAGGAGCCGGCGTTTACGGCGTTTTGTTTTGAAAGAATCTTCATATAAGTATAGAATTATCTCTAATGGAGACAAAATGGGAGGGTGGAGGTAGAAATTGATATATAATCCTCAGAGCCATATCCAGGGCTTTTGTTTGGGGAGGGGGTCTGAACAGGCACGGTCACTTGAATCAGGATCTATGTTCGAACGAGAGAAGCCAGATTTGCAAGTAAATCCTGTTGAAGACAGTCTTAATGACCGCGAAAATGAGCGAATCTTCCTCTATTATGATCCAATTCTTGGTGAATTAAAGTCATCAAAGCGTTACAATCCTCTTTTTTACTTGTATTCGGTACTTTTATAATAAAAATTAAAAATAATATGCGTATGATATAAGAAATGTGGTTGAATACGGCTATTTAAATATACAAAGCTATAAGGGTAACATTTCTTAGGTTTAAATGTAGAAAAAATGATTAGCATGATTTTACTCCCAAGTAATGGTAAATTTGATTTTTTTTTTCAAAATGGAAGTCCGAAATCCAATTGCAGAGGTTTTACCATAGTCCATGATTACCAAAGCGATAAATTAGACAGTTAGTTAAATTGATGAAACTGTAGATAAAGGGGTATTACCTTTTTTAATCCCAGGAAAATTAGAATAGTTAAAAAATTTCATTAAAAGCTGTAAGTGATGTTTAAAAAGAAATTCTCAAATGGTCTTGTAGCTAGAGGACAATTCTAAAATGTATTTTCTAGGGCTTAGCTTATTGTAACTTGTTTTACCAATTTTACTTACCAGGTTTTATTTTACGGTAATTTTATGACACTAAAAATTAATTAAAAAAAATTTTCAAGGGAAATAACGGGCGATATTAAAAATCTAAAACAAACAAGAAGAAAATTATATAGCCAGTCAAGTACAAAACGAACAAACAATAGCGACCTACTACAAAAGAACAACCCACAAATAAGAGTGCGATCACAACCGCCCCCTCCCCAACCGTCCAGAGGCAAAAGTGTCCTTTTAAATCAATTGAAAACGACTTGCTTTCAAGTAGTGTGTTTTATTTGTGTTTTAGCGGGATTTTATTTTCATAGCACCAACAAAAGAAGAGAAAATTTTGGAATAAAATCATCAGTGGCTTTCAATTTAGTTTTACTATCTTAAGAGGACAATTTTTAAACTATTTTTCTTCTGACTCCAATTTCATTAAAAAAAAAATTTGAAAAACACTAATATTCCTAACATTTCATTATAGCACATGAGGATAACACAGCTTCGTCTCCTACCTAAATTTATTCAAAGGTTTATGTTTTACTCCTTCCCAAGAAGTTTCCTTTTTGTCAATCCTATCTTATGACCTTTTCCTACCCCAATCGAGGACGTCCTGCTATTCGTTTAACACCAAATGGATTGTGAAAAAGAATGATTTTTTGATATATATCTAGGCCAGAATCCCTTTTTTTCATACTCCTTATTTGTCTTGACTCCTCTATGGCTGTTCAATTTTACATGTGGGGAGAATTTTCCAAAGGAGAATTGCCCAAGGGAAATTTTTTCGCAGGGAGTTTTCTGCTGGGGGGTAGCTTTCCGCTGGGAAATTGTTCGTAGGGGTAATATTTGGAGAGAACACACCAAATCCCAAGGGGTATAGATCGCCTAGCAAGCAAAGTGTTACATAGCAGGAGGGCTTGCCAACTTTTTATCCCTTTCGATTCCTTAAAAGCAAAGTAGAACTTGAACTTTTGACTAAATGAGCCTCCTCCCAAGTTTTCACCACTACCCCTTTTTTGAAAATGAGCAGAGATAAAAATTTTAAAATAAATAGTGTATGAGAGAAATATCACCCTTTACTTAGCGGTGACTCTGATGGGCAAGAAAGAGTCAATGCTTCCTATATGAAACGGAAACACTACAAAGAGATTAAAAATAAACTTTGCAGAGAAATATAAATAATAATTACTATTGTACAATTTAAAAAAGCTAAGAGCTCATACGGCACTTGTGACGAGGTCGGAAGAGCCAAGAGCTAAGAGCTCATATGGTACTTGTGACGAGGTCAGAAGAGCCAAGAGCTAAGAGCTCATATGGTATGAGCTCTAGAAAAATCCTAAGAATCAATAGATTGCTATAAAAGTAAAATCAGAGGCTTAATGCCGGTCGGGATTTAAAAAAAGAGCTCTGAGTCACGAGGTCCTTCTAAATATCAAAATTAATTAAGATCCGATCACCCACTCGAAGTTAAAAATACCTCAATTTTTCTAATTCATCCTCTCCCTTCAGCACCCCAGATGGTCGAATCGGGGAAAACGACATTATCAAGTCAATTTGTACAGCTCCCTGACACGCCTACCAATTTTCATCGTCCTAGCACGTCCAGAAGCACCAAACTCACAAAATGGCTGAGCCTCACCACCTAACTCCCCCAAAGAGACCGGATCCAGTCCGGTTACGTCAATCACGTATCTACGACATTTATAAGCGTTTTCCAAGATTTCGGGTTTCCCCCTCCAACTCCTCCCAATGCCAACAGATCTGGTCGGGATTTGAAATAAGAGCTCTGAGACATGAGTTCATTCTAAATATCAAATTTCATTGAGGTCCGGTCACTCGTTCTTAAGTTAAAAAATACCTCAATTTTTCTAATTTTTCCAAATTAACAACCCCCAGCTCCCCCAAAGAGAACTGATCCATACCAATTATGCCAATCTCGTATCTATAACTTGTAGTTATTCTTCCCATCAAGTTTCATCCCGATCTATCCACTCTAAGCGTTTTCCAAGATTTCTGTTTTCCCCCTCCAATCCTCTAAGTTCCCGGATCCGATTTGAAAATGGAGCATCTGAGACATAAGATTCTTCTATATATAAAATTTCATTAAAATCCAATAACCCATTCGTAAGATACCTCGATTTTCACGTTTTCCAAGAATTCCGGTTTCCCCCTCCAACTCCCTTCAATTTCACCGAATCTGGTAAAGATTTAAAAAGAGAGTTTTAAAGCACAAGATCTTTGTAGATATCAAATCATTAAGATCTGATCACCCGTTCGTAAGTTAAAAATACCTCATTCTTTCTAATTTTTCTTTTTTTTACTCCCCCCCCCCCGACTCCACCAAAGAGAGCGGATCCGGTCCGGTTATGCCAGTTACCTATCTTGGACTTGTGAATATTCTTTCCACCTAGTTTCATCCTGATCTCTCCGCTTTAAGCGTTTTCCAAGATTTCCGAACCCCCCCCCCCATAATGACACTGGATCCGGTCGGGATTTAAAATAAGAGATCTGGGTTTCAAGGTCTTTCTAAATATAAAATTTCATTAAGATACGATCACTCTTTCGTCAGTTAAAAATGCCTCATCTTTTCTAAATTTTTAGGATTAACCCACCCCCCCCCAACTCCCCAAAAGAGATCAGATTCGTTTCGGTTATGTAAATCCCGGATCTAGGACTTGTGCTTATTTTTCCCACCAAGATTCACCCCGATCCCTCTACTCTAAGCATTTTCCAAGATTTTAGGTTCCACCCCCCCAGCTTCCCCTTCACCAGATCCAGTCAGGATTTAAAATAAGAGCTCTGAGACATGATATCCTTCCAAAAATCAAATTTCATTAAAATCCGATCACTCCTTCGTAAGTTAAAAATACCTCATTTTTTATAATTTTTCACCACAACAGAGCAGATCCGTTCCGGTTATGTCGATAACGTATCTACGACTTCTGCTTATTTTTCCCACCAAGTTTCATCCCAATCCCTCCACTCTAAGCGTTTTCCAAGATTTTAGGTTCCCCCTCTAACTCCCCCAATATCACCAGATCAGGTCGGGATTTAAAATAAGAGTTCTGAGACACGATATCCTTCCAAAAATCAAATTTCATTAAGATCCCATCACCCGTTCGTAAGCTAAAAATACTTAATTTTTTCTATTTTTTCCGAATTAACCGGCCCCCCACTCCCCCCCCCCCCCAGATGGTCAAATCGGAAAAATGACTATTTCTAATTTAATCTGGTCTGGTCCCTGATACGCCTGCCAAATTTCATCGTCCTAGCTTACCTGGAAGTGCCTAAAGTAGCAAAACCGGGACAGACCGACAGACAGACAGACCGACAGAATTTGCGATCGCTATGTGTCACTTGGTTAATACCAAGTGCCATAAAAACCACTCACTAAAATAATAAAAATCAAGTTAGATCAGTCAGTTTTGGATTCTAAGCGGGATTTGTGAAAAGGGAGATGGGGGCAGGCACCAGGCACAGCCTCTAACGCTTCCTGAATTTACGATTTTGTCAACCAATTGTTTCATTTTCACGTACTTATCCTGTTTTCACTCTTCTGACAAATTCTCTACTTTGGTGTTTTCAACATAATTAAACTTTTAAATATACCAAAATAAAGAAGAGTACGAAAATTTTTATAAAAAAGAATTAATATATATGTAAAACAAAAAAAATAAATTAAAGTACAAGTTTTCATTAAAACATTAGGTCTTTTAACATCATATAGGATGTTTAGCCATAATTTATTTAAACAAATAGTAAAAAATGATGCTATCCCAAGCCAGTCTTCAATTAAGAGCAGAATATTAAGCGTTAGCCTAAAAGAAACACAAATAAAACAATGCATAAATAAAAAGTTTTACATGTAATACCGCATCCACTCTAAGGGAAAGCCGTTATGGAACGGCAGCGAAAGTCCCAAATAAAGAAGCAAAAAGGAGCCACATATTTTCTCACAGTTCTCTTGCTGCAAACATATCAAGAACGGAATTCAGACTTTTCGCATCCCGAAACAAATAGTATTATGTGTTTATTATGTGCTTAGAATTCTGAAAAAAGGACAGAATTAATAAAATATAATTAGCGTACATTTTTTCACCCTTCTAGGAAGAAAATATTTTTAACGACAGAGTTAAATTAAAGAAGGAAACAACTTGACACAGGCCCTAATAACAGGAGTAAGAAAATATGTAGCTGTTTTTTTTTTCTGAATAATTAAGATAAGGAAAACTAAAAACCATTATTTACAATTTGATTTAATAAAACGGTTGGAAAACTAGCTGTCTTTTTTTAAGAAAATTTTATTTGATTATATTGACAAATATATGTTTGTGTGTGTCTGTTGTAATTTGAGCATTGAATGAAGCCATTTTAAGCTGAATTAAATGCATTACTGAAACTTATTCTAAATATTGATTGTAGACCTAATGCTTGCAAGAGGGATTTCAAGTGAGTTTGAAATAAATAGTCTAGAAAAAAAAAACGAAATCACAATTAAAATGCTTTTTTCGGCATACATAGCGAACATAAATATTCAACTCACTGATAAGAAGAAATAACTAAACCAATTAGCAAAATGCTTAACCCCAAACCTCCTCCTAAGGAAGAAAAGTTAAAATTGCTTCATCATTCGCAAGACAACGCTATAGCAAGAGTGTAGCCAGGATTTAGCTCATGCGTAACCATAAGCAGTACAATAGGGCTGCCTCAGTAAAGAGCGATGTGGGCACAACGTATAATTTTTTATTTATTAATTTTTTTAGACCATGGCACTCAATATAGAAGGAGTTGTCGTAGAAACTTCGAAAGGGCCTCGTTAAATTGAAAATCAAAAGTACTAGTGCCCTTGCCCTTTTCATTGGTAGAAAATGATTGGAGGACAGCCCCTCTCCCGGCCATCATCTCTCCAAACACAACCATCCAAATTTTTGAGATTTTGTTCGCCGTAGTTGAAAGGCCCAGAAGTCATGTCTCTGTGGATGACAACCCCCCACAACCCTCAGAGTAAGGGTTATAAGTTATACCCTGGGGGTATATAGGGTTTTTATAGAAAGGATGGTCGTATAAACTAAGGAGGGGTTCAGTTGATTGGTGATCAGAAGTACTAGTGTCCTTTTTAAGAGTCAAAATGATCAGACGGCAGCTACCCCCCCCCCCCCAGGAACGTCGTATTTTTCCGAAAGCCATCTGATAGAAACTTTAGAGTAGCATTTTTGTATTCTATATAAACGTTTGGAGTGTTGTTAGAATTTTGTGTTTTTTATCAAGTATTTTTTTTCTATGCCAACTGTTTTTAATTGTATTACATTTTGTATGTCGTAAAAATATTTTTTGTTTTGTTTTTAGGAATTATTTTGGATTATGTATGAACTTATTTTATTCTATAAGAAGTATATTGGATGTTGCTGGAATTTTTGTGTTTTGTTGCAATTATATTTTGTTCTCCATCAACTATTTTTCATTCTATTTGAACTATTTTAGAATTGTGTAAAATATTTTTGCAAAAATTATTTTTGCCATGTAGGAATTATTTGGGGTTACGTTTGAACTTTTTGTATTCTATATGAAGTATTTGGAGTGTTGTTAGAATTTTTGTGTTTTTTAGCAAGTATTTTGTGTTCTACACTAACTGTTTTCCATTCTGTTCGAACCATTTTAGAATTGTGTATTTTTATATTTCGTAGGAATAATTTTTATGTTTTGTAAGAATTGTTTTGGATTATGTTTGAACTTTTTGTATTTTACTATAGTATTGCGCATGGCCCAGGTGGGCGTAAAAACGTCTTGAGGAGGCAAGTAGCTCCAATAGTTTACCCCCTATGGGCGTCGTCAAATCCATAACCCCTACTCCTGGATTTCTATGTACTGGTTTTGATTTCTAAGGATTTGTTTGGATTTTTTGAGGATAACATTGATTTCTACCGTTTGATCTTGATTTTACAAGAATTCGTCTGGATGTCTATGCATTGGTCATGTTATGCATTGGTTTAGTGGTTGGCATTGATTTCTTTGGTTTGATCTTGATTTCTTTGGTTTGGTCTTGATTCTTATGTATTGGTCTTGATTTCTAAGGATTATTATGGATTTCTAAAGATGAGATAGCCAAACATCTCAATTAAGGACCTATAAATCTTCTTGTACCTACGATTTGTTTAGAATGTGGTGTCTTTTATGGTATATATTAAGATTTTTAACAGACCTTAGTCATTACTAGACAGATAGACCCCTAAATTAGGGCCTATAAATCTTTTTGTACCTACCATTTCTTTAGAATGAAGTGTATTTTACGGTAGAAATAAAGATTTTTAGCAGTCGTTAGCAATTACGAGATAGCCAGACCCCTAAATTAAGGGCCTATAAATCTTTTTGCAACTACGATTTGTTTATAATGAGGTGTATATAATGGTAAAAACAAAGATTTTTTGCAGTTTTTAGCCATTATGGGAAAGCTAGAACCCTAAATTAAGGGCCTATAAATCTTTTCATATTTACGATTCGTTTAGAATGAAGTGTATTTTATCGTAGAAACACAGATTTTTAGCAGTCCTTAGCCATTTGATAATTTAGCCGGAAAATATCTGAGAATGCTTTAGAAATATCACGGGGCAGGTTCACTCAGGAATTTTCTAAATTCTATGTCCTTTTTAAACAATAAGGAAATACATAATTAAAGACTAAACATATTGCAATACATGAAATGTTTTGCTAAAGCTAAGGAGCGATGATAAAAATTTAATAGCCATATCTAAAATGCAAGGAGGGGTTCTTCCGAAAACACGAACCAATGGATTTAAAGCATGATTTTTCACAAGAAAATATTTGGAATCTGTCTTAGGAATCAAGAGGGGTGCCAGAGGGTGCCGGAGGGCTAGTAATGGTGTGGCACGGTGGCGTGAATTGACATGATGCATCACAGAGGGTTTGTTTAAGAAAACAAATTAACCAATGGATTTAAAGCATGATTTTTAACAGGAATATATCTGGAAATGTCTTAGGAATGATGAGGGGTGCAGAGGGCCCGTTAGGGTGTCGAGTGCCATCCATAATTTGCCACGGTGTCATGAATTGTAACGTAAAGCATATATTTATCATGGAAATATCTGAAAATTGCCTTTGGGATGGTGAGGGTGTTAGAGGATGCCATGTGCCATCCATAGTTTGTCACGGTGACGGGAATAACACGTTCTACAGCTTAAAGTTAAGGCGGAAGGTGTTAAAATGTTTTTTTTCGGCAGACGGGGACTGAAATCTAAAACCCACTAAAAGAAACGGGATATTTTCATTAAAAGCTCTAAAAATATCCCTTGATGTTGCTTAAATTTACCTCTAACGAGAGCTAAATTCACATTATTTACCTAATCTAATCTAACTTCACATTATTTTTTTCCGCTTGTTGAGTTTTAACTACTTCTTCTCTGATTTCGTGATTTTATAAAAAAAAAATTCATGGTTGCAGCGGTAGCTGCAATCTAGTAAAGAGTGATCCACAGCCCAAAATAACTAGAAGTTAAAAGCGCGTTAGCTGCAACCTTGTAAAGAGCGAACCACAGCCCATAGTAACTAAAAGTTAAAAACGCGTTAAAAAAAACTGCCTTGTGAAAAAAAAACTGCCATCTGACACTGGTTCAGGAATGGTACCTAGTATTTCGGATCGTCTTAAAAATAAAAGTTTATTGCAAAAAAAAATTTGTGGTCATATATGGTTCAGGCTATTTCCGGAAAAATCCTGAAATCCCTCGAAGATATGTTTATGAGATTACTGAAAGTCAATGAAGTCCCAACTGGTGTGAAACTATGAAAAGCTTTACAGATTAGTTTATTGTTGTCAGGCTATATACTCACTTTTGACTCCCAAATCAATATTCCTGTTTTTTATACTTGACTTTTGTGTTTTCAGTAAAGCGCTAGTTTTCTAAAATCTTAGAAACATAAGGAAACATAATTAGTTGGTTTGTTTGTACTAGTTTTATTGATGTATATTAGATAGGATGTGAAGTAATAATTTTGGCCATTTTAAGTTTCAACTTCGCTCTCTTACTTCCATCGGATAAACTTTGCATTTTGAAATTAGTTTTGTTATTAACACTTCTATGTACAATAAAATGTCTGTGTCTTTTAGATTTCTTATTCGAGGTTGAATCTTCAATACGTAATCATTTACGCAATGAAATATCTAAAGCCAATACTAGGTAACACCTCACTGATCCAATACCTAACTCAATCTGTCTACGTCACGTTAGAAAGTTAATAGCAGTGTAACAAGCAGGTACAAGTAAAATGTAACCAATTTTTAGTAATCGATTTTCTCCCCCGCATGTCAATTATTAAAGACAAAGGAAACATGCGATCCGTAGATTCTTCATAATATCATGAAGGCATTCTTGGTTCAGCTGACTAGCGCACAGTACCAAAAGGTTCCCTGAGAAAAAAATCTTGAAGAAAATGGAATCTAAAAAAAAAGCCTAGAAAGAAATCTCGGAAAAACAGCCTTGAAAGAAAAAACAGCATTGAAAGAAAAAGAACAGCCTTAAAAAAAAGCCTTGAAAGAAAAATTAAATCTTAAAAAAAAGATCTCTTAAAATATTATGTAAAACCCACGTGTGCATCGTCATTACCTAAAACCCCACAAGTGTGTCCTCCTCGGTTACAAGCGGGGGTTCCCCACGAGGCCTGAAGAAACAAGTCACGTACTTGGGAGGGCCCTGAAGGTTTCCAACATAACAAAAAACTTTAAACATGACAAAAAAAAAATTCGAAGGAAACTTCCTCTTTTATGTAGCAAGCACCTGCATCTTTTAGAAAACACTCCCTTTTACGTAACAAACACCTCCGTCTTGAAGAAAATTAATAACACCTGCGTCTTGAGGGAATCATCGTTAAACTTCTTTGTGAACTTAAGTCATTAAGGAAGAAAAGAGTAGCGGCTATGGTTGCCTTTAAATCTATCTGACTTAAGGAAGAAAAGAGTAGCGGCTATGGTTGCCTTTAAATCAATCTTAGCATCAATCCGACGCAAGGACCTTAGTAGTCAAGAAGGGTCGTTAATCTATATATATATATATATATATATATATATATATATATATATATATATATATATATATAATCAGTACAAACAACATCTATGAAGACCATGACATTAAGGACCTAGTCCGCGAATTTATCAAAATCCATTGTGTTCTCAGGTGTTTTCTTGCAGATAAGAAACATTTATAAGCACATTTATTTAGCATTAACGCGGAGATACAATGTAATTTCTCATACCGTCTGATAAGTTACATATGAAAGCAAACCACACACATGCTAGGATTATTCTTCTACAATATTAAGACAAATAATGTTGTTAAATTTGTGTCTCACGACCAAGAAAATACTGTGCATGATTTTCAATGAAAGACAAGAACATCTGACAATTAAGATGTCGCGAACTATATTGAATTTTGGATTCCAGTGTGGATCCATTTTTGAGGTAGGTTTCCAGTGTATATTTTTCTTTTCCTTTTTCTTATTTTTTATAAAGGCGTCAGAATTGTCCCTTGAATTCCTCGCTGGGCACCAGGTTTCTTTTTTTTTATTGTATTGCTTTTCATTCTTTTTTCTTTATTTCAACTTTATTAAAAGTTTGGCGAATAAATGGTAAAAACTAAGTTAATTCATATTACTTTCGATACTGAGAAGGAGAATAATAAATATACCTGGATAGTTCCTTCTTCGATGTTGGTGAGAAAAAGTAAGACGGCTTCTTCAGTTAGCTTCTCTGGTAAATCGCCAGAAGTGTAGTGTACCTCATTTTTAGGATCAATAACTATCAGAGATGGCGGTATAATTCTTTCCATCACAATAGGGTTAATTAGATCTGGATTGCCAACCCAACCGAATTGATACTTGCTAAAAAAAAAAGAAGCAAAATCAAGATCCGAATAACCATAATACTGAACAGAAAATATTAATTTAGTTTCTTCGACGGCAAAGTTGGATTCCTTTGGCTAATGACTGCAACGAAGAAGCTACGATTGAATTATTCAGATACCTAATCAATCAACTCAATAAAATAAACAGCAAGAAAATGAAGAAAGAATGTATATTTATGATTTTCATAATTGTGTGCCAGCCATCGGGAGGAGATAAATATTTAGAATTTTATATTGAGTCTGAGTGTGGTAAATATGCGTAAATTCATTTTGGTACGGATTTAGCCCACCTAGCTTAAAAGATTGGCTTAACATTCAAGGTCCAAAATAAGCATCCACTTTAATTTTAATTTAAAAAGAAAACCACAAAAACAAACGCAAAAAATTGATCGAAAATCATAACTATATATATATATATATATATCTATATATATATATATATATATATATAAAAATAATTTGTTTGTTTGTGTGTCTGTCGACTGACGTCATGTTTGTGTCGACTGATGAAATTACAGACCCGGACACCGGGACACAAATGACAACCGGGACACCGGAAATATAAATGACGACCGGGACACTCAAAGAGAAATTACAGACTGGGACACCGGGACACAAATAACGACCGGGACACAGGGGATATAAATGACGACCGGGACACAGAGACACCGGTACACAGGGAACATAAATGACGACCGGGACACTCAAAGAGAAATTACAGACTGGGACACCGGGACACAAATGACGACCGGGACATATGCACAGACAATGGGACAGCGAAGAATGTTGTATATTCGCAAGTTTTACGTGGTTAAAAACATATATATATCTATATATATTCACAGGTGGGACACAGGAACACAACTACAATGGCACGTAACGACTTACGTGAGCGGGGGGGCGGGGGCGTGAAGCGCTGTTGGGGTGGCGCGAAGCGCCACCCCAACAGCTAGTATATATATATATATATATATATATATATATATATATATATATATATATATATATATATATATATATATATATATATATATATATATATATATATATATATATATATATATATGATGAGCCTTGTGTTGGGTTGTTGCCTCTTAATTATTTGTCTTTTTTTTTGTAAATGACGACTTATACTTACTGACGACACGACTGCCTGTCCATGGATTATTCTTTATGGTTGATTATGTATGGCTATGCTGTTTGACCTATGTGATTGTGCGGATGAGTAGGGTTAAGGCTCAAAGGGGACGCCGGGGGGCACAGGGGGATATATATATGACGACGGCGACACAGGGAATGGTCGATTAGCAATCACCATCAACAAAGCTCAAGGGCAATCATTAGAATCAGGAGGTATAGATCTGAATACGGATTGTTTTCCCATGGACCATTATATGTTGCATGTTCAAGAGTCGGACAACCTGACAATCTATTTATATGCACAGACAATGGGACAGCAAAGAATGTTGTATATTCGCAAGTTTTACGTAGTTAAAAACATATATATATATATATATATATATATATATATATATATATATATATATATATATATATATATATATATATATATATATATATATATATATATATATATATATATATATATATATATATATATATATATATATATATATATATATATATATATATATATATATATATATATATATATATATATATCTATATTCACAGGTGGGACATAGGGACACAACTACAATGGCGCGTAACTAATATGGCGCGTAACGACTTACACGCGCGGGGGGGGGCGCGAAGCGCCCCCACCAACTAGGTATTGGGGTGGCGCGAAGCGCCACCCCGACAGCTAGTATATATATATATATATATATATACATATATATATATATATACTATATATATATATATATATATATATATATATATATATATATATATATATATATATATATATATATATATATATATATATATATATATATATATGAGATAGCCTGCCGCCTCCGAAGCACCTTACTGTTTATACTAGAATTTAACCTTTGCTTTATTAAGAATTTGATATATAGCCATAATAAGTTTAAACTTTAGCGTTAAGAGCCCCTAATATACAGTATCATTTCTCATTATTGAAAGCTCTAACACCGCTGCTTGATAAATATACCAAATTGCAAATAGGCTTGACTACTAACCAAGTGAGAAAAGCAGACGGTTATAATTAGAGGCGAGGAAAACCGCAAGGAAAAATCACATGACAATTGCTCCCAATAGTTAATACTTAGATTTGGCATAACTTAAAAACTAGGTCTGACTATCAAGTCACGTAGTAGGGTTGAAAAAAAGGTGTATGCATGTGAGTAAAACCAAACATAAATTACAGCTAGAGGGTAAACTCCTTCTAACCTCGTTAATGTAACTTCTTGGTATCCTCCCTGCCGAAGAATACGAGTTCCATACTCCCAAATTACACCAAACTGTAATCTTATAAAATTAACCACTTTGGCCAAAAAATAGGGTAAGCTGGTACACAATAATACAAAAAAAGAATCACTATTTTGTCTTCAAATAAAATTTACCAAAAAAAAGGATTCTAAATTTGACCAAAAAACCCTATCATAAAAGTAACCAATCGGAGAAAAGAAAAAGAATCCACACCTCGCGAGAGCATGCCTCCCCTCCCCCCGAAGAAAAACGGTGACTGGGAGAGAACACAATGATATACATTGAGATTCCCATTGATTAACAATATGGTCTAACATCCTGGGAAAAGCTGACTAGTACATCGGCAGACAGAAACACTGGAACTGAATGACATAAGCAATGGATGCTTAAGCTTTGAGACTTAGAAATAGTATGTCTCACAAACACAAAGAATTTGCAAAAAGAAAAGGGGACATTCGCAAAAAAAGAAATTTACACAACTTACGAAAAGGAAAAGGACACATCTATCACATCGTTAATTAAGCGGCCTATAGCACCCTTTTACTTTCCTTTTTTCTAATATTCTGTTCCTTATATGTATTTATTTTCTATATAATATTCAAAGTTAGACTAAATATGACCACCCATCAATCTTCCGCTCTTAACACTAAAGTTTTAATTTTAAAAAGAAATAATATAAAAATGATAATCATCCCAGAAAATATATATAGCTAGAGTTTCAGGAACGAGGGACACGAGGAGGGTTTGAAATGTCAATCCAATTATAGTTGATATCAAAAAGTAAGTTTAAAAAAGTGAAGTTTCAAAAAGTAAGTTTAAAAAGTAAATTTATAAAAATAAGTTGTCTGTGGATGTGTCTGTCAGGTGACGTCATGTTTGTGTGTTGACTGACGTCATGAAGTTAGTTGTCGTCATTTTTGTTATGGCGGTGACGTCATTAAAGATATTTAAGACATGCGTTCACGTAGAAATCTATTAATGTATAACTTTAAAATGACTGATGAACTTAGAATGGCAACAGCCGAGGAAGATGCTCAAAGAGTCTATGCCAAAAAACTTGCTGCTGATAGAGAAAGTCAGAAAAGAAAGCGTGCGAGAGGAATAAAAAAAACAGCAAGGAAACAGGCTTGAGGCTGATAGAGAAAGAAAGAACAGAAAGCGTGCCGAGGAACTACCAGAGCAACGCGAAAGCAGACTTGCTGCTAAAAGAGAAAGTGAAAAAAGAAGGCGTGCCGAGGAACTACCAGAGCAACATGAAAACAGACTTGCTGCTAAAAGAGAAAGTGAAAAAAAAGGCGTGCCGAGGAATCACAAGAACAGCAAGAAATCAGGCTTGCTGCTGATAGAGAAAGTAAGAAATGAAAGCGTGCCGAGGAATCAGAGCAACCTGAAAGTTATCGCCTGGCATTCAGGTACAACCCAGTCGATGATTATAGCTTGAGTAGATGTGTTCAAATCGGGACTATGTCTAAAATTTGTCCCTATTGCAAGGCCTTGAAATTCAATGGTGAAACAATGGGAATGTGTTGCGCCTCAGGAAAAGTTAAACTTCCTCTATTGGCTGCACCACCAGAGCCATTGAAGACTTTCCTTACTGGAACTACGTCAGAATCTAAGCGTTTTTTGTCACAAATCAGAAAATATAACTCATTTTTCCAAATGACGTCGTTTGGAGCCCCAATCGAAAATCCAGATCAATTTATGTCTACTTTCAAAGTAAAAGGGCAAATTTATCATAGAGCGGGGTCCCTTCTACCATTCTCAGGCGAGAATCATAAATTTTTACAATTGTACTTCATCAGTGATAGAAATTCTGAATTGAATGCACATTGCGAAATTTCTCCCAACGTTGAAAGGACAATTGTTTCCCAATTGCAACATATTTTCCACGAAAATAATAATTTAGTGCGTCTGTTCAAAACAGCCATCGATTTGATGCCTACTGATACGCATAAAATTGTTATTTCCTCTGACAAAACACCTCCTGGCCAACATGTGCGTAGATACAATGCTCCAACTATCGACGAAGTGGCAATCGTTATGGTCGGTGATCAGTTTTTACCTCGAGATATTATTCTTCATAAGCGAAACGCTCAGTTGTTAAGAATTACTGAAACTCATCGATGCTAAGATGCCCTACGATATCCTATCATTTTTTGGGATGGAGCCGACGGCTATCACTTTAATATTAAATTGATGAATCCAGTCACTAACAAAGAAATGAATAAGAAATGCAGTGCA
The DNA here is from genome assembly GCF_032884065.1 of Artemia franciscana. Classification (NCBI taxonomy): domain Eukaryota; kingdom Metazoa; phylum Arthropoda; class Branchiopoda; order Anostraca; family Artemiidae; genus Artemia; species Artemia franciscana. Next base: position 26,403,822 of record NC_088873.1, read on the forward strand.
ATGCATTATTATTCCTATAGACTAATGATTCGGCAGGATGAAGAAAATTATATTTTAAAATGCCGTGAATTGTTTCACCAATTCGTCGTTGATATGTATGCTAAAATTGAATCAGAACGTTTGATATATATCCGCCTGAATCAGACCAAGCTCCGCTCTGAACAATACATTCATTTGCGAGATGCAGTTATAAATGACGGTAATACCATAAACGTTGGAAGATTAACAATTTTACCTTCGTCATATGCTGGCAGTCCCCGTCATATGCATGAATATGCTCAAGATGCTATTGCGTATGTTCGTCTCTATGGTCGTCCAGATTTATTTATTACATTTACATGTAATCAATCTTGGGACGAGATACTGCAGCTTTTACTTCAAGGCTTGCAGCCCGAAATCAAAGATATCGACGAAATCGTACAATATCAGGCTGGAAGATACATAAGCAGTAATGAAGCTGTTTGGCGAATTCTTTCATTTCCGATACATGAACGTAGTCCAGCTGTTGTTCACTTAGCGGTACATTTACAGAATGGTCAACGTGTTTATTTCTCGGAAACCAACGTGCAACAAAGAGCCCTGAATCCACCGGATACAAATTTAACCGGTTTCTTTTCGCTTTGCAAAAATGATTCTTTTGCAAAAAAACTGCTGTATACTGAAGGGCCTTCGTATTACACGTGGATTACTAAAAATAAAGTATTTGAACGTCGAAAACAGGGTAAGTCAGTCGACGGCCAACCTACCATCTTCAAAGATACCACGATAGGAAGACTCTACACCGTTCACCCCAATCAAAATGAATGCTTCTTTCTACGCCTGCTTTTGGTGAATGTACCCGGTCCGACATCCTTTGAGTATTTGAGAACTGTAAACGGTACTATACATGACACTTACCGTAGTGCATGCCAAGGTCTGAATTTATTGGAGAATGACCAGCACTGGGATAACTGCATCAATGACGCGTGCGAAACATCAACCCCAAGTCAAATTCGTGCATTGTTTGGCATCATTTTAACAACTTGCTCTCCATCAGCTCCTACAGAGTTATGGGAAAAATATAAGTCAAAAATGTCCGAAGATATACTCCATCGTAAACAGTTAGAGACGTCAGATATTACTTTTGATTTTACATCAGAAATTTATAACTACACTTTAGTTATTATAGAAGATTTGTGCGTACATATGGCAAACAAACCTCTTCAGGATTTGGGAATGCCTTCACCTAACCGTATCGCTGCTGTTTCGACATGTTTAGAATTGTATCGTGAACAAAGTTAAAGTACGAGTGATCTATTGTCGTATGTACAAAATAACATTTCCAAGTTAACGTCGGAACAAAAAGACATTTATGATACGATAATGCATTGTGTCGATAACAACGTTGGAGAAATTTTCTTTTTGGATGCGCCAGGAGGTACTGGTAAAACGTGGAAGAACTGCTCATTAAGTTTTGAAATTGCCTCTGAATTTGCATTCTACAGAAACTCCCACGTGCAATAAAGCGGTTAATTATCCATCTGAATTTTTAAATTCCGTGGATCTTTCAGGGTTTCCACCACACGTGCTACAACTAAAAATAGGCGTACCAATAATACTTTTAAGAAATATCAAATCACCAAAGCTTTGCAATGGCACGCGACTTGCCGTAAAAAAAAAAACAATGGAAAACCTAATAGAGGCCACAATCTTGACAGGGCCTTTTGAGGGTGAGGCTGTTCTTATTCCTCGCATTCCCCTGATTCCAACGGATCTGCCTTTTCAATTGAAAAGATTGCAATTCCCAATTCAATTAGCATTTGCAATCACTATTAACAAAGCTCAAGGTCAATCATTAGAAAAATGTGGTATAGATCTTAATACTGATTGTTTTTCCCATGGACAATTGTATGTTGCATGTTCGAGGGTCGGTAAACCTGACAATCTATTTATATGCAGCGACAATTGGACAGCGAAGAATGTTGTATATTCGCAAGTTTTACGCAGTTAATTTGTATTGTATCTATCTATCTATCTATCTAAATAAAAACGAGTTGTGTGTATGCATGTTTGTTTGTTTGTAAAAAGAGCGTTTGCATATGACGTCATTATTAGTACACACGGCTTTGTATATGCACAGACAATGGGAAAGCCAAGAATGTAGTATATTCGCAATTTTTACGTAGTTTGAAACACATATATAAATCTATCTATATTCACAGGTGGGACACAGGGACACAACTACAATGGCGCGTAACTAATATGGCGCGTAACGACTTACGCGCGCGGGGGGGGGCTTGGGGGGGCGCGAAGCGCCCCACCAACTAGGTGTTGGGGTGGCGCGAAGCGCCACCCCAACAGCTAGTATATATATATAAATAAGTTGTCTGTGTGTGTGTGTCGAGTGACGTCATGTTTGTCGACTGACGTCATTATAAGGATTGAGCTGTATGCGTCATGAAGTTGTTTGTCGACTGACGTCATGTTTGTCAACTGATGAAATTACATACCGGGACACAAATGACGACCGGGACACAGAGATTATAAATGACGACCGGGACACCGGGAATATAAATGACGACCGGGACACTCAAAGAGAAATTACAAACTGGGACACCGGGACAAAAATGACGACCGGGACACAGGGAATATAAATGACGACCGGGACACAGGGACACATCATTAGAATAGTGAGGTATAGATCGGAATACGGATTGTTTTTCCCATGGGCAATTATATGTTGCATGTTCAAGAGTCAGTAAACCTGACAATCTATTTATATGCAACATATTTATATGTTGCATACATATGTATACATATATATATATATATATATGCAATCTATTTATATGCACACACACACACACACATATATATATATATATATATATATATATATATTTATATATATATATATATATATATATATATATATATATATATATATATATATATATATATATATATATATATATATATATATATATATATATATATATATATATATATATATATATATATATATATATATATATATATATATATATATACTAGCTGTTGGGGTGGCGCTTCGCGCCCCCCCCCCCAAGCCCCCCCGCGCGCGTAAGTCGTTACGCGCCATAATAGTTACGCGCCATTGTAGTTGTGTCCCTATGTCCCACCTGTGAATATAGATAGATATATATATATATATATATATATATATATATATATATATATATATATATATATATATATATATATATGGTTTTAACTACGTAAAACTTGCGAATATACAACATTCTTTGCTGTCCCATTGTCTTTGCATATAAATAGATTGTCAGGTTTACCGACTCTTGAACATGCAACATATAATGGTCCATGGGAAAACAATCTGTATTCGTCATTTACATCCCCCTGTTTCCCCCGGTGTCCCCGTTGTAGTTGTGTCCCTGTGTCCCGGTCATTTATATTCCCTGTGTCCCGGTCGTCATTTGTATCCCGGTGTCCCGGTCTGTATATACATTCGTTTTTTAGTTTTGTTTTTCTCCTTTATTTTTTTTCCTTTTTTTTTCTTTTTTAGCTTATTTAGATTTTTAGATTTTTTAGTTTTTTTTATTAGTTTTTAGTTTTTTTTCTATTTAGTTTTTTTGTCCCGGTCGTCATTTATATCCCCCTGTTTCCCCCGGTGTCCCCGTTGTAGTTGTGTCCCTGTGTCCCGGTCGTCATTTATATTCCCTGTGTCCCGGTCGTCATTTGTATCCCGGTGTACCGGTCTGTATATACATTCGTTTTTTAGTTTTATTTTTCTCCTTTATTTTTTTCCTTTTTTTTTCTTTTTTAATTTATTTAGATTTTTAGATTTTTTAGTTTTTTTATTAGTTTTTAGTTTTTTTTTCTTTTTAGTTTTTTTGTAGTTTTTAACTTCTTTTTAGTTTTGTTAATTTTTTTTTTTACTTATGTCCTGGTCGTCATTTATACTCCCTGTGTCCCGGTGCTTTGTTGATTGCTAATCGAACATTCCTTTTGTCCTGGTCGCTTTCTCTTTGAGTGTCGTCATTTATTTTTTTCTTTTTTAGTTCTTTTAGTTTTTACCTTTTTTAGTTTTTTTTAGTTTTTTAGATGAAAATTTTTTTTAGTTTTTTCCTTTTTTTCTTTTTAGTTTTTTATTGGTTTTTACCTTTATGTTAGCTTATTTTTCAGTTTTTTCCTTTTTTTTTAGTTTTTTTTTATTTTTTATTTTTTTTAGTTTTTTACCTTTTTTTAGTTTTTTTAGTTTTTTTAGTTTTTTTTAGTTTTTTAGCTTTTTTACTTTTTTTATTAGTTTTTAGTTTTTTTGTAGTTTTTGCCTTTTTTTAGTTTTTTCAGTTTTTTTTTTAGTTTTTTATTGGTTTTTACCTTTATTTTAGCTTATTTTTCAGTTTTTTCCTTTTTTTTTAGTTTTTTTTAGTTTTTAGTTTTTTTTTAGTTTTTTACCTTTTTTTAGTTTTTTTAGTTTTTTTAGTTTTTTAGCTTTTTTATTTTTTTTATTAGTTTTTAGTTTTTTTTGTAGTTTTTGCCTTTTTTTAGTTTTTTTAGTTTTTTAGCTTTTTTATTAGTTTTTAGTTTTTTTTGTAGTTTTTGCCTTTTTTTAGTTTTTTTAGTTTTTTAGCTTTTTTATTTTTTTTTATTAGTTTTTAGTTTTTTTTGTAGTTTTTGCCTTTTTTTAGTTTTTTCAGTTTTGACGTCACCTGATCCAGTTTTTTCAGGTGATGTCACCTGATCCACGATCCACAGATCCACAGACAACTTATTTATATATATATATAGATAGTTTTTTTTTTTACTTATGTCCTGGTCGTCATTTATACTCCCTGTGTCCCGGTGCTTTGTTGATTGCTAATCGAACATTCCTTTTGTCCTGGTCGCTTTCTCTTTGAGTTTCGTCATTTATTTTTTTCTTTTTTAGTTCTTTTAGTTTTTACCTTTTTCAGTTTTTTAGATGAAAATTTTTTTTAGTTTTTTCCTTTTTTTCTTTTTAGTTTTTTATTGGTTTTTACCTTTATTTTAGCTTATTTTTCAGTTTTTTCCTTTTTTTTATTTTTTTTTTATTTTTTATTTTTTTTCGTTTTTTACCTTTTTTTAGTTTTTTTAGTTTTTTAGCTTTTTTACTTTTTTTATTAGTTTTTAGTTTTTTTTTGTAGTTTTTGCCTTTTTTTAGTTTTTTCAGTTTTTTTTTTAGTTTTTTATTGGTTTTTACCTTTATTTTAGCTTATTTTTCAGTTTTTTCCTTTTTTTTTAGTTTTTTTTAGTTTTTAGTTTTTTTCGTTTTTTACCTTTTTTTTAGTTTTTTTAGTTTTTTTAGTTTTTTAGCTTTTTTATTTTTTTATTAGTTTTTAGTTTTTTTTTGTAGTTTTTGCCTTTTTTTAGTTTTTTTTAGTTTTTTAGCTTTTTTATTAGTTTTTAGTTTTTTTTGTAGTTTTTGCCTTTTTTTAGTTTTTTTAGTTTTTTAGCTTTTTTATTTTTTTTATTAGTTTTTAGTTTTTTTTGTAGTTTTTGCCTTTTTTAGTTTTTTCAGTTTTGACGTCACCTGATCCAGTTTTTTCAGGTGACGTCACCTGATCCATCCACAGACAGACAACTTATTTTTATATATATAGAAGATATATATATATATATATATATATATATATATATATATATATATATATATATATATATATATATATATATATATATATATATATATATATATATATATATATATATATATATATATATATATATATATATATATATATATATATATATATATATATATATATATATATATATATCTATTCACGGGTGGGACACAGGGACACAACTAAAATGGCGCGTAACTAATATGGCGCATAACGACTTACGCGCGCGGGGGTGCTTGGGGGGCGCGAAGCGCCTCACCAGCTAGTATATATATATATATATATATATATATATATATATATATATATATATATATATATATGTAAAAATAAGTTGTCTGTGTGTCGAGTGACGTTATCATGAAGTTAGTTGTCGTCATGTTTGTTATGACGATGACGTCATTAAAGGTATTTAAGACATTCGTTCACAGAAAAATGTTTAATTGTAAGAAGATTGTTGACGGAAAAATGTTTAATTGTAAAATGACTGAAGAACCTACAATGGAATCAGCCGAGGAAGCTGCTCAAAGAGTCTATGCCAAAAAACTTGCGGCTGATAGAGAAAGTAAAAAAAGAAAGCGTGCCGAGGAATCACAAGAACAGCAAGAAAACAGGCTTGCGGCTAAAGAACGCAAGACCGCGCAGTTAGATGAAAATCAACCTGGACAGCGAGAGTCAAAAAATATCAAAACTGAAAATGATAGCGATGATGAATGGGTTTGGGATTTTGACTTGGATAAGGTCATCAATGCCTACCAGATTTTAGTTAAAAAAACAAAGGTTTGGCGATATGTATTTCATAGTGACGCTGAAAAATAAAGAAGAAAAAGAAAACTGAAAAAAGAAAAAAGGTAAAAAACTAAAAAAAACTAAAAAGAAAAAACACTCAAAGAGAAATTACAGACCGGGACACAAATGACGACCGGGACAGAGGGAATATAAATGACGACCGGGACACTCAAAGAGAAATTACAGATTGGGATACCGGGACACAAATGACGACCGGGACACAGGGAATATAAATGACGACCAGGACACAGGTATTTAAGAATATCGTTCAAAGACAAATTTTTAATTATAAGAAGATCGTTGAAACAGAAATTTCTAATTGTAAAATGACTGAAGAACCTACAATGGCAACACCCGAGGAAGCTGCTCAAAACAAATGTATTCAAGCCGAAGTAGCTGAACTGGTAAAGCGTTATGTTTCAGGTTCTAGGTCCGGGAGGCTCCAGGTTTGAACCTTGGCTTTAGCATTAATACAAAAGTAGAAAAAAACTAAAAAAGGTAAAAACTACAAAAAAAACTAAAAAGGAAATACTAAAAAAACTAAAAAAGCTAAAAAACTAAAAAAAAAAAAAAAAGGTAAAAAACTAAAAATAAAAAAGAAAAAAAAGTAAAAAAAGAAACTAAAAAAAGGTAAAAGTTACAAAAAAAAACTATAAAAAAAACTAAAAACTAATAAAAAAAACAACTAAAAACTGAAAAAGAAAAAAAACTAAAAAAGGAAAAAACTGAAAAACAAAGGAGAAAAAGAAAACTAAAAGCCGGGACACAGGGAATATAAATGACGACCGTGACACTCAAAGAGAAATTACAGACTGGGACACTGGGACACAAATAACGACCGGGAGATATAAATGACGACCGGGACACTCAAAGATAAATTACAGACCGGGACACCGGGACACAAACGACGACCGGGACACAGGGAATATAAATGACGAACGGGACGCTCAAAGAGAAATTACAGACTGGGACACTGGGACACAAAAAGGTAAAAACTACAAAAAAAACTAAAAAGGAAATACTAAAAAAACTAAAAAAGCTAAAAAACTAAAAAAAACAAAAAAAGGTAAAAAACTAAAAATAAAAAAGAAAAAAAAGTAAAAAAAGAAACTAAAAAAAGGTAAAAGTTACAAAAAAAACTATAAAAAAAAACTAAAAACTAATAAAAAAAACAACTAAAAACTGAAAAAGAAAAAAAACTAAAAAAGGAAAAAACTGAAAAACAAAGGAGAAAAAGAAAACTAAAAGCCGGGACACAGGGAATATAAATGACGACCGTGACACTCAAAGAGAAATTACAGACTGGGACACTGGGACACAAATAACGACCGGGAGATATAAATGACGACCGGGACACTCAAAGATAAATTACAGACCGGGACACCGGGACACAAACGACGACCGGGACACAGGGAATATAAATGACGAACGGGACGCTCAAAGAGAAATTACAGACTGGGACACTGGGACACAAATGACGACCGGGATACTGGGAATATAAAGGACGACCGGGACACAGGGAATGTCCGATTAGCAATCACCATCAACAAAGCTCAAGGGCAATCATTAGAATAATGAGGTATAGATCTGAATACAGATTGTTTTTCCCATGGACAATTTTATGTTGCATGTTCAAGAGTCGGTAAACCTGAAAATCTATTTATATGCACAGACAATGGGACATCAAAGAATGTTGTATATTCGCAAGTTTTACGTAGTTAAAAACATATATATATATATATATATATATATATATATATATATATATATATATATATATATATATATATATATATATATATATATATATATATATATATATATATATATATATATATATATATATATATATATATATATATATATATATATATATATATATATATATATATATATATATAACGAAAAGAGCAATCTTTTCTCTTTTATCTATATTCACAGGTGGGACACAGGGACACAACTACAATGGCACGTAACTAATATGGCACGTAACGACTTACGCGCGCGGGGGTTTGGGAGGGGGCGCAAAGCGCCCCCCCCCCAACTAGGTGTTGGGGTGGCGCTTCGAAGAATGTTGTATATTCGTAAGTTTTACGTAGTTAAAAACATATATATATATATCTATAACGAAAAGAGAAATCTTTTCTTTTTTATCTATATTCACAGGTGGGACACAGGGACACAACTACAATGGCGCGTAACTAATATGGCACGTAACAACTTACGCGCGCGGGGAGGGCTTGGAGGGGGGTGGCGCGAAGCGAATTTTATATTTTCTTTAACCGAATTTAGAAGATTTTGAATTTTCCTCTCTATTTTGAATGAGACATAAACTCCATTGGCGTTGTCTAAAAAAAATATAGAGATTGATTCAATTATTATATTTCCAGATAATTTCTGATATATTTTTCTTGTCTCAAGTACACTGTTTTCTTGTAAGTTTTGGCTAAACAACATGTTTTTTCTTACATTTCTATTTATAGAGGCTTGTGGATGTCAAGCCAAAATTTTTGGACTTTAATTAGCAAATGTATTTATCACTGGTTTAATTGGAAGTTTTATCCATTAATTTTTTTATTTTAATTCTATAATTACAAACGGAAGGGCATTTTGACCAGCAGTCATTTACGTAAAAAAAAGCTGCGAAAAATGAACACGAAAAACAATAACACACAATTCCACCTAATCTACAAAAAGAAAAAGAAAAGACTACACAAATAATACACTTTTTTTTATCTTAGACACACTTTAGACGATTCCACAATTTTCTCGCTCCTTTCAGCGAGATGGAAACTCCTTCGGCAATGGCTAAAAAAATACAGGATATAACTAAATTATTAGATTTCCGTTGAAGATAATTTCTTATCTTTATATTCAGCTGAAAAATTCCACTTTTCTATCATTCTTTTCATTCAATTTTCTACTTCTAGAATTTATTACATAGACTGAAATACTTCTATTGATTTTAAAGTAGAAACACACAACATTCCGTATTCCTGACACCACTTTCGGCGACAATGTCAATTTGGCCAAGTTTTGGTTCCAGAAATCCACTGTATTTGGTAGTTAGATTAAATAAGAAAAGAATAATTTTTTCAACTGAAAGTAACGAGCAGCATTAATACTTAAAACGAGCAAAAATTATTACGTACATGAATGGGGTTGCCTCCTCTTCGACACCTCGCTCTTTACATAAAAGTTTTTTAATACTTTTTGAAAGGCTTCTTATTGTTCTAATTAAACGACCCTTGTATCTCAGAAGTCATTCTTAAAGAATTGGGACAAAATTCAAGCTTTAGCGTAAAGAGCACGGTGTTAAGGAGGAGGCAACCCCTTTCATATACGCAATAATTTCTGTTCGTTTTAAGTTTTAATGTTGCTCCTTATTTTCAGTTCAAAAACTTATTTTTTAATTTAGTTTCTGATCACTATTTAAATAATGCAAGGAAATCTGGCCCCACTTTCACAAAGAAATACCCGCCCCCCATAGAACTATTTTCTGGACAATTCAACCCCGTGAAAATTTACCCAGGAAAATCACATTTAATAGCTCCACGCGTGAAATTGACACAGAAAAGAGATACAAAAAGAATTTTGTGCAGGAATTCTTGCAAATTCCCCCAGTGCATCATTTCCCCTGACAAGTTCATCCTGACAACGTCCCTCTCCATAAAAACTTTTCCCGTGGAAAACCCCTAATCAGAAAATTCCCCCCCCCACCCAAAAGTAAATGCATACTTCCAAACAAAAAATATTATACGTAAACAATGGAAAAATTTATAACTCAAAGACCTTGCTCCTGGGACTGTGGGGGTTCATGTTATATCCAAAGGCATAGGTATTGGGCTTTTCAACTATAATGAACGAAATGACTATCCAAAATTCTGATCAGACGATTTTGAAAAAAAGGGGTGGGGGAGGGGACCCAGTTGCCTTCCAATCTTTTTTGTCACTTAAAAAGGGCATTAGAAATTATAATTTCTTTTCAAACGAACCCTCTCATGATATCCCAGGACCACTGGGTCAGTACTATGACCCCCCCCCAAAAAAAAGCATCCGTGATCTTTCTTCTGGCGATATATATATATATATATATATATATATATATATATATATATATATATATATATATATATATATATATATATATATATATATATATATATCTATATATATACATATATATATATATATATATATATATATATATATATATATATATATATATATATATCTATATATATACATATATATATATATATATATATATATATATATATCTATATATATACATATATATATATATATATATATACATATATATATATATATATATATATATATATATATATATATATATATATATATATATATATACATATATATATATATATATATATACAAATTCCACATTTTTGCCGATAGGTGCTTGAAACCTTTACAGTAGGGTTTTCGGATACGCTGAATCAGATGGTGTGATTTTCATTTAGATTCTATGTCTTTTAGGGTTCTTTTTTCGAAAATTCTGCAAATTTTCTCAGGCTTGTGGCCTTTAATGGGTAAGACTAAACTTAATGAAACTTATACATTTGAAATCAGCATAATAAGCCAATTCTTTTGATATATCTATTGATATCAAAATTTTGTCTTTTAGAGTTTTAGTAGCTATTGAGCCGGGTCGCTCCTTACTTACAAACGAACTGTTTGATTAAACGCTAATGAAATGTATAAAGCAATTTTTGAAAATTATCATATGTATCCTACTTCAAAAGGGGTAAATAATATTGATTTTTGTTATAATATTTTTCAGTTAAAAACTGGAACATTAAACAATCCCTTTTCAAGTTAGATTCATAAGTTCGATAGAAAAATTTCCGGATTTTAAGTTCAGAACGTGAATTCTTAGCTTTATAAATTCAAAGCGAAATGCCCTAGAAAGAAGGATTACTACCACCAAAAGTTTGACCATAAAATATTCATTAGTCTTTTTTCCTGGCACATATTTAATTATCTATATCTATATATATAAAAATAAGTTGTCTGTGGATGTGTGGGTCTGTCTGTCGGATGACGTCATGTTTGTGTGTTGACTGACGTCATGAAGTTAGTTGTCGTCATTTTTGTTATGACGGTGACGTCATTAAAGATATTTAAGACATGCGTTCACGTAGAAATCTATTAATGTTTAACTGTAAAATGACTGATGAACTTACAATGGCAACAGCCGAGGAAGATGCTCAAAGAGTCTATGCCAAAAAACTTGCTGCTGATAGAGAAAGAAAAGAAAGCGTGCCGAGGAATCAAAAGAACAGCAAGGAAACAGGCTTGAGGCTGATAGAGAAAGTAAGAAAAAAAGCGTGCCGAGGAATCAAAAGAACAGCAAGGAAACAGGCTTGAGGCTGATAGAGAAAGAAAGAACAGAAAGGGTGCCGAGGAACTACCAGAGCAACGCGAAACCGGACATAAGTTGTCTGTGTGTGTGTGTGGGTCTGTCGGGTGACGTCATGTGTGTGTGTTGACTGACGTCATGTTTTCGACTGACGAAATTACAGACCGGGACATCGGGACACAAATGACGACCGGGACACCGGCACATAGGGAATATAAATGACGACCGGGACACTCAAAGAGAAAGCAACCGGGACACAAGGAATGTTCGATTAGCAATCACCATCAACAAAGCATCGGGACACAAATGACGACCGGGACACAGGGAGTATAAATGACGACCAGGACTACAAAAACTACAAAAAAACTAAAAAGAAAAAAAACTAAAAACTAATAAAAAAACTAAAAAAGCTAAAAAACTAAAAAAACTAAAAAAGAAAAAAATAAAAAAAGGAAAAAAATGAAAAATAAAGGAGAAAAACAAAACTAAAAAAATTAAAATAAAAAAAAACTAAAAAGAAAAAAAGAAAAAAACTAAAAAAACTAAAAAAAAAGTAAAAACCCAAAAAAAACTAAAAAGAAAAAAAGGGGAAAAATACAAAAATTTATTTCATCATATACCATTTCAAAACGAATGTATATACAGACCGGGACACCGGGATACAAATGACGACCGGGACACAGGGAATATAAATGACGACCGGGACACAGGGACACAACTACAACAGGGACGCCGGGGGGCACAGGGGGATATATAAATGACGACGGGGACACAGGGAATGTTCGATTAGCAATCACCATCAACAAAGCTCAAGGGCAATGATTAGAATCATGAGGTATAACTAAAAAAAACTAAAAAAAGGTAAAAAACTAAAAACTAAAAAAAAGACGAATTCAAAAACGAATGTATATACAGACCGGGACACCGGGACACAAGGAATATAAATGACGCCCGGGACACTCAAAGAGAAATCACAGACTGGGACACCGGGACACAAATGACGACCGGGACACAGGGAATATAAATGACGACCAGGACACGGGACACAATTAAAACGGGGACGCCGGGGGGCACAGGGGGATATATAAATGACGATGGCAACAAAGGGAATGGTCGATTAGCAATCACCATCAACAAAGCTCAAGGGCAATCATTAGAATCATGAGGTATAGATCTGAATACGGATTGTTTTCCCATGGACCATTATGCGTTGCATGTTCAAGAGTCGGTAAACCTGACAATCTATTTATATGCACAGACAATGGGACAGCAAAGAATGTTGCATATTCGCAAGTTTTACGTCGTTAAAAACATATATATATATATATATATATATATATATATATATATATATATATATATATATATATATATATATATATATATATATATATATACTAGGTGTATATACCAACTAGGTGTTGGGGTGGCACAAAGCGCCATCCCAACAGTTTACGCTTAAACTAGCAAAACAAGAGCCAAGAGCTCATATGACACTTGTGACGAGGTCGGAAAGGCCAAGAGCTCATATGGCACTTGTAACAAGGTCAAACCTAAAATTAGACTTCATACTCCGGTTTCCATCCGATCCGATCCAAATTGAAAACGGATCATCTGAGACATGACATCTTCCTACATATCAATTTTCATTAAGATCTAATCACCCATTCGTTGAGATAAACATACCTCTGAGAGAAACATACCTCATTTTTCACGATTTCCCCTACCTCCGACCGCCCCCTCCAGATGGTTGAATCGAGGAAACGACTGTTATCAAGCCCTTTTTTGCAGGTCCCCGACACGCACAACAATTTTCATCGTCCTAGCACGTCTAGAAGCACCAAACTTGCCAAAGCTCTGGAAATCCCCCCCAATTCTCCCAAATCCGGTCTGGTTATGTCAATCACGTATCTAGGACTTGTGCTTATCTTTCCCACCAAGTTTCATCCCGATCTCTCCACTCTGAGCGTTTTCCAAGATTTCCGGTTTCCCCCTCTAAAAAAACTCCTCCCAGTGTCACTAGATCCGGTCGAGATTTAAGATAAGAGCTCTGAGACACGAGGTCCTACTAAATGTCAAGTTTCATTAAGATTCGATCACCCAAGTTAAAAATACTTCATTTTTTCTAATTTTTTCAAATTAATCGTCCTTCCACTCGCCCCCCTCAGATAGTAGAATCGACGAAACAACTATTTCTAATTTAACCTGGTGTGGTACCTGATACGCCTGCCAACTTTCATTGATCTAGCTTATCTGGAAGTGCCCAAACTACCAAAACCGGAACCGACAGACAGACAGACCGACAGACAGACAAATTTTGTGATCGCTATATGTCACTTGATAAATATCAAGTGCCATAAAAACTCGTGAAGCAACACGGCATCGTTACAACGATTAGAAAAAAAAGAAACCAGGTTCAGCATTCATCAAACTGCTAAAGCCTTGGTTTTTTGTTAAAACACTGCTCCAGGTTCTACACTCAGGCCCTGGATCTTATAATGCAAAAACGTCAAAACAAGATTTGATATTGCTATCCCAAAGCGTTGTCACAGAAATCCTGTTACTCTATTGATTCATCTACTGAAGAGGAGAATGATAAGGGCTTAAATGATAATCTTGTAAAAACTTTTTACTTTTTATACTCCGTACTTCGTAAGAAGAAATGAGTTTAATAATGGCAACATATATTAGCTTTCTAGCTAACATGAAAACCTGCTACCGGATAAATAATACCTACCACGTAAAAACTGACAATTTATCTTCTTTGTTCCTTTTCTGCACTGTGTTGGGTGAATTTAGTAAACTTGGCAGGTTAATATAACAACAATGGTCAAATAATAAAAAAGGCGCCTTTCTAGGAACAAATTCCTATGTCAAGGTAAATTTTAATATTTTCAGGTGAGGGGAGATCATTCATGTTTGTCATGGTGTTCAATTCCCTATCCCCTGTGTTTACAATGTGACATGTTATGCTGCTGGCTGGAAGTTCTATGGACTTTTTTTTCTTTTATTTTGCTTCTTTTATGTTTGACAAGTTCCAGAGCTAGAATGTCAATGGCATTAATTTGTTCAAATGTGTATATTTGCTCAAAAATATCCACATAAATATAAGTAAGGTTTCACGGGATACAACTACACCAAAGCGATGGGCAGGGGACATCATTTACTTAACGATATGCATATTCGTACAATTGCCATTTAAAACTACACAGAATTAAAGAGTACCAAGCCAGGGATGAGAAAGGCCTTCTGATTTTACTTTCCTAACTTTTTTCATTTTATTGTACTATTTACAAATAATCGTGCTTGAAATGAAAGGGCGTATTTCTAGTTTAAAAATTATAAATGATAGCAAAAAAGGGTTTTTTAAGCCTTTTAACGAATCAGTTGTTTTTGAAAAAATTAAACAAGGAAAATAAGGAGCGATCATGTAGTGGAACAATCTAGATGTCAATTTGGTATACGGGACAAAAAATTTATGTTGGGCAGAATTTCATCTCGAGTTACTAAAACATTATTGCTCAATCATGGCAAGTCTCTTCAGGCTCCTATGAAGTAAATGCAAGTCCAGCAAATACTGATAGAGACTAAAGATGAGAAAGTAAAATATTTCTAACCTTAAATAATTTTCAAAAAACCCATCCGTTTTGGGCAGGACGGTATAAGAAAACCAAACTACAAGTTAGCAAAAATAACAAGAGCTAATAGCTCATATGGCACTTGTGACGAGGCATGAAGAGCTAAGAGCCAAGAGATCATATGGTATGAGCTCTAACAAAATTCTATGAATCAATAGATTGATTTAAAAAGGAAAATAAGAGGCTTAATGCTGGTCAGGATTTAAAATAAGAGCTCTGAGTCACGATGTCCTTCTAAATATCAAATTTCATTGAGATCCGATCACCCGTTCGTAAGTTAAAAATACCTCATTTTTTCTAATTTTTCAGAAATAAACCCCCCCCCCAACTACCCCAAAGAGAGCGGATCCGTTCCGATTATGTCAATCATGTATCTGGGACTTGTGCTTATTTTTTCCATCAAGTTTTATCCCCATCCCTCCACTCTAAGGGTTTTCCAAGATTTTAGGTTTCCCCCCTCCAACTCCTCCCAATGTCATCAGATCTGGTCGGGATTTAAAATAAGAGCTCTGAGACACAATATCATTCCAAATATCAAATCTCATTAAGATCCCATCACCCGCTCATAAGTTAAAAATACTTCATTTTTTTCTGAATTTTTTCTGAATTAACCGAAAAGACCCACTCCCCCCCTCCAGATGGTCTAATCACGAAAACGAATTTCTAATTTAATCTGGTTTGTTTCCTGATACGCCTCCCAAATTTCATCGTCCTAGCTTACCAGAAAAAGCCTAAAGAGACACACAGACCGACAGAATTTGCGATTGCTATATGTCACTTGGTTAATACCAAGTGCCATAAAAACTTTTCTCCGTGCTAAACGAAATCAAAGTAAGATATAGATTCCATTTTTCTCTTTGCATTAAATCTTTCCGTCAAGTCTCTTTCTATCAAAGATATTCAAAGGAATGGAAAGAGTAGGATTTCTTTTGTCATTAGAAAACCGCTCCCTCAAAGCGTTCATTAAAGCCACTTCCTTTTCTTCTTTACAAAAGCTAGAAGACTCCCTTTTCTTGGTTATATTATTCCGAAAAAAGGGAGAGGGAAAGGAAAAAAATCAATCTGAAATAATATCATAGGCAGCACAATAATATTGCCGTGGGCTCTATATATTATTATTATTATTTTTTTTTACCAAGCCACTTCGTATAGAAGGAGATGCTTCGGAGCTTCGGAGATGCTCTTTCGACTAGAGATCGAAAGTAGTAGTGCCTTTTTCAAGAGTCAAATCTGATTGCAGGGACACTAGCCCCCCTTCCACACTCCTCGATCAAAATTTTAAACAGCTATTTTGTTCAGCGTAATTGAAAAGCTCAATTCGTAATTGAAAAGCTTGGAATAACATAGCCCTCACAACCCTTGTAAGGGCTGTAAGTCGTGCAATTTCTCCATTCTTTACACATAATATTTATTATTTGGAAAGGGGGCCTTGTTTACTATACTGAGACTCCAAAAAGGCTAAAGGTATTAAGATGAAGCTTTTAGGGACTATTGAGGAGGATATTGAACTAAATCAAACGCACTATGTGCATGCAGATTGTCAAAAAAGCGTATACCCGGGGGCTTAGGGTCTTAATCTGAAACTTTCAGGCCATGTCGGGGGTGGGGGGAGAATTGGAGTAACCAAAAGGCACTATGTGAATAATACTACTGCTATAACTACTACTACTACTACTACCAATACAACTGCTGCTACTCCTAGTAGGGAATTCTGAAGGGGGTGTTGAACCAAATCCAGTTATGCTATGTTAAGTTGAAGATTTCAGGGCATGTTAAGGGGGGGGGGGGGGTGTTGAACTAACGAGAAGGTAAGAGGATTATTTGAACAATGATTACCGTACTTGGTTTGGCATAAAGAAGAAGTAAGGACGCTTTTTGTCAAAGAATCCTCTTCTATCTCCAACATCCAAAAGTAGAATTCATCTAGAATCAACAACCAAATATTTCCTGAATTCAAATTTTTGAGCTATGATGTTTACAGTGTTGGTCTAGAGCGTGAAGTTTAATTCTTTTTTTTCCCTGCCGTCCACATATCTGTATTAGTTTTTAATATTCGAACTACTCGCTGGTTTCACAGTGAGGAATTTTAGTTTTCTTCTACAGAAAGAAGCTTTGCCAGATACAGTTTATAGAATAGAGCTATAGCACGTTAAACCATAACGAACTATATACTTACCAAAAACTTTACGTCAAACTTTCGCTGTTTGATAGAACTAATCTTTACAAAAACAACTGACTCTAGTCAAATTCATCTTTTGTACTTAACTTGCAAACAAGCAAGCTCCGATGGAATTACATTTAATTAACCAAATTCATTAATGAGATCCTTGAGGCTTCATCTGCAAAAATACATACGAAATAGCTGGCTTAATTTCTGTGAGGAACAAAGGAAGATCTCATATTTTGCAAATGTTCAAGTTATTTGTTTCTTCTGTTATGATTTGACTAAAAGCACTAAAGCTTGATTCAATAACATATTCAGCAGGAAAAGGTATCAACTAACTGAAAAACTACATCGATTAATTTTGTAATACAGGGGAAGGGAGGGGCAAAGGAAGTGTAATAAAAGACGGTCTAAAGGGAGGGAGCGGCTTAGTGACAAACCAATGGGAAGACTTAGGTAAACGAGGTGGTCAACAGCCGTAACAGTGCCTTCTCCAAGTGCTATGAGGACGGTGGCTCAGCTTTCCAATTAAAAAGCACTGTTTCTGATTTATCAGCATTGAAACGGAAGCCTAGATCGAAAATTTCAAGATTGAGAGTTTAAAATGCTCCTGTTGAAGTGGGACAAAGACATCATTCATTCTTTGGAGGGTATGGGTGAGATTTAAAACATCATCTCCATAACAAACTAGAGACAGATTCAATGAAGGTAGTATCAGAGATGTAGGACACTGATCTTGGGCATCCAACACAAAATTATTGAGAAGACTAGGAGAAAAAACTGCTCCTTGACGTGTACCTTCCAAGACAGGAATGAGTTTCCTATGTGGGACAGGGAGAATATTTTTATCCGGAGGTACTTTCAGGCAAGTACATAATCGAGAATACATATCTCGAAGACAGTGAATCACCGAAGAATTTAGTCCACGTTTGACCACTTTGGAAATTAAACAAGGAAATTGAACATCTCCCCAAGACCATCTCATACGACGCACATCTGCTTCTCATGCGTCGATTGTTGCAGCAAAAGTTCCATTAAACCACCTACTATTAACTAGCCTTTCCAATGCTGCAGCCCTCCCTGACATTTCGCATATTGTTCGTTGTGCAAGCGGTTTACTAGAACTGATTGTCTGAAAGTACGGTCTGTTGGTTCGCCAAGTATTTGCTTCGGCTACCGCTTTGGCATCGGAATTCTTCATTGGTTGGAAAGTATCGACTTGCTGACCCTGAACTTGCAACCTCTAAGTTAATTAATAAGCATAATCAAAGGCTTAGCTCTTCACATTCACAGAACGATTGTTCCCCCGTTTTAGTTCAACAGTATTTAAATGATCTATGTTTACTGCGTGTATTTATTGCGGAGATGTATCTTTGCTTGGTTTATTTATGTGTGAATATTTCGATGTTGTATGTATGAATTTGCTTTTGCTTCATTTGATTTCATTCTTATTTTGTAATTGGATTTGTTTCCTCTTGATTTTGTTCTTGTTATTATTATCTCCTTGATTTATTTATAATTGGCGTTCTTATAATATTTTTACTGGTTTGTCAATATTTGTCTCATACTATTGTTTTCTTTATTTAGTTTCTTTTTTCATATTCTGCTCCGTCCTTTTCAAGTTTTTATAGACGGGTTTTCAATAAATAAATAATAAAAAATGGGATGACCATCCTACCAGCTGACGTCTGGATGTACACGGTTTACACGAGCTGCCAAGATAAATATTTGTTACGTGACTGTATATAGTCTATTGAATTAGCTTCACCAATAGATCCTAGACCACCGACCTACTGGTAAATTTATCACTGACTGAAGCAAACTCCTAAGTGTTTTCCTCCACAATTAATGTTGAAATAATGAATTAGAAAAAATGAAATGTTTGATTTGCATATCTTCCATTTTTATTATCGTAAAAAAAAATGAAACATGGACATTTTTTTTTAATGGGGCGAAAATCTCGGTACTATAGGCACTGTCAACTCTGGAGATTAAAAGAAGTCAGACTTCCCAGGATGCTCAAGTGTATTCCACGAACCGTCCCCAAAAGTGCTAAAAAAAAAGGTGTCCAGGTCTTCTTCAAACATCTCTGTGCATTTCTTTTCTCATTCGTATTAGAAAAAGAAAAATCGGAGTAATAAGTGGGAGGTGTGAGTTAACCTTATCCTACTCTTGAGTCTCCAATGAACGATTTACATTTTAAGAAAAAAAGAAAAAGGACACAAAGCTTAAGGTATTTTCCTCATATTCTTTCTTCAGATATAATTGCTTTGAACTGTCCTTTAAGGCGTTATAAACCTTGCAAGAAAAAACATGCGAGACTAGAGAATATATAAACCTCAGCAATTTTATATGGATCCAACTGGATTAAAAATAGAAACATTAATAGAATTCCGTAGCAAGCAGAATAAAAACGATAAGTTTTATTTAAAGAATGTAAAAAAGCTGAAAATAGCAATGGGCAAATTCAAAATATCTTTCCTCAGTCGAATTAGAATTACATTGGTATTATTAAAATCAAAGTGTGTGGCACTAAATGCCATCCGCGTGGCGTTTCATTGAAGCGAAAACCACCTAAGACCAACACCGCTTGGTATGCTCCTTCTCTGTCCCAAATCTATTCAAGGCTTCGTCCTTTACCCTTTGAAGCTCCAATTCTCTTTAAATCCTTGGTTATGAAATCGTCGCATCCCATTAAAAAAGTCTACTTCTCGTTCGGCCGCACATGGGTTGAAGAAAAGTACTATCTTTGGCAACCTATAAGGGTCCAACCGTACAAAGTGGCTGAGCGATCATAAGGTTTCTTTAATTATAGTCTAAGAAAACTGGATCGAATCACGTTTTCCGTAAAGCTTGTTGTTTGATAGACGGTCGGTTAAACAAGCACCTAAAAGTATCCTTAGGCAATTCCTATGGAAAAAATAAAACTCTATAATCCCTGGATCGTGAAAAATAGAACAAAAAATTCCACATCTGTTTCTACGCTTTATTTAAGAGAATCTAAAAAAAAATTGATAAAGCGAAGAACCTAAAAATGTTTCCCACAGACAGCGTTTGGCAGCAGCACACAGTCGAATTACGCCTAGTTAGTGTGAAAGAACACGAAAACAGTTCGTAGAGCGCGAGGCCCAAAACCACTCCACACTTCAAGCACTTGCCTTTGGAGTAGGCTTGAAAACAAGCTCGGCACCTCTATTTGCAATCCAACTAAGCTGAAAAGTGTTCCTGGCCGTTTCGTCGAGTCTGGCGGACGGCAACCATACTTGCATTCATTTTTAGATAAAGCTTCGTTAAGTTGTCAACTTCTCTGAGGTGTCATTAAAGATGCGCCAAGCAGAAGGGGAACATCAATTTTGAACTGCATCAAGTTCATGACTTTTCGTACAGCAGGAACAAAAAAATTCTCAAAACTTACATGCACCGAAGTCTCGATCACCGGCATCACCGTGGTTTCGAATATTCTAACCTTAGGTTCGCAGCTTTTCTTCGGATTATTCCAAAGTTTTTTCAAATACAGAAAAAAAACCTGCGACTTGGCTATTCTTCTTTTCACATCCTCACACTAGCTACCATTTTTACTGAAAGACTTACTCACTTTTTCCCTAAATTCAGTTTTGTTCCTAATAGACTTATTCACTTTTTTCCTAAATTCAGTTTTGTTTCTAACAGACTTATTTTATCAGTTATTGAGCCTGTGATTACACGTTCAATTGTTATTCATTACTGAATCCCTAACATGACTGAAAAATCAGTTCATCTCTCTACTGTGCATTCCTAGGTCACAGCATTATTTTTGCATACATTCGTTGTCAATTTTATAATAGAAATTTATATGGTAGACACTAAAGCTTTTTCTTGTTACCAAAGCCTAGGCTTTTTGGATGGTGACTCGTTTCGCAGATCATTCCTTCACAGCTGTCAATCTTGTTCGTCTAGCATTCATTTCCTTGGAAATGACGAGTCTATTTTTCCAATGTGTCTTTCTGTTCAGTTCCTTTCCACAAAGCGCCATAACAGAAGTTCTCAGAATTGAACTGATTCTAAATTTTTTGAAACACCTTTTTGCCGACACTGCTTACTTCTTTTTCGAGAAGGAATTCTTTCTTTTTTGATCGAAGAAAGATTGCTGACATTTGCCAAATTCCAGCAAATACACGGAAATTTTCCCTCATCGGAAAAAATCCTTTCCTCGAAGTATTAGAAAAATAAGGCTTCATTGGCATTAACTAACAAAAGGTTTTTAGCTCAAACGGGAACAGTCGATAAGTCAAAGTGAAGTTTCAAAAGTTTTCCTAAGTTGAGCAAAATATTAAGCCTCTTTTGATTGAGTTGAAATAATAGAGTGAAAAACAGCAAGTTTCTCCTTGTATTATACGCCAACATGAGTCGTGTTTTATATTTTTTAGGATTAAAGGGGGCATCGTTTTGAATTCAACACATCGCACTAAACTACAGTGAAGATTTACGATTTCTACCGAATTCCCATAATTAGTTTTTATGAGGGATAGGCCAACAGGGGGAATAATTCTAGCCCCTAGAGTTGGCATCAATAAACGACATATGTTGAACCCAATTGCGTTAAGCATTCTATTATGTACTGGGAATTGAAAAAAGTTCTTAATCAGGTGCATTTAATAGTTTCACGTAGCAAAATTCGTCACAGACTACCAATGCAGAACTTTTTTTTCTTTTGAGCCGTAATTACTTTCAAAGGGAAAATAAATTCTTCATTCCCCTTTACCGATCAGCTTCTACTGGAACGCCCATATTTTTACTAAACCATTATGAAACTAAACTAAACGGGGTTGGACACAAAATGAAACTAACAAACGTCTTTACCATTCATTACCATCGCCCTGATCAAGTAAATTCATTGACTCGGTTTCTTTTCCTTGTATTGCTTTCATACCTTTCAGATTGTCTTAATTTTAACTTCTCGTAGCCATATGGTAATTATTTGTTCTTTTTTACTTATAATCAAATACAGATAGCATCCTTAATTGTTTTCTGAGAAAATCGTGAGAGAAAAGAAAAAAAAGTCTATAAACCTCGTGAGAATGTGCGTCATAATCTTAAAATTTTCGTATAAATGCTGATTTTGACTTCGATCCTCCCCAATAATACTTCTCATACTAAAAATGTTGGAATCAGGGGTACTCCATCACAACTAACCCCAAAACCACGATTTCACTAACCCGTTTCTGCTTTTAATGGATGTTAATTATTCAGCCAGTCTTACTACTATTAATCTAGAAAATCATTATTAAAAAACGACGAAAAAACTAAATTAAACAAAATTTGCCATGAAAAGTTAAGAAGGAACTTAAAACTTAAAAGGATCAAAAATTAGCATTTACAAGATGTCCAATCAGAATTTAAAAGAAAAAAAAAACTGCTATGAACAAAGAATCAGAGCTTAAGCCGACAATGAAATACAATAAGCAATGAAGCCAAACTTAAAACAAACATACTTATTACAAATAAGTAATGTCTTATTACTCTTCCAGAAATGCCCCAACAGGCTAGTATAGGGCTTAACAAAAAAAAAAAAAAAAGAAAAAAAAATTGAGAAGTATTTGAGTCATCAGACCTCTTTAGTCCTCAGTTTTATAATTTCTGAGCAAGCGTTTGATTGACATTGCTGCAGTTGATGTCGGAAATGAGGTTTGTAGCTTGCTTCGTACTGAATCAGGAGTGATAAGAGCGTCCTGAACGATAAAATGTTAACAAAATGAATGAATTTCTACATGTTTTAGGAGTTCAGGGCGCAAAAATAGGTTTGAAAATTAATTTTAAGTAGACTAACTAGCTAAGACTGAGAATACTTGAAGGTGAAGAGGTGACGATTTGAGCGTCTTAAACGAAAATTTTAGCGAAATGAGTGAATTTTAAGAGGTTTTGGGAGTTCAGGGTACAAGAATAGGTTTGACAATTAATTTTGAGAAAAATAACTCGCTAAGACTGAGAATATGTAAAGGTGAAGAGGTGATGTTCGATAATGAGAAGATCGATCAAGTGAACACCATCACTTACCTAGATAGTCAGTGAAGACGGTGGATGCAGTGAAGATGCTATAAGTAGAATAGACAAGACATAGGGTGTTTTTTCATAGTTGAAAATAGTTTGGAAGAATAAGAAGATAAGCTTCACGAAACAAGGTTGGAATATTGGAAGCAACAGGGATTACAGTGGTCAAGTATGGTTCCGCAGCGTGGACACTTAGAAAGAAGGAGAAATATTTGTTCGATATTTTCCAGAGAAATTACTAATGAACTGTTTAGGGTACTCGTCTGACCGACTGTATTTCAAACAGTAAGCTGCATGAAATTTTTTTTTTAATCCTGCTTTCTAGGGCTATAAAGGGAAAAAAGTAAAGATGGCTATGGCACGTGATGACAAGGGCACGTTCTGTAGGAGAAGGATAGCAGACTGCCAATAATCGGCCTTGTTGGCCAACCATGCGGAATAAAACGAATGGCAGGTAATTTGTGAATGGGATGGGAGGATGAGGTAAAGAAATATTGAAAGGAAACTAAAAATTCTTGGGAGGATGTAAAGAGGGAGCCTTCGAAAAGATTGTGATGAAGGAGGAACGTGCGCAACTGTGTAGAGCTCAGGTGGTTTGGTGCTGCAGTGAATTGTTGATAGCAGTAGTGGTACTATTTTTGTAAAAATTAATTTATTATTACCTGTTTAACGTTCAGTGCATTTTCATCAATGTTTTTTTTTACATTTTTTAAACGTACTGAAGACCCTTGGCTAAATAAAATCAAACTAAAATTTAGTTTACAACCCAAAGCAAACAACACTGACCTTTTTCTTTTGAAGGGGGGGGGGAAGAGAGAACAAAACATTATTTTAATTACTTTAGTTTGAATCTTTCTCGATACAAGCATCTTTGTTGGTAATGACCTTTCAAGGTGTTAAATTTGATTTTGAGCAAGATAGAACAGAACAAATCATCCCCACGATGCTAAACTGATGAAATTTTACCTAAATACGGATTGGTTGAAGATGTTTGATCAGAAAGATTCCGCATCCACCAGATATCATTTTACGGGATTTTTCATTGCAGGCGTAGATAAAAGGTAAGTAAACAAACAGACAAAATATAACAAATCGAATATCCAATAATCACTGAACTGAAGTAAAATTAATTGAATCGCAAGTATTGTGAGAGAGCCTAAACAAAAGTAGAAAATAAAGGCCTTTTTACAATCACTTAAATCATGCATTCATTTTTGTAAACCTCCTCCATCACTAATTATAGTCATGGTCATACTAATTTCATTTGAATCACTCAAGGCCCACACGCTATATAATGGTGTGCCTACAGTAGACTGACTTAAAAACCCACAGAAACTGCTTTCATAACAGGATGGTTGACTAATCATCATGATCCTTTCATTTATCATATATATATTATATATATATATATATATATATATATATATATATATATATATATATATATATATATATATATATATATCCTTGGATTTAGTCAGCATTGCCGGTCAAACTTTTTCAACAAGGTTTGATGATGGCAGGTTAGGTTTTTAACCCATTTCCGAGATTTATAACCTAATTTAATCGAGCCCACCCTAACCTAACTCAACCTAACCAAGTCTATCTTTAACCTTTACCCCCAAACCTTGCATAAGACTGAAAAAGCTGATTTGCAAAAATAATTGAATCCAAGCAGAGTAAAAACAAAAATTCAGACATCCACCAGTGAATGTCGACATTAACCAGATTTCGGACATTCACAGTAACATAATTATAGCACACCTGGAAGATTCAATGCCAAAGCCCCCCTTGTTTTTATATAAAACAACGTTTACCATAATGAACATTATATTCCAAACAGAACAGATGTTTGTGAATAGCTTTTGCATAATATATAATGAAGTCCCTAAATAGCCCTGGGCACCCAAAAGAGTATTTTACCTCCTCTGTTCTACTTTCTTCAATAATTCTCGTTAATCTGTACCATAGCTCCCTCCCTCTGTTTTCTTTCTATTTATGTATTATTCCAGCGCATTTAGGAACTCTTGATTAACATTTACTTGTTTTCATGCAGATCTATGATCTAAATTTGATGTTTCCTAACATTAATGTATGTTATTATCGTCTTTTGTGCCACTTTTCCTAATAGAATAATCCGCTTAGTTAAGTCAAATGGAAATAATATGCGGAAAATCACTAAAATAAATCATACGATAGATTTTTATAGATGATGATTATTTTCAGTCTTAATATACTTTCTTATTTAGTTGAAGTATTTTAAGCATTTTTTGCATCTCTGTTATTTGTTGATGCTTTCACAAAGGCATTTGTCAACATTGATCTTTCCGCTGATGGATTTCCAGCCTCCATTTCTGAACAACTTTCCAATATTTCAGATGGCAACAATACGAACTGGATATTAAAATAATAGAACTAAGAGAAAAGTTTTCCGTCTCATACTAAGAGACGCAAGGGGTAACTTACTTGGAATATTTTTCTGAGCTCATTTTCGAAACTTCCTCCATCATCCGACGAAACCTAAAAGGACAAGTAATTAAAACAGATATCACTCAATCTACTTACACAAGTTTGAGTGAAGATTTAGCAACCGAAAGTAATAGTAAAGCATCTGTAATGAGGAACAATCTCGGCATTGACTATTAAAAAGTTTTCCAGAAAGGTTTAGTGGTAGGAATTTCCAAATGAAAATGCTTGAAAAACAGGTCAATGAAAAAAACTGATTTTATAATGGTATTTTTTTTTGCAGGGTGGGGGGGGGGAGAATTGCTTCAAACTAAGAGAATGATGAATATTAGTTACTTCCGACTTATCCAAAAATTTCATCCACCTCTTTAAGTTTGACAGAAAAATTGCGACAAAAGAGAAGCAAAAACATATACATCACATTTTTACTCCCTCCCTGGCAAAATCCTCTGACACCTTCACGGCAAATTTCAGACTTGGTTGTACCTATGAGGTGCATTCAAAAGATTTAAATAGAAGACAGAAGTTATCACCGAAGTGATGCATGATCATTCAAAATCTTTCATTAAGATTCTCATAAAGAAAACTGTACAAGTATTTCCAACAAAGGAGGACAAAAAGAAAAATAAACAAAATAAAACCTAGACTAAATCTGTAAATTTTGAATATCAAAACAACAACAACAAAATAAGTAGAAAAAAAAACAAAAAAAAGACAATAAGTCACAAGCCTATGATGGAAATTATATTATTGTTGTCATCAAGAATTTTTCCCTTTTTACATTTCGGCTATTCTAAGAAAAATGAAATACCTTACAAAAAGCTTTGAAAAGTTGTTATTATACTGTAGCTTTACTGAAAACGATTTGTATTTCGAGCAAGGTGTTTTTTATTTGTAACAACATCAGCAACAAACAAAAAAGATGTTGAAAGGCTAAAAAAGGTTTTAAACAAGATTTTAGTTTCACCTTTCAAAACATCAACAAAAAAAGAGAAGAAAATCACCACAAAAGTCAAGATTACTGGGAAAACCTACTGAAATTAATGATATTAATTCTTGGAAACTTCCAAAAATTGCGATTCTTCGACATTATAAAAGTAACTGTTAAAAATATAATGATTAATAAACAGAAAACTGTTAAAAATATTTTACTCATTTTTGGCATTCTGATGGTTTTGGGCACGGTGGCTCTAATCCTATTTGTGGTAATTTATGCTGGTTTTATGATTTATTTATTTGCAGCAAATCTGTTATCTCTATGGTTAATCTGATCACTCACTTAAATTTCTGTTCGTTTAGGGTTTCATGTATTCATTGACAGTTATTTTTGTTCGTTTCACATTTGAATTATTATCTTAGGTTAGAATATGGCTTTTTACTTTTCTTTGAAAGACTTCTTTTTTTGGAAACCTTTTTTTGTAAAAGGTTCTTTTTAATTGAGATATTTTCATGATTGTGTGCTAGTTTTTCTACAAAAAAAAAAACCTCTCCCACCCAAAAAAACCTTACAAAAATACAAAAATAAACATTACGGTATCATTTCAGCTTATTTTTATAATACATCACAAAAACACACTATTTTATACGAATCAAAAAGATGAAACGACGACACTGCCCCAATTTTAATGTTCATTATTTTCCTTTTCTTTCCATTTTCTCCGATCTGGATTTTCGGCTGCAATTTGAAAAAAAAAAAAAATTGTATCCAGTTTTCATTTATCTAACTGGCAACGTTGTTCTCACTCATACACACACTCCTCCACTCAGGAACTCAACTCACTTTCTCATTCCTTTTTTCCCACACACACATTTAAATTTACAATTCAAATTCACTAAAATATTTTTTCCGCTCTTCACTTGAATCTAATAATACAATGTTCCTTTCGATTGGACTCTTAAAATATTCCTAACTCACTACTTTCTTTATTTTTCTTTTACTCCACACAACAGCACATGCTTTGAATAATATAACATAATTCTTCTTTTTTACCTCTAACTCCAAATTTGTACCAAATTTCACCAGCTTCGTCTTTTCTTCATCACTTTGAACCTTAATTCCGTACCTTTCACTCAAATCAAAAACAAGCTGAAAAATTCCTTTATTTTCTTTACACTGGTTAGATCGTGGTGTTAACAATCCTCTACTACTTCGAAAAAAGCAGCACTTTTTATCTTCGCTTCTTAAGAAACGTGACACTCCATTTCGATATAGCAAACTCATATGTATCACTTGAAACATAAGCTCTCTTACTTTTGGCTCAATAGGGAATGAATGCAGATTCCTGAATGCACTTTCTAAATTTACAAACGGTTCCTTTTCTCTAACATAGTACCCTCCATTTTAGATTCTTTGCTTTCTGCCATGAGAAGCCCTTTCTGTTGCAATTACTTCAATATCTAGACTGACTCTTTTGTGAAAGCTGGGGCATTTGTCTCCAAATTAATTGGAGTAAGCTCATTTAGTATGGGAAGCAACCAATTCTTTGTCATATTAAAGTACAGTGTTAAAGTACATCCATTTAAAATTTCGAGTGTCATCCGGGTAAGCATATTTTGGTAAATTTTCCGAAAATCCAGAACACCAAGACCTTTTGATTTCTTTGGACAAAAGAGCATCTTCTTACTCCTTTTTTCTAGCTTACCACCCCATATGAAACGCCACTTACAAGTTTCAATTTTTACACTATAGGTTTCGGGAGGAGCACTACCGGGGCCAGATAGAGCATTTGTGATACGTAATACATGTTGACGAAAAATGATCTCAGAAACAAGGTAAGATTTCTGCCCCAGTCGTCACCACATAGAAGATGCTGAATCTCGAGCAGTTTCTTGCCCCCATGCATTTTGCCAGCAATTCCCTCTGGCCGATAATTCAGTTCCAATTCACTGATGGCCTGACTTCCAGCCAAGTCTCTTTAAAGTAAGAATCTTGCTCTTTTTTTTGTGAATATTTACAACAAAGTTTTTCTCATACCATTCTAGGCCTAGCATTACTGTTTTAACGTCACTTACTCCATCGACGAATAAATTGACATCATCCATAAAGGCTTCTGACTTGAGAACTACAGTTGGCAGTACTCTGATACCCGTTATTCCACCTTCTATGAATTTTATTAGCGGGTCTAGATATATCTCGAATAAAAACGAAGAGCTTGGGTCTCCTTGTCAAAGAGATTTCGAAGGAAAATCATTCAGCGAAGCTCCTGTTAACTACCACTTTCGCTGCTGCATGACGGTATAGATTCTTGTAAAATTCCATAAATTCACTATAAAACAAATACTTATCCGTCATCAATTTCCAAAGCAAATCAGGGACCACTGAATCGAAAACTTTGGTAAAATCAACACATATTAACACTCATTTGAGATAACTTTCTGATTGCTCTTCTCTTCTATGAGCAAGTCCCTTAAAATAGCAAGAATATGCTGGACTTTCTAACCCTTTATGCCCCCTTGTTGGGTCTCCAATCAGATTTTTGTGCCTATTCATTAGGACTTTGGAACATAATCGAGTATCACAGGGGAGTAGAGAGATCAGCCTGTAGAGAGATCAGCCTCCAGTTCTCAATACTTTGTTTATCTCCCTTTTTTGGCAATAATTCGATAATCACCATAGTCTATTCCGGTATCGCTCCTTCACGAATCATTTCGTTCGTTGCCGCTAACAGAATTTCTAAAATTTCACTAAAAAAAAACTTTGCAAAAATCGTAGCTTAAACCATCTCCTCCAGAGGCCTTTACTGTTTTAGTAGAACTCAGCACTTACTTGAACACTTGTTCAGTTATGGGCTGACTCAACATTTCATTTTCATCATTAGAAACTTTTTTCTTTATCGAAATCATAAAAAGCAATTACTTCTCCTCCTTCTTTTCTTCGATATATCTCGGAGAAAAAGCTTTAAACCGTCTTTTTTTATTTCTTCATTATTTTTTGTTATCCTTCCGTCATGTGTTTTGATTTTTTTCTATTCTACTTTCCTTATGATTCCTTTTGGCTTTGAAAATGGTCGCTATGCTTATTTGCTCGCCTCCATGCAGACAATTTAAATGATTTTTAACTGTCCAGTTTTCAAAATTTTTTTGTTCAATTTCTTTCAACTTTCTTCGTTTTCATGGCATTCAAAAAATGGTGTTCATGGAATTCTGTCTTCTGGTCTATTTCATCTTTCAGTTGGCTTAGGATTTTTAGTAAAAAACGTTCGTGGGCTAACTGCTCTCTTTCCCTTTCCTTCTATAGGTCTTTTTGAAATTTTGTAATTTCTTGTTTAATGTTGATCCATGTTGTGAGGCGTTTATTAATAGGAGGTTGAGGGGGTAGATCTCCCACGAAGGGAAGTTTTCTCCGTGGGCCAACTGTCCGTGGCGAATTTTAGTTGAATTTCCTTTCTTTTGAGATTGTAGTAACGCGCTACGGGTAAGCTAATATAAAGTGATCATTTGATAATATGGTGGATTATAATGGGTGTATATCCAAGTGTTATAACAGGGTTGGTGTCGGGGTGGCTTCAGTCTTTTCTAAGACCAAAACATTTGTAGATTTTCAGTTCACATATCTAATAATTAAAATAAGTTTGTTCAAATTGAATCTGTTTTGCCCTGTCTATACACAATATAAGTTACAAGCCTATCAGGGACGAAACAAACTTTGAGCCTATTCTCGGGCGCCAAAAACCAATATGGCCAAAATTAGTTTCAAGTTTTTTTTTCCTTTTTTTTGCATAAGGTTAATCTAGACAAGAAACTTATTGATTGTAATTTGCAAGGTGGTTTGAGATACGCAATTCAAGGCCCAGTTTCTGTGCGTCCCAAATTGCTTAGTATTTTGTTTGGAATGATAAAAAGTATTCAAAGTCAATTAACGGGGTTGTACAATAGTATTACGAATCCTAGCTGATCGAGAAAAAAGTTAGGAGCCCATTTTCAGGCAAAACATTTTTGTTAAAGGCTTTTCAAACAGTTCGTGGTAACGAACTGTAGTAAGGAGCGACCCGGCTCAATAGTAACCAAAACTCTAAAAAATGGAATTTTGGTGCCAATAATTACATCAAAAGAATCGCATTTTAATGCTAATTTTAAATATATAAGTTTCATCAAGATTAGTCTTACCCGTCAAAAGTTACGAGCTTGAGAAAATTTGCCTCATTTTACAAAATAGGGGAAAATACCCCCTAAAAGTCATACGATCTTAACGAAAATCAAACCATCAGATTCAGCGTATCAGAGAACCTATTTGTAGAAGTTTCAAGTTTTCCGTATTTACAAAAATGTGGAATTTCGCATTTTTTGTCAGAAGCCAAAACGGAGATGCGTGTTTATTTATTTTTTTTTTTTTTTTTTTTTTTTTTTTTTTAGGGCTGATCGTATCGACTCAGTGGTCCTAGAATGTCGCGAAAGGGCTCCCCGCGCTCATTTTTTCCCCAAAGTCACCGGATCAAAATTCTGAGATAGCCATTTTCTTCACCATATTCGAAAAACCTACTAACTATGTCTTTGGGGATGATTTACTCCCCCGCAGTCCCCGTGGGAGGGGCTGCAAGTTACAAACTTTGACCTGTGTTTACATATAGTAAGAGTTACTGGGAAGTGTGCAGACGTTTTCAGGGGGATTTTGTTTTGTTTTGGGGGGAGAGTTGAGGGGGGGGGTTACGTGGGAGGATCTTTCCATGGAGGAACTTCTCATGGGGGAAGAGACTTTTAATAGAGGGGGCGCAGGATTTTCTAGCATTATTTAAAAAAACAATGAAAAAAATAATATGAAAAGTTTTTTCTCCTGAAAGTGAGAAGCAACATTGAAACTTAAAACGAACAGAAATTATTACGCTTATGAGGGGTTTCCTCCTCGTAAAACCTCGCTCTTTACGCTAAAGTATTTTTAGTAATTTCAACTATTTATTCTGCGGCCTTTGTGATTCAGGGTCATTCTTAAGGGATTGGGACAAAATTTAAGCTTTAGTGTAAAGAGCGAGGTATCGACGAAGGGTTCATTTCAAAAAAAACTTTCATTTAAAAAAAAACTTGTTTTTTTTGTTTAATCATACACAAGGATCCTCGTTACTCAATACTTGCAGATTTTTCTAACCTAAAAAAAAAAAAAAAAAAAAAAAAAAAAAAAAAAAAAAAAAAAAAAAAAAAAAAAAAAAGCCAGTTCCTGTTCGGACGAACCTGCTTTTTGGAGTACAATATGATTTTACACCGGAAGCTTTAATTCGATCCCCAAGCTGTTCGAGAGTTATTACACATAGACTACTCTGCTTGCTTAGGTAAACCTACTGACTTTCGATTTACCTACCTTCTTAACCACGAGTATGTTTGAAATACCAACCGGGCTGACAATCCCAAAACTTACTGGTGGATCAGGAACAGATATTTTTTGATCACCGAATTCCCTCCTCTTAACATTCCATCAGTCCCCTTTCTCCCAACTTAACAAAACTCCGAATGTTAATGATTAATATTCAGAAGTCTTCACCAAGATTTTACAGATATACCCTTTTCAGGCTAGTTGTACGGTTTCTCTCGGTTTACCTCCCCCCTTTCAAAGTCAAACTTCAAAATCCCCTTTCTCTACAGATATCCTTTGAAAATTTCAATTCGACCCTCCTCCCAATTTATTGCTGATATAATGCAGATACGCTAATTCGTTAACTGGATACACAAGAATATTCGCTCTACATTGCTACTTCACCGAAAATAGCTTCAAATCAAATAATAGCTGTTAATGCTAAAGTTTTAAAACAGATTAGATAAAAGACTTCAAGAACCTTCTCCTCTACACAGCCCCCCATCCAAGGCTAGATTGGAGACTCACTTATAACCCAAAAACTTCCTGTATGTTTCAAGTTGCTCCCCAATTCGTTCGCAAGATCTTTTTTTTTTCATCACTTGACAACCGTTGAGTATTTGGTCGTCACCTGATCACTAAAACTATTTTAATACCTCAACATCACATGATGTCTTTTGATTTACCTTGATACTTAACTGTAAATAGATTATATATTTCATAGGAGCTAATAGTGTAGAAACTTCAAGGTAAACAGGGAAAAAACATCTTAGCCCCTCTCCCCGGCTGCCCTCTCCCAAAGTTAAATTTTTTAGGTATGCTTGCTCACTTTAACACCCCTTCAAAACAGTAGCTTGATTATCAAAGTTGTTCCTGATACGTTAAAGACAGGGTCGTATCACGAATTTTTTTTTTTTAGGGGGGGTGGGTTACGAGAAAACTTTAAAAAACATAAAAGATTGCGTATAATTCATTGTCTTTACATTTTTACGAGTCGGAAAACATTTGGGGGGAGCAAACCCTTACCCCCGGATACGGCCTTAGTTGTAGATATGATATTTTGATTACTGGTTAACTACATAGTTTTTTTTTGTTTTGTTTTTTTATCTTCCTCGGTAGTAGACATGAATATATTCTAATTTTAATCGGGGATTATAGTGCAAAATATTTAACTAAATATGAAACATAATATTCTATCCACCGTCTACACAAAATTATAAGTCCCCCTAGCCTTCCTCCTTCCTTCTCCTATACTAACTGAAAGTTTCAACTCAGCTCCAAAACCCGGTTCTGATTTGTTGCACCTATGATAATTTCGTAACCTGGATTCGCATAGTATCTTTTAACTGAATTGTAAACTCCCCAATTCAATCATAATTGAATATCTACTTATCCCCCTCCTCGACGCTCCCTGAATGTTACAACCTGACGCCCTATGTCATTTCTGAGATATTGCGAATATACCATTGTGATAACTTGGCAGCATAGTTCCTTTTCATTTACCTATCGACTCAACTATGCATAGATTATATGTTCAATAGAAGGTTATAGTTCAAAAGCACTTTCGTAGGTCAGAGACAAAAACTGTTCGACCTGTTCCCTCCCCCGAATACACAATCTGAAGTCTCCTTGCCCTGCCCTTCTCCTCCTCTTAAAAACGGCACCTGAAAATTTAAACTTCATCCCGCAATTCGATCCCAAGATATTGCAAATATAATATTTCCATTTCAAGGTTACACATAGTCTTCCAACGTGCCCCGATCCCCCAAGCTAGAGCTTGAGACCCACTTGATTCTCTCCCCCCTCAACACTCCCAATCTTGACGTGCACATGTCATATTCAGAGTATACCCTTGAGAAACTCCGGGAATCTTTGTCTAGCGAACGACCTCCAAGAACTTCAAGTTTATCAAACAACCAAGACAAAACAAAAATAACATGAGGATCTAACTGTTTTAGAGACATGTTTCAATAATAGAAAAAAAAATTCCAATGGATAGACTGGAACAGGTATCAGATGAAGCTGTTACTAATGACATGACAGTCGACTATTTAAAATCAACAATTTTAACAATCAATTTCCTTAAGACTCCCCGTTCTTTCACCTGCCTAATGTCATTTAGCAATGCGAAATTACTAGGTTTTACCATCTCAAGAGACTTAAAATGTGATTACCATATTAATGATGTTTTAAAACGCACAAATGACATATTTTCCCTCCTTAAGAGATTTGACTGGCCTAAGTCGCATTTTTTTGAAGGATTTTTCTTTCATTCGTATACCCAATTCTCGAGAACACCTGTCCTGTTTCACATCCTGGTATCTACAATAAGTTGTAGGACAGAATAGAGGTAGTCCAAGAAAGGTGCATAATATTTATCTTCAATCATAAAAACTTCTTCAGAAAGCCAAAATGGTCGCTCTCAAAAAAAGGACAATAAACAATTTCTTATATTTCACCAATAATTTCCTCCATAGACCCCAGAAAGATTTTATTTTCCGTAGTTAATTTTCTTCGATTTGACTTCAATAAAAATCCTCTTCTTACAGCATATACCATTTTTTACAGAAATATATAGAAGGACTTTCTTCCTGTATACAAGTGATAGGTTAAAAATCTCCTCATCGACGTCTTATTTTACATGACAATTGTTTAACGTTTACTTTGCAACTTTGGAGCTTCATTTTTATAATATTTTTTTTAAAAACCAAATTAGGGTTTTGTGTTCTTCAATCACAAGACTAAAGTGTACTTGTGTTTTTCTTTTGTTTATTCCCTGTTCATTCTGCGAGTTTAGATTTTTTTTTTTTTACAACCTGTTTAACATGTTGCAACAGTTTGGGACGGGGGTCAGTGACGTGACTCTGTAAGCTTAGCCAGAGTCGAACCAGCTCTAAATGTGTACCTGGAAAAATCTGGGGGAGATAAACAGGAAGGGTGTGCGAAAGCACAG
Source organism: Artemia franciscana (assembly GCF_032884065.1). NCBI lineage: Eukaryota > Metazoa > Arthropoda > Branchiopoda > Anostraca > Artemiidae > Artemia > Artemia franciscana. Next base: position 26,439,149 of record NC_088873.1, read on the forward strand.
GATGGTTGGCCCCCAACCCCCCATTGCACTTCCTGGCTGAAGGGCCAAGAAACGGAGATCAGCACCACCGGTAGGGACTGTAAGGTCTAGTGCCGTTTCCTTTACCTTTTAATTTTTAACATGTTGATAAATAACCAGTTTAGCCCTGTCATATTTACATTTTTATGTTTTCCAGCTTTAAAGTGTGATTTCAGTTTATCTGAGCTTGAGAAAGCAATTTTTCAGTAATAAATCTTATCAAAAAATACCCTCACTTTTCCATTACAAAACCAACTTTCAACTCTCATAAAAGGCACCAGAACTTTCAATATCAAATTAAATGAACCCCTTCCGACGTTTCTATGACCTTCCCTTCCGTTCGAAGAGCGGCAGCCTCGAAAAAATACATTACAGGAATATGGTTTCTTGAACAGAGCTAAGTCTCTGAAGCAGATTATTTGATACTTTGGAGTTTTCTCGTCTTTATTTTCTATATATTCTGTTCTTGGTCGAATCTTAATATTTTCTTCCTAACACCAAAACTTATTAACCACTTTCTAGATTTCCTCATTTTATTACCACCAAGATTTTTGCAATTTCTTTTTTTTATCCAATTTTGACAATTCCTTTCTGATTCCAACATACACAGACATCTTTCAAATTTTTCTGCATTGAAACGCAAAACAAAGAATTATTCAATTGGAATTTCAAATTCTGACATTCAGGCTACAATTTTTGTTTTATAGAGCATTCTAAGAAGAATCCTAAAGCAATCTTAAACTATAATAAATTGCAGAAATGCTTTTTATTAGCGTCTTTTAGTCAAATGTTTTTGTGTCTTTTCCAAATAATATAAACAAAACATTCCAAAAACATATTCAAATAATGCTAGAAAGGTGTATTCTAAAGTCAGTATCAGAAAAAGGGGACAACCTTGACCTAAGACTTCGTAAAGCTTGTCTATATACTGACCAAATGCACTTATCCTTGGGAGACAGGGGCCCCAATGTTGCTTCAACAAAAGAAAGTGGATTGCAGTAATCATTATTATGATTCGAATCACAACACCCATAATAAAAAAAGTGGATATCCATGACAAGCTTTAACTTGGCTATAAAAGTCTCAATTTCGAATCAGAACAGGCAGAGATCCATTTCCCGTGAATCCGACTAGCTTTTCCTAGTTACTTGTCAGTTTACTCTATTAAATGGTACAAAATACAGATAACAAATCATTTCTTGATTAGGAGTTGAATTTAACTAAAGGTTATTTCTGAAACGGACTCCAATTAAAAAAAAAAAGAATCAAATAATATACGAATTCTGTAGACAATACAGAAAAATGTGGGCATATTGAAGTCACCTTCTGTAGGATACTGATCAAATTTTAGAATCAAACAAATCGTTTAAGCTAGCCAATACACAGGAAACCACAAATAAAACAAGAGCTAAGAGATCAAATGGCACTTGTGACGAGGTCGGAAGAGCCAAGAGCTCATATGGTATGAGCTCTAGCCAAATTCTAAGAATCAATAGATTACTTTAAAAGGAAAATCAGAGGCTTAATCCCGGTCGGGATTTAAAATAAGAGCTCTGAGTCACGAGGTCCTTCTAAATATCAAAATTCATTAAGATCCGATCACCCACTCGTAAGTTAAAAATGCCTCAGTTTTTTTTATTTTCTCCTCTCCCTTCAGCCCCCCAGATGGTCAAATCGGGAAAATCGACTTTATCAAGTCAATTTGTGCAGCTCCCTGACATGCCTACCAATTTTCATCGTCCTAGCAAGTTCAGAAGCCCCAAACTCGCCAAAGCACTGAGCCCCACCACGTAACTCCACCAAAGAGAGTGGATCCAGTCTGGTTACGTCAATCACGTATCTACGACATTTAAAAGCATTTTCCAAGATTTCTGGTTTCCCCCTCCAACTCCCCCCCAATGTCAAAAGATCTGTTCGGGATTTGAAATAAGAGCTCTGAGACATTAGTTGCTTCTAAATATCAAATTTCATTAATCTCGTATCTATGACTTGTACTTATTCTTCCCATAGAATTTCATCCCGATCTCTCCACTCTAAGGGTTTTCCAAGATTCCCGGTTTCCAAGATTCCTGTTTCCCCCTCCAGCTCTCTATGTCCCAAAATCCGATTCGAATTGAAAATGGAACATCTGAGACGTATGATTCTTCTATATATCAAGTTTCATTAAGATCCGATCACCCATTCGCAAGATACCTCGATTTTCACGTTTTCCATGAATTCCAGTTTTCCTCTCCAACTCCCTTCAATGTCACCGAGATTTAAAATGAGAGTTCTAAAGCACATGATCTTTCTAGATATCAAATTTCATTAAGATCTGATCACCCGTTCGGAAGTAACAAATACCTCATTTTTTCTAATTTTTCCGAACTACCAACCCCCCCCCCCCCCGCAAATCCACCAAAGAGAACGGATCAGGTCTGGTTATGTCAGTCACCTATCTTGGACTTGTGCTTATTCTTTTTTCCAAGTTTCATCTGATTTCTCCGCTTTAAGCGTTTTCCAAGATCCCCCCCCCCTAATGACACTGGATCCGGTCGGGATTTAAATTAAGAGATCTGAGTTTCGAGGTCTTTCTAAAACCTCATTTTTTTTAATTACCCCTCCCCCTCCAAATCCCCCAAAGGGAGCGGATTCGTTCCGGTTACGTCAATGATGTATCTAGGACTTTTGCTTATTTTTCCCACCAAGTTTCATCCCGATCCTTCAACTCTAAGCGTTTTCCGGGATTTTAGGTCCCCCCCCTCCGTCAATTCCCCCCAATGTCATCGGATGCAGCCGGGATTTAAATAAGAGCTCTGAGACACGATATTCTTCCAAACTTCAAATTTCATTAAGATCCGATCACTCCCTCCTAAGTTAAAAATACCTCATTTTTTTCTAATTTTCAGAACTACCCTCCCCAACTCCCCCAAACAGAGCAGATCCACCCCGGTTATGTCAATCACGTATCTAGGACTTTTTCTTATTTTCCCCACCAAGTTTCATCCCGATCCCTCCATTCTAAGCGTTTTACAAGATTTTAGGTTCCCCCCAAACTCCCCCCAATGTCACCGGATCTGGTCGGGATTTAAAACAAGAGCTTCGAGACACGATATCTTTCCAAACATCAAATTTCATTAAGATCCCATCACCCGTTCGTAAGTTAAAAATATTGAATTTTTTCTGAATTAACCGAAAAGACCCACTCCCCCCCTCCAGATGGTCTAATCACGAAAACGAATTTCTAATTTAATCTGGTTTGTTTCCTGATACGCCTCCCAAATTTCATCGTCCTAGCTTACCAGAAAAAGCCTAAAGAGACACACAGACCGACAGAATTTGCGATCGCTATATGCCACTTGGTTAATACCAAGTGCCATAAAAAACCACCGTTTGATGATTGATTATTCGTAAAACACCAACACAATTTTGGCAGAATATACAGAAAAATGAGGGCATATTCTAAGGACCCTTAGCCCAAAACCCCACCACGCCTAACACTAGGCTTAAAATGAGCTAGCTCTTTAAAGTATATTTTTAACAAATTCTTAGAATTAAGCAAATAGTTAAACCTAACCAATACAAAGGAAACGATCAATAAAAAGAACAACCATTTGATGATTAATTTTTGCCAAAGCCCCAAAACAATTTTGACAAAAATGTAGAAAATGTGGGGATACTACAAGGACCCTCAGCCGAAAGCCTTGCCACGCCTACCACAAGGCTTACAATAAACCAGCTCTTCACAGCACAATAGGAGACTGATCGAATTTTTAGAATTAAAAAAATGGTTCAAGCCAATGAATAAAAAGGAACAAAATAAAAGGAACCACTGTTTGATTATTGATTTTTGGCAGTACAGATTGTTTTATTTATAATTCCGTTTTTGAACATAGGATCAAATGTAGGGCTTCTGATAGTGGGAATTTCTATTTATAATAAAACATATTTACTTTACAAGGCAGCTAATTGACATATCAGACTTATGGTCAGAATAACCATTCCAACTTTTTGTTTTCCTAAAATGATGAGAGCCAGCAACATTTTTACGTAGAAATTTTTTGTATTATCTAGTGATAGCAAAACCTACTTTTGCATTAATACGATTAAAGCACGCAAAGTAATTCCTGTTCGCCCCTCAATCCTCTCTGTATGATCAATCAGCTTTAGTTAGTTAAAGAAAGAAAATTTAATAGTTTTCAAATGGAATTTTGGTCACACCTCACGCTCTGCCACTCTGAGCAGATTACTAGCAAATAGTTTCCGAGAAGACCATTAAAGGTTAAGTAGAATGGAAAGTTCTTTACTTTCCAATAAAATCTCTGTGACGACTCACACTTTCATGCTTGCTGTCATCTCTCCAATTTTATTCTCTTCCAAAACGGCAAGAACCAGCAGCTTTCCACTTCGTGCTACTTGACTGAAATTCCCAGCAGTCACTTTGACAAAACGAGAGAATCTTTCCTTATTAACCCAGTGATTGAGCGAGGTTCCTTCATCTCCGCTTTCACTATTTGCTTCAGATGACCTCAGTGCCTCAGCTTTTATTTGATTGGATTCTAAATGGGATAGAAAAGAAATCATTGTGAAACTGACATTATTGAGAAAAATTACAACATTCATGTTGAAACTTATAAAATAATATGTACAGTAATTTGCTGCTCGTCTACTTATTTTTAACGGGATAGACACCGTATTTTTGTATGAATATTCATCAGAAATAGAATTATTTAAGCCCCGTATTACACAAGAGGATCCATGCCTATGATGTTGCTGACCTTTTGAGGGAGTCGATTTTAGGGAGGATATTTTCAATTTGGCATTTCCAATTAAATTTAAAACAAAAATCCAATTTTAAAACAAGTCATGTAGCATTTTCAATCTTTTAGTTACAATGATAATTAAAACTCGGTGACTACAGTGGAACAGAGAATGAGATACAAAACTTGAGCTTCACGAAATTAATAGAAGAATTCCGTCAACGCAATAGCACTGACTATGTGCTAATTATTTTTTAGGTCTTAGTTAGGGATTAAACAGAAAAAAACAAGTTTTTTTCAATGAAAGTAAGGAGCGACATTAAAACTTAAAACGAACAGAAATTACTCCGTATATGAAAGGGGCTTTTCCTCCTCAACGCCCCGCACTTTACGCTAAAATTTGACTCTTCTCTTAACTCTACTTTTTAAAACAGTAAAAAACTAAGTAAACAGTAACTGCAGGGGGTAAGTCGTCCCCAAAGACATAGTTACTAGGTTTTTCGACTATGATGAACAAAATGGCTATCTCAGAACTTTGATCGGGTGATTTCGGGGGAAAAATGAGCGTGGGAGGGGGCCTAGGTGCCCTCCAATTTTTTTGGTCACTTAAAAAGGTCACAAGAACTTTTAATTTCCGTTAGAATAAGCCCTTTAACGACATTCTAGGACCACTAAGTCGATACGATCACCACTGGAAAAAAATGCTCTGCCCCCCATTGTACCCGTACAGTTTTAGCAGGCAATAAATCTATATCATATCAGATCTTGGAAATAAATCGCTTTTGTGGACAATTAAGAAGAATAACCATGATATTTGTACGTTTAAAAAATAAAATATATTTAGTTTAAAGTTCCTTTTTCTTCGTCGCTATACCTCACTAATTTCAAAAGATTATGCTTTAATATTAAAAGATAAATTAGTAAAACTAACTTAAAGCTTCAGTTCATCAAAAAACTTGGAGATTGATCCCGCCTCCTCCCCCCTATTCCAACTGCATTCATATCACTGTTGTTGTAAATGTCGCTTCTTCTCGTTTTTTCTTGAGATTAAGCCCTATCACTATACACAAAGTATTTCATTTGTGGAGATACTTTGAAGATAAATCGCTTTTGTGGATGATTAAGAAGAATAACCCTGATATTTGTACCCTTAAAAAAAAAATACATCTACTTTAAAGTTCCTTTTTCTTCCTTTCTGAATAAAAATTGTTTAATTTAAAGTTCCGTTTTCTCCTTGCTATACCTCACTAATTTCAAAAGATTATGCTTCGATATTAAAAGATAAATTAGTAAAACTAACTTAAAGCTTCGATTTATCAAAAAACTTAATGATTGATCCTCCCTCCTCCTCTTATTCCAACTGCATTCATATCGTTGTTGTTATAAATATTGCCTCCTCTCGTTTTTTCTTGAGATTAAGCTCACAAAAAAAACGCTCCGGAATTTAATTCTATGAATAGAAGAACTAGGCCAAAAAGCTACTCTTTCAGTAAAATTAATCCTTATTGTATTTTTTTTTTGAATATAGCCAATGGTATTTATCAGACAAAAGAAACGTAATCTAACAAAAACACGCTTTTCACCACTTCATGTAGTCTTTTAAAAATAATTAATTATTGAAATTGTTAAGAACCAATTTAAAAAAAAAACTACATAAAGAAAATAGACACAATATTGCGAAACATATTTTGAAACTGGTTTTGATCAAAGAGTATGGAAAAGGTATGAGAGGTTTATCTTTGGTAATATAACATGGGAAGATAGAAGTTTGAAAACTACCAGCACCACAAATTATACACCATCTGACAACTTCTTAAAACAATAGAAAAACTCCAAAAAAATGGATAATTTACATAATTGTTCTACAACCTTATAGGATTAGAGCTGAAGTTTCTTTGTAAGTAATAATTGATCCGCATTGTATTCAAGAACGATTTTTATTCAAAATCCGCCCTGCATAAAGCAGGTCTAGGTTAGGTAAAGTAAATCTTAGCAGGCTAAGTAGGCTAGTTGATTTAAAACTGGTAGGTCTACTGGTGACAGAGTTCTGTTTTATTAACCCCCCCCCCTACTTTCTAAAGTATCTGAAAAGACAATCATACAATTATTTGGGGTAGGTTACAAAATTCTTGGTGATGGCCAACATTGCTGTCGACGAGGCGTCTCATTTAGCAGCAGACCGGTCCGCCTGGAGAAGTCAAGTTGCGAAGCTCTCTACGCCGCACCCCATGTGGCAGGAGCCTTAAGTCAAGTAAGTCAAGGTTACAAAAGGGACCAAATCACCAAATGTTAAGTGGCATTGGAGATTTTTCTTGTCGACGTCATTGCCAGTTTCTACTCTTGTGTTTTTCCCGTATTCTTTACTTCTGATTTCAATTCAGGAACTCTTTGGCAAGGAAAGTGTCCAGAATTATTGGTATTTATTTTTGCATTTCAATGTAGAATTTATTTTAAATCATTTTCGAATGTACTCAAACTGGTAAATAAAAGTCTGAGTCATATAAAGAAGTTTTGTCTTAATAAGTAGTCCTTATCCTTTTTGTAAACATAGATATATTTTAGCAAAATCAAGATAGTAAACGCTCGTGATTTAGAGAAAAGGATTTTGCTGGTTTTTGTCAGCAGAGAAAATGTTCGTACAATTTGGCTAAGTTGCCATCCCGCCACCATCCCCGCCTTAATAACATCCGTTTAGATGGCTCTGGTTTTACACACATTTGATTTGTTGGTTTCAAGTAGTTGGTTGGTCCGGTTCAAAAAATATTCAGAATATTCCAGGTATAACCAAATTGATCCATATACCATATAATCCAGACAAATAGAAAAATAAAACAATCTGAAGGGCTAAAAGTTCAATCCTAAATGAGCAAAAAAACAAAACATAACAAAATCTTTCGGGCGAAATCTCAATATTCACTCGGAACATTTAATCAATCATAGTTTTTATCAACAACTTTTAAATAGTTATTTCTACGTTAAATTTGAAGGGCAGATGAGCACGTACATATGTCCAATGTCTTCTGATATACCTTAACCCCTCCCCTAAGTCAAAAGTCAAGATCCACATGGTCCTAAACATTTCCTATAAGTTTCTAATCGATCCCCTAAGTCGAATTAACTCTTTTTTCTGTATAATAAATATCAAGAGCATGCCAGACAACGGAGAACTCGGAGAAGACACATGCGTGAGTAATCCGAGGACTTTCTTCAGTGGTTTAGTTTTGAAAAATACTTGAAAATTGCCAAACAATTTGGAAGTCAATGCAATTATTTTTATCTCTTCGTTTCCCATTTTGCAATAAAGAAAAGATAGATTTATTAGAGCTCATATCTTAGAGTGTTTACGTGCATTTTCCCAAGTATCTTTTTGTACTCTGTTTCTTGTAAATATGTTGACTTTGATAAGCTATCGACCTTATTATTTTGAAATGTCGATTAAGTGAAACTACTGCATTCAACTTACAGACACGAAAATAGCAACAACTTACCATCATAAAGTTGAAATCTTCCGTCTTTATAAACGGCTACCGCTGGGTATTTCTTGAGTTTTATTTTCTGAAAAAAAAATAAAAAACAGAATAGATTTTCCTTTCAGCAACTTTTTGGCTTCTAGAACAAGATTTTTTTTTAAAAGAAAAGTTATATATATAACTGATATACTACTAGTTTTGATAGATAATTAAACTCCCCTTTTATAAGTTTACACGTGGTATTCAGATAATTGATTTTGCTGTGACATTTTTCGAATTATCCGTTCATTGCCAAGCAACACTTGATAAAATTCACGCCAACAAGTCTCTTTATGAGGTCGATCAGTGCGAACGAAATAACAATAGCTAGCTCTTCTCGCTTTGTTCCTAGCAGGGATCATACTGATAATTCAAAACGGTTCCAAGACTGAGGTGGGTTTTGCAATACCATCATCAAAGGTTGATGCTCTTAATTCCGACTCGCATGCAGGCCTAGCTACATAACTATGTCTAAGCATAATCATGGCCTATCAATCATAACGTTCTTCCGCTTTATGTGTAACCCTGATCGGTCAAAGTAATAATGGCAAAGATTGACGTGCAGCTGAGCACATGTGTAAACGGGGCTTTACGGCAAGATAAAAAAAAAAGTATCTACTAGAAAGTCAAATCTTATCGGAACAACTACCACGGTAAAAAAAAATTAAGCAAAAAAAAAAAAACATGGACAGATTTATCCATTTGGGAGCTTGCATGATTGACCGATTAAGTGTCGGAAGGGGTGAATAAAACAATATATATCTTAATTTTTTTAATTTACAGACACACAAAATGCTAAATCTCCATACAGTAAAAACAAAATTATATTCAACAAAAAAATGGAATTTCAACGGCTGACAATCGTTGGGATTGAATACTTAGGGCTTTAATGGACTTCCCTAATCGTTATTGAATTTACAACTTGTAGAGAAACAAAAATATTGGATTTAAAAATCTGAATTTAAATTTCAACTTATTTACAGAATTACCTGTAAAATCAATATATTTGGTGATGATTCATTAACGGTGGCAACCCTGATTAACATACAGTGAGTATAAGCCATATGTTATACCCATGGCAATAAAAATATCATAAGGATTACGACTTCCATAACTACTCAGATTACATCTATCTCACTCCATCTGCTCTTAATCAAACAGTTTGTGGTAAAAAAAAAAAACTGTAAGAAAGGAGCGACCCGGCTCGATAGTAACCAAAAATAAAAAAAAAACTGAATTTTGATACAAATAGATACATCAAAAGAATCGGATTTCAATACTGATTTTAAACATATAAGTTTCATCAAGTTTAGTCCTACCCATCAAAAGTTACTAAATTGAGAAAATTTGCCTTATTTTCGAAAAAAGGGGGAAACACCCCCTAAAAGTAATAGAATCTTAATGAAAATCACACCATCAGATTCAGCGCACCAGAGAACCATACTGCACAGGTTTCAAGCTCTTATCTACAAAAGTGAGGAATTTTGTATTTGTTTAATTGTCTGTTTTTTTTCCAGGGATGATCGTATCGAACCAGTGGTCCTAGAATGGCACGAAAGGGCTCATTCGAACGAAAATTAAAAGTTCTAGTTCCCTTTTTAAGTAACCAAAACATTGGAGGTCAACTCGGCCCCCTCCTACGCTCATTTTTCCCAAAGTCTCCGGATCAAAATTTTGAGATAGCCATTTTGTTCAACATAATCGAAAACCTAATAACTATATCATTCAGGACGACTTAATCCCCCACAGTCCCCAGGAGAACGGCTGCAAGATATGAACTTTGCCTATTTTTTTCATATTACATGGTTATTGGAAAGTATACAGACATTTTCAGGGGGAGATTTGTTCTGGTGGGGGGTCGGGGAGAGAGGGTTACGTGGGAGGATCTTTCCAAGGAGGAATTTTTCATGGGGAAAGAATTTCCATGAAGGGAACGCTAGGTTTCCCAGTATTATTTAAGAACCAATGAGAAATTAAAATAAAAAAACAAGTTTTTTCTCAAATGAAAGTAAGGAGCGACACTAAAAATTAAAACGAACATAAATGATTACGTATATGAGGGGTTCACCCCACGTCAATACCTCACTCTTTCCGCTAAAGCATTTTTAGTAATTACAAAAGAGCTATTTATTCTATCTAAACGGCTTTTGCGATTTAGAGGGCATTCCTAAAGAATTGGAACGAAATTCTAACTTTAGCGTAAAGAGCGAGGTATTAGCGAGGGGGCAAACCCCCTCATAGTACGTATATGAGAGAGTTTCTTCGCCTCGTCAGTACGTCTCTCTTTACGCTAAAGTTAGAATTTTGATAAATAATGGCTGATATAAACAATAATTTGTTTTTGATATTTTTCGGCCAATCTTAGCATTTAATATTATCTTAAGCAGCTTCTTAACTATGATATTTGTGTGATAATAAACCAAAGATATTGTATGTTTTTTCCAACTGAAAGTAAGGAACAATATTTAAAATTAAAACCAACAAAAATTATTGCGTTATTGGGGGGGTCGCCCCCTTCTCAGTACCTAAATCTTTACGCTAATTGTTGAATTTTTGCTAATATTATTTGAGAATGACTCCTGACACACAAGGACCGTTTAATTAGAATAAAAAGCTTTTTGCAAATTCACAAACACTTTAGCGTGAAGAGCAAGATACTAAGGATAGGGCAACTCCCTCATATAGGTAATAACAACCAAAAGGAAAATCTGAGAAAATTGCGGTTCAAACTGTTGATGGTAATAAACTGTAAGTAAGGAGCAACACGGCTCAATAGCAACCAAAACTCTAACAAACGTTTTAAAAAGCGGATTTTGATATCAATAGATATTAAAAGAATCGGCTTATTATGCTGATTTAAATATAGAAGGTGTAAAGGTGTTTAAGTTATAAAATTTGCCCACGGTTTACACATAGTATTTGACAAATTTTGTGCAGATTTTTTTTTCACTTGGGAATTTTTAATGGGGAGGGAAGTTTCCAGGAAGTGAACTTGTCACGGGAAATTATACATTGCGGGAATTTGCCAGAATTCTTGAACTAAATTCTTTTTATATGTCCTGTTTTCTCTTATCCGTCTCAATTTTACGCGCGGAGTGGTTAAGAGTAATTGTGAAGTTCATGGTAAGGAAGTGACGTCGTGATTCCAATGTAGTGAGTTCAAGTCTAGCCAAACCTTCTTCATAAGTAGTATAGGACGTCCCCAGTATATTTTTATAGCTCTTTTTTGAATGCTTTCAATTTTAGAACATTGGGATTTGGTCAGCCCAGGGTGCCAGACAGGGCAAGCATATTCAAGACAAGGTCTTATATAAGAACAATAAATTATTTTAAGGTTCTGGATTGATATGGAGAACCGTTTAAGAAGGGAGAAAGGTCTAAGGAGAAAACCACCTGTTTTAAATAAGTGAAAAGAGTGAGATTTCCATTTGAGGTCATTGTGCAAGTGCACACCAAGTAGCTTAACCATGTTTAAGTTTGGGATGCAAAGGTAATTATTGATTGGGGGTATATTTTTTAAAAAGGAGAATAGCATTAAACTGCTTTTCGGTATGCTCAGATTGAGTTTAACATTGACAAGATCATTCTTTAAGTTGTTAATGAGTGAGTCAAGTTTAACGCCCAAAGTGTTTGAGGTTTGACAAAGGTTAAGTAATGTCAAATCATCCGCAAATTTAAAAGTGTTGTCAAAGTTTGGTAAAACATTGTTAAAAACAATTAAGAATGCTAAAGGACCCAATTTATTCCATTGGGGTGCTCCACAGGAAATTGAGGTAAAACCAGATGAATCTCCGTTAGGGAGGACTACACATTGCTCACGACCAGATAAAAAACTAGCTACTATACGTAAAACAAAATCTCTGACACCTAAAGCCCTTGCATTATCAATAACTGTCTGATGATCCAAATTGTCAAAGGCTTTACTAATATCAGCATAAACAGCCTCAACGTAGGAACTACTTAACTCAAGATGTTTGAAAACAGTGTCAAGTATATAACATAAACAATGGGTGGTGCTATGATTCGGCCTAAAGCCAAACTGATTTGGGTTAATTTTATCTTGAATATCATCAAAGAGGAAATTGTAAATAAAACTTTCAAAAATTTTAGAGAAAATAGAGGTTTTGATATTGGTCTTAAGTCAGAGGGGACTTTTGGGGTCTTGTTTTTTGGTATAGGTGATATAATAGCTCGTTTAAAACACACTGGAAAAATACCATCTACAAGACATTGGTTAAAAATTGCAGTTAGAGGTACAATTAAATAATGGGCACATTTCACAATCAATTTGGTAGGGATATCACCTGGGTAAACTGACTTATTTGTGTCAAGATTTTCGAGTTTAAGCTGGGTCTGATGTATTCTAATCACAGGAATGTCACTCACTGCACTGTTGGCCGGCATATTTTGGAGTGGCGGGTGAGTTTTACAAGTTGAAGTAAAATAATCGTTTATGATGTCTGCACTCACTGGGTTGCCATTACTATCCAGTAAGAGAAACTTAGAAGAGACCTTTCCCATGAGATCTTGGATACATTTGTGGAAATTCTTAGGGTTCGAATACAGTAACTTATTGAGCACGTGAGCACCATGCTCTTTTCTTGCTTTACGAATTTCACTAATAATAATGTTTCGAAGTTTTCGAGATTCCTGGAAAAATCCTTCCTTAAAGAGTCTATCACGTTCATTTATTAGGCACAAAATTTTTTTATTTATCCATGGTTTACAATTGGATTTGTAACTGACTTTTTTCACTGGAAAGGTGTCACAGTATAACTGGAAAAGTTCAGCTGAAAACTTAGAAGCCATTTCATCACCATTGGTAAGACATAGGATATTGGCCCAGGATTTGGAGCTAAGTTTTACTTTGAAATGGGCAATCTTCTCGTCAGTAATGGGTCTATATGAATAACTGATAAATGGTTTAGGGGGAAAGGATGATAAAGGGGTCCAAAAGATGCATAGATGGTCACTTGCCCCTAATGGAGGGGCTATTTTCGGGGCACAGTAGTAATCTTCAACGTTGGTAAAAATCAAGTCTAGGGTTTTATCACTGCGTGTAGGTGACTTTACTACCTGGTCAAGACTAAGAGCAGCGCTAAGCCACCTTTGGTCTAGCTCATTAAAATCACCACATAATGTAATTGCAGCATAGGGGTACTTGTGGCGAATTCTGTCAGTATAAAGTTGCAGATATGCCGTCAGCTCCTTCTTAAATCCACTACGGGGAGGGTAATAAATAATACAAAAAATCATGCAAGATACGTCTTTTGAGAGGTTTTTGGGTCTGGTCCAGAGCCATAAAACTTCAGTTTTGGAGTTGTTCTCTATTTCAGAAAATGATAGAATCCGATTTGGGAGGGTACACTTACAAAAAAAAAGCAACTCCTCCACCCTGAGATAGAGGAATACCATCTTTGTCCAATCTGGGCTTAAAATGGGAGTCATAATTAGGAATCGAGCAAGAATCTTCTGTAGCAGACCATGTTTCTGTAAGGCAAGCAATATCAATCTGGTTTTTGCCAAGAATAATTTGTATTTCCTCCATTTTATTTACTAGTGACCTTACATTCGCAAGAAGGATTCTAGGAAATGAGTAGGAGTGACGTATCGTACCAGGGTTATTGGCACACACTTTCCTAGCCGGGTTTACTTTCCCTTTGTCAGCAATAGAGCTGCTGCTCATGATCTTATGCTCAATTAGTTTTTTGGTCCTCTTAAGAGAGGTTCACTAATACTACCAGCTGTTCTAAACCGTTTGGGTACATCATTGCGAAAGAATGTTTGTAGGCTTTTTCTTTTCACATAAGACATTTGCACAATCTGTCTTTTCAGAGCAATTTCAGATTCTGGCAGCTGAATTAGAAGGGGCTGGTATCTTGAAACAGAATTCTGAGTGGTTGTTTTTTTCTCCCCCAGCCTGGTTGCCTTTAATATTGTTGGCACTGGAAGTTAAAGCTGGTTTTGAATTATTTGCTTCACTTGAGTTACATCATCAACTCCTTCTAGTTCCGGTATATTTTTTACAATAGTATTCATTTTTCTCCGCTGTGCTTCATGATGGCAGAAGGTTTCTTCCCTTATAATTTCTCGTATCTCATCAGTCTACTGGGAAGTCTGGGTGTATTTTTCTTCAATTTTCTGCAACCGAGAGTTAAGGTCAAGAAATGCACCATCTACATATTTATACATTTCTTCATAGCTAGGCTTCTGGGCAAGCTCAGTTCGTAGCAGAGCTATTTCAGATGAAATCTGTCGGACTGAAATATCAATTCTTGTAATCAAATCATACAGCACCTTGGACTGAGCAGAGAGTTTAGGTATCGGTCTACCAGGTGAAGTAGTTGGGGGGGGGGGTTTTCTCGAATCAACTGGGTTCCCATCCACTGTCTGATGTGATGTGGTGCTATTTGAGGGATTTTTGCCCCTGTTTGTAGCACTGAAAGCTGGACTGTAAGAATTTGTTGCTTGCCTGATTCTGGTTGTTCGGGTCATTTTTATAATTTACTTCGTGAGAGTTCAACAAGAAAAAGGACAATATAATGAGTACAGTAAACTAGCCTTTGTTTCTTGGTTTTATAAAATAGACAGGACAAGACTTTCCTCTATCAGAGTAAAAACAATGCTGGTTGTAGATATGGATCTGATCAAGATAATCTTGACTTCTTCTTTACTTCTTAACACCTTTCTATTCACCTCTCACCATGTGGCTAATTTTTAAGAAAATCCGCTCGAAATTTTGTTGGAACTACAATTTTTTCTACAGTGCAGTATGGTAAAACATGAAAAAAACATTGCAGCATAGATTCTTACATAAGCGATGGAAAAACTTTTTGAACCTTAAATTCATTCGTAAAAAATGTTGAAAAGAAGATTTTATAGATATTCCGTCTGCTTTTCTTTTCACTAGTTTCTATCAAGTTTAAATGTCATTTTCATAGAAGGTATCACTGACTCTTTCCAAAGACTCGATATCAATGTCCCTTCTCTCACCACCCGTATCTTATTCACTTACTTTGTCTCTTTTGCTTGAAAAACTACCTTCACCATGTTCCACCATTTTGGGATAATTCATTTACTGCTTCTGTTGTCACTTTTGTTTGAAGCTGATATGAATACATTCCTGTTTATTAGAAGTTCTTGTTTCGCAAAATAATTATACAATGAATATTTATTATTTCTTGTCACCAATCTCCTCTAATTCTTTGATCTCATACAGAAATAGTGTAGTGACAAGCCTGTCTCGCTCTTTAGCATTTCTAAGGAACAGTTGGATTCTTGGCGTCTATCACTTTTTGCAGATAAGAAGGTCTAAAACATATCTTTTTTCAGCTCTATGAACAGAATTATGGAATAATTCTTCCGGAAAAGTATCTAACTCAGTGCATATATTTATAGAAAATATTTGTTCCTTTCATTAGAATTTCCCTTACAGAAGTCATTCATGTGTCAGCTACTAATCTGGGATGATTTTTTTATGTGCTTGTTTCGAGAGAGACAGAATGAGATAGAGAAATAGACGAAGAGAGAAAGGAGAGAACGAGAGAGGGGCAGAAGAGAGGGAGAGAGGGGAAGAGAGGAGAGGGAAAAAAGAAAGGGAGAAAGAAAAAGCCGCATGGGTCGAAACCATACGGTCAGGAGAGACAAATAGAAAGAAAAAGCCATAGGGGCTACAAGATACTATAAAAAAAATCCCTGGAGGGTGCGTTATGTAAATCTTCCACTTGACGTATGAACATTTTACTATTGAAGTTATTATACCTAAGTTTTAACATGCATTTGACAAAGCAAAAATTAAATTGTCTATGTGTTTCAACAGCACATATGATTTTATTAGCCTCTACAGTTGATATGTCCATGTTTCTCACTTGCATACAAAATTTTATCAAAGTTCGTTGATGATGGCTGGAAGGTACGAATATTTTGCTTGCATTGACTTGAATGACACTTATAAAAATATAGTATCCAATACTATTAATGTCTTTAGGGTTATTTTTTGTACAGCTTTCTTTAGGTCCAGTACAAAATTCAGAGACTCTTTTATACATTGACTCGTATTCTCAGGTATCCTCCGTACTAAATTTAACAATACTTAAACAACAGAAAAACCAGCTTCTCTGAGACAGTAGTGAAGAGCCTTTAGTGACTTTAATCTTCACTGTTTCTAAGAATATTGAGAACATTCAAGAACATTAAAAAGCATGAGGGTTTCTCTTAAAATATTACTACTTTATATGGTATTTTTTTCAACCCCCCAGATAATGTGTTTTAATTATCCGACCCCTAAAAATATTATATTACTTGATCTGTAATCATATCACTTTTTTCACATACTTTCAATTCAAACATATTTGGAAAGAAATACTTGACAGTACCAACAAGAACCATTCTACGACAATTGAGACTGAAAATTTTCTCACTTGGTCTAAAAAGAAAGAAGAGCAGAAATCTTGTTCATGATCAGGGGGACGATACACGGGACATTTCCGTTATTTCCACGTAGAATTCCAGTCCTTTCGCATCTTATCCCGTTAGACAAAAGGTATATTTATTCATAATCAAAGGAGAAATTTGGGTTGACTGTTAAACCCGGGACTATCTCAGTGATATAACAAAATTGAGCAATTTGATACGCCGGATTTATAACTGAAAAATTTGTCAGAGACAAATTTTATTTTTCTCATAATTACACTGTAGATAGAAGACAAATCAACTTGAATATGCTAAATATCCTTAACACCTACGCGTACTCATTGTAATACAGACGCTTAGAAACTTATCTTTCTAATAGTCTTTTCTTTTGTTTTAGAGGGCCTTTGTCTGATATTCCTTTGTTTTACACGAGAGCTTTATTTTTCAATAATATCCTCTCCTGTAACAGTTTCTATTTACACATCAGCTTGTCTCATCTGATATATGTAGGGCATATCGAAGGAAAAAAAATTACAGGACTTTTTGTCAATAACGGAAGAACAGTCTCTAAGAAAAATAACATAAAATTAGAGATATCCATTTTCTTCCAGTAAGTTCTTAAAATATCACTAGTTCAAACGAAACGAAAAATTCCTCGCACATGGACAATAATCTCCGATGTGAAGAAAAAGTGAAAAAGAAATTCAGACATGCTTTTATGAATGAAAAAAGTTCAAACAAATAAAGTTTAATGATCACAAATTAGCAAAAGATGATATGAAATTTTAAGAGTCTACTTTAAACATTTTCAGTTAACATAATTCATTTAAATGATTACAGGAAATATTTTGGTCCGTAAGAATATGAACTTGAAAGATTACAAAAAGTAAACGAAGTGCTTTTCGTTTTTTAAGGTTTGAGACGAAAATATAGAATAAAAACCGAGTATTCCTAGCAGTAGCTAAAATGAAAAATCGATTCTCCATTGCGTGATATGGAGGGGAGGGGGAGAGTGATTACCTCAGGTCATAAAGTTTCTGCACTGAGCCGCTACTACTTTCAATTCTTAATCAGTTGGATATTTGAGGCATTCTGAGGATAAAACATTCGGAAATGGCTTTCACGGCATCACTTCATCATATTTATTGGAAATTAGTGGCTCATTTAATTGGAAATCATAAGTTCTAGTGTTCTTTTTAAAAGTCAAAAGTGATTGGAGGGTAACCAGCCCCCCCCCCCAAGCCTATCGTACCCCAAAACACATCCGACCAAAATTTAAGACACCTATTTTGTTCAGCATTGTTGAAAGATTCAGTAATTATGTCCTTGCGGATGTCAACCTCCCCACAGTCCTCAGGGCAAGGGCTGCAAGTTAGGCAGTTCATTCATTGTTTTTATATAGTATATGATATTGAAAAAGGTATGCACATATGAACTTTACTTTCAAAAAGACGAAGGGCATTCAGGCGAGCCTTTCAGAGAATGATGAACTAAATCAAAGCACATTACATGTATACGGATTGGCGTAAGTCCTGTACTTGAATTGACGCAACCAAATTTCATATGTGTTCTTTATTCTTTGGTAGTTTTACAATTTTAAAATGTGGGTAGTTTTATCCACGTTTTACATTTGATTAGTTTTTTTTTAAGAATTAGCCTTTCGTTAGTGCATTGTTTTACGTTTTCTAAGACTTGCCATTAGAAATTCACGAGTTTTTCAAGTTGTAAAAGTTATTTTTGGTTACATTTCACTTTTTGGGTGCATATGTAGCTGTAAATAATTGTATAAAAAATAAAAACATTTTACAGCAAAAAAAAAATGTTCTATACGCAGTAAATACTGAAAATTGTCCAGAGCAATTAGTTTTCCAATAAGACTTTCAAATCCTTTGAATAGCACGGTACCCATTTCAACAATCACTGTAACACTACACAAAGCCACTTGATGATAAAAACTAGAGGGTATACACACATACTGAGACTAGCTTTCATTAGGTTATTGCAAAAGGCACTCGGAAACACAATGGAGAAAATTTAGATATGATATTTTACTTCACTACTTTTACTGCTAATATTATAACTGTTACTATTATTACAACCATGCCTAAGGGTATGAAGGTGAAGTTTTCGGGGAATTTTGAGGGGGGGTGAACTGAATCAGAACACACCGTCTTTACGTAGGTTGTTAAAAGGGCATATCATCAATATCTTAGGAACAGTCTTGTGTGTGAAGTTGAAACTCACAGGGCTTATTGCGGGAAATATTGAACTAACCAAAATACAGTACTACTACCGCTACCATTGCTACTACTGCTACTAAAACTAAGGCTACTACTATCAAATTTACTGCTACTACTACTGGTACTACTACTGCTGCTACATAAGCTAAGAGGTATTAAAGAGAAAACTTTGGGGAATAAAACTGTATTGAAGTGAATCAAAGTACACTATGCTGACACAATATTGTCAACAGGACGCATCAGCAATGCTTCAGAAACGGTTGATGGTATTAAGTTGAAACTTTCAGCGTATGTTGAAGAAAACTAAAGGTTTTATGCGCATACTACTACTGATACTATAAATACTAACACAACTATTGCTGCTATGAGAGCTAAGGGTATTGAGATGAAGCTTTTAAGGAATATTTAGGCGGATGTCCAACTAAATGAAAACGAAATATGAACATGTAGATTGCCAAAAGATTGACTAAGTCATATCTGAAAGAACTGCTTACATTATTAAGTTATACTTTTCAGCGTAAACTGTGGTAGATTTTGAACAAGCGAGAAGGCACTATGTGTATACTATTAATCCTACCACCTGTACCTACCACATTTACTACCAGTACCTGCCACAGTTACCTAACTGTACCTACCACTGTTACTGTAGCTAATAACGCTAAGGATATTAAAGTAAAAATTTTAGGGAATGTTTAGAAAAAGTTTGGCTTAAAAGAAAAAATATATGCATGTAGGTTTTTAAAAGGATATATAAGCAATATCATAGACAGTCCTGGTCTAACATAGCTAGTAATATCATTGACATTTTAAAGGAGCTAGTTTGATTGGAAATCAAAAGTTTTAGTGCCCTTTTAAGAATCAAAAGTGTTTGGAAGGAATGCAGCTGTCCTCCCAAGCCCATTAGCTTTCTAAACCCCCCTCCCCCCAGTTATTCAATTTACCCATTATGATTTTAAACTAAATGGTGCTCTAAAACAACATTATAAATGTTTTCATTTTTTAACTTCAATAAATCAAAAATTACTAAGACTTTGAGGAATAAATATCAGTATATGTATATTAAACTGTAAATCCACATTCATTTGTTTTTTGTTTTTATTTCAGTGAAGTAGCCTACAATTTATATTATGGTCTTCAGAAGACATGGGGGGGGGGAGTCATCTCTATTCATGTTAATTTTTGCTCGTTTTGAATTTGAATCGGTTATTTATTGTAAGTTCTTTTCGTTTTGGGTTTCGTTTATTTATTGACAGCGATTTGTGGTAGTATTGTGCTTGGAAGATTATTTGACTTCATTTCTTCTTATCTTTGGTTTAATGGAACTCTTTAATTTTCTTTGAAAAACTTATTTCGTGGAAAAAGTTTTCTAAATTAATCTTTAAACGAGCACCTAAACAGCTCTCTATGATGTTCCAGTACTGCTCTAGCAGCAGAGAAAAAAGCGGAAAAAAAGCCACATTAGTGCTACCTATGCAAAAAATTTATTCCCCTAATGTGCAAGCCAAGGAATTCTAATCCCCTGAATAGGGTTTTCAGCCACGGTGACTCCAATGGTGTACATTTTATTTCGATCTGATTTGATTCAGAAATAAATAATACTGGGTTACTATGGGCCAAGAATCACCCTTTACTAGGTTGCAGCTACCGTCAGAACAACAATAAGTTCAATTTGAATCAAATGACTACAAAAAGTAGGACGTCCTAAGTGTAGGAAAAAAAAGTCTAAATTAAAACAATAAAAATGGTTTTAAAATGAAAACATAATCCCTGAACACATTCGAAGCAAAACAGCAAAATTCAAAAAAATAATAAGCAAAACAGCAGAATTTCACCTGTGACGAAAATTCCCAGGATTCCTTCATGCAAAGAAAAGAAAAGAATAGTCATAATCTAAATCCAATTTGCTTCAATTCACAAGAAACTAAGATTTCTATTACAAAATACTTAGAAACCAAATTTCACTAATCAGAAGATTTCCCACAATCTTGATTTTAACTTGTTTTTTATTGACACTTTGAATTTCGAACACCCTTTTACGAT
Source organism: Artemia franciscana (assembly GCF_032884065.1). NCBI lineage: Eukaryota > Metazoa > Arthropoda > Branchiopoda > Anostraca > Artemiidae > Artemia > Artemia franciscana. Next base: position 26,460,107 of record NC_088873.1, read on the forward strand.
GTTTTAAATTTTGAACCTGACTGTCCAATTTCGAGACTAAAGATTTAAATCCGCATCGTAGCTCTTTTCTTGAAGTGATTCTGTATCAATCTAGACAAAATTTCATACACAAAAATTCCAATCAACTCCATTTCACGAAAAGTAAGATGCATTGTTTTTACGAAAAACAATTGAAGGATTAATACTATTTCCAAAAAAAAAAACAGAATTCGCAACGTACTTGGTCATGCATGAGCAACAAAAAAAGCTTAGCCTCACTGCACTTTATGGACAGCATTTGCAAATTGTATTTTTACTGTAGGAAAAGTACTAAATCAAAATGTACAAATCATGAAATTAAAAGAATTTAAAATCCGAGAACATAAGAATTCGAGCAGGTTAGTTGAAAGAAACCAACAAGATCAGGAAATACAAGCATGGAAGAACCAGCGATCTCTTTTGGCTTCTCGGGGTCTTTGTTGCAGATCAGATAAGATTTGGGTAACGTTATATTGGTTAAGGTGGGTTTAAATAAAAAAGGAAATGAAGTTACTAACTGATAGATTGCCACTGGGCCAAAGAAGAAAGACTATTGGAAGTGAAAGGTCAAAGGCTGGTCCATATTTCTTTCCTATGTATGGAGCTTTGAACGAAAGTATCACTTGATGCGTAAACGTGGAGAACTGAATGACTGGAGAATTGAAGTGTTTGATAGAAAGGGTTTTCATTTTGAGTAGTTAGTGATAGTGTGTGCGGATGAATGTTCTGTGAGTGTAAGAAATTTGGTACGATTCCTCCATCTCGCGATGGGTCATAGAATTAAGTTCCTGTAAGATTATGTCAGGATTTTTGCAATTCCGGTGTACGTTTTATTCGTTTTATAGATTTTATAATGGATTATGGGCTTTAAGGGATAATAAATTCTGTTTTATTCCCCATTCAAACAAACACTATAGTAACACCAAAAAGAGTTGTCTTTTTTTTCGTTTAATTCGACTTGAACCAAAGGACCGGCCTAACGATCCAATGTGAGTGCCACTCTTTGTTTAGGCCTCACAGAAAATCCACAAGGTTCACATAGGATCCTTCAACGCAAGGTGCAAGAACAATGTTCACAGCCGATTATGCTACAAAAAAACCCTGCAGAGAAACTGCATCCAAAATTTCTGCACCAATTCGCTAAGACACTTATGACGAAGTCAGCACCAATATCAGATTAAAACACAACTAGTTAAATTAAAAACAAGGTTGAACCTACAAATACGGCAGTTTATTATAGTTTACTAGACAACTGCCAAGTTGACCGCAAGTTCTAACTGCAGTTTTGACAAGATTCGAATATTGGAAGATTGCTTCTTCGTTAAGGCCATCGCCAAATTGTCAGGTAAATTTTTCAGAGGAGCTAAAAAGGAGCCATTCATATACTTAAGACCGCCTTTATCAACAATTTAAAAGCGTAATTCCCAACATCCTTAAGTGACTATGCAATGACTACTTAGTGACAGAAGTTGTGACAGGTCAACTAGAGTTTGAGGGTACAACAATAACAGTGGCTTTTATTGCCAAGGGTAAAAACACTTTCAGCTAGTGTTAGGTCTGAACACATTCTAAGAAACACGAGCGACAGCACTTACGACCGGACTAATGCTTGGTAGGCGAAGTTATTCACGTTCTCTCTGATTCTTACGGTAATCATATATTACAGCTTTTTTATATGATCTCAGTTTTAAAAGTGAAGTCTTTTTAAGTTTTTTTAGTCTTTATTCAAATTTTTTTTTTTTTATTTTTGTCGTTTTCCAAATACAGTTTCCGATTTTACGTTTTGTAGGTCGGATTTTCACTTCAAATTGGACTTTCTGCTTCCTTTTATCTATATCCAACTTTTAATACATTGTTCCCTAGTTAATCTTTATAGTTTATAGTATGTTTGACACGAAAAAAAACCGCATGGCAATGGCCGCAAAAAGAGGACAGTATAAGAATGAAATTAAAACTCAACTCATACTGTTGATCAAAAAGATTAAAGCAAGGAATACCATTTAAAAACACTAATACACGCAAACAAACAAACAAATTCATCACATAACACCTTAACGATGGGTTATACCCACATGATTAAACCGCTCCAGATTTTTAGTACAAACAAAACACACATTTCCCAAATTCTTTTCCACCGAGGCTTATCCTTCTCATCCACTCCAAAAACCTTCTTTCGCAAAACCCTTAACTCTTCGCATTTCCCCGGGAAATGCAACAAATTTTCCTTTCACTCTCCATACACAGGGCAACTGAAAGGATAACTCTTCATTCCAACCCTTCCCAAATATTATATTCTTCACCCAAGTGGCATAAAATTACGTTTATGATAAATTACCCACATAATATCATCCCTAGATAGCCCAGCTCTAAATTATACCTTCTTTTCCCATGTCTCTAATTACCCTAGGATACAAACTAAGAGAGTCAGACGTCCTGATCTGGCACCCCCACTTCCAAATTTCCTGATCAACTAAAATAGAATATACCTGTTTAGAAACCTCTCCACTTATTATACCTTAAAAAAACAGTGTTCCCTTTGCCATTTTTCAGCAATATCATCTGTTTGTTTCCGGTTTCACTTATTTCTTTCACAGCCTTTAACGCATGTCATTACATTTGAGAAAGGAATCCTTGGTATGAACATGCTTACATAAAAATGGATGCAGAAAAGTACCAAGTCCATTTAAATACAAATACTCAAGATCGATATTTGTATACCCTTTTAACCCTCGCACAACCCTTCACATAAACTACATCTCTGAAGTAACCTCACATGTCATATACATTTTCTATTCTATATTAGTCACTGAAAATAATAATAGCTCACTCTTTCTGCAAAACCTAGATTAAATATGAGCCATTACTACATCTATGGTTGCTCAAAAGAAAAGAAGGCATCTTACCTGCTCAGCACAAGATGGACTTGCAGCAAAGAAATAGTTAAAGGCCAGATACTTCTTTGCAGCTGCTTCATATTTATCCTAAAATCAGACGACAAAGCTAAATTACTAAATTGAACCTCCTGTGTCATCTAACCAGAATTGTTAACTTGAAATGATTATAAAATTAGCCTTTTGCGTCCCACTATACATTATTTGCTAAACAGGCCCTAAATACCTGAACCAGTGAAAATTAGTACACATTCCCTACTTAAAAATGACAAATAAAATCATCTTTCTCAGCTGAACCTTATTTTAAAACCGAGGATCAAATAGACAGCTTATTCCTAGCCTATTCCTAAGGCTAGGAATAAGTGAAGATGAACAGGTGACATTAGGTAACGAAAAGATTGATCAGGTTGGGAGCTTCAGTTACCTTGGTAGTATTATTAGTAAAGATGGTGGGAGCAGTGAAGATGTTAAAAGTAGAATAGCTAAAGCTCAGGGTGTTTTTTCACAGTTAAAAAAAGTTTGGAAGAATAGAAAGATAAGCCTACAAACCAAGATTAGAATATTGGAAGCTACAGTGATGACAGTGGTCAAATATGGCTCTGAAGCATGGGCACTCCGAAAAGCAGATGAAAATTTACTAGATGTTTTCCAGAGAAATTGCCTACGGATTGTTCTGGGTACCCGGCTGACTGACCGTATTTCAAACAGTAGGTTGTACGAAAAGTGTGGTTCAATCCCGCTTTCTGGGGCTATAATGAAAGAAAGGTTGAGATGGCTAGGCCACGTTCTACGGATGAAAAATGACAGATTACCGAAGATTGTCCTTTTTGGCCAACCGTCTGGGGCTACACGGAAAGCAGGTCGTCCTTGTCTGGGTTGGGAGGATGTCATAAATAAAGATTTAAAGGAAATGAGAACTTCCTGGGAGGGTGTAAAGAGAGAGGCTTTAAATAGATTAGGTTGGAGGAGGAGCGTGCGTAGCTGTGTTGGCCTCGAGCGGCTTGGTGCTGCAGTGAGTTATTAGTAGTAGTAGTAGTAGTAGTATTAGCGATTATCACGCATGCTAATTGCTTCTCCTTCATCAACTAGCGATTGCCGCAAAATCCTAGCGATAGGTCTGATTGTAAAATTGTTTATAACTTAAGAGGTCAATGTCGGGCATCAGATAGTGGAATGAGGTCCAATTTATACCCAATTCTGGAACATTCCTTTAATACCCTAATTTACATATATTAATTTTAAAACACTTTTCCATAACAAAAATAAAAATCAAAGAAGTAAAGAGAGATGTCAAAGCCTAAAACATGTATAAATATAGTTATGTAGTAAGTCAGAATTAAAAAGAACAGGAAATGCTATAACAGGTTAAATAGAACTTAAAACGAGGAGAAATAGAGATCAATAATCAAATCTTAAATGAAAATAAATTGTCACAAACAAGAATAGTGCTACAGCCTTCTTAAACCTTTTAAAGTTTAGTGTCATTTACATTTTACTGCAAATGATTTGTATCTAATTAGTGAGCTTCTTTGAATAATATTAACGATGACAGAATAAAATCGCTATGCTATTAAATGCTTACAAACAAGAGCAAGGCTAAGGCCCTTTCAAATCCTCGAAAAGGCCAATGTCTTTTGTGCTCAATGGATAACGATATATATTTCAAATAGCGTGTTTTTTCTATTAGCAAAATACAATTTGTTACGTCTATTTTCAATGCTGTCTGCAGGATGGGGGCAAGATGGTTCGAATCCAATAAGAGGCCAGAAATTCAGCCAATTTTCAATCCATGTGTTTAAAATTCCCCTTCCCATCAATCCAAAATTTTAGACCGAGAATATTATTAAGAAATGTTGCTCAAAACTACGACCGATCAAATATTTTGAATGAATATTCCAACTACGCCGAGAATTTTAATCCAACATTTGGTTCTTAGGCAGAAAAGCTGAAAAATTTTTCTACACATAATTCCACAAATAATCTTTTAAAAAAAAGATGCAGAAAAGCTGGCCAAGCGAGGCACGAACGGTTACCTCAATATCAGCACACACAAAAAAAGAAGAATTTTGCAATAAGTATATTTTAATGTTCCATATTCACAGGTCAATTAACAATCTTTGATATTTGCTTTCTTAACTTCAGCTTAGATTACCGAGATGACTCAATTGGAATTCTATCATTCAACTTAGACTTGCTTGAAATTAATGATCTTGGTATCTAACTGAAGATCTAGACATTTCATAACTAACAGAACAATTCGATATACCCTAAAACGCGAAAGAACCAAAGATAAAAAAAAACTACTAGGATCTTGTATGTAAAATATCATATTGTAATATTGACTTCTCTTATATGTTTCAAATCTAACAAATTCAAGAAAAAAAAAGTTACCAAGTATTTTCACTACTTTATTTTGGTTAAAGATTTGCATAATAATTCAAAATAAGAAGCAATTAGAGAATAGTAAATAATTTCAAAGTTGACATCAGCCATATCAAATTAAAACAAGCAGAAATTGATTGTAAAAAGGCTTTCCCAAAAAAAGGTTCCTCATAGAACCGGTTGCTCCCGTAAGGGCAACCAAGTACAAAAATGAACCAGGGCCCATAGTAACCAAAAGCTTAGAAATACTTTTTGAAAACAAAAATTGTCAACTGAAATTACAACTAAAGATTAGTAGTAACAAAGTCACAACCAACCCATTCTTAAAGTGAACAAAATAACCATAAAAAAGAGAGGCCCCCTTAGACTCTTTAGAGGCTAAATTGTCATCTGCAATCTACTGAAAATAAAACGCAATTTCAACAGTTTTTCTCTTATCATCATAAAATGGAAAAATCTGAAGTACTTTCTATAATATATCATAATAATTTACACAATTAATCTTCACTAGTCTTATGCACGGTATATTTCCTTCAATATTTTCTTTCTTGCTAGTATATTCCTATCAATTGCAGAGAAGATCAACTGCTGAATCATTTGCAGACTAGTCAATTCAAAATGCTGCTCAAGAAATCTAAGCAGATTGCTTGAGAACCACCATTACGGAAACTACCGCAAAAAAACTATCCGTTATGAATAATTAATTCAAATATCAATTTTCTATACTGTGGAATTAAACTAAAACAATTGAAAAATTAAAAAAAAATGTCATTTTAAAGTAATAAAATTAAATTAAAAGCACCAAATGTAATTATTCTAAAGGCATTCTTTTTTTTTCCTGTAAACTAGATTAGTGCTGTAATTTTCTTTGTTTTTATGCATGTTTTGGCTAATGAAAAACACAACGTTCAAATTTCACATTTTTTTCCCCAGTAAAGCGCAATTTAAACTAACCTATAAGAGGGTTTTAACTTTTAAAGGGAGGTAACCCCACTGTTACTTGGAGTAGGCCTTAATTATAATCCTTTATTAGTAATCTGATTTTATTTTTGTGTTGTTGATAAGATGATGGCAATTGAACAAATACACTTATCACAATACAAATCATTTTCAATTAAACCCGAATGGGGAGGGGGTGGTAGCGACAATCTTCTCATGGTGCTCCTAAGAGTAGTACACATAAATAATGCCCTATTAATGCTATTTTTATTGTAATCGTCAAGCTACTGGCCGTCCTGCCCAGTGTCTGACCACGGGACATGGTTTGCGGAATACACTTCCAAGATTTGATGAACTAAAGCCAGCAATGACTGCCTAAATCATTCCAAAAGTCAATCGCCTTAGACATATGAGGCTCCAGCCGTGGCGCAAGTAAAGATACCTTGAGGAGCAATCCAGGTGGGAGAAATAAGTTCTCCAAGTATTATCGTCAGTGAGGATCAAGCCGCTAGCCACCGATCGCTAGTGAGTGGTAGGTAAGTCTCCCCTCTCTTTTGAGGGACGAATGTTGCCGGCCCAAACTGGTCTAAAGCTGGCGGGTGGGGTTCCAGGGATGAGGGGAAACAATGTTGGACATCTTGACACTGCCAAGGAAACCTCTTCTATAAAGGGGAAGGCAGGAGATAGGTAAACTCTACCTCAAAATACCGCGCTCGAAAGGGCATCAATAGCACAGTGACTATTGGCGTTGTACTTTTTATAAGTGTGAAGGCAATAGGCCTTTGTGGTCGCTTTTTTGAGTCTGCCCATATTATTAGCAAACTCAAATAACACTATAGCCTTTGGAGTGTTTAAGGGGGCAGCAACCCAAGGTTTCTTTGTATTTACTTTTGTTAGTTTTATACTCTTTTATTTATCCATAGCAAAGCCGTTCAAAGGGGGGGCAGGGCAAGTTATCCCACGCGTTGTGGCTTGGGGGCGGCTGAGGGATTGTCCACTTCGATCAAATTTTTCACTTTAATTTGGCGTTGTTTGCTTATATTTAAATTGGGAGGGGCGATGTAATTTATTTTTCCCTGGCCACCAGCAACCCCAGGAACGGCTCTGATCCATTGTAATATATGTTAGTTTTGAGTTTGACGTGAATCTTAATTTTAATATGTTCATTTAATTTATTAATTTACCTTATTTTCAAGGAATTTATTTTATTATGTTCATCTTAAGTTTGACTTATTATATGACTTTATGTTTGCTCATTTAAGGTTTCGATATCATTATTTTATTTTTCTTCAAATATTTTTTTTGAAAAAAAGTATTTATAGAAATTAATCGGCAAGAAGTGATATTGACATTTTCCCAGAATTACAGAATAGGAAAACCAACAGTCAAAAGATTCCCCAAGTTCAAGATCGTTTATAACATATCTACAATAAAAACACAAAATTAATACATTCCCCCCAGTGAGCTCCATGACCCTAAAAACAGGGAAAGAGGAAATAAAAAATGAATCACATAAAAAAAAGCAACCTGATGCCAATTGTGACAATGTATAAATTCAAATCATGCAATAATGGATTCAACACAGAAGGCAAAAAAACAATAACAACAAAAAAACACATTAACAAAAAACACATATAAAAAAGAGAAACTAGAATCAGTCAAGTAATAAGCTTTTCGCCTAAACAAATAGGTCAGACACTGCTATTGTGTTTACACAAAGTTAGATTTGTTTCTGTAAGATATTACATAAAAAACTAGTTTTTTTAACTGAAAGTAAGGAGCGACATTAAAACTTAAAACGAACAGAAAATACTCCGTATATGAAATGGGTTGTCCCCTCCGCAATCCCTCGCTCTTTACGCAAAAGCTTTTAATTGTTTTAAAAAGCAGAATTGTGGCAAAGAGTCAAACTTTAGCGTAAAGAGCGATGGATTGCGGAGGGGACAACCCATTTCATATACGGAGTAATTTCTGAACGTTTTAAGTTTTAATGTCGCTCCTTACTTTCAGTTAAAAAACTAGTTTTTTTATGTAATTTTTGAATGTTTTTGAATTAATGTATGTTTGATTTTGGCTCTCCACACATAAATTATTAAAATACAATTTGCATATTAATTCCTTTTTTGGCTAAATGGCTTTCTCTTAGTTTTGATCAAACGATTTTGAGAAATAAGGGATAGGGAAGGAGGCCTAGTAACCATGCAATTTTTTTCGGTTACATAAAAAAGCAGCTATAAATTATAATTTTTAACGAATTTTTTTATTGGTAAAATATACGTAACTTAAGAATTAACTTACGTAACAAACTTTTATATTCTTTAATTTTTATTATGTATATGAGGGGGTTTGTACCCTCGTTAATACCTCGTTCTCTACACTAAATCGTAAGTTTTATCCCAATTCTTTAAGAATGACCCCGGAATCAGAAAGGCCGTAGAATAAATAGTTGAAATTACTAAAAATACTATAGCATAAAGAGCGAGGTATTTATCTCCTCCTAAATACCACACTCTTTATGCTAAAGTATTTTTAGAGCCCCTCATATGCGTAATAGTCTCTGTTCGTTTTAAGTTTCAATGCTACTCTTTACTTCCAATTGAAAAAACTTTTCCATGTTAATTTTTTTATGTTTTTTTTTTATAGTAATTTTAGAAAATTCTGCGCCCTTTTCATTGAATTTCTGTTCCCTCATGACATATTTCTCCAAGGAAAGATCCTCCTACATAGCACCCCCCCTCAACCCCACCCCGAAACCAAAAAAAAATCCCCTGAAAACAACTGTACACTTGCCAATAACCATTATTATATGTAAACACTGGTCGAAGTTTGTAACTTGCAGCCCCTCCCCCAGGGACTGTGGGGGAGTAAGTCATTCCCAAAGACATAGTTATTAAGGTTTTTGACTATGCGGAACATAATGGCTATCTCAAAATTTCGATCTGTAGACTTTGGAGAAAAAATGAGCGTGGGAGGGGGCGTAGATGCCCTCCAATTTTTTTGGTCACTTAAAAAGGGCACTAGAACTTTTCATTTCCGTTAGAATGAGCCCTCTTGCGACATTCTAGGACCACTTGATCAATACGATGACCCCTGGGAAAAAAAAAACAAACAAATAAACACGCACCCGTGATTTGTCTTCCGGCAACAAATACGAAATTCCACTTTTTTGTAGATAGGAGCTTGAAAATTTTGCTAAAGGGTTCTCTGATACGCCGAATGCGACGGTGTGATTTTCGTTAAGATTCTGTGACTTTTATGGGGTGTTTCCCCCTATTTTCTAAAATAAGACAAATTTTTCCAGGCTCGTAACTTTTGATGACAAAGACTAAATTTGATGAAACTAATATATTTAAAATCAGCATGAAAATCTGATTCTTTTGATGTATATTTTAGCATCAAAATTTCGTTTTTTAGAGTTTCGTTTACTATTGAGCCGGGTTGCTCCTTACTACAGGGTTCGTTACCACGAACTGTTTGATTAATTGAGGAAAAGTTTCCCGAAAAGAAGCTTTTCACCGAAAATCAAAAAGCCACATTAAACCTCAACGAGCATAATAGGGTCATGCTATAATTCAAACTTGAAACGAACAGAAATTACTATGAACGAATAAATGTTAACCAAAACGAACAGAAATTAAAATGTCGATGGGAAAAAATAGCCTCTTTTTGAAACCCATTTTTGGAGGGAACGTGTCCAAGACTATTTGTTTTACATTGCGTTTCCCTTGGCCCAAGGATTTAAGGCTGTAAGTTTTAAACTGATCTAAGCAGGTTCTTTGGTCAAACCTCAGAGCACCCTAGCATCCCTTTCTTCCAAAAAAAGTTTTGCCCCTTAGTAAAAGCAACGATAGGCCCATAAGTTGACATGGTATTCACGTGATGGTAAGACAGCAAACCTTATTGATTATGTTATTGTAAACAGAAGACTAGCAGGATCAATACAAGATACTAGGGTGTATAGGAGTGCCGTTATTGATGTTAAAAGTAAAGATCACCATCTAGTAGTGTCTAAGGTTAATTTAAAGCTGAAATTTCGGAAGAGTAACTCCCTCCCGGGAAGTTATGATGTTGGTAGACTTCAGGATGAAAATCTGAGAAAAAAATTCCAGGAACAGTTGAGTACTAAACTTGAGGGTTTAAAATTTGACAATGTGGAAGATGGATGGAATAATTTCAGAAAAACAATTTGTGAAGTTGCTGATGGTGTCCTAGGGAAGAGTGCTAAGACAGCAACTAGGAATATTAGTGAAAAAGCTTTAGGTTTAATAGAGAGTAGAAGGGGTTTGTATAAGAATTATCTGAGCGATAGGTCGTATGAAAACAAAAGGAATGTAAAGAAAGTGGAGAAAGCATTAAAATATGAACTAAGGAGATGTGAAATGGAGGCGATGGATAAAATTGCTGAGGATCTGGAAGATGCGGCTAGACGGCATAATAGTAAAATATTATACTGGCATGTTAATAAATTGAAAGGGAGTAGCCGATCCGGACTAGTCCCAGTTAAAGATAGAAATGGGGTCACAATTAGTGATAAGGAAAAAGTTAAAGAAAGATGGGTGGAACATTTTGAGAATGTGCTAAACCGAGATACAGTTGCAGGAAAAGATATAGATGAAAATGAAAAAGTTTGTGATACCTTGTATGTGAAGGAAGATTTGTTTAGTGAGGAAGAATTAGCGACAGTACTAGAAGGATTAAAAAATAATAAGGCCCCAGGTGCTGATAATATGATTAATGAGTTCCTTAAATATGGTGGCTCTGAGGTTAGGAATAAGCTACTGAAGATTATGAACATGATTTTTGAAAAAGGGGAAGTACCCAATGATTTTAGGAAAACCTTAATTAAACCACTGTATAAGAAAGGTGACAAGAGTGAATGTCGGAATTATCGAGGCATTAGTCTGGTCTCTGTAGGTAGCAAATTACTGAGTAATATGATACTTTTTAGACTGAGACATGCTGTAGACAAAGTTTTAAGGGAAGAACAATGCGGTTTTAGAAAAGGTAGAGGATGTGTCGACCATGTTTTCACTCTTATGTTAGTAATTGAGAAGTCCCTTCGTTGTCAAACACCTTTGGTCCTTAGTTTTATCGATTATGAGCAAGCTTTCGATTCTGTTGATAGAACAGCGTTAACAAAGGTCTTATCGTTATATGGTATACCAGAAAAATACATTAAAGTGATTTGCGCTATGTACGAGAATAATACTGCTGCGGTTAAGGTAGGAAATGAGGTTAGCAACTGGTTTTGTATTAAATCAGGAGTTAAGCAGGGTTGTGTTCTATCCCCCTTTATATGGATCATTTTGATGGACTTCGTCTTAAGGAGCACAGGAAAGGCAATTGGAGACCATGGAATCAAATGGGGAGGAAGAACGCTCCTGGACTTAGATTATGCTGATGATTTAAGCATATTAGATGAAAGTGTGAGCAAAATGAATGAATTTTTAGAGGTTTTACGAGTTCAGGGTGCTAAAATAGGCTTGAAAATTAATGTTAAGAAGACTAAGTCACTAAGGTTAGGAATAAGTGAAGATGAACAGGTGACCTTAGGTAACGAAAAGATTGATCAGGTTGGGAGCTTCAGTTACCTTGGTAGTATTATTAGTAAAGATGGTGGGAGCAGTGAAGATGTTAAAAGTAGAATAGCTAAAGCTCAGGGTGTTTTTTCACAGTAAAAAAAAGTTTGGAAGAATAGAAAGATAAGCCTACAAACCAAGATTAGAATATTGGAAGCTACAGTGATGACAGTGGTCAAATATGGCTCTGAAGCATGGACACTCCGAAAAGCAGATGAAAATTTACTAGATGTTTTCCAGAGAAATTGCCTACGGATTGTTCTGGGTACCCGGCTGACTGACCGTATTTCAAACAGTAGGTTGTACGAAAAGTGTGGTTCAATCCCGCTTTCTGGGGCTATAATGAAAGAAAGGTTGAGATGGCTAGGCCACGTTCTACGGATGAAGGATGACAGATTACCGAAGATTGTCCTTTTTGGCCAACCGTCTGGGGCTACACGGAAAGCAGGTCGTCCTTGTCTGGGTTGGGAGGATGTCATAAATAAGGATTTAAAGGAAATGGGAACTTCCTGGGAGGGTGTAAAGAGGGAGGCTTTAAATAGATTAGGTTGGAGGAGGAGCGTGCGTAGCTGTGTTGGCCTCAGGCGGCTTGGTGCTGTAGTGAGTTATTAGTAGTAGTAGTAGTAGTAGTAGTAAAAGCAACGATTGTTGAAAGTTTCAAGCCAATCGGAATTTTTCTTCGATCATCTTGGCGCCCAGTATTTGGGGGTATGGGCCCTATCTAAAAAGAAACTTGTCCTTTTTCTTTGATAAAATGTTCATTCTTTTTTTTTTCTTGTGAATTGGGGCCCCCATGCCCCAAAGGCAGGTTCTTCTTTAAGCAAGAACTTCTGGTTTGCGAATTCAATTAGATCAATCACAGGAATTTTCTGGTCCATTTTCAAGCCCTCTGAGACCCCTTCCTTTCTCCCTGCATATTATAATATCTTCTTTGTCTAGAGAGCGATCCCTGGAAGTTTTAAACCAATCGCACGCCCGAAAAAAAATTTAGCCACTATGAAACCTGCTTCTAAATTAGATGTTCGCATTATTTACGGTCCTTGTCCTAGGGGGGTTAAGTCATCCCCAGAAACATATTTATTGGATCTTTTGACAGTTCTGAACAATACTGCAGCATAGAATTTTTGATTGGGTGTCTTGAAGAATTAAGCTGGGGCGTATAGAAAAGGGCACGGAAGGGGAATGGTTGCCCGTCAATTACTTTTGACTCTTAACTAGACACTAGAACTTTCGATTGGGGTGTATAGAAAAGGGCACGGAAGGGGAATGGTTGCCCGTCAATTACTTTTGACTCTTAACTGGACACTAGAACTTTCTTACTCTAAGTTTCTATGACCTATCCTTCCATCCATAAAAATGGCTATGAAAATAAATGAATAAGTAATACCTTAAACCCACTATGTGAAAGTTGTAAGAAAAATTAAATCATGACGGGGGAAATTTTCCAAACATGATTCCGAACTTAAATTTAGAATTCCGAATTTTCTGCCTTTAAATCGGAAGTTTTCCGAATGCTGAAATTTTTTCTGGAGTCATTCAATTTTTTCTTTTTTTTAGAAATCCCCCACAATATTAGTTATTCCTAATGAATAGGCAATAGGAAGTCATTTAATTACCCAAAGATCTCCTTGTCGATCACCAAGGTAAGTAAAGAAGTTGTCATAGGTTCTTGCAACATCTTTGAAATCAGCTGGATCTCTTAAAATTCTAACTGGTGGCCCTGCCACACGCAGTCCAAAATCAATTATACTTTCACGATTTCTATCACCATTGTATGTTACGACTTCATCTCCTTTAAACCTAAAAATCAAAAGGAGTTAAAAAACAGAACTAATAAGAAATCAGTTTTAACCCCTTTTCGTATAATTCTCCCTTAGTCGGTTGCTGCCTCAGAAATGATGTTATCTAGATGAAAAGATGACACTAGCTCTTAAAGTCCCTTAAAATTGAACTTGTTGAAAAATATGGATTCTCATACACCGGGAGAGACTACATTCCCCCCCCCCCCTGTTTTATACTTGAAAAATTCATAGCCTTAAAATACAGGTACAGTACTTCAGAAGAGATATCTTGTTTTAAGATCTCTTTTGCTAAATTTCGATAAAATTTAAAGTTAGCTTGTAATGCAACTATTTGAATGACCCCTCCACCACATACCCCCAAAAACAGCGCAAGCCACCAGCAATTCCACTGACGGCAACTTATGAGATATTGCAGGATATAGCTATGATATTGAAGATAATTGCCAGAGGCAAGCCAAACAGGAATTATCTTCTTTCAGCTTCTATAGAAGATTGTATAACCATCTGAATCTGTATCGATTTCTCACGGAAAGACAGTTTGGATTCAGGAAAGGCTATTCTACAATGCATGCAGTCCACCATCTCACAGACTTTGTTAACTCTGCGCTTGAACGCGGTGAGTTAGTTCTGTCCATTTTTATATATTTAAGCAAAGCTTTCGATACTGTTGCTTTTAAGATCTTATTGAGCAGGCTACATTGTTTATGTGTTCAGGATGTATCTTTGAAATGGTTTGAGTCTTATCTGGGAGGGAGAATACTTAGAATGAATACTGATGGCTGTAAATCAAGAATTTATAGTTCGTTGCTGAGTTCCACAAGGTTCCGTGCTTGGGCCCCTACTGTACCTAGTTTCCGTAGATAACATGCGATTTTATACCCCTGGGACATTAATCACTTCATTTGCTGGCGACATCCTGTTTACACTAAAATCATCTTGCAAAAATATTTTGATTGAAAAAGGTAATTAGACCCAGAATGATTAGGGAAGTTTTACAAGATTTAGCTGTCTGTCTGTTAATGTTTTTAAGAAGAATTTCAAGACATTTAATAGAATTGGTACTTCCATTATTTTAGAAATATAAAATTTATCTGAATGGTGTGTTGTTAAATCAAGCTTTTAGGCTTAAATATTTAGGTTTTTATCTTGATTGTAATCTGAGTTGCAAACTACACTGAGATGCAGTAGCAGCAAAAATGTGGCAGCGAAGAGGTTTGGGTCTTATAAGAAGGCTAAGGAATGAGCATCCACCAAGAATTCTAATGGTCCTAAATCACTCTTTTATATATCCGTATTTGTCTTCTGGTTGTTTTCTGTGAATTAGTTCTTTTGTGCCAAGTTTTAAAAGAGTTCAAATTTTAAAAAATAAAGTTGTTCGTGTCTTAGGAGATTATGTGAGATTTGAAAATAGTATTTGAGTTGCTTCACTAAACTGAAAATACTAAGTGTTAATAAGAGATTATCAACTAGCTATTTTTGTTTATCAATGTTTGAATCGTTATTCACCGGAGTACTTTTGGGAAATTTTTAAGTCTAACTCTGTTATCGTTGTTATGAAACTAGGCATTCTGCAGGAATAGTGTCTGAGGCTCGGAGTACTCAACAATGATCTTTACTTCCACGTTTTGCAGGACCACAGCTTGAATTCTCTCCTGGAGAGTATAAAGGTGACGGAATGTTAGCCAGTTCAAGAGTGGGTTGAAACGTTACCAACTGGGAAGTTGTTAATGATTTGTTTTTTTTATACATTCATAGTCGAATTGTGAGTATATATTATTAGATTATAAGGATGGAAACAACCATCACATAAAACCGAATTGGTTCCCCGATGATTGCTGAAAGATAGTGTAAGCATCATTTTTGTAAATAAAATAGTCCTCTCTCTCTTTCTCTCTAAAAAAATATATTGAACAGTGATCGAATACAAGCAATCCTGTCCATGTTCCCTTGAATCACAGCCCTTGAATTCCATTGGTGATAGACTGCACGAGTTTTTCAAAATATCGTTGTTGCTAGAGCCCAATAGCTAGGTTTAAAATCATATCCAATGCCAGAGGCAGATCCAAAGGACGCAAGGGAACGTAACCCCCCCCCCCCAGAAAGTCATAAGTTGCATTAATAATAGGGGTACAGGGATGAAAAATACCAATAGGCAGCCAAATATTTGGATCCCCACCACAAACAAAAATAGGGGCACGTGCCCCCCGACCAGAAAGCCATAAGTTGCATTAACAACAGGGGTATAAGGATCAAAATACCAATAGGGAGCCACATTTTTGGCTCCTCAAACCAAACAAAAATGCTGTTTTCACCCCTGATGAATGCAGAAAGTGTTGGCCATTTTCTGACGGCGTGGTTGCTTTCACTCAATAGACAACAAAATGGCCAAAATTCCAAACAACTTTCTCTATAAAAACCTGGAAGAACCACTTAGAATTCTAAAATCATTTAAGCAGCTAATTAACTACCAGCTAATCTCTTTGTAAATGTAAATAAAGTACATGGTTCTTTCTACTTGATTAATTTTAAAAAAAATTGAAAATAAGTTTCCACAATCTATCTTCACTCCATCTTCAGCAGAATTCATTGCGCTAAGCAGGCTTGTAAACACTAATAAAAAAAAAACAGAATGATAAGAAACCCATATGGTTGTGACGTCACTCATATGAATTTTTTCTTCCAAATTTAGGGCTATAAACGAGTTTTCACATTGTGCCCAATCTAGCTCGTTTTTTTCACATCGGAAAAAAACTTCACCGAAGCTACGATTGTCCTAAAAAAAATGTCAAAACAGTCTAACGTGTGAACTATCTTGCATACAAATTCGCTGCCTACACATTTGATTGGCCCAGGATGGGACGTTTAAGAATAGTAATGACGTGATGGCAATTCACTCATCCTAGAAAAGCTCGGAGCCAACAGTCAATTTTCAGATTGACAGTGGGACACAGTGCGCGGTAGCAATGCTAGCGGCTGGAGACAGGAAACTGGCACGTATTCAACAAAACTATTCAGGCTTCCCATGGGCAAGATAGGAGTTTTCATAGCTGTATTCCCGCCTGCTGTAATGTAATACGATCTATGCGTCGGAGCGCGGGCTTGGAGGAGGCGCCAAAGTTCGGAGCTCTGTACCAAAAGCTTCTCATGGGCAATATAGGAGTCTTCATAACTGTATTGGTATCACAGCTTAGATGCCAATACAGTTATGAAAACTCGATTTATTTTTGGGACACAGTGCGCGGTAGCGATGGTAGAGGCTGGAGACAGGAAATTGGCAGCACATATTAGATAACCAATATTGGTATCTAAGCTGTGTATGCAACAACACAAAATTGCGTTCCCGCCTATGGTGTTGTAGCACGATCTACGCGTCGGAGCGCAGGCTTGGAGGAGGCGCCAAGTTCAGAGCTCTGTACCGAAAGCTTCTCATGGGCAAGATAGGGGATTTCATAAATGTATATTGGTATCTAAACTGTGCGATGTCTCCGAAATCGGGATCTATCTAGACCGTTTTTTCACATCAAAGAATGTTAGTTGGCCTATTTTCAGAAATAAAAACATGACGCAGAGCAATTTATAATTATTGCTCCTTTCGTAAGATCAAATGCATAATTCATATGTAACATATTTCACTATTTTAAACTAAAAAAAAATCATCAAAATCTCGAAGAAATTGCAGCTTGTCAAATAGAAAATTCCGTACAGTTTTACCCCAGCCGCATAGTAAGGCAGTAAAAATCTTCGTGATTGTTACAAGGGAATGTACTATCCAGGGTGTCCGCGACGCGGTACCTCACCACATAATTTTCAGATGGATTTTTTTCCTAAAAGCAAAAGATTTCATGGATTTAAATCGGGTCATTCTACTCCTTGGATGCACGTTTTTATTTATAATATTTCATCCCCATCCAAAATATCGTGTCAATCAGACAAATCTGCCCTAAACTTGAAAAAAAATCACTGACATGTCGAAGAGCTTACAAACAACGATATAACTTTAACTTTCTGTTTTTGCATGTCTCAATGAATTATTAAGTGAATTCAAAGATTCTACCAATTTCACCAAGACTACTTCAGATCCATAGCTTTTACGTTTGGAAATCGTTTTATTGCACAGCACTTTGAAACTTTACCGGCGCCTTAAAAAAAGATCAGACTTTTGTCTGAGCATTTCCCATTTTTTTTTTTTTCTTATTAAGAAAAACATTTAGAATACCTCGGAAAGACAATTTGTAAAGGAACAATATACAACATTTAGTGTTTACCCACGGACACGTAAACTTGTTGTTCACTAGCATGTTACATGCTAGATGCCTAGTAACCCAAAAAACGATCTAGCACACAAGTAGCTCTTTCCTTAAATTAAATAAAAAAAAATAAGTTTTTTCAACTGAAAGTAAGGAGCAACGTTAAAACTTAAGACGAACAGAAATTACTTCGTATATGAAAAGGGCTGCTTCCTCATCAACGCCCCGCTCTTTACGCTAAAGTTTGACTCTTTCTCTCAACTCTTCTTTTTAAAACAGTAAATGAGCCGGGTCGCTCCTTACTACAGTTCGTTACCACGAACCGTTTGAAAAGAAAATAATTCGGTATTTCGGGGCTTCTGACATTATTACTCCTTTGCGGAAGTTAGGCTCAAAATTGGAAAAGGATTATATTTTTTCTCTGGGCCCCTTCCACCTCTTAGTTCGTTTATTTTCCCGTTAGTTTTCACCTGTTTTCGCTTTATAGTTGTGTTATCTCTTAGCAGTTCTTTCGTTAGTTGAGTTATGGTTGTGGTATATATGTTTTATCGTTCGTATAGTTGTGTTATTTTCAAATTATACTCCATAATAGAGGCTCCGAACACCCAGCATTGTATATTAAGCTCTGAATTTGACGTTTTTTTCTAACGTGACCAGATTAGTCCTGCGCCCTGCGCCCTTTTCATTGAATTTTTCTTCCCCCATGACATAAATCTCCAAGAAAAGATCCTTCCACATAGCCCCCTCCCCTCAACCCTACCCCCAAAACCAAAAAAATCCCCCTGAAAACGTCTGTACACTTCCCAATAACCATTATTATATGTAAACACTGGTCGAAGTTTGTAACTTGCAGCCCCTCCCCCAGGGGCTGTGGGGGAGTAAGTCATCCCCAAAGACATAGTTATTATGGTTTTCGACTATGCTGAACAAAATGGCTATCTCAAAATTTTGATCCGTTGACTTTGGGAAAAAATGAGCGTGGGAGGGGGCCTAGGTGCCCTCCAATTTTTTTGGCCACTTAAAAGGGGCACTGGAACCTTTTATTTCCGTTAGAATGACCCCTCTTGCGACATTCTAGGGCCACTTGGTCGATACGATGACCCCTGGGGAAAAGAAAAAAAAAAAAAAAAACACGCACCCGTGATTTGTCTTCTGGCAAAAAATACAAAATTCCACATTTTTGTAGATATGAGCTGGAAACTTCTACAGTAGGGTTCTCTGATACGCTGAATCTGACGGTGTCATTTACGTTAAGATTCTACGACTTTTAGGGGGTGTTTCCCCCTATTTTCCTAAATAAGGCAAATTTCTCAGGCTTGTAACTTTTGATGGGTAAGACTAAACTTGATGAAATTTATATATTTAAAATCATCATTAAAATGCGATTCTTTTGATGTAGCTATTGATATCAAAATTCAATTTTTTAGAGTTTTGGTTACTATTGAGCCGGATCGCTCCTTACTACAGTTCGTTACCACGAACTGTTTGAATATTCATTTTTCTTTTTTAAATATTGACACATCATGCTGACTTAAAGTTATTGCGGTGAATTAATGTATTCTATTCTATTATTAAATATAAAAAAACAAGTTTTTTCAACTGAAAGTAAGGAGCGACATTAAAACTTAAAACGAACAGAAATTCCTCCTTATATGAAAGGGGCTGTTCCCTCCTCAACGCCCCGCTCTTTACGCTAAAGTTTGACTCTTTCTCTCAACTCTACTTTTTAAGACAGTAAAAAACTTTAGTAACTTCTCGTAACTCCTCTGATACACTTAATCTGATGGTGTGATTTTTGTTGAGATTATATGACTTTTAGGGGGTGTTTCCCCCTATTTTCTAAAATAAGGCAAATTTTCTCAGGCTCGTAACTTTTGATGGGTAAGACTAAACTTGATGGACCTTATATTTAATATCAGCATTAGAAATTATAGTCAAGGGTGGATGGGTTCTATCTCTCAAGCCAATTTTAAGGGCAAGAACAAGCGTTTGATTGTCTATTTCCAGTTTATAAAACTAGAGAGATTTTATTGATTATTAAAACACTAGAATATATATGGATACTAGGCTGGTCTATAAATGGTAAAAATGAAAATAACTAGACGCATTAAATCATCAATCAATAATAAGAGTACTTACAAGAGTTTACGGCTATCGGTTTCCGATGAAACAAACAAAAGCAGAAATTATACTTTTTTTTTCTTTTTTTTTACTAACGGAAAAATGACGAACCATATCAAGAAGTATTTTTCATAAGAGTTTTAAATAAAAAAAAGGACAGCACCAAGTCAAAAATTTTTACTGAATTTATGTCCAAATAATGGCCTAAATTTCCTCCCAGAGTCGTCATAATTCATTAACTTTGTTCTTTAAAAAACTAAAAATGTCTTGCACCTCCCTCCCCTAATTTATTATCTCTGAAGTTAATTTTTAATCCACTAGAAACCCTGTTTATGTTGCTGTTTATTTTCTTCTTTATATATGTTGTTATCTTCTTTCCTAGCTTCTTCCAGATACCTGTCTGTTTCTGCATGTTCTTTATGTGTAGCCGATAGATATTTGTACTTTTCAGTGCAGTCTCTTTCTTACATGGCATTAATTTGTGGCAACACAAATGCAAAGACTGCCCAACAGTTTTTGTCTCTTTTTTGGTACTCATGATAAGGGTAATAAGATTTAATGACAATATTAGGCTAATACTGACTTGTTACATGATTTTTAGTTTTGTACCTTTACCCGTGGGGAAAGATGCCAGTATTTTCAATCAACTTTGAGCACTAAAGAATCGTAAAAATCTTTATTACAAACTTCATGACCTTACTGGGTCCAATTTTCTTTGGAAAAAAAAAAGAAAAAAAAACTTGATGCTACTATGCAATAAAAAGAAAAAGTTAATAGCAAATTTTATGACCCCTAGTTTCTTTTCAGACAAGGAAAGATCGCATGGGTCAATTCTGATATTTCCAGGAGCTTTCCAGAGGTAGATATATTTCATTACCCAAGTAAAGAGTCATATATTTGCAATGTGCTATTTTATCTTGAAAGAATAAAAGGGACGGCGCACCAATGAGCGAGAGGTAGAAAGAGGGTTAAAATGGCACAAAACGCTTTTTGTCCCAGATAGGCTTGAAACTTAGAGCCATAAGTACTTGTACCAAGAGAAACCTAATGTTAACAAAAATTTATTCCAAGGCACCCCTAAGAGGTTTCTTCCTAGGGTTCTTTCGCTAGGCCAAAATTGACCGGATTTTCCAAGCATACACTTTGGAAATGACACGACTACCTGAGTAAAAAAAAAGACGCGGTTTTTACTAGGGTTTTAAGATTATGAGCAATATCTTGGGACTTCTTGTGGATCCCGATGAAACTCTCAAGAGATGTTGAGGGGAGGGATCAATCTGATCCACAATTTCAACTTTAGGATGGGAACTTTAGGGTAGATCAAAAGAGATTATGTGTATCCAAGTCATCGAAATAGCCTATTTGCAATAGTTGGAGAATGAATCGGGGGATAAAGTTGAAATATTCAGGTACTGTTGGGAGAAGAGGGGCAGGGCTGGACAAGTGGACTTTAAAATTTTTGTCGAGAGAAGAGGAAAGGGGTTAGATAATCTTTGTCACTGATATACCTAAACACTTTCGTACTATAAGCTCCTATTGGACCAATAATCTATTCACAATTAAATGACTAGATAAATAAAAAAAAAACACAATGTGATGCCAGCTTACCAAAACGGCGTAATCGCATAGAAATGGCTAGGGATATCAAGTTAAAACTTTCAGAAAGTATGTAAGGTGGCAGGCGGGCTTTGAACCACGATCTGGAGGGGGCAGAACTAAAAAAAAAACTTTGTACCCGGGTAATAAAAATGCCTTATCTTAAATATCTCGGGGATAAAGCTGAAACTTTCAGGTAGTACAGGAGATGGAGAGGCAAAGGGACTTATGTCTCCGATCCAGCTAAACGTTTTTGCAATATAATCCATTAGGGAAATTAGAATCTATTCATGTCTAAGTAACAAGGCAAATCAAAAGACATTAGGCTATATGGTACCAAGTTATCCAAATAGTGTATTCGTATTATCTCATGAATAGCTTGGGAGATCAAGTTCAAATTTTCAGACTTTTAGAGGAGGGAGACTTCGAAATTTGATTTGGGGAGAGGGACAGGGGTAAAGCAAAAGGAACCATGAATTCAGGCTATCAAAATGACATATCTGCAACATCTCTGGAACAACTTGTGAGGATCAATCAAAATATTTTGGAGCGTTAGAGGAGATAAGAGGAGTAAAATGGATTTCACAGTTTGTGTTTATAAAGTAGACATGAGGGGGCCAACAAAGGTGTGTCTCTGATCCATAAAAAAATGTTGCATTATTAGCTCTGGTGGTACTTTGAACCTATTTGCGGTGAAAAAGTAAGGTTAATCAAAATGCAGTATATTTCGCGCAGACTGTAATATCTCGGGAGCGACAGGGAAGACCAAGTCGAAAGTTTCGGGGAGTGTTTGGAGAAGACAAAGATACTCTAATAACCATGTTTGGGGAAAGAAATAAGAGCGTGAAAATTTGTTGTACCTCGAATATTGATCAGTCCTAAAGGGACCGACAATTTTTTCTCTTAAATTTAAAATTTATATACGTGAGCTACAGTGGCAAAGAGACAATTATGTGGAGACCAAATTTGAAATTAGTTTCACTCAAAAACAGAACCAATGCTTTTATCTCCAATCAGCTAGCACCCGTAATAATTTGGTTCATCCCAGCTATTTGAGAAACTAAAAGTTTCAGAAACTAAATAGTTAGAAAGACGAATAGATTTGAAACACAAAAAAGATGTCTTAAATTTCACGTCTTAAACCGGCTTGAAAAATTCATAAGTGTCCTGGCCAAGTGAACCCCTTTTCAGGAAAAGGGCTAGTCCCTTTTTCAATAGTTTTCGTTGGATTGGTTTGTGATGCCCAAAAATGGGCGCTAATTATTTTTGGTCTCATATACGCTTGTAGCAAACAAGGCATGTGGACGAGGCCAGGTGGGCCGGTTAGAAAACAAAAAATATTTTGAGGATTAGTTGTAAACAGAGCCAAAGAATCTCAATGAAGATAAAAACTATGGTAGAAAAAATTATTGTGTTGATTCAACAAAACCTCAGAAAATAGTTAGTCTCAGATCGGCTAGAAGCTTACTTGGCATGTATACTGGGCCAGGCGAACCAAACGGGATTTTTTTTTTTTTTAATTAGCTGTTTCGATACGTGAAACCAACAATAGGCCAGCCATTATTTTCCTCCTTCGGCGTGAAAATTTTCAAGGTTAGTAGACTTTGCCTAGGGACCCTAACGAATACAATGAATTCTGGAATAAAATGTGGTTATTTCGCTTCTTAGCAGCAAGAATTCAATTTCCTTGTGCTTGACCTGGTTTAAAATTTCCAGTAATGTCGATTAAAACTTCAGGACCAAGAAAAACTCAAGAGAAAAAAAAATTAAGGAAACAGACCTGGATGTACTGATAACTTCTTTAAATACAAAGCAGGACTTTAAAAGAAATAACCTTAAAAAGCATTTACTTTAGTATATCAACTGTTACAAAAAAATATAATCAGGATGGCTTCAGCCAAATGGAAAACCAGAACTTGCACGATTTTCTCATTCAAATGAATAATTTTCCTAATCTCGTCCAGCCAAAATTCGATTGCATTGTAAAAATATTACTCAAATATCATAAAACAAAACCACTGCTGATCAAAAATTTTTACTGAATGTTCGAATATTGTCAAAAATTCTAGATTACATCCCAACATTTTTGTTCTTAAGCATAAAAACAGAGAGACTGTAGAAACGTTCCTGATACAAACCAATAATAAAAGTTCGTTAATTCAAAACGAACAGGAATTAATTCATTAAAATATTTTCCATAAAGAAGTTTTTCAGAGAAAAGCAAAGACCCATATGAAAACCGAGTCAAACAATAAATTAAAGTAACATAATAATTCAGACATGAAACGAACAGAAGATAAATCAATGAATAAATGTATCCCAAAACAAACAAAAATTAAAATAGTCACATGAAGCATGAAGATGAGAGATTCTGCAATGGATTAATAAACGAATCCTAAAACGGACAGAAATTACCACAAACACCGACGGCCGCCTAAGCCTTATACAGGCCAGACCATCATTTGCACTTTACCGAAAACTAAATAATTTATGGATTTTTAACATTTTAACAACCAAAACTCGTTCAAGCATCCAGGGACTAATATTATCATATGTTACAAAATCAATCTATTTTAAATAATTCTTCTTAGTGATCTTGAATGTTTAGCAGCTTTTTTATAAATAAAAACCACACTGTTAAATCAATTCATATATCTTTTTCAACAAAATGCAAATGACACTCATCCATATTGCGGGGTTTATGTATAATGACGTAATAGGCTTTTGGAGGTTTAGGAGGAGTTAGCCCTACTCCTGGTTCGTGATAATTTCTGTTCGCTATAAATTTGACTTATAATGAGCATTATTAGAAAATAAGCCATTTTAATTAAAATGGTTTCAAGATCCATTTACTCATTTATAGCAGTATGTGTTATCTCCATGTTTCATACATATTTACCAGTGATAATTTATCTTAGTTTCTGTTCGTTTTGGCTTTCATTTGTTCATTGATAGTACTTTCTGTTTTAATTATTGCATCACATTATTTCTATTCGTCTCCAGTTTTATTACGACCTTTTACTGTTCTGTGAAAAAATTTCTATTTGAATTTTTTTTTCTTTTTTAAGCGGGACACTTGGCTATTTTTGCGACGCATATCGTTTATTCTTATACGCCTTTTTTAAATACAAGAGGTAATATACTCTAATAAAAAGACCTCAATAGCCTATGGAAATATGACATGTGGTTTTCTGGGAAGGTCTGGTAGAGATACCTATACAAACGTTTTATAAAGAGAAGTTCGTCAAAGTTAAACGTAGCAGGACTCGATGTCCTTTTTCAATATTATAGAAGATAAAAAAAGGAAATTAAAAACAAGAGATTTCCTATAATTTGGCATACGATTAAACTATGTTTAAGAATGTGTCTACAGAGCATTGGAAATCGTAAAACGTTTATGGTAACAGCATTTGAGGCGACTTGAACATTGCTGAATCTTTAGAAGCAAAAATAGGGTGTTCTTTTCAAGTTTTTTTTTCGATATTGTCTGTGAGCTTTGGTGAAGCTGTAACTGTTTGCGTATAAGTTCTATATTAGACAAAGGGGACGGGAATGTTTGATTTTGGCTGTCCAATTCTCCTGAAAATTTTAGAGAGTTACCTTCAGTAAAATGCAGGTAAAAATGGGACAAACAACATTTTTTTCTCGGAAAGGCTTGAAACTTGCACCCGTAAGTTCTCGATCCAATAGGACTTTCATATCCTCAAAAAAATATAGGTTGGAGCCACAGAACTTCAAAAATGGGCCGACCAGATTTTTTTGATAAACTTGAAACTTTTTCTGAGACTCGATGAAAGGGGACACTCATCAAAAAAAAAATGAAAAGAAAATATTAACTTCTAAGAAAAAAAGGCCAACAAATATATTCTGGACAGTTCTTTTGGCACAAAGGAACCAATATACAAGGAAAATTCTACCGCAAAAAAAAATTAGGAACGGGACCCCACATTTTGTTAACCAAAAAAGGGCAAATTCTGTTCGTTTTGCTCAAAACTTTGAAGGATCATTGGCTGGGTTAAGGCGATTACAAATTTGTCTGGTTTAGAAAAGTGTTAAGAGGAACGAAAATAGGCTAAAAACCTTGCTTATTTATGATCAGCTTAAAATTTGCAGCCGTAAGTCCACGGGAAAAATGGTAACTACTTAAAAATAAAATACTCCTCTGAGGCAGAGACTGGGGTCTCTGCTTACGAATTTAGGGCCTACGAACAGTCCAAAATTTTTGCTGATCGTCCCGAAACTTATATCCTTTAAGTACTTGGGCAATAAAGATGCAGAGGTAATTGGGGACAGAGGTAAATTGAACGACACTATATAAACCCAGGTCAGAAAAGATAGCATATCTGCAATATCGCAGGAAGAGCTCGGGATAGAACAGAAACTTTCAGGTTCTGTTGCAAAAAGAAAAGGGGAATAGTGGGGAATGCGATTACGAATCTCGTGTTTGAGGAAAGGGGAAAGGCGAACCAGTTTTTTTTCTCCGACCCACCAAAACATTTTAGCACTACAAGCTCCTATTGAACTTACAATCCGTGCATGGTTATGTAGCTAGGTAGATCAAAAGATGCTATGCATTTTCAGGTTGTTCACAAGATTACCCACACAGAAATCTTACTAATTAAAGTTTCAAAGGTATCAAATACATAAGGCAATAAACGAGATAAAAAACACACGGATGGGGATGAATGAAAAAAGGGAAACTAGCAATTACAGAAGTTGTAAGACAAACGATTTTTTTTAAAATACTCACTGATATTAGTCTCAAGGAAATTTGGGGAGGAAGAATGGGAAAAAAAAATTAAGAAAACTCAAAATTAGTACTTACAGCATTATTTGCGGATATCCAGTGACATTAATTTCGGAACAGACGTTGGGGAATCGGGTACAATCAATTCGTCCTACACGGAATCCTTGAGGACCCAAAAACTGCGCCACCTGTTTCCACACTGGCTCAAGTTTCTTGCAATGTGCACACCATGGGGCAAAGCATTTCACAAACCAGATTCCTTCATTTTTTACGTCCAAGAATCTAAAAAAGAAAATAATAACCGAGCATAGCCAAATATTCACCTGGAAGACAAACTAGAAGGAAATCAAAGACAAGACGTCGAATCCATCCATAGTTTTCGGGGCAAGAGGTGACTGTTCTGGTATTTATCAAACTTTCCACCTCTGATGAGTTGTCTGCGTAATTTATTGATTGACTTGCTTCAGTTATGGTAACAAGTTAAGCGGGATAGCTTTTCAGGGTCTGACAACTCTGTTATTATTTATGTATTAAAAAATATATAATTAAAAAAAGAAATAACCAATGCAACAGCACAAACACATAAATAAACATACACCATAAGAAAAAAAGGACAGAAGGAGAAAAGGAAGACTGTTTTCCTTCTTTAGTAATTAATATAGATCAGAACTTGAATGTACTTGAATTTTTAAAAAATATATGCATATATTTATCGAACAGCCCTTGTCCCACCTGAGTAAGATCGCAAGCAGCTTGGGCCTTAAATACATTCTAAGACCAAATCATGGTTTCAGCGTTAGATGCAACCTAGTAAAGTATATTCTCTAATACCACACCAGATATATATATCTAATGTAGGAGGGAGTTTCGAGTTTAGGACTACAAGTTGTCATGTATTTTCTCCTGAGCGGAATCATGACTTCAAGATTGATGGCATTGGGAAAGTTACTGTGATCAAGCTAATACTGGAAATATTCTAAGATAGCAATAGGTGAACATAGTATTACATGGGAAGATATATTGTCTTTACGTAACTCACGACTGATTTAAAGAGTTGAAGCATAAAAATGAACCACCTGGTAAATTAATGCTAGATCTCATTCTTTATGGGAAGGATGATTCAGGTACAAGATCCCAAGCTAAGGTCGATGAACTAGAGACCTTGATGGAAAGTGGACAGTAAAGGGAAGACAAAGAAAAAAAAGGAGGCTCTGACTGAATCTTAGACCTTACCTTAGATCCACCTGTGCCACCAGAGGCACCCAGGGCATCCACGACAACTTCGTTAATCGTTTCTGAATTGGGCAGCTGCGTATATATCTTCCCAATCGGGTTAAAGCGAAGCAAAGATACTGCGCAGATCAGATTGGTATGTTCGTAGCAAAGTGTTTCGAGATCTTCCCCGTCTTTGACTTCCGTTTGGGTGCCAATGTAAAGTCGCTTTTGGGATCAGAGTGTCCTGCATTTGGAGAACATGGCCCAAGTTCTCCACTTCCAAGCTCTAATGATGCCAGTCACCAGAGGCTGGTTGGCAAATTCACAGACTTTTTCATTTGTGATTCTGTCTTACCAATGCACATTTAAAATTCTTTAAAGACAATTGCCCTCGCATGCAAGGATTCTCTTCTCCTGATGTTGGTTCAAACTCGAGGTTTCGACTGCATAAAGGTGGACCAGGGTGACATTGCTGTTGAACAGGCGTAACTTAAGTTGGTTAGCGTAATTTTCGACTTCCATATGCGCTTGAGCCTATTTAAGGCGGCAATCATCTGACCTATTATGGTCATTATTTATTTGGATGTTGATCCCCTATTCTTCGCTATGCTTCCAAGGTACCTGAATTCCACGACCTGTTCAATTTCCTCATTTCCACATCTGTCAGGAATCAATAGTCGCCATTGTTTTGGTTTTGCTCAAATTTATTCTTAGGCCAAGTTTGGCTTGCTTTTTCGCTGACCCTGTTTAGAAGCTCTTGCAGACGTTGCTTGCAAGACTACAGCATTGTAATGACATCTGCAAAGTCTAGGTCACCAACTGCCACTTCAGCAGAAAGTTTGATACCATCGATCGCGGAGAATGAAGTCAACGATAATGACGAGAAGTAATAGCGACAGTACGAAGCCTTGTTTTGATAGAATTTTAAAGTATCGGGTTGGGCCTTCGGTTGTCTTGATCCGGCACTCGCTGTCTGCGAGCTATAATAATTGCGATAATTTTAAATAGGATCCCGCAATAAAGAAGGATCTTCCACAAACTTGTTCGACCTACAGACTCGAAGGCCTTTTCAAAATCTATACAAATTATGTAAAGCTTTGAGCGCTGTTCTCGACATTCTTCAATGAGGACTTTCTTCAAGTAAATATAAAATCGGTTCGGGCAGAATCCGTATTGTTCTTCCCTTAGGAGCTTTTCGAGCTCATTTTGGATCCTCTTCAAAATGACATTGGATCCTCTTGATTTGCCTAAAAGTTAACCAGCAAAAAGGAAAAAAAAGGATATTGGAGTTCACATAGCAACTAGAACAAAGCAAAACCAACAATATAAAAAGAAGAAGCAAGAAAAAAGGAGGATTCAAAAATTGTCCATGCTATGGTAGAATCAAGCTAATATAAGATGAGTGAGTTTTTCCAAGAACTCGATTCGGTTCGGTGGAACATTCACTGTTTTCCCCATGATGAAGTTCAGTGCCCTCAATTGATAAAAGAATTTTTTTTAAGCCTATTAAAATACAATTAAGGAGCGATATTAAAGCTTAACACGATCAAATATCATGACGTACGTGAGATGGGGTGCTCCCTTCTGACTCCCCCACTCTTTACGTTAAAGTTTATCTTGTCTTGATTCTTAAGAAAAATTGCTCAAACATAAAAGCAGGTGGCTTGGAATAAGAAGTATTATTATGCCACCATATAACTTTTCGTGGTTTTGTGACGCCTCCTCCTAAACTCCGTTCAATACGCTAAAGTTTTATAATGTTTTAAAGTTAGGTTCAGTTTGAGCAGTAGTTTTTGAAGGTTCTAGACAAAAAGTTAAGTTTTAGCACAAAGAGCAGGGGGCTGAGGAGAGGGCAACCACTAAACAGTGAAAAGTATTACAGCTGTTTAGAAATACTTCTCATCCCATATTAACGACCCTTCTGTTTGAGCAAAAGTTCTCTAAGCATTCAGACAAAAAGTCAAAAATTAGCATAAAGAGTAGAGGGTTCAGAAGGAGGTAGCCCCTCATACGGATTAATTTCTATTTGTTTGAAGTTTTAATGTCGCTCCTTACTTGTTACTTGTTCAGCACCTTCTTACAGATTTTCTAAAAGTTTCGCCCAAATCACCTTACCCACTCCTGAGATATTAGGTTTTTCCTTGGTTTGCAAGGAATCTGAAAAGCTTTAAAATAAGGTTTTTTTACAAAAACTAAAATTAAATGGTAAACATTGTCAGGGTTGTCAAGAATGCTTTTCATTATGAATTTTTTTGTTTCTTATCTTTACTGTTTCAGAGGCTATAGCGTTGCAATAATTAAATAACCATAACGCTTCATTGTATTCTTATTTATCAAACTCAGAAAAATGCCTTCAGCTCTTTCTTAGCAAGAAACAAAAAAAGAACAAACAACGCTGTTGTCACTTTTATCCGAGCCACTCTTTGAACGTTAAAAATGACGACGATCAGAAAAGTATACGTTCTTTATTTCTCTATTATACCTTGAATCTGAGAGGTTCATTGGCTAGCTTTAATTTTAAAACGGTTGCCTTGTAGATGGCACTGCCGAGCCTAAAGATCGCAGTCAATTCAGAGTCAGGCTAGTTTCGAAGATAAAATTTTCAAAATATTGAACCAAAATTGAAACTTGAGACGAACAAAAAATTACTGCTTCGCAGTTTATGCAAGAAATATCTACAAACTGGCGCTTTACTGAAGTGTATTTGGTTGATTTTTTCTATAATCAGTATTATATATTAAAATCTATAAATATCATGGCTGTTGAAAGACTATTGAAGCCTTTGGATTTTGTGTTCTCAGCATAGACAATGAACCAATGATTTTACTCCTTTTAAGTTCATTGTGTTTTTAGTTTTTTTTTGTTGTTTTTTTATTTCGTCTGTAAACCTTGCAAAAAGATATTTGTCAAAATTAGGACATGAAATAAAAAAAAGTCAACGTGAGAATTTGTAAAATAGGGCAGTAGTTATTGGTTTTACTACCTATCTTATTTCAACATTCCTACAAAATCAGCACAACTTTAACACTTGAACTAGAGTCCCCAAGGTCTATATTATTACCCCTATCTTAGAAAAGTTTCAGATAAAATTTCAGTTATGAGCTGATCATAGCTTAAATTTTCATCTCTATTGCACATTTTAAAACTCTGAACACTTTAATTGTGATGATTTTTTATGATGGTTTTATGGATTATATACTAGTCCTATGATAATAATAATAATAATAATTTATTTATAACCCCATGCACAAAACAATGTGAGAACAGTGGAGTAAAAACATAGAACACAAATTAAAAATCAGAAAACAACACAAGAAAAAGAAATAACACACAAGTACAATAAAATCAACAGAACAAACGGATAAGAACAAAGTCACAAAGGTACAGCACAATAAGTACAACAAAATCAACAAGGAAAAAGGTCAACAGAACAAACGGATGAACCCGTGATATGGGGTAAGCTTTCGATATGCTTGTGATGATAACTTAACATGAAGCTCCTGTACTTTTGCAGTTATATCGGGAGCTTTGTATTTTCAGATCATTCTCCGATTTCGATATGATAGAAGTATATATAAAGGAATAAGTGAAGATGAACAGGTGACCTTAGGTAACGAAAAGATTGATCAGGTTGGGAGCTTCAGTTACCTTGGTAGTATTATTAGTAAAGATGGTGGGAGCAGTGAAGATGTTAAAAGTAGAATAGCTAAAGCTCAGGGTGTTTTTTCACAGTTAAAAAAAGTTTGGAAGAATAGAAAGATAAGCCTACAAACCAAGATTAGAATATTGGAAGCTACAGTGATGACAGTGGTCAAATATGGCTCTGAAGCATGGACACTCCGAAAAGCAGATGAAAATTTACTAGATGTTTTCCAGAGAAATTGCCTACGGATTGTTCTGGGTACCCGGCTGACTGACCGTATTTCAAACAGTAGGTTGTACGAAAAGTGTGGTTCAATCCCGCTTTCTGGGGCTATAATGAAAGAAAGGTTGAGATGGCTAGGCCATGTTCTACGGATGAAGGATGACAGATTACCGAAGATTGTCCTTTTTGGCCAACCGTCTGGGGCTACACGGAAAGCAGGTCGTCCTTGTCTGGGTTGGGAGGATGTCATAAATAAGGATTTAAAGGAAATGGGAACTTCCTGGGAGGGTGTAAAGAGGGAGGCTTTAAATAGATTAGGTTGGAGGAGGAGCGTGCGTAGCTGTGTTGGCCTCAGGCGGCTTGGTGCTGCAGTGAGTTATTAGTAGTAGTAGTAGTATATATAAAGCAGGTATTTACAGTAACATCTACGTAGTTCACATAAGTCGCTCTTTTTCAGTAGAATGAAGGTCCCAGAAAGATAAAGTACAGAGTGATAAAAAAAAACTGAATGCAAAGAAACCAGAGCGAAAGTAAAACAGTTCAAAATAGGGATGAAACCTTTTTATTGACAGTGAATACATATAAAATTATTTAACTGGATATTTCGAACACATATACAGTGTTCATCATCAGCAGTAAAACTAAAAGACATGAATAAGAATAAACAAAATTTATACCTAATAAACTAATTACATATAGTTTATTGCTCTCATTTTTTTCAATGCAACAGCGGAGGTAAATCTCTTTGACCTTTTCGGTTCCGGTTCATTAGAATTATCTGACATATTACGTGGACAGAGGTCATAGCTCTTAGGTGAGGTGATATTTACACAGGTGAATTATGATTTCAGGTGAATTTATATTGAACTCAATTTATGATAATTTACTGAGGTCAAATAAAGTACATGACTGTAATGGGGCTATAAGAAGAACCAGAAGCATCCTTCCCGCGTTTTAATGTTGGTGTAACAGTTCCAGAGAGGAAACCGTCAGGAACTATAGAACTAGCCAAACACATTTGAAATAATAACTGCAAATAAAACATCAGTTCTTTGGAATCCTGATTTTGATTTGAGCCGCTTCACTGACTTAATGATAAGGTCAAATAAACAGGTAAGACATGCCGCTATGGCAGGTTACGAGCTAAACAAACGTTTAGTAACTTACTATACACCGAATCCACAGAATGATTTACCTTCGAGAGAATTTGGGAGTAGTGCGACAGCCATCAAGACGATTACATTGACTCGTTACATTGAGTATTCTATTCATCAAACTTGGAACTATTCGAAACACTTTCAAATCTTTCTTATTCTTAGGGAAATTCTTCCCACTAAGACAGGTTTTTCTTAGATACTTTTTATAAGCAATCTTTGTTGTCTGCTTAATATCAAACACTTTTCCCGAAGGAGGTCTGCCACACGCTACCCAAATTCGAAGCCAAAACTTCGCTTTATTTTTTATAGGTCTATTTAAGTGTGAAAGGTTATACTTAATGTAATGCAGCTTAAACACTTAACACTATCCTGCAAACACTATACTTAACGTTATTTAACCATACTGTAAATAAAAGAAATGATTCAAGCAGCACTTAATGAGGAATGACAGATTAAATTCTTCAAGAAGAAATTCCATTTTATGGGAAATCTAATATCCAAAATACTTACGAATCACCAAGCTCAAAAACTTTAGTAGAACCAAGCGCTGAAGTATAGCCTGAAAAAAGATATAATAGGTTATCTTATTGATAAAAAGATCTTATCACTAGAAAAAGGGCAGTAAACTGCAAAATAAAAAATATTCTATAAAACTTTTAGTATCAGCAGCATAACAATCACAACATGGAGTTCCAAGTTGGTATTGTACACTGATAGCAGTGAAAAAAATAAGTAGGCTATTACAATGTTGGAATCTAATTTAAATTTTTGAAAATTTGAGTATTCAGTCTAAACTTTCGATCAGTAATAGATTTGTGCAATGGAATTTTAACAGTATTTTTACAAACAAATTAGGGATGGATGGGGAGGAGGATAACTAATCATATGGATTGAAAACCTGCAAACTTTTTTTGTAACTCTACATTCGTCTAAATAAATGCATGTAAAGATCATATATTAATTACAGAAAAAGTTCTGATTTATTGTCTAAAATAATGGAGGTCACAAGTCAATGCCACCAGATTTGTTTCCTTAATTAATGTTCTCTTGGTCCTGAAATTTTAGTTGGACTGCGTATATGGCCTATTATTTTTTAGCAGCCCCACATAAAAATGGGAAAAAAAAATATTTATTTGTGCTAAGAGCCAACGAAATTATTAATAATTCGCAATTTCAACAAAATTACGAATTCCAAAAATTACTTTCCTCATTAATCTCCACTTGGAAGTTTTGCCAACACTGCCTAAACTAGTCTCACATTTGTTTGCTGCATTGGAGCCAACCTGGTCAAGGAACATGTGATTATCATTTTCAAGCCAATAGCAAAGACGAAATGTAAAGCGCTGGCTGATCAAATGTTGCGTCTTAACTGTTTCGAAAGAATAGTTTTTTGGTCCATTTTTGTGTTAAGCAAATTACTTAAAGTTTCCTCTGTGAATAAATACACCATTGATTAAATGACTAGTGCATATAAGTTTCATGTGTTTCAGAAAAAAATTACTGGTCTTTCCTGGGCAATACAATATTTAGGAAAAAAAGAAATATTTTGCATTTTTTTTCCTTTCCCTAAACATAATACTTAGTCACCTCGCCTTTCCTGGAATTTTTTGACTCAATCAAATTTCCTCTGGAGCCAATAGCCCTAAAACCTTTTGGTGGATTGAAGACACGCATGTATTGGTCTTCTGCATTTGCGCGGTTTTAACCTAAAATATAAAGTCCTCTTATCTCCCCTCCCCAAACAACACTCTACACTCAACACTCTACAAAATTTCTACTTGATCCTCCCAAGCCTTTCCTTAGACATAGCAGATATGCAATTTTGATAGCTTAAATACATGGTTTTGTTCAGATTACCTGTGCCTCTCTCTCCAGTTGCCCCCCAACACTCCTTGGAGGCTAAAATTAATCCCCAAAGCCATACTCAGAATACTACATATATGGCGTTTTAATCACCCAGCAGCACATAGCATATACTGATCTTAACAAAGAATATATCTTGGTTAGCCTATAATTAACCAAGAACAGATTATAGGTCTAATAAGAATTTATAGTGCAAAAGCATTTAAGGTAGACAAAGAACCTTTTTAACAACCTCCCATCCTCTTCTCATCCCTCTCAAGTCAAAATTTGAGGTACACCTGGCCTCCCTAACCCACCCTGATAGTTTCAAATGGGTACCCCAATCCATTCCCAAGATATTGCAGACATTATATTTTGATTACCTAGTACTACACACAATGTTTTAATTTATTTTACTATTTAGACGTGAAAAGATTCTGATTCTCAAAGGGGGTTGCACAAAAACATTTAGATAGATCAGAGACATGAGGCTTTCAGCCATTGACCCCCCAAGATATAAAAATTATCCCCCAAATATATAAAAACGAAAATAAATAAATGTATTTTCTTTCCAGTAAAATACAAATAACATCCTGGCTTTCAGAGAACTTAGGGGAAGGGGATCAGCCCAACTTTTATTTGTAATAGTTTATGTTTATCTTATGTTTTGTTTAGGGTTCAACTCAATCTGGGTTTGTTTATGGTTCATTTATTCTCTCAGATGAATTTCTGTTAGTTTTAAGTTTGAACCAGTATATGAAGCTTGCCTTAGGCTTTAAATGGATCTTTAGTTTTTGTTCATTTTTTGGAAAGCACTTAATTTAATTCAATTTATAAATTGTTTTTTGTGTGGCAGAGATTGATTATTGGTTAATTGTAAGAAAATATATGAAGAATTTTTTGTTTTCTGCTTAAGAACAAAATGTTGGAAATAAAATAAATTTTTCAGTAAAATTGTAATATTCAGCCATATCTTTTTGAAACAACCTCTTAATAATATATTTACTATTAAATCTGGGGTGCAGATATGCTATATTAACCACCTAGATAGGTGTAGTGTCTAATAATTTACTTCAACCCCTCCTCCAAAGTCAAAATTTCAGGCCAACCTGGTCCCTCACTGTTTTCTAAAATCTCTTTTGTCTTCCCAAGATATTGTTGTTGGTGCACAAGTGGTACCCAAAACAAATGCATGAAAATAATTTTGATATTCTGGCTTCAAACAGTGTTTTTGGATTTATATTGCTACTTCACTGGGTAAATATTTTAAGCTACATGGACTTATAGGCCTGGTTCCAAAATTTTAATCGGATTGGAGTTTAAAAAAAATTATTCCCCCTTCCATCAAGTCAAGATTAGTTTGTCCCCCCTTCCCCCATAAAAAAAATCCAGAAGATTTCAACTTAATCTCTCAAACCATTCATGGAAACTCCAGAAGCATTCTTTTGATAAATTGGCAACAATTTCTGTTGATTTCATGTACCTTGGAACTTTACTATGAATAAAGTTCATTTTAAAGTTTATTGTACAAAAATATTTAAATGTTATCAGATAAACGTTTAGGTAGATCAAATTTGTCTCAATATAGATGCCTTGGATGATGGAAAGTCAATGCCAGATAAAAAACACTCCTCAAACAATACATAGAGTTGTTTTCTGGTACTAGAAAAACATAAGGTGAGTGGAAGATTCACCCCAAGGAAGGATCTATATGGGCAATATATCCTGCTAGGAAAGTGCCTGTTGTGATACAAAAAAAAGTAAAAAAAAGAGCTGGATGGACTTGAAATATTGGGAATTATAGAAAATATGGAAGAACTTACTGATTGGGTCAACTCAATGGAACTAGTTGAAAAAAAGGAAGGAGGTTTGTGACTTCACCTTGATCTGATGGATCTCAACAAGGCCATCAAGCACCCTCACTCCCTGATCCCAACTTTCAAATGACAAGTTGAACAACAGGCAGAAATTAATAAAGTTTTTTTTTAATGAAAGTTACAAGAATCTTCCAGGGGAGATTATCAGCAGGATGTTCTGTGAGAAAATTTTCATCAGGGATGAATTGTCCAGAGAGAGCTTTTTAGGGGAGAGTGGATTTTATGAAACAGGAATTTTTTATGTAGGGGGATTTTCAAAGATGGGGGAAGGCAGATTTCCTGGCATTATTTGAAAAAAAAATCAATAAAAAAATAATCTACTTAAGTAAAGCAGGGAGCAGCATTAAAATTTAAACAAACAGAAATTATTCATTATGCTAGGGAGCTGCTCCCCCCTCAAACCATTGCTCATTATGCTCAAATCTGATTTTTTTTTTCTAAAGAAGATTCTTTACAAATGACTCCTGTCACACAAGGGTCATTTAATTGTAATAAGAAGCTTTCTGAAAGCAATAAAACAGTGCAATGTAAAAAGTGAAGGTTTAAGGAGGGGACAGTTCCCTTCATATACAGGATGATTTCTATTTGTTTTATATTTAATATTGCTTCTTACTCATATTTAAAAAAATAACATTTATTTAATTAATTTTAAAAGCTTTTTCTACAAAACAAGTTTTTAAAGAAAAGTAAAGAGCTCAATTAAGCTAAAAATGAGCAAAAATAAAGTCAAATAGTCTTCCAAGTGTAAAACAACTTCAAATCATTATCAATAAATAAATGAAACATAGAACAAACAGAAATTAAAATAAATAGCAGAGTGAAACTCAAAATGAGCAAAAACCAGAACATAATTTGCACTTTACTGAAAAAAAAATAACAAATGACCATCGATTGTTAGTTCAATTGACATATACTGATTTTTATTCCTTAAAGATCTGATAATTTTTTCTTTATTAAAGTGAAAAATAGAAGACTTTAATTTTATGTTCTGGTTTTGAGAAGGCATGATGGTTATCAGCCCTACTCAAACTTATTTTTGCTTGTTTTGAATCTCATTTGGCTATTTACTGTAATTTCTGTATTTAAAAAAAAGTATTTTTAATTTAATTTTACACAAGTGCTGTGGTTGACCTGAAAAATAAAACTTATTATCATTCCCAAAAGATTCTATCTATGCTCTTTGACAACCTGGATACACTTACACTCTTTTTACTTATTTAAATTGTAAGAGTATAGGAAGTAGCCTAATAGTAGAAGCCTCAAAAGTTTCAACTTACCCCCAGTTGTTTTCAATATAATGCTGAGGTGTCTTATTGGCAACCAAAAATACAATGCCTTTTGATTTAGTTTAAAGCAACATTTAGTTTTAAAGCATAATGGACCAATTGCATGGTTGTGGAGAGTTGACATGCCCAATATCCCTAAGGACATAGCTGCAATGGTCTGTTCTACTATACTGAACAAAACGGCTATCTCAAAATTTTAACTGGATGCATTTGGAAAAATGATTGGGCTTGAGAGAAGGGCTGCTTGCCCTTCTCCTAGGCTTTGCCCTCTAGTCTCTTTTTACTCTTAAAAAGCAAAGCATATCAGAACTTTGAATTTTGAATCAAATTAGCTCTTCTAAAACTTTCAATGATATTTGTAGCTATTATAAAGTGGTGCTGTCTGTGATATTGCTTATATGTCATTTTGAAAACCTATATACATACAGTTTTTTGTTTAATTGAAACTCCTCCTAAATATTCCCCAAGAATTTCACCTTAATATCCTTAGCATCATTAGTTATAGCAACTGTAGGGGCAGCATTCAAAGCATACATTTAGTGCCTAATGGCTATTTCTAAATCCCAAACAAATTACCCTTAAGGTCTTTGATATAAAGTGCACTGGTCTAAAAAAAATAAGACATTGTGCCTATATTGCTCTTTATTCTTTATTCATCATTGCTCTTTTCTTTTTCCCTTCCTAGCTCATTTGAGTTAATAATCACTAGATATTTTAATTTTCCTGCAATTGAGTGGGTTGAAGGAACTGGACATATTTCATCTAATAGTAGAGACTCACCTTTTTTACCTTGCCTATCAAATAATTTTCTTCATCAGACTATTGATAAGCCTACATGCTATAGAGCTGATCAGAATCCCTTGCTGTTAGACCTTGTCATTTTGCGTGATACTGATTCCCTCATTCGTAATGATTATTTACCGCCAATTGCTAGTAGTGACCACCTAGTTATTCTGTCTGTGTTGTCCCTAAATAGTTGTCCTCAACCTAAATTTCGTCCTCAGACTTTCACAGACTATGAGGCAATACAGCAGGAACTTTCATCTGCAAACTGGTCAATGCTTATCACCAGTGACATCAATGAGTCGTGGCTAAATTTCAAAAAAAAACTCTTCTTGCTCTTGAAAAGAAACATTCCAGGGTTATTTTTAGGAAACAGCCCAAAACACTTCTCTTCCTCACTAAGGAAGTTAAGAAGCTGATTAACCAGAAATCTAGAGCTTGGAAACAGTATATGAAGAAGAGGAACCAGGAGACCCTGTCATTTTATAAGGCAGTACGGAATCGTGTAACAGATTCTGTAAAAAAACTGAAATCTGCCTACAAGAAAAATTTGGCTTCTGAGATCAAGTTAAACCCAAAATCTTTTTGGAGACATGTCTCTTCTAAAAACCCAAATCATCATACTATTCCTGACCTTGTTGACCACAGTGCATTACACTCATCTCCAATAGATAAGGCTGACATTCTAAATGCATAATTTGCTTCTGCCTTTACCCAAAATTCAGGAAACCTCCTCACCAGATCCTCCATTGTATGAAGTGCTTTTCCCTATGCCTGATCTGTCAGTAGGTGAATTAATGGTTTTCAATAGCCTTGAGAAGCTTGATGTAAATAAATCAAAGGGACCAGACAGTGTTCATCCACGTCTTCTTAGAGAGTGTCGAAAAGCTCTCAGCTACCCCCTGTGCATGCTGTTCTGGTTATCTCTTCAAAATGGGGAACTACCGCATGATTGGAAAACATCTTATATAACCCCAATCCATAAAAAGGGACAAAGAGACTCAGCAGAGAATTACCATCCCATAAGCATCACCTCTGCAGTTGTTAAGGTGCTTGAGAGATTTGTTAATAAAGCTCTAATTGAACATCTTGAGGTCAATAATATCCTTTCCACATCACAACATGGTTTCAGATCTGGTAGATCTGTGGACACTAACCTTATCCAAACATATGAATTAGTGACTACACTGCTTGATGAGGGTTTTCCTGTCGACATGATTCTTCTTGATCTGTCCAAAGCATTCAACAAAGTTTGTCATGAATTCCTCATAATCAAATTGAGGGCTGCAGGTGTCAATGAAGGTGTTGTACAGTGAATTATGGGCTTCCTTTCTGAAAGATCACAGAGTGTCAGAATTTTTGATTTGCAAGGAACTCCTCATTTCTCTTCTCCCACAACTGTATTAAGTGGCGTGCCCCAGGGC
Source organism: Artemia franciscana (assembly GCF_032884065.1). Classification (NCBI taxonomy): domain Eukaryota; kingdom Metazoa; phylum Arthropoda; class Branchiopoda; order Anostraca; family Artemiidae; genus Artemia; species Artemia franciscana. Next base: position 26,499,878 of record NC_088873.1, read on the forward strand.
ACTATTCTTGGACCAACACTTTTCAACTTCTATATTAACGGATTACCCACCCTTCTTTCAAATCTTATTACCCTTTACGCTGATGACTCAAAACTAGTTGGAAAAGTGGCAACTCCCTCTGACCAGCAATCAATTCAAACAGATCTTGATAGTCTAGTAAGATGGGCTAACATGTGGCTTCTGACTTTCAATGTTGAAAAATGCCAAGTAATTCATTTTGGCAAAAATAACAAGCATCATAAGTATTTCCTTCAAGACAACTTCCTTTCTGCTGTTTCTGATGAAAGAGATCTTGGGGTTATTGTAGATCACCAATTAAAGTTTAGCAGCCATGCTAAGTCTGTTTCATCTTCTGCAAATAAAACCCTTGGTATCATAAAAAGAACCATCTCCAGCCAACACCCTAGAGTTCTTATGAAGTTATATAAGGCGCTTGTACGTCCGTGCCTGGAGGTTGGAATGTCATTGGCAGCCCCTTTCTTCAAAAAAGATAGGAAGTTGCTTGAGGATGTCCAGTGCCATGCCACTAAGATGGTTACCAACATGAATAAATTTCCATACGAAGAAAGACTATGTCATTTGAAGCTGCCAACGCTGACATACTGATGGAAAAGGGGTGACATTATTTTAACCAAAAAAATCCTCTCTAAAAATACCCTTCCCGGTCTCTTTGCACAGCCCTTGCATTCTGGTACTAGAGGACATTCTTTGAAGCTCTCCATGCAGCGTTCCACGAGTAGACATAGAAGCCACTTCTTCAGCCAAAGAATCATCAATATGTGGAACCAGCTCTCTGAAGAAACAGTTTCTGCTACTTCAACTGACATGTTCAAGTCCCACCTTGATAGGGAATGGCTCTGCCAGGAGCTCCTTTACAATTGGGAAGCTGCAGAGTCCTCTACAAGAGTCTAATCTAACAGCCACAATCTACACCAAACGAATTCTTTTTTTCTCATGGAGCATCACAAGGATGGATAATCCTTATATTGCTCCAAGCTGCAATTTAAGGTTTTAAGGTAATTTTAATACTACTGCACTCCCTATGATAATATAAATTTGTATATTATATGTTTTATATATCTAGCTAGTTTTTTGAGCTAGCACCTCTTGAAATTATTAACAGGCAGGAGGACTGTCATGTAGGGGGGGGGGGGGATTGAGGGGATCTTCCTCCCAATTTTTGGGTCACTTGGTAAAAAAAGAGGTCAGTAAAATTGTGGTGCTTTGCAGCACAATTTTTATGACATCATTAAATTTCTTTGTTTGGTTCAATAAAGACCACAAAAATTCTGATATGTCATCTGTAGAAATTCTGAATTGGGTTGGTAAAACACAGCAGTTTTACCAACTCTTGCTATAATTTTATAGATGATGCTATTATTTTTCATTTGCTTAAATAAACATCATTAAAATAGTTACATGATATGTACCAGAATCTGAATCTTGGTTGGTAAATGCAGAGGTTTTACTTGTGTAGTGATTTTATGTATTGTATTTAAAATGAACATTATGCTAATTTTTGACAAAAAGTTGGTAAAAAATAAACAGCCAGTTGGTAAAATATCAGAAAATTTTTTGTTGTTCATATTATTGATTTATGAATAAAATGAACACACCACTCAATGCCTTTTTTAAAGCTCTTGACAAATATAATAATTGCTTATATTACAAATTCAAATTTAAGCCATTTCAAGCTTTTGAGAATGACCAAAATATTTCTAGTTTTTGGATATAAAACAGGCTTGAAATAGCATAACCTAACTTAACCATTCTGAACCTTCTTTTATCATCTTTCATATTTTTGGTATTTTATTGAAAATGCAGTCAATAATATGAACAACAAAAAATTTACCACAATGTCTTGCTCCCTCTCCCCCCTTAACATATTGGCTAGTAACAACCCTGGCAGGCAGTATACCTAGGTTACTGATCTAGCTAGGCAAAAGACAACCATCAAACCTTCCCTATGCCTATTACATTGTTCTGTCTTCCTAAACCTAAATAAAGATTTAGAACAAAACAGAAGGGAAAGGCCAGAGGCTACTAAAACATGTAGGTTAATTAGGCTTAAAAAAAACTTGAGAAGGACAATTTAGATCATTTAAAAATTGAATTTATAATTCATTTGGTGTATTTTTCTTTATAAGTTGATCATTGGCTTGTTTTGCTCCCTGAGATACTTGCCCTGCCCCTGCTAGATACAGCTCTGGAGCAAATTTTATTGTTTCTTTATTATTTTTTAGTTTTACTCCTTAATCTGTGACTATATAGCCTAAGACAATCAGAGGAACTGGGAATGAGCTGTCAGGAACATAACTTCAACTATGGCAATAAGAATACCATAAGAAAGTTTAGTCTATAGTTTACGGATATATCTGGGACCATTAGAGGGTTGGTTGTCAAACATGTGACAATGAACATCACAAAGAGCATAATTGAAGAAATGTAATGATGCTAGGCTGCTCTTTTTATTTTATAGTAATCACTCTCAAGAACAAACTATATCTGGTGATCCTCCCAGTAATTATTAAATTGTAACATATTTCAATAAGGTGCTTTTGGGCAACTGTAATTGCTTCTTAAAAGTAACCATGTAACATCTAGCCTAGGTGTATTTCATTAAGCTTATTCAACATGAGGAGTTTTTGGTTCTAGAGAAGTCCGGCACAAGAGTGTCTCCTGATAAAATTGCTGAAAAACAAAATGAACATTTAGTTCCAGGGCACTTACTACAAATTGAAACTAAAAACACAATGAAAAATTGTTGCATTTTGAAGATTGAAAAAGTTTGCCAAAATTGTATTTTTTTTGAAGTCCTTAAAGCTTCGGAAACTTGACAGAGATGGAAGATTGAATTTTCAAACGCAGTCCTTTTCAGTTATAGCAAATTATTTAAACCTTCGACAATGCTTAAACCCCTGATTCCTCAGAATATCAAATTTATTGCTAGAACAGTTCTAGTTAAAGACAACAACGTTGATGATGCAATGAAAATAGTTAACAGGTAAGAATGAATGGTTAATATTGAACGAATCATTAATATATATGAATGAATCGTTAATATAATCCTTAAGTCTACAGGCTAGGCTGTTTGAGATTTAGCCAGCCCTGGTAAAACCAGATATCACTATATCTAAAGAAGGAAATAGGGCTACTTATATCATTTCTAAAAGTATGTCGCTATATCCCTACCTTTAGTGTCTGAATATATAGCCCAAATTATATTTATCTGGGTGTATTTATTTTTCCAGAAAATTCAAGAATTGAGAAATGTCATTTAATGTAACACAATTGTTTTCAGCTTCATAACTTTGCTCAATCCCAATTTTAAAGGTTTTAAAGATATACAAATGCATTTTCTAAATTTTGAAAGAAAAAAGAAACCATTAATATGGCTTAAATCCTACTCAAATAACAGGAATTACATTTTCAAAACTATAGCCAGAGAAAAGAAACTCATTCCTGAAAATTAAGGTTAAATGTTCTTTTGTCAAAATTTCAATAGGTGTAGACTTGTCATGTAAGCCAATTTCAGGACTCTCTTGAGGGAGAAGGAGAGGAGGTAGGTACTTCAAAATACTTTCCTGGGACATACTTTAGCCTGTAGACCCATTCCCAAAAGTTTCATTTTCCTAACCTAAACCCTTTCCAAAATAGGCAAAAGTAGCTAAAATAGAACTTGATATAGAACTTCTTTGACAAGACTAGTGTTAAATATGTAATGAGAATGGTTAAAAAGAAACTTAAATTTCATTTAGTTCAGGATTATTTTTAATTAAGCATCTTTTTAATAAGGCAAAGTTATTTGTATGGTTTGTTGCTCTGGGTGAATGTGGCCCTCTCAGCTATCTTTTAGAATTATTGTATATTTAATAATATTGAATTTTTTCAATAATATTGAAAGATCCTGGACTAGCTACTACTTTCATATTATTGTTGTGTTATTGTATCTTTGCTGTCATGTTTATCTTTGTATTGTAGTGTAATTTGTTATTGTATCTTTATCTAGACCTAGAACATGTATGTGTGATTAATAAATAAATGAACTTGACTGTCTATGCAAAACACTTTTAAATTTTGGAAATTAGGCTAGTACTTCAAACATTCTTAAATGTTCACTTATATCATTCCTAAAAATACAGTCCTTTGGTCTCTTCTCACCACCTTCCTATTCAAAAATTATATAGCCCAGGTAATAGGCTATGAGTTTTTTTTTTTCTGTATCATTGCTCTTTTTCTTATTAATTTGATGGGAAATACTAGGCCTAAAAAAGCATTAGAAAGAATAGAGTTTTACTATTGAAAATAAAAAGAGTGGGGCCTATGTACAATTTGGGCTAACATTTTTGCTCAATTAGGCTGGGGATGTGGGGTAAAATAAATTATTTTACTTTTTAAAATATGTAAATGTTTTAAAGCAGCCTACTTTCCAGAATTTAATAGTTTCCTTGTGGTTAAATATTTACTAAACATATACATAATCCATTATTCAATCCTCTTTTTAAATATTGGCTGATCATCACTTACATCTCATGACCTTCTATTCCCTTTAATTTGACTATATATTAATTGAATATGTTCTAAAACCATTTCAAATGACAACTAGTGTTTTCCTCTCTGTATAATTCCCTGCCATGGACAATACCCTCAGACACAAAATTGAGCCATGTAAACTTGTATTGCAAGTTTTAGTTCATTTATGTACACAGTTTGCTGTGGGCAGCTCTTGGATATAAAGCTGAAATATTCTTAAGGTTTAAACAAATTACACTGTCTTTGGTAAATTCCCTGTTGTTTTTACCCATGATCATTCTTAGGCAAAAGTTACCATTTTATGGTTTCATAGCCAGTATGGTCTCAGAACATAATTACTTAGTAACAACCTAGGGAAATGGTAATACAGTTTATTATTCTTATGCTTACTATTATGAGTACTAGGAACATCTGTTTTATCTGGCAAACGATTTGAAAAAGAAGTATCAGGGTGAGGAGGTCTATGAACACTCTCTGAGGCTGGCTGGGTTTTATCATATTTTGCAGGGATGGAGGTCCTTTGGGTAGGCTTAAGATCAATTTGCCTAGTAGTAGGGTGACTACTAAACTGGTTTTGAAGTGGGAGGGGAAGAGGCTCAGTTTTAAAATTTGGGAGTAAATTGAGAGAGCCCTGGGTAAAAGTTTCCAGATGTTCAAACAATTCTGCAAGATCAGTTTCTTCTAATAGTGAAAACCTGTTACTGAGTGGGATTGCTGCTGTGAGCTGCTGTGGTTTAGTGGGAGTGCTGGCTGGTGCTATAGACAAGGCTGAGGTGGGGGAAGTGGGTTGGGTAGACACAGGAGGGAGCAAAAATGTGTGTGAGGGAATTTGGGTGGGTGTGTAAAACTCTGGCCTTTGGTATGCAGAAGAAGTTGGATGCGTCCAGGAGAGCTCTAGAGGAACCAAGTTGTAATGATTTTGCTATTAGAAGAAACTGATCTTGCAGAATTGTTTGAATGCCAGGAAACTTTTACCCAGGGCTCTGTCAATTTACCCCCAACTTTTAAAACTGAACCTTTTCCCTTCCCACTTCAAAACCAGTTTAGTAGTCACCCTGCTACTAGGCAAATTGATCTTAAACCTACCCTTAGGACCTCCATCCCTGCAAAATATGATAAAACTCAGCCACCCCCAAAGAGTGTTCATAGACCTCCTCACCTTCATGCTTCTTTTTCAAATCATTTGCCAGATAAAATGGGTGTTTCTAGTACTCATAATAGTAAATATAAGAATAATAAACTACGTTACCATTTCCCTAGGTTGTTACTAAGTAATGCAGAAAGCATTACTTGATGTGAGAATTTTAATTTGTATTTTATTGTTGGGATATATGAGGGTTGCTGTTTTGTGGGGACTACTGGTGAGTTGATTTCTTTTCCTTATATTTTTATATTTAGATATTGGTTAGTATGTTTATGACAAGTTTTATGATTCTTTATTTATTGTATGCCGTTTCCCAAATAATGGGCCATTGAGCCCTTTGGGAATTTGTTTTTGTTTATTGTTATTTTATGAAAACAAATAGAACTTGAATTTGAAAAACTTATTGAGCTTGAAATTACAGTGAATAAGCTAGCATCAGATTTAATTTGTATAACCAAGCTTCAGTCCCAAAACCTGGATACTCTGAAGATGGCTCATTTTAATGAGTTTATTAAACTCCACCCACATGATCATTACCTTGGTAAAAAAAAGGGTGGGAGGGTAGTGATTTTGTGTCATGATAATTTGTTGCCAAGAGAAGTTAATGTTCCAGGAATAAATGAGTATGATGAAATAATTTGGATTAAAGTTAAACCAAAAGTTCTCCCATGCCCATTAACAAATATTATTGTTGGTAGTTTTTATTATTCACCTGGCCAAAAATTTGTAGCAGTGTAAAGATTTTTTGGAAAACTCCATGCATTGCTTGAGTACCTCCAGTATAAATATCCAGATGCTGGGATCCTACTTACCAGTGACAGAAATGAAATAAATATAAGTCAACTTTGTCAGGAAGCTAATTTAAAACAAATTGTTAATATTCTAACCGCAAAAGGTGGTACTTCCCTTGATGTTATTTGTACAAATATGCATGAATTCTATCAAAGACCCAATTTCCCACCCCCCACTTGGTGGCAGTTACCATCTTATGCGTTTGCTAAATCCAATACAAGGTCTTATCTGCAAGCATAAATTTGATGTATTTAAGTATTTACCAACTACTGATAATGGTCTACTCAATTTTGGTACATGGCTTTCAGAAGAGCAATGGGAAGATGTATTTGCTGCCAACAATTTGAAAAAGAAAGCCAAACTTTCCAAGAAAACTGATCAATGATTATTTAATTCATTTTCCAGAAGTCAAAAAGAAAAAAATGTTCTAATGTTAAGCTGTATATAAATGATTCAATAAAAAGTTTAATCCACCAAAAATTAAGATTGTCCTGTCAAAGAAGAATTGAAGAAGCTAACCTACTAAGAAAATCCATAAGGAAGCAGATTTGGAGAGCTTCAGCTCAGTATTACCATAACAAAGAAAGTGAACTCTTTAAAGCATGGCTGAAGCAGTGGTATAATACAGTCAAGAAAATTAGTGGTAAAACAGTCAAAATGTTGACTACAGCTAACTCATTAAATAAACACCTTGCTAGTATTGTATAAACCCTTCTAGCTCTCTCATGTCATATTCTTCCACCCCTAGCACCAGACCAGGATATCCCTGATGTTGAGGCAGAAATACATAAACTAAAGAGAACTTCAATATGCCCCCTTGACATTCCAATCAATTTAATAAAAGTATTTCCTGATAAGTTATCAAAACCTTCATCAAATATTTTTAATACAATCACTAGAAGTGGTTCATTTCCTAAGTGCTGGAAAAAAGAATACATTAAACCCATACAGAAGAAAGGTGTTAGATTGGATTTTTATGGAATTCGACCAATCACCTTAACACTAATATTCTCTAAACTATATGAGAGTTTTGCAGTAGATTGGCTTAAAACGTGGTCCTTGTACTTATTGATGAACAACAATTTGGAAACATGAAAGGTTTATCAATGACACATTACCTGGCCAGTCCCCTCAATGCTGTATATAAATTACTTGATGAGCCAGATACCTGGCTCAGTCTCCTTTTAAATGACCTCCAAAAAGCTTTTGATCTAGTTAGTCATAATGCGTTAGTTGAAAAATTGCTGAATGAATTTAATGTCCCCCATTTTCTAGTCAATATTATTGCATCTTTTCTGTCAAATAGGAGTTGAGTTGTTAATTATAAAAATGTTTATTCTGATTCACTCCCCATTTCTTGCGGAGTTCTGCAGGGTATGCTTTTAGGTCCTTTACTATTTTTGGTAATGATTAATAATCTTGCTAGTGAATCAGCCAATCGATGGAAGATTGTGGATGACATGTCGTGCTCAAAAAGAGCATAAAAAATATTAAGAGCAGTGCCATGGAGATTCTCCAAGACGTTGCAAGTGAAGCAGCCCAGTCAAAAATGAAAGTGAACTCCCATAAATCTCATATTATGACATTTAGTTTTCTTAAATCAAAGCCATCATTTGTAACCCCAATACCAAATGAAATAATTGTAACAGAAACTAAACTCTTAGTGGTCACACTGACAAGCAATTTGAAATGGGATGCCCACATTTGTTCTATTGTTAAACAGGCTAGTATGTCTCTGTTTCTCCTTAAGCTATTTGCTAAATTTTCGTGCCCAAAAGCACATATCCTCCACTTTATACATCTTTTCCACAGATTGAGCATGCTTGCCCAGTGTGGCATTTCAGTCATATGGTGGATCAGTCCAATAGGCTAGAAATTATCCAGTCGAGAGCCCTGAGAATTATTTACAGTCAGGGCAAAGTGTCTTACATTCTCCTTCACTAGGAATTCCACCTCCCTACCTTAGCAGCTCAACGTGTTACTCTTTGTACCAATTTCGGAAATAATCTGCGTTTTAACCCACCCTTTAAATGTATGCTCCCAATCCATTATTGCCCTCCAATCAAACCTTGATCAAAAGTACAAAAAATCCCAGTTTTAAATCCTATTAATGAAAGAACTGAGCGCTACAGAAAGAGCTTTGTGCCAGCGTTTGTTGATATCATGAATAAATGAAATTTATAATGCATCATGTTAATGTATCATTTATATTGTTAATGTGTTAAGTTTTGTTAGTTTCATTTTATTCATTGTACTCACTGTATTTGACAGGCCAGTTTGACTGACAGTCTATCACTGTAGGCAATGTTTTAATATTTCACTTATATGCTTATGAAGACTAGCTGACTGAAGGCAACAAGTTCGTTATTTTTATGTTGTGAGAGTTTCCTTGGTAATAAAGTACTTCTATTCATACACTCATTTTTATTCATTTTACTTATGCTACTTACTTTTTACTTATGTACTTATGTTTGTGTACTTATGTACTCATTTTTATTCATTGTACTCATTTTTATTTGACAAGCCAGTCGGGCTCATTACTGTAGGCTATGTTTATGTATTGAACTTATGTGCATATGTTTTTTTTATATGCAATGTAGGCTAGCTGACAGAAAGCAACAAGTTTGGCAGTTTTATGTTGTGACAGTTTGCATGTTAATAGAGTACTATTCACAAATCCAACATTTTGAAAGCAGATAAACTAGGTAGTTTACAATCTTTCCTTGAGTTTTGTGGGGGTATGGCATCCCTAGAGGTATTACTATTAGACTTTGTGGCCCTTTGAATAAAATTACTTTTCAAAATATTTATCAGTGTAAAGCAAAGCACTTAAAATGGCAAGAGGAGGGAGATTTTTTGCCTTCCATTCCTTTTCAACTTCCCTCTTAACACGATCATAAATTTCCAACAGAATACTTTTAGCCATTCTTTTGATTAGGTATTGCTATTGTACCCTTTTGGCAACTCTTCTGCATGCAGTGGGTTTTGATTTTGTTTGAAATTGTTCTCAATGCTTTCTAAAGGTTTGACCTTTATACCCTTGGATATGATTTTCTTCATAATACACTGACATTGTTAAGGAGAGTGGTAGGTCTTTATTTAAGAGGGGTGGGGGTACATTTCAATTAGGATTATGGAGGGATGGGTGTTTGTTGTTAGGGAGGGGGCAGATGTCTCAAAAAGTGAATTTTAATGTCCCTTTGAATTTTTACAGCCACTCCTTTCATATGAAGTGCCTTTGAGAAAAAATAATAAGTAAATAATAAAACATTGAAGCCTTAAGTCTCTTTACTGTAGGCAATGCTATAGCATATGTCTGACTTAAATCGGTGAGTAGAACTTTCAATATCCTTTCTAAGGATCATTCAAAATTACCCAGGGGTTATATGGGAGGAGTGATTTCCTTGAAACAAAAATTGGACCTAGTACCTAAGTAGGCAGTCTGCATTAATCTATAGGGACAAAATTCTTGCCTATTGTAATTTTGGAATTGCCTTTTATTTATTTTGCCTTGGTTTTGGTTTCAGTCTTTTATCTGTCTCATTACAGTTTGCTTCAAAAGGTTAGGTGTTTTGTGTTTCATATCTACCTTTTTTCAATGCTGAAGGTTGCATGATAAAGGTGTTCTGCCAAAATATCTGCTATGTGTTTTTGGTTCTTTTCCACAGGCTGACAATTACCCTTCTTTTTTTGTCATAATTTCCTAGGCATAGTTACTAAAGACCATATACAGTTTGGCTTATTTTATTTTTTCAATTTGCTTTATTTGGCATAATAATTATAATGTTTAGAAAGGGTATTGAAAGCAAATATCTTTTAGTTCAACTCTCTGCAGGGAAAAATTATAAAATGCTGAAAAATACTGTGCTTTAAAACATTATAAACTACTCATATGTCATTTCTAGAAGTATATCACTTTACTTTACCCCCTCTGTCCTACTAGACAAATATGTAGCCCAAATTATATATATACTCAGTGAATTTTTAATAGCTTGACTCTTTTGTTCTTATTAGTCTAACAGTAAATAAATTGGAGGAAGAAAAGAGTCACACTATAGAAAGTTCATTGAGTATACATGACTCAGGCTTTGTATTTATCCATTGGTGTAGTTCAAAGTAATGCACTTTTAGGAACGTAAGTAAGTATTTTAGAATGTTCTGAAGTAGTTTCTAGATTTTTATAGTGTTTCTTTATGAAGAGCTGAACCACTAAATATTTAGTGCATTGGATAGAGAATCAATTGGTAGCCTATATGTTTTTTTTCTGGTTTCTGCCATATGCCATACTTTTATTGCAAGTTTTAAGGCTTCCACTTGAATTCTTAGTTTGTTCATATTAGCAAATGGTTTGAAGTATCAGTAAAAGTACATTAGCAAACCCACAGATTGGGATATGGTTAATTTCCTAATCAGATTAGAAAAAGCAAATACCATTCAACTCCCCATTCTGTCCTCTTTCCAAAGTAGTGAACCATCACTACTTTCACCATTACATCCCAGCCTACTCCTTACTAATGCTTGTATCTCACACATTATACGTACTATAAAAGAATTCATAATATTGGTTTGAAAACAATTCATCCATTATTTCAAATCAGTTCTGTAAGATATGTAACCAAACACAATAGAAGGCAATAATTTTGAATTCTGATGTTTTTTTTTATGATGAGATGATCAATCATCAATAGTAAATCTATATATATATATATATAAATAAGTTGTCTGTATGTCTGTCGAGTGACGTCATTATAAGGATTGAGCTGTATGTAAACTGAAAAAGAAAAAAAAACTGAAAAATAAAGGAGAAAAAGAAAAAAAATGAAATCTATATATATATATATATATATATATATATATATATATATATATATATATATATATATATATATATATATATATATATAAATAAGTTGTTTGTCTGTCTGTCCGCATATGACGTCTAAATTATTTCACAGGTTTTAGGTCCGAGAGGTTCCAGATTCAAATCTTGAATACAAAAAAAGAAAAAAAACTAAAAAAGGTAAAAACCACAAAAAAAATAAAAAGAAACTACTAAAAAAAACTAAAATAGCTAAAAAGCTAAAAAAAAGATAAAAAATTAAAAAAGAAAAAAAAACTAAAAGAGGTAAAAACTACAAAAAAAAACTAAAAAGAAAAAAAACTCAAAACTAAAAAAGAAAACAAAAACTGAAAAATAAGGGAGAAAAAGAAAAAAAAACTAAAAAAGGTAAATATATTCAAGCCGAAGTAGCTGAGTTGGTAAAGCGTTATGTTCCAGGTTTTAGGTCCGAGACGTTCCAGGTTCGAACCTCGGCTTTAGCATTAATACAAAAGAAGAAAAAAAAACTAAAAAAGGTCAGACTGGGACGGTCTTACCTTGACCGGGGGGAATATAAATGACGACCGGGACACTCAAAGAGAAATTACACACCGGGACACAAATGACGACTGGGACGTATGTATCGACTGACGTCATGTTTGTGTATCGACTGACGTCATGTTTGTGTGTCGACTGACGTCATGTTTGTCGACTATAAATGACGACTGGGACACAACTACGACGGGGACGCCGGGGGTACAGGGGGGATATATAAATGACGATGGGGACACAGGGAATGTTTGATTAACAATCACCATCAACAAAGTTCAAGGGCAATCATTAGAATAATGAGGTATGGATCTGAATACGGATTGTTTTTCCCATGGGCAATTATATGTTGCATGTTCAAGAGTCGGTAAACCTGATAATCTATTTATATGTTTTATATGTAGGTGGGACACAGGGACACAACTACAATGGCGCGCAACTAGTATGGCGGGTAACGACTTATGCGCGGGGGGGGGCTTGAGGGGTGCGAAGCGCCCCCCCAACTAGGTGTTGGGGTGGCGCGAAGTGCCACCCCAACAGCTAGTGACACTATATAACTGACTGATGGAGGTAGTAGCAACTTTTGTGGATTTTACTTATTGCCACAAGGACAAATAGACAAGATCACATGTAGAAATATGGTGTTTTAACTAGGGAATTATAATCCTCAGGTCAGTGAAAATAGGGATAGATGATATCTTAGCCTTGGTAAATTTGGTGTAGGAAAGCAAAACATTACTGATTGTACCCTGCTGTAATTTTGTTGGTACAACAATCTAGTCATCCTAAATTCAGTATTTGGTCATAACAAGCATATAAATCGAAATCGCACGTATTTTGATAAGATGGCCAACCTTGTTGATTATGTTACTGAAAATTGACAACTGGCAGGATCAATACAAACACTAAGGTACATAGGATACTGTTGTTGATGCTAAAAGCGAAAATTACAATCTGGTAGTGTCTAGGCTTAATTTAAAGCTGAAATTTAGGAAATGTACCCACATTCCAAGAAGCTATAACATTGGTAGACACCTAGATAAGAATTTGATCTTAGCTCTTAAGCCACATAAATACTAATAATCAATGTTTGTTTCCACATTTTCTTGTCATGTCAAATTTAATGAAACATTAACATGTTGTTATTTTAATTCAAATTTTTGTCACACACTTTTAACATGCTCTTTTTCTATTTAGAATAATGGGATCTGAAGGCTTGTTAGATCAATTCAGAAGAACGCAAAGATATGAAAAGCCTTTTCAGGTGAGACCTCTGGTTGATCTAAACTTTTCATCTTGCTACTAGTATTATTAATAGTCTGCTTTTAAATGTAGCTGTTCTATTCCACACTTTTATACAGCTTCTCAATTTTAGACAATTGAGGCGTGCAGACTCTTCCAATGATGTGTGGAAAGGATCTCAATGGAAAATTATGACTTTTGTGATAGTTCATGTCCCTTCTTCCTCCCATAAGAAACGCTCTTGTATTGTTACTTCTAAAACCACCAATGCATTTACTTTTGATATTAAAAATCAGAATGCATTCTCTGCATTGAACAAGTTTTAGTCAATGTTCTTTTGTTTTGTAAATCAGGTGATTGCGCATAGTTTGTTTTGAATGAAAATAAATAAAATATATGACTCCTAGCATACAAAACTCAATCAAAAAGGGATATTCAACTATGCAAATTTAAATATACAGGATTTCTGGTGTATTACTGAAGCCATCCTGACCTCCATTCTGTGGACACCTTTTAGCAGATGTGTTTTAGCCAACCATTTTGTTGAAGATATCTTTTCATGTTCTGTTTTTTTTTAATATGTTTAAATAAATGTGCATCAAGGTCATTTATGAAGACTTCTATCTTGTTGTCTTAAAAAAAAAGTTTATGTCTTTTTATAAATAATTTTTACTTTGTCTTGTATGTAGCAACATATACAGACCACCATGAAGGCCCTTTCACCTCTTAGGGGTTGAATAAGGACCAGAAATGATGGCTGGTATGGGCACCCCAAAACTAATAGATTATCTTGTTCTTTAAAATGTTGAGAATTTGGTTACAGATTGTAAATTCTGTTTGACAGGGGAGAAGTGCTCACCAACAGACTAAAAGTTGTCTTAGATTTTTGCATCCTAGCAATGTTGCTTTAAAAATCTTGAACTATTTATGGAGGATACAGACTCAAGCAAAATGCACTGTAAGTTTTCATCAGAAGCAGGTGATACTTGTTTGCTTTGCTTCCTCACTTTTGTAGATTGAAAATTCTTTACTGATTTTGGTTCAAATAAGCTGTAACATACTCACCAAATCAGTTTACAGCTTGGATTTACCTTGTTTTCTGCTTTGTCGGTGTTTGAACTTTTTTGCACTGCACCATCGAAGTTCTGCATCTTAGACTTGGATTCTTTATACCCTGAATCAGTGCTTAGCTCATTTTTGCACCATTTATAGACTGGATTTTTCTTTAATCCAAATTAGGACTCTGCTAGTTCTGCACCAGACCAAAACTACCTGATCAAAATTTTAAACTAGCAATTTCTTTGAAAATAGTCAAAAGGATCAATTAACATGCCTCTAGGGACTGCATGACCCCCACAGGGACTGGGGTAAGGGCTGTAAATAATGCAAATTACGGATTGTTACCAGATATGTTTTTATAACGGAAAAGGTGGTCTTTTGTGAAGCTTGATTAGGAATTGATTTGAAACTGCTAGGGGTTTGTGTAAAAATTATTACACATTTGTTTTTATTCGTCTGGAGGGGTATGGAGGGCCTGAAAAGTTTTTTTGTCAGTTTTAAGTAAGTAGGCTAGTTGTAAACCAAGAAAAAGCTAATATACAAAAAAAATTCAGGATAGCCCCCCCCCCCCTCAAAAAAGTGGCCTAAACAAAAAATTTCTTGATTGGCTTCAAACTTACATCTTTTATGCTAAGGGTACACCAATGCATTAGAAAAAAAAAACAGGGCAACAAAATGCCAAAAACTTTTTTCGATAGTCATTTGTATGGAAGGGTGATTGCAAGAAGGATTTGAGAGTTTCAGTACTGATCTTGAAGTTTAAAAGTGATACGAGAGTAACAAACCTTCTTCCATGCCCTTTTGTTTTATTTGACCTTTGCCTTAGATCCTTGTGATATTTGGATCAACATTTGGAGATGGCCATTTTGCACAATCACATCGAAAGGTCTAATTATTATGGCTTTGGCGTTGTCAGTCACCCCCATAGTCTGAGTGGCTTGTGGTCCTTATCTAAGTGAAGCACTCAATGCTTGCTGATAAATTTTAGTAGAAAAGGTGGTTTTGGTTGGTTTTGGATGTTTGATCAGTTAGCAGCTTTTAGGGAACATTTGCCAAGCCAAGATTTCTTGAGTTTTCTAGGGTTATGCTCTGGAAACGATGCACGTATCTGAGTAAATTAACAGGCACCATGTGAATCCAAGGCTCGAGAGCTGAACCAAAACCCTCAGAGTGTTGGATGATCAAGTGAATCACGAATTTTGACTTGGGGAAGAGGGAGAGGTAGATCGCGAGACACTTAGTTTGTCTAGGTCATATAAACCACATATCTGTAATGTCTCAGGAATAGCTTGGGGGCAAAGTTATACCTTTCAGATGCTATGGGAGAAAGGAAAGGGGAGAGTGGGGTAAGTGGATCCCAAATTCTCTGATGGGGGAAGGGGAGGGTGTTAACCAATTTTTGCCTCTAATACACCGAAAAGTTTTTGCACAATAAGCTGCTATTGGACTGATAATCTATGCACAGTTAAAACAGATTATGTATTGCCATGTTATCAAAATGCCAGCATTTCAGTAGAAACGAACTAAATCAAAGGCAGTATATGCATCAGTGTTATCAAAATACCATTTCTACAAAATCTCGTGAAAGGGTCGGGGTATGAAGCTAAAACTCTCAGGTAATAAAGAAAAAGAAAGGGGGAAGACAGTGGGTATTAGAAGTTAAATATAGGAAATGGTGTAGCTAAGCATGTTATGTCTCTGATCCTTCTGAACTTTTTGCACTCTAATCGTCTATGGAAATCAGAATCTATTTACGTCTAAGTAGCAATGTAAATCCATCAACAGTATGTGATGCCAGCTTATCAAAATAACAAAGCTCTAACTTCTCGCGAATGGCTTTTGGCAATTTGTAACTTCCAGGGATTTTTGTTGTTTTTTTTGGAGGGAGAAGGTAAATGAACCTCGAGTGTTAATTTGGACAAGAGGGTGGGCTAAAAAAAAAAAAAAAATGTCCACTTAAACATTTGTGTACCATAGACTTCTATTTGTTTACAATTAAGCATTGAGGTAAATCGAAAGATTTTGTTTTGCCAGGGGATTAAGACGGTTTATCTGCAATATCTTGGGAGTGGCTTTGGGGTTCAAATTGAAACTCTCGGCGTGTGCTTTGGGAGGGAGGTGATTAAGTAGACCTCGAATCCAGAATTAAGAGGTGGGGTAGGTGGGAATGTTTTATATTTTTTTGTCTCTAATCGGTTCAAATTTTTTTTACTTTGAGCCCTTGTTTGACTACGATCTGTTTCCGTTGGTGTGAGAATGTGACGTTCCATAACCGTGCATTATCAGGTTTTCAAAACAGTGTCTCAGTATTGCCTCAAGAACAGCTTGGGGTATAGACTTGAAATTTTCAAGGGGCCTTGGCTATGTGACCCTTGAAATTGGACTTGGGGGAAGAGGCAAAGGCTAATAAAAAAAACATTTAGCCTATCGAGACTATCGAAATGACATATGTGTAATGTTTTGGGTACAACTTGTGAGGATTGATCTGAAATGTTTAGAGTGTTGAGGGGGAGGAGATGGCGAAGGGACTTCGAATTGTGTGTTTAAAGGAAGGGGTGTGGGTGCCAACAGATGCAGGCCTCTGGTCTACCTAAAAAAAATTGGGCGTTGTTAGACCCAGTGAAGCTTTAAATCTATTCTTGGTTATGTAGTGAAGTAAATCAAAAGACGGTTTTTTCCTCCAGGCTTTCAAACAGTGTACCGCTATCTATAACATTTTGGGAATAACTATGGGATTGGCTTCAAAATTTCAAGGAGTGTTTGGGGAGGATAAGGGGACTCAACATATTATGTTCAGAGAAATGGATAAGAGCACCAAAACATTTCGAACAAAAACTGGCCAATAACATATCCTGAGCTGAACAGGGAATAGTTCCTTCAGGCGATTTTTGACTCAGTAAAAATACAAGTATCTGGACTCAGACAAAATCCTTTCATCATCAGCACAAATTACTTGCCAAAACATAATTCACCGAGTAGCTATCACAGTTGCATGTTCTAACGGGCGAAAAACTTTAATGAAAGCCTCTATGTTGGACCACTCATTGCTATGGAATTTGAGCTCTCCAATTTTACTGTTACGAAGGCTTGAGTTGAAGATGTCACGCAGTGGCTCTTTTTGAGCACAATACTTTTCTATTATAGTAATACTCCTATTCCATCGTATGATAGATGGACTAAGATTTTATGTCTTGCAGAAAGATTAAAAAAGATTTTGGGATTAGGAAAATACATTCAGGAATCTGATTCGTATTTTACAAGTGCTTCTTCTCGTGTCAATACTTCACTATTTGTCTAGGTACTGAGATCTCACTATTGCCGCCAAGATATGGATCGTTTAGTCTTGATCTACTATCATCATCAGCACAACAGTCGGTTCATCCAGTTTCTTCAGAGAGCTATACGTACCAAGACTAACCAAAAATGAAATTCGAATTCGACTGCTTTAATGATAAGACTGCTTTAATATTGGATGAATTCTCAGAACATGTAAGGACAGCACTAATCGCTAGATGGGAAATATCGTAAATCTGATAAAAGTTGCTGGACTGTGCTGCGATGCTATTCGCAGTCGAAACACGGAAAACAAAGAAGAATGGGTTTATGTAAAACAGAAACAGCGAAACGTGGCAAAAAAAAAGGAACAGAAACAATAGTGAAAAAATGTCTATATTGTGTTTGATTTGTTTTTCAGTTTTTTCTGATAAAAAGAACAGAAAACGGTAGGGAAAAGAAACAGAAACAGTGATGACCCTATTCCAAGGTAATTAGAACGGCCTAAGAGACCTTAACAACAACAATTTTGGAACAAAATGTGGCTAAAGCCAAAGAAATGTGATTCTTTGTTATTTTTTTTTTATCTGCTGTAAAATTTCTGGCAGTGTAGACACCTCAATTAAAATTTAGTACAAACGGAATCTCTTTCCAGACGAAAAATAAATAAATAAGAAAAATAAGGAAACAAGTTTGGTTGCTCTGATTTGGGGGGGTCCTTTTTTCTCCCTCTCTCTAAGCAACACAACAAGACTCTTTTTAATAAATGACCCTGGCATTAATTTATTTAAACAAACAAAGTGTTTCAGCAAAACATTACGATCAAACAGTTCGTGGTAACGAACTGTAGTAAGGAGCGACCCTGCTCAATATTAACCAAAACTCTAAAAAATTGAATTTTGATATCAATAGCTACATCAAAAGAATCGCATTTTAATGCTAATTTTAAATATATAAGTTTCATCAAGTTTAGTCTTACCCATCAAAAGTTACGAGCCTGAGAAAATTTGCCCTATTTAAGAAAATAGGGGGAAACACCCCTAAGAGTCGTAGGATCTTAACGAAAATGACACCATCAGATTCAGCGTATCAGAGAACCCTACTGTAGAAGTTTCAAGCTCCTATCTACAAAAATGTGGAATTTTGTATTTTTTGCCAGAAGACAAATCACGGGTGC
This sequence comes from Artemia franciscana, assembly GCF_032884065.1. Lineage (NCBI taxonomy): Eukaryota > Metazoa > Arthropoda > Branchiopoda > Anostraca > Artemiidae > Artemia > Artemia franciscana. The sequence goes on from NC_088873.1 coordinate 26,518,466, forward strand.
GTGTTTATTTGTTTGTTTTTTTTTTCTTTTTCCCAGGGGACATCGTATCGACCAAGTGGTCCTAGAATGTCGAAAGAGGGCTCATTCTAACGGAAATGAAAAGTTCTAGTGCCCTTTTTAAGTGACCAGAAAAATGGAGGACATCTAGGCCCCCTCCCACGCTCATTTTTTCCCGAAGTCAACGGATCAAAATTTTGAGATAGCCATTTTGTTCAGAATAGTCGAAAACCATAATAACTATGTCTTTGGGGATGACTTACTCCCCCACAATCCCTGGGGGAGGGGCTGCAAGTTACAAACTTTGACCAGTGTTTACATATAGTAATGGTTATTGGGAAGTGTACAGACGTTTTCAGGGGGATTTTATTTTGTTTGGGGGTGGGGCTGATGAAAGGGGGCTATGTTGGAGGATCTTTCCTTGGAGCAATCTGTCATTCCTCCTATTTATTCTAGGATCTTTCCTTGGAGGAATCTGTCATGGGGGAAGAAAAATTCAATGAAAAGGGTGCAGGATTTTCTAGCATTACTATAAGAAAACAATGAAAAATAAACATGAAAACTTTTTTCAAATGAAAGGAAGGAGTAGCATTGAAACTTAAAACGAACAGAGATTATTACGCATATGAGGGGTTCTAATACTACTTTAGCATAAAGAGCGAGGTATTTAGGAGGAGATAAATACCTTGCTCTTTATGCTAAAGTATTTTTAGTAATTTCAACTATTTATTCTACGGCCTTTCTGATTCAGGGGTCATTCTTAAAGAATTGGGACAAAACTTCCGATTTAGTGTAAAGAGCGAGGTATTAACGAGGGTACAAACCCCCTCGTATACATAATAAAAATATAAGGTTATGAACGTTTGTTACGTAAGTTAATTCTTAAGTTACATATATTTTTTACTAATAAAAACGTTCGTTAAAAATCAAAAGTTCTAGTTGCCTTTGTAAGTAACCGAAAAATTGGTGGGCAACTAGGTCTCCTTCTCCACCCCTTATTTCTCAAAATCGTCTGATCAAAACTAAGACTAAGCCATTTAGCCAAAAAAGAATTAATATACAAATTTCATTTTAATAATTTATGTGCGGAGAGCCAAAACCAAACATGCATTAATTCAAAAACGTTCAGAAATTAAATAAAAAAAACTAATTTTTTTTAGCTGAAAGTAAGGAGCGACATTAAAACTTAAAGCGAACAGAAATTACTCGGTATATAAAATGGGTTGTCCCCTCCGCAATCCCTCGCTCTTTACGCTAAAGTTTGAATGTTTGCCACAATTCTACTTTTTAAAACAATTAAAAGCTTTAGCGTAAAGAACGAGGGATTGCGGAGGGGACAACCCATTTCATATACGGAGTAATTTCTGTTCGTTTTAAGTTTTAATGTCGCTCCTTATTTTCAGCTAAAAAAACTAGTTTTTTTTATTTAATCATTTAATAAGCTGGTGGGTTAAGATTCGTGTATATCTCAGAGTACCTTTGGGACTGGGGTCAGGGCAGCTTTGTTTATATAAAAGCCCAAAACCTACGCAAATTTTCGATTCATATGAACAATAATTCCTCTCTCCCTCCGTGTAAAGTTCTGTAGAAAAACTGTTGTTCAACATTTGTAGCACAAAATCGCTTCTGATCTAAAATTTTGACTGAACAGTAAAATTTTGTCCAAAAAAACATTTCTCTTAGTATGAACAATAATAAGACTATCAATCAGTTTGTTGTAACGAACTTTAAGTGAAGAGTGGTTCGGCACAATAGTAACCGAAACTAAAAATGTAACTTTGATAAGAATAGATACATAAATAAATAGTTTTCTGTGTGGATTCCAAATATACAAAATTTATTTAAGTATAATAATATTAACTCCCAGGAAGTAATCTAATTAAGTATTAAACACACTGACCTAAATCTGAATCGCTTCCTGTAATGCAAACAATGCTCTTGCCTTTAGAAGGTTTAGGTGTTGGCAGGCCTACTCCTTTTTTTAGCAGTTTATGTTCGTTTTAAGTTTGACCTCGTTACTCATTTTAACTTCTGTGTGTTTAGGGTTTTTTGTATTCATCTATAGCAGTGTCTATGATATTCTTGTTTTGTTTGTCCATACATTTTGTGTTTTATTTAATCTTTGATCGTAATTTCTGTTCGTTTTAAGTTCGAATTATTTTAGAATTATTTCTCCTCATCCTAGGTTTTAATATGGCCTTTGACTTTTCCATGAAAAACTTCTTTTCCTAACCTAACCTGACAATTGGCCATGACTTGACTTTTCCCACAACTATTTCCTTTTCAATTCAAAAATCAGCGGACTCGGTCCAGGCCTTCGGCCTCGACCTCGATTGTAGAAAAAAGCCAAGACAGATTGTCCAATTAAATGGGCATCAAGTCAAGGTTAATTTTACCCTTTTGATTGCCGTTGTTACTGTCTCCCACTTATGCTACACCTCTCATGCATGTCACTGCACAATGTCGAACTAGAGTAAACCTTTGTTCGAGGGTCTCCCCGGGGAACACACGCTGGTTGACAGTAGTTTACTTGAAAATTTTCCTCTCATGCATGCCACTCCACAATGCCAAACTAGAGTCAACCTGTTGAGGTTCTACCTTGCCTTTTCGCAATTATAATTGCCAAATTGACAATTATGATTGACAATTGTCGATTATAACTGATGAAGGCAAATTGTCTAATTATAGTCCAATTTGCCTATATATAAATTATTTTTTGATCAATCACACTTAGCCTGTTGTTGCATCAAGTCAGTACCGAGTCATTTTGCAGTGTGGACGTGGCTCAATTTTATACTGAATATTTACCTCCAATAATGCAGTAAAAAAAAATATGGTAAATGTTTTATGGAAAATACTAAGTTTTCCCATAATTCCGTTTTTAATAAGATGCAATAGCCTATGGTACTTCTCTATTAAAATTTATCTATGAAGAATGGGTCTTTAGTTTAATCTAGTCCTTGGTTGTGCGCAGGTTATGTCCCTCGCTTGAAGACACATGCTTGAACCTAGCGATAATTATGAGTGACATTGCTCTTTTAAAAATTTTAATCCGATGCCATGGGTTGCGATTTAGCAGAAGTGACACGCGAGGGGTGTGGTTGACCTCTGATTGCTTTCGCTCTTGAGAACACTATAACATTTGATTTCCGATTGGATGAACCTCCTCCCAATTTTCTTCGATTGGCCGTTGTATACAAATTGGTTGGGGAAAAGAAAAACAGGTTACACAGGGGAGACTCATTGTTCTTTACCTAGCAAGGCTACCGTGTTAACTCTAGGGAAATTAGTAATTATTTTACAAACCATGTTGGTCCAAAACGGTATCCTATAATAACAATATTTATCAGGTGGCATTGTTTATAGCAATAGTAATTTTTCCATCTGATAGTGCTAAATTGCAAACGAAATACTTTACTACATTCTTGTAGAGAGGGAGCTCTGTATTTTCTAGGTAGGGTGTAACGACAATAGCTTGCTTTATCATTGAATATCTTGAAACCATTTGCGAATTTTGTAGATTTATGGAGAACCCGATCTAAAATAAACACTTAATTTCAAATATTCTCTACAGTTTTAAGCTCGGCGTGATCAATATTAGAGTCTTAGGTGGTTAAGCAAAAAGTAACGTCTTATATAACTTTTTTTTTTTTTTTTTTTTTTTTTTTTTTTTTTTTTTTTTTTTTTTTTTTGTCCCCTGTTTGGAAGGTATGATTTTTAGAAACTAGAGGTTCATTGAATCGAAAATTGAAAGTCTTCTTTAGGAGGGTTGAAAGTAATTGGGGAGCAACAAGTCCCCTCTCGTGTCGTTTTTACCTTTAGCCATCCCCCAGCACCCCATGGAATCAGACCTAAGTTGAAGATTTTCATTCTCCTTATTGTGATACAGATCAAGTGAACAATAAGAAAATGATTGCTATGGCTTGACAATACTTGTTTTATTTGTTTCAGTCCCGTCAATTTGGGCAATCCCCCTGGGATTTCTTTCACTCCCCCTAGATTTTGAAAAATGGCTGTTTTCGTTGTGCCTTTTCGCAATACCGTTTTTGGTACTTTCATTAAGAAAATCGAATAAACAAAAAATAGCCCCTTACCCTACACTCCAAAACATACATTTTTGTCCCCTCCCCTAATATCCGTGAATTAACCCTAGTAGTCTTTTTTTATATAGCAGTATCATACGTTTGGGATAACCAACTGTAAGTAAGAACGATTCAAGCTAATACTAGCCGAAACTTGCGTCAAATTCAGTTGGTAAAACAAAGAAGCAGGCTAATTATGTGAAAAATAAATGGGTTTTTGAAAATCATAAAAAATTTTAAATTTGGGAAGGGATTCCGTCTTAAGGCCCCCCGCGTACATGTTTAGGTGGAAATGAGCATACAGAGCTTTCCGGGGTGGGTGATATCTTTTGGGCGGATATGGGGGACTACTTTGCTTAAAAACAAAGAACAAGTAAATTCTTAGGAACATTTGGGATATTATAGGAAAAAGTATAAACATGTCAAGATTTCAAGTGGGTTAAGAGAGATCCAAAGGCCTCCTCTCGCTTACTTGCCTAGTGTGAACCATCACTGTGTCAATCGTTTAAATTTTCCTTCAGACATTATTGTACCTTTTTAAAACGAAGCTAAGTGTGTAATTCTATATTTTTTGGAATTAGGAAAGTAAGTTCTAATCTAGCTTCGGGTACAGTTTTCACTCACATTTGTATTTTCTCTAATCTATTATGCAAAAAAAAAGTGCTGAACAAAAAAAATTTAGCCTACGAATCTGTAAAGCTAATAAAGAACGAAACTCCCCTCAGGTCCCAGTCTGAGCCTGTATGGGACCTGGGCTTAGGTATTCCCCCTCCCCTCACCGTTGCCTCCATTTGCTCCCATACTATTCCTTTGTGCTGAAAATGTTACTTCAAGATGGATAGATGGATATCCACAGAAAAACATTGCGTCTATTTTGTTGCTGACAATTTGTTATCTTATACTGTTGGTTGACATTCCGATCAAAATCCAAGGGGGGGGGGTTCGGACTTTCAAATATTTGCTTTCCTTGTGTGATCGATTTTCTTCTTTCATTTTTCTTTTCCCTTTTTTCAATGTCTAAATATTTCGAAAGTGAATATTAACTTGAATAACGAAGATTCTTATATTTTTATTTCTAGACCCGAAGGCGAATAAACCACGAGCGATGCAAAGCTATATACAATGAAGACATGTCAAGGAAAATCCAGTTTCTAATGAAGGTTAATAGAGTTGACCCTTATCCTGGGTGTTAGAAATAGTGTTAGATATTCTTGTTTTAAACGTCACTTCCTTGTATTCATATAGTTCGCTTTCGTTAATAAAGGAAACATAAGCTCAAGCGCAATTTTCGGAGGCTAGACTTCGAACAAAACTAGCTTTCAAGGTAGCTGTGCTCAGTGTTATAAAGTGGGGGCTAAGAGCTTGTTCAAAATAAAATTGAAGAGCGAACGCAAGTTGGGTGTATCAACAGGATTTGTTTTAGAATACTCTTAAGAGAATGTACTGGAAAGGTTGCAAAGTGCCAGATAAGGGTAAAAACTCTTGAAATAGCTCAAGGGAAAAAAATTGCTTGCAATCAATGCAACAAGGTAGTAGAAATAGGCGCATAAGCCAATCAAACCATTGCGAAGAAATCGTCAAATTGAAGGTCCAACTAGCATACTTGGTTTTCAAGTCTGGTCAGTGCCTTCCAGTAGAGAAAAAGCTACACATCCTCGCTAGGCCGCTACGATGACTGCTAAATTTTATCGGCATAGGTAATTTATGATGGCACTGGAATAATACAACGTCAAAATTCCTCTCTCGTGTATAAATAAAACGACTTGAACAGCTGTTTGGGCACAGCAGAAAGTTTAAAACAAAGGCTATTATGTAAGATTTGATAGCGCACCGGTAAGAACGCTTGTAAGCCTGCTTCTGCGATAACTTAAATTCAAATCTTATAAACGACAAATTTTGGTCTTGGATAGGAATAAAAACTTTTCAGTCGTAATGAAGACTAAAAAGTAGAAAATGATAAATATTAAAAAAAAAGTTTTCAAAATGGACTAAAAAGTAGGACAAATTGTTTTTTTTTTTTTTTAATCAAACAGGTCGTGGAAACGAACTGTAAATAAGGAGTGACCCGGCTCGATAGTAAATGAAACTGTAATAAATGAAATTTTGATACCAATAGATAAGTCAAAAGCTACGGGCTTGAGAAAGTTTGCCTTATTTTTGAAAAAAAGGAAAAGCACCTCCTGAAAGTCATATAATCTTAAAGACAATCACACCATCAGATCCTTATGTAGAGGTTTCAAGCTCTAGCTGCAGAAATATGGAATTTTGTATTTGTCGCCAGAAGAAAGATCATGGATGCGAGTTGATCGTATCGACCCAGTGGTCCTAGCATATCGTGAAAGGGCTTATTTGAGCGGAAATTCAAAGTTCTAGTACCCTTTTTAAATGAAAATAAATTGGAGGGCAACTAGGCCCCCTCCAACGCTCATTTTTCCCAAAATCATCGGATCAAAATTTTGGGATAGCTATTTTGTTCAGCATAGTCGGAAAATTTAATAACTCTTTCTTTGAGAATGACTTAATCCCCCACAGTCCCCGGGGGAAGGGCTGCAAGTTATGAACTTTGCCCATTCTTTACATATAGTATTGGTTTTTGGGAAATATACAGACGTTTTAGGGGGGGAGTATTTGGTGCATACGGGAGGAGGGGGTTGGCGGTTACGTGGGATGATCTTTTCATGGAGGATTTTTCATTGGGGAAGATAATTATTCCATGAAGTCCCAGCATTATCAAAAAAACATCAGAAATTAAATTAAAAGGACAAGTTTTTTCAACTGAAAGTAAGGAGAAACATTAAATCTTAAAACGAGCATTAATTATTTCGTATTTGAGGGGGTTCGCCCTCTCGTCAAGGCCTCGCTCTGTACGCTAAAGTTTTTTTTTTAGTTCTTTCAAATTTATTGTAATTAAACGCCTTTTGTGATTCAGGGGTCATTGTTAAAGAGTTGTAACAAAATTCGAACTTTAGCGCGAAGAGCGAGTCATTAAAGTCATCAATTAAAAAAAAAAATCAGAACTATATAGTAAGTCTATATCCTTATGACTCTTGTTTATAGTTTCGAAATAATTATTCTCTTGAGTCTATTTTTTTTAGATCGCAATCAAAATTCAAATTTCTTGCGATTTTTATATAAAATTTCAAGGTCAGGTGTAAAAAAGTTCTTGGCGAGTACAAGATAAAAAACCCAAAGAAGACAAAAGTCAGGCACAACACAAAAGACTCGAACTTCGTATTCTGTTTGTGTCGTAGGAAGTGTCAAAGAATTCAAACTGGTAACAAAATTTGTGTGCCTTGGGAGCCTATCATCATCAAACCGTTCCTACTGCGATGAAACAAAACGAGAACTTTCCTTGAAAAACGCAAGTTTCAACGAGTGGCTCCCCTCTTAAAAAGCAAGCGCCTTTTTATGTAGCTGAAAAATTACTTCCCGATTTCTTTATGACGCCTTTTGTCTATGAACGCTGTGTCTATGAAAGTCTATGAACTTTTGGATACATAATCGAGGGCAAACATAGAATTCGATCCATGAGGCGAAGACAAAGTCTCAAAGGAAGATTTCTGAGAGTAACTAATCCTGCAGGCTACAATTTTTTAAGATAGCGTGACTACAGCAATTAAGGTGACCTGGTCACGTACATGGAATGCAGGAATTGGACTTGCCTAAAACTACCTTGTAACAAAGTTTTTCTGGCAGACGCATTCCTTGAAGACCTAGGAAAAGGTATTATGGTAACTTGGCAAGGGGTATGTTATGTATTTAAAAAAAAGGTTACCTCACATTGGAAACTAATCCGTGAAAGTGCTAGGGAGATGGCCCCAATGCAACCCAAAAGTATGTTCGTGACCTATCAACAGAATGTTTGGACATTATTGGTAGCTATAGATCTAGCACGTTGATTTCTGCCTATTGAAGGAATTGCAGGGTTAAGTACCATTCTGTTCTGCCAAGAGAAGAGGTGGCTTTAATGTTTTAAGTTTCTGGTGAGAGTGCCTTTAAAAATTCTTGAAATTCATGCTAAGAGGTATGCGCTCTTTAAAATACTATTTAAAAGACTACTTTCTTTTGTTCTTTTCTACATTTCTCAACTTTCTTTCTGGTTGAGAGAAAGTATAAATATCAGGTTACTGTCAAAAGAGTTTGTAGCTTTACTAAGTTTTAAAATCTAGCGGCTGTTATATTTGTTCGATCGATTTGAACAAAGCCCTTGTTTTTTATGTGTTTAGATTGCAAAAAATATAATTACGCGTAGAGGTAAGGTTAGGTAAATCTTTATTAATACGATAGTTATAAGAAAATTTCTACTTTAGCTAACAGAGAGCAGAGATCGATGTTTTAGTTTAATACATTGAACATAAAGATAAAATTAAAACATCTAATAATGTTTCTTCAGACAAAAATAACAACCCATCAAGAAAGCAAGGGGCAGAACAAGATGGAGACAAAAGAACGGAAAAAACAAAGTAGAGGCCAACCCAGCAAGATATAAGGTAAACCAAGATTAAAAATAAATGTAAAATTCGTAAGTAATCCTAAGTACTGGACAAAGAATAATCCTCATAACCATTTTTTTTTTAATAAACGATTCTTAGGAATCACTACGTCCAGGTTAATTTTATTTGCAATTAGAAGTTAGCAAAATTTTTTTGCTTTAGAAACTGACCAGTGTTGGCCTAGCTTCCAAATTCACTGGAAGAGCGAAGTGAGGTAAAGGGAGCAATGGTATAGGCCTACTTGTGAAATATCAATCCCAGCTGCGATGGTTCCAAAGGCACAGTATAATAAAATATTGCACAGACCGCATTTTGAATTGTCACAGTCGAATCTTCTATTTTCTACCATCGAAAAATCTGGCGTTTCTGACTAGTGTCACAAGTCCAGCTCTGGGAACGTATCCATCTATTATTTTCCTGAATTGACTTTTTCTTGATTAACCATGGTAACCAGTAAACATTTTACTATACAAACATTCAATATGAAGGATATAAGTTTAAACCTCGCATACTTCTTAACGGCGTGCAACACAACTCAGTGTAGAGTTCAGTTCGCTGATACTGACCTCTTTTGTTATATAGCAGGCTCGTCTTTAATATTCTACAACCTTGCTGATAAATCCCAAAGGTTTATTGTCCCTAAAAGCAGTCAGAGCAAGATTATATACTTTTCATTTAGTCTTAACAGGTAAAATTTTTATAAATTTTCCTTATTATCATATTTAAGGGGTGGGCTTATCTAGGCATCAAAGATAAAGAGTTTTACTACTGTTTTGTTTAATCGATACAAATTTTATCGATATAATTTTATATTTATCCCTTTTGTATCATACAACCTGTGTTTAAAAAAAAACTCATGAAGGGCTAACTATTATCTGAAATATTGTATTTCAGGGGTATATGAATCAATTATTCATTGGAACAGTTTCCTTACATAGTTGGAAATTATTTTTTACTTAAAATTAATTTAAATACTCTCCGTCGAAGAAGTCTTTTTTCGAAGAAAAGTAAAGAGATAGATTAAACCTAAGAGAGCAGCAGTAGAGTCAAATGTAAAACGAATGTAACTCACAATCAATAAGTAAGTAAAACCCAAAATGAACGGGAATTACACTAAATAATATGGTTCGACTAAAAACGATCATAAACTACCACAAAAAGGAGTAGGGTTAACGTCCCCTATGCCTTGTAAAAGGCAGAATGTAATTTGTTCTTTACGGAAAACAGTTCTGTCTTTTTAGCTGGTAGTTTCTATTTGTCATAGCATCAACAACAAAAAACAAGAAGAAAAACGATCATATTAATCCAAAGTACGGAAAAGATCCAATGAATTGCATATTGACAGTTTAATAAGGCCTTTATTAATATTCTCTCCTGTTAGTCTCAGCAATTTTGTACTTATTATAGCTACAAAGGAGAAATCGTTTCAAATGTATTTGTTTGACGTAAAGTGCAACTGACGTTCTGGTCTTTGTATAGCACGGCTAAGTATAAAATACCAAGACATATTACTTACAACCTGTAGCATTGCTCGGTATTGCTGTGGACACACGGCAGGCTTGTCTATATTTGATTCTCAGATTTAACACTAGCATAATTATGGTGTTATTCATTAGTCTTGAGCCATGAGGTGGCAAATCAGCAGTTTCTGCTAAGAAAGAAAATCTGGCAATGATTCAATTCCTTCTTCAAGTTTATTTTTCACAGTATCATTCATTTTACATACATTTTCTCCTTACTGTTTATCTTTCAAAAAATCATACATTTTAAAGGATTTATATACTCCAGGGATTCTTCTGGTTTTCACTGTTTCTTCTCTTCTAACTGCAGGTTTTGTTTTGCACGTTTTTCGTCTACGATCTGTTGTGACCCTTACTGTAGCTTGTCTTCTAACAGCAAAAATCTTTGTCCAGTATTGGATTTGTGATTCTTTGTGACACTTTTTGTCGTACGTCTTCTAACCGCAGATCTCATGGTGTTTCATTTTAATTCATCATTATCTCAGACAATCTTTCTATCTATTTTGCTTTAGCTGTTCAGATTCATTAAATTTCGGCGCAAATTCAGTCTCTCCTTACTGTTTGTCCTTCACAGTAGATAACCTTTATAGTATTTATATTCTCCCGGGAGGTGATCGACAATCTCAGCATTAATTTCACTTATTTCCTATTGATCGACACTAGAACAACGCGTTCCTGCATTCCATTGTAATTTTGATTTGTCTTTTAACCACAGTTTTTTTTTGTGCAGCATTTTCGTTTGCGATTCAATGTCATTCTCCCAGTCGCTTGTACCATACCTTTTGCTTTAGCTATTCGGTTGTATAGTTTCACCTACGGCATAGATACCGAAAACAGTACGATTTCTCCTGGGGAAAAATGCTGTAATTTGTTCTGTAAATGCATATGAATGTGCCGCTATTCACATGAATTTTTTTTCTAAACTTAAGGCTATATACCCCAAAAGCGATTGATCAATACCCAACCCCTCATAGCTAATTTGACACTGTGTAGTAAGGTATAGCAGTTCATAATCCTCCATATTCCTTTTCTGTAATAACCGTTCATTAGATATGGACTGTATTATCTGTTTTGAGGCGAATGTGCCACAATATGGACTCTGATACAGGGAGACTCTCTCTATAACTTATCAATAGTTCCAGATCGGCTCGAGCTTCGCTCGAGCCTCCACTCAAACCAAAATTTCATCTCTGCTAATGGCAAAAAAATGATCTCTTTGTAGCCAATAGAATATACATAACGAAAAAATAAGGGTAAGAATGACTATGACACTCCACCTATAGTGGCTGCCAGGTCCATGTTTTCTTTTATGATAAAGGGTATAAATTAATGAATAATTTGGGTAATGATCTGAAGAAGATAGAAAATTTTAGTGATTTTAAAGGAAAATTTGGTGACCGTAACCCCAAAGCATGGATATGATGCGTATTTGCTGCTCCTGTATTATTACTTTTTTTTTATTCATTTTTTTCTTTTCTTTCCTTTTTTTTCTTTCTTTCTTATTATGGTGAATTTAGAAGATTCCATATATATATATATATATATATATATATATATATATATATATATATATATATATATATATATATATATATATATATATATATATATATATATATATATATATATATATATATATATATATATATATATATATATATATATATATATATATCTTATCTTCTATATCTATCTATATAAAAATAAGTTGTCTGTCTGTCTGTCTGTGGATCAGGTGACGTCATGTTTCTGTGTTGACTGACGTCATGAAATTAGTTGTCGTCATTTTTGCTTTGACGGTGACGTCATTAGACCGAGACAGAGGGAATATAAGTGACGACCGGGAACCTCAAAGAGAAATTACAGACTGGGACACCCGGACACAAATCACGACCGGGACACAGGGAATATAAATGACGACCGGGACACAGGGACACAACTACAACGGGGACGCCGGGGGCACAGGCGGGATATATAAATGACGACCGGGACACAGGGATTGTTCGAATAGAAATTACAGACCGGGACACAAATGACGACCGGGACACAGGGAATATAAATGACGACCGGGACACTCAAAGAGAAATTACAAACTGGGACACCGGGACACAAATGACGACCGGGACACAGGGAATATAAATGACGACAGGGACACATCATTAGAATAATGAGGTATAGATCTGAATACGGATTGTTTTTCCCATGGACAATTATATGTTGCATGTTCAAGAGTCAGTAAACCTGACAATCTATTTATATGCACAGACAATGGGACAGCGAAGAATGTTGTATATTCGCATGTTTTACGTAGTTAAAAACATATATTTATATCTATCTCTATTCACAGGTGGGACACAGGGACACAACTACAATGGCGCGTAACTAATATGGCGCGTAACGACTTACGCGCGCGGGGGGAGAAAGAACAGAAAGCGTGCCATTCTCAGGCGAGAATCATAAATTTTTACAATTGTACTTCATCAGTGATAGAAATTCTGAATTGAATGCATTTATGATACGATAATCCATTGTGTTGATAACAACGTTGGAGAAATTTTCTTTTTGGATGCGCCAGGAGGTACTGGTAAAACGTTTGTGATAAAACTGATTCTGTTTCCAATTGCCAGCAATTGATCTGAAAATGTTTGGCCAGAGTCATCGTTTTGCAATCGGACACGCATATTTGTAGTTAATTTTAATATTTTTACGTCTGCCCATAAATTAGAATTTTTCAGGCAAGCATTCATTTCGTCTGCAGGAGTTGATCTAGGTATTATAGATAATGTTTGCCTGAAATCTCCCGCAAGCAATATTAATGTGCTGCCAAAGGGTTTCGACTTCCCTCTCAAATCTTTGAAGCATTGATCCAGAGCCTCGAGCGATTTTTTGTGTGCCATTGTGCACTCATCCCAAATAATAAGTTTGCATTGCTGCAATACTTTACCCATCCCAGATGATTTGGAAATATTGCACGTGGGAGTTTCTGTAGAATGCAAATTCAGAATCAATTTCAAAGCGGAATGAGCAGTTCTTCCACCAGGCAGCAATGTTGCGGCTATTCCGGACAACGCAATTGCCAACGCTGTATTATTTTTTGATCGAACTGATGCCAGAATCAGTTTTATCACAAACGTTTTACCAGTACCTCCTGGCGCATCCAAAAAGAAAATTTCTCCAACGTTGTTATCGACACAATGCATTATCGTATCATAAATGTCTTTTCGTTCCGACTTTAACTTGGAAATGTTATTTTGTACATACGACAATAGATCACTCGTACTATAACTTTGTTCACGATCCAATTCTACACATGTCGAAACAGCAGCGATACGGTTAGGTGAAGGCATTCCCAGAAGAGGTTTGTTTGCCATACGTACGCACAAATCTTCTATAATAACTAAAGTGTAGTTATAAATTTCTGATGTAAAATCAAAAGTCATATCTGACGTCTCTAACTGTTTTCGATGGAGTATATCTTCGGACATTTTTGACTTATATTTTTCCCATAACTCTGTAGGAGCTGATGGAGAGCAAGTTGTTAAAATGATGCCAAACAATGCACGAATTTGACTTGGGGTTGACGTTTCGTACGCGTCATTGATGCAGTTATCCCAGAGTTGGTCATTCTCCAATAAATTCAGAGCTTGGCATGCACTACGGTAAGTGTCATGTATAGTACCGTTTACAGTTCTCAAATACTCAAAGGATGTCGGACCGGGTACATTCACCAAAAGCAGGCGTAGAAAGAAGCATTCATGTTGATTGGGGTGAACGGTGTAGAGTCTTCCTATCGTGGTATCTTTGAAGATGGTAGGTTGGCCGTCGACTGACTGGCTTCACTATAAAATACATATCGCCGAACCTTTGTTTTTTAACTAAAATCTGGTAGGCATTGATGACCTTATCCAAGTCAAAATCCAAAACCCAATCATCATCGCTATCATTTTCAGTTTTGATATGTTTTGACTCTCGCTGTCCATGTGGATCTTGATCTAACTGCGCGGTTTTGCGTTCTTTAGCCTCAAGCCTGTTTCCTTGCTGTTCTTTTGATTCCTCAGCACGCTTTCCTTTCTGACTTTCTCTATCAGCAGCAAGTTTTTTGGCATAGACTCTTTGAGCATCTTCATCGGCTTTTGACATTGTAAGTTCATCAGTCATTTTAAACTTAAACATTAATAGATTTCTACGTTAACATATATGTCTTAAATATCTTTAATGACGTCACCGTCATAGCAAAAATGACGACAATAAAATGATGCCAAACAATGCACGAATTTGACTTGGGGTTGACGTTTCGCACGCGTCATTGATGCAGTTATCTCAGTGTTGGTCATTCTCCAATAAATTCAGAGCTTGGCATGCATTACGGTAAGTGTCATTTATAGTACCGTTAACAGTTCTCAAATACTCAAAGGATGTCGGACCGGGTACACTCACCAAAAGCAGGCGTAGAAAGAAGCATTCATGTTGATTGGGGTGAACGGTGTAGAGTCTTCCTATCGTGGTTTCTTTGAAGATGGTAGGTTGGCCGTCGACTGACTGGCTTCACTATGAAATACGTATCGCCGAACCTTTGTTTTTTTAACTAAAATCTGGTAGGCATTGATGACCTTATCCAAGTCAAAATCCCAAACCCAATCATCATCGCTATCATTTTCAGTTTTGATATGTTTTGACTCTCGCTGTCCAGGTGGATCTTCATCTAACTGCGCGGTTTTGCGTTCTTTAGCCTCAAGCCTGTTTCCTTGCTGTTCTTTTGATTCCTCGGCACGCTTTCTTTTCTGACTTTCTCTACCAGCAGCAAGTTTTTTGGCATAGACTCTTTGAGCATCTTCATCGGCTTTTGCCATTGTAAGTTCATCAGTCATTTTAAACTTAAACATTAATAGATTTCTACCTGAACATATATGTCTTAAATATCTTTAATGACGTCACCGTCATAGCAAAAATGACGACAACTAACTTCATGACGTCAGTCGACACAGAAACATGACGTCACCTGACAGACAGACACACAGACAGACAACTTATTTTTATATATATAGATATGTCGGTTCTTTCACAGTTTCGACGGCTTTTTCATCTTTTTAAAATACATCTGTCTAAAATAGATGTGGTCTATTAATTTAATTTCACTTATTTTATTGCAGAGATCTCTTAGCAGTAGTGGAGTCTGAGGAAATAGAGAAAATAATTATATACGAAAATGGAAGTCTGAAGAGGAAAAAGCAGATTCACAACTTTGATTTATTTCAAACACAGCATCTGAGTTCAGTTTCATTTTCCCACGATTCAGTACTCCTGGCTATTCTTGCCAAAGATCAAGGAGGTCAATTGGCGATTGTAGCTTGGGAAAACAACTCTCTGCTATTAACAATGGATTTGAGAATTAATTTTAACTCTTGTTTTATTTCAGAGGTATTACTTTTTACATGAAAGTCCTCTTCTTCTGTTTTTTTTCCTTACAGTTGGTTTTAATAAAGTATAAAGATCAAACCTTAAATGTAGCAAATTGTTTTCGTATTCTTTTTTTTACTTTTCAGTTAATCGAAAAGCTAGCTATTAATAAATAAAAGCCTACATTTGAAACCACATTATATTTGTTGAGTCAAGGATACAAAGTCTGCTAATGATCCTAAACCGTCCTTTACCAATGTCAGTTAACCAGTATAATTTTAAGACTTTTCTGACGCGTAAATAAACTGAGGCATTTATTTATGAACTACGGGTTTGAGAATAAAGCTTTATTACCTACTCCTATCCCTTCCGAGTCAGTCATCACTAATTGTAACAATCAGTACTCTAATTCTCCTCATTCTTGAGTGAGTTATTATTTTTAGGGCCTTTTCATCCCATCTAGGAATTTCGTTTGCTTCTTTTATTATTCTTCAATCTGGGTTTCTTTCGCTGCTGTTTTTCTGTTAGTCTTTTCTGTCCTCTTTTTAATTGGTGTTTTTTTTTCTATGCTGCTAGCGGAACGCTGAAACAACGTTGAGATCTGTTCAAGGACTTATTTCACAGGAAGATGCAATATCTTCTGCAATATCAATTCTTTTCTCAAAAATGCGAATGATATACTGAAATAAAACGTCCATACGAGATAAAAATTAGACCAACCAATTGGTCCATGTATCCAATAACCAAAGAATGGATAAAATCACTTAACTTTGATCTGTACCCATATGTCACATTAAAATATAAAGAATTTGGTAGTATTAATATTTTGTGTAGTGTAATCAATAGACGAATGTCTGCTCATAAGACCGGTGGATTCCAGGCAAGATTCACATTAGCTTTCCCACTGATAATGAAAATATTCATCTCAACGATAACATAGGAGATATTCTTAGTTTTAAACAGAATTTTAATCAATGGTAAAAGCACTGGTGCCGCCAGTGGGTTGGACCATGTTATTTTTCCAGAGTATTTAACCAGTTTCTCCTCAGACAGCTATATATTTCTTTATGTATCCTTTGTTGAGACATCGGGAGTTGGCTATATCAATTTCTCCCTCCCAAGTGTTCTTGAACGAAAAATATACCCACGAACATGTTAATCACTACAATATAGAGCATCTTAAATATGTTCCTGCAATGAGTTCGTTTGGAACTCTGCCGGTTAACATTAAGAAGTGAATTAGAGTATCCTTCAGCAGCAACAGAAGGCGTGGTTGTGATGGTACGCCATTTTCAACTCATTCAATAACGAGACGGCTAATAGAAAAAAACATTTGTTTGTTCTGATATTGATTGCAATGTTACTACTCTCAAAACACGACAACTGCGTCACGTAATGGACTGTTACAAATGTATTTCGTTAATTTCGGGATGTGGTCTTGGAAGATGGTTTGCTAAGTAGCTTTGCTCTGCTCTGCCCCTGGCTAAAATATTTATTACTTCAGTTGCAGTGGACTTTGCATCTTATACACTACACGATTGGGGGACATGCAAAGATTGTATAGAAAGTGTCTCACAAACTCTCAGATCCAGTGCATGGTCCCCTAGCGAGTGATTAAAATCACGACAAAGTGGAAAAGGTTTAAATAGGTCAAGAAAAACCTAATCACTCAACAATCTCTACTCAGGTCAGAAACGAAAGACATCACTCTTGTCAAGGAAAAAAAAACAAGAAAAAAATTGTTCGATGGAAAAAGGATATCTTTTCCAAGATTAAAATTACGTATCTATCCTACAAGGAATCCTATCCCACACTCACCTCATCTCCAAATCTTTTCAATGCAGAAAGTGTAGATGTCAGTGTAAAAATGGCAACTATGAAAATTTCTACCCCCAAAAACCACTCTCTGAAAACATTCATTTTTAAGTTTATTCCAAGGAAGACTACTTCGTACATTTATCGTCCATATTTATTGATTTGAAAGTTTTGGTGAGGAAAAAGTGTGACAATCGGATGAATTTTCTACCGATGAGCTACCGATGAAATTTTTTAATTAAATTTGTGTACTAAACAACTTGTTTGGACAAGTGTGTGTCTACATAAATGAAACACTGGCGAGTACTAGCAACGATCTATTAAACTATGCAAGCTATGTACAATTTATATTGATGATTTTAATGTCCTATAGGAAACTGAGAGGTTAGTCGATGGGCTATGATTATTGATAAAATTTTGATACTGATCGTGAACTCACTTGGGTGGTAACCAAGGAGTATCATTTAGTTGTTAAACTAAATCACAAACATTAATATACCTCTATGGACGCCTCCAATGTTAAGATTGACATAAAATTACACCTCGCTCCACCAAATTCAATTTTGAAAAAAACAAATAACGCAGCAACCGATGCAAATGTCAATCAAGCTTCGGCAATGCTTCATTTAGGAAAACAACAGGCTGTGAGCTCTGTTACTTTGGCAATTGAAAAATTAAGAGCCAGTGGAAATTACACCAACCTGCTCGATCCTCCCAAGGTCACAAATCAACGACACATTGTCATTCTTCAAGTACTTATGCCGACTCTACATGTATAAATGGTGAAATTCCTTCAAAATTTGCATTGAAATTCGTATATAGGGCTAGTGGCATAGTACCATGGACAAATTCCCCAGACAAATTTGGAATGTCTGGACTTTCCTCTCTTATGTATAAAGTAAATGGGATTCCTCTCTTCAATTATCCTTTGATAAATCCTATAGGATCCTATATCAATTCACAATGCATTCTCTTGATCAAGATTCACAGCTATTTGAAAATGATATAAATGGTACAATGTTTGCAAAAAGCTCAGGTATCATTGTGTTGGACTTGTCTGGTACTCAAGATAAGAGTCTTGTCCGAATGGACACTGTATGTCCAGAGCGTACCTTTGCATAACCATTGACGGAAATTGTAGCATTAATCTCACTAAATCAATTTGAAACAAATTGGGATATTACCCCCGACGGTTGTGTTCTGTCAGACTTGGCACCATGAACACAGATCAAATAATTGATGTATTTAACATGGATCCATGCATGTCCAAATACAAATCCTATTGCATATCCTCGGATTTCCTTGAAAATGTTCTTAGTGCCAGCAATATCATTATCAGTGTTGGTAGTAGCGTTAATAGAATATTTGGCTACGCATCTTTCAAAATGCATAACACATAGAATTTATTCTCCTCTTGGTCTACCATCTTTTCGATTTGTGGTCATCGAGGGGGTCATCGACAACAATTAGTGATAGCAGATCATTGAAATTCAACTTGTACCGATCTCGGCTTGCAAAGTCAGGGTCACATTTTCTACAATATAATATAACTTCACTTTTATTGTATTTTTGAAGTCAATGATACTATTTTGATCCATATTGTAAAACTCACATTTTTCAATTTGCTTATTTGAAGTAATGTCACACGCGGTAGTTTTATACGAAGGATCTGTTTCTGTAACACCCAAATAAAAATCAGCAGGTTTACAATCATAACCACCATTGTCCTGACAATGATGAGGTAGGAATCATGCCATCTTGTAGTTTTGACAATTTAAACGTGTTCCAAATTCTTCTTCTCAAAACAAATTAAATCCACGACGATAATAGTCTTCTAGAAATAAACTGAAATCACGCTTAGGATTTTTCCAATTATACCAGATTATGTGTTTTCCCATTGATTGCACTTTCCATTGTGACAATTGGAGCATGAGTATGCTCTAGTTTGAGAGTTACAAACCGTTTACATGGAAACTTGAATTTTTTAGGTAGTGTTTAAAAGCAAATTCACAATATCGCTTTGTTTTGTTTCCGTTAGTTTGTCAATAAATTAAGTAAATGCATTTGGCCCACCAGTTAAAAGCCTCGTACAACAATCTAAAGGTGAAGAATCCTTTTCCATGTTATCGTCAAGCATCTTGTGAGAAAATCTTCTCTTTGCAGTGATAATTCCTGAAATTGATCATTTACATTAAAAATTTTCTAATGTCGTGAGATTCCACATGATTTTTGTTTCTCAATCCGATCCATTTTTGTCCGTGGCACCCCCACTGCCGATAATAGACTGAACTAACAAAATCAAAGAATGAAAATTCTGTCTACTTTTTGCTCACTTTAAACACCTATTGGTACCCTAGGAAGAGGAATAAACGATCAGCTAAAATATCTAACATAAAAACAAATCATTATAAAACATGTTTATTGTCAGAACTGTAATAACAGAATAATATATATGCATTTTCGCTCTTTTTCACGAGGTTAGTCAATCCGTTGTCCTCAGTGTGCTTCATGATTACATTCAATTCATGTAGTAGTCTGGATGTATGAATTATATTCACATTCGCCAAAAGACATAATTGTTTTTCCAACTTAAATTTACTCAAAAAACATATCTTCCAAATATCTCATCCCACTCAAACGTTAATCGATAATAGTTTCTAGTTTTAACCGCTACATTGGGGGCTCTTGTCTTCATATGATCACTGTCAACTCCTTCATGCTTCAATAGTGTAAACCAACTAATTTTTATTTAATTGAACGTTTTTTGAACTTGAACCAATGTAAACTAATCAAATGTAAATGTGGAACTGTAATATTAAGTAACTCTCCATCAAACTTTTATACCAATTGTCACGTGAAGCTCAACAGATGGGATCATTAGATTGTTTCATTGACACAATAAACTGGGCAAGCAGTGTTATCAGTAAGCTCAGATACGATGTTTACATTATGGGGCTCTTACCATAGTGTTACAATATTCTTTGGCATGCGATGTTTCCATGAAACGTTACTATTTCAAAGACAAGACTTGAGAGACTAGTAACTTCAATAGCATACCGGGATAGGCTGTATTGGCACAGATAGAGGAGATATGAAGGGTTAGCAATTCCAATGGTAAACCGGGATAGGGCTGTATTAAGCACAACTGAGAAAATGTTACTAATATAACACACGCAAAATTTGCTTCTCTGGGATTTGATGTTATATTTGATTTGCTCTGCTGCTTGATTCAGATACAAAATGATATAACGCAAGTATTTTCGACAAGATTATATAATCGACGTATTTTTGAAAAGTTATTTACCTGGGATATGATGTCATATTTGAGTGATTCTGCTGCATGATTTTCTGGTGTTCATTCTTTAGTTCTAGCTAAGAAAAAGCAGAAGTATTTTTTATTTTTGCGCAAAAAGATTCTATTGCAACAGCATTAATGAATTACACTGATTAAAATGATTTTCATTTATTAAGCCATTTCATAGACCCTGCAATAGCGCTGCTTAAGTAAAGAGCGAAGCGTGCACAATGTATTTTTTTTAACCAAGATACTTCGTACAGAAGGTGTTGTTGTAGAAACTTTAAAAGGAACTCATTCGATTGTAACTCGAAATTTCTAGTGCCCTTTTTAAGAGTCAAAGTGTTTGGGGACAATCAGTCCTAAACTTACGCACCTTTGTTTCTGAAGAACATCCAAATATAATAGATACGCCTGAGGGTATATTTAAAAGATTTTTCAGGGAATCCTTGAAAACCAACTTGAATAAAAAATTCAGACTGGGTCCTGTGTTTGCAATATCCCTGCTTATTTTTATGGTTAAAAGTGCATCGAAGGTTAAAACATCTTTGACAGCTTTGAGTTTTATTGTTACCAAAAAGTACTTTTTGACCGAAAAAGTGAAGCTGTCGGCCAAAAATATCTGCAACCTTGGACACTCTTGGTTAGCACGTTTATACTAAGTTTAATATGCTTTGGATATTGAAAGCAAAATACTAAAAATGACATTTGCCACTAAAAAAAGCAAGACTATTAAAATATACATGAGTTTTATTCGAGTGGAAACGTTACTTGGTGGGGAACTTTTTGTAAGGAGCATCTTTGTCAACTCGTAGTAAGCTTATTTCACTTACAGGTCTACTTTAATCCATTAGATGCTACAGCTATATCGATCATAAGTGACGGACAGCTGCGAATATTGACTTTGTGCGGAACAAATCTGAAATCCACTGAACTACCGAAGCTTATCCCAAAGGATATCGTTTGTCATGTCTGGATATCACCATATAGGTACATTCTTGGAACAAAAACTGGATTTGTCTTCGTTGTTGATAAGGTGCCTGGTTTAGTTGAAATTTTGTTTTTCGTACTTCCTTGTTAAAAAGGCGCAATATTGAGCATAACCATGTACCTCGGGGTCTATAGATGTTTTGGTACCAAATTACAGAAACTCATTTACCACTCTATCAAAACCTGATACCTTATCATTTTTTATCCCTTTAGTCACGAAGACTAGTTACAAAGAAGTGAGCTTTTGGTGAAAGGGCGAGAGTCTGAGGTCTCTAACTCTTCCTCAGAAAATCAATGTTCTAATACACCTTTCATACCGCTAATTGAAACTCTATTCCTATTTTAACTGGGACAAAGTCAGACTGACTACTTCCTTTCAGTTTTTTTTGTGTGTCGATGTTGTATCTTAATATTTTGCCGTAAGGCTGCATCAATCATTACCTCAGCATTTTTATCCATAGTCTCCATTTCATGTCTTTTTAAACCATGCTTTAATGGCTTTTCTACTTCCCTTTTTTTTTTAGTTTATTGTTCCTAATGTTATTTTGTAAGATGCATTACTACGAAGCATTTTATTCAAACTCTTTCTCTTTTCCACTAAACTTTAAGTGTTTGCGCTGGTATTCACGGGTGTTTTTCTAATTTTCATCCCTAAGACATCGTCTGTTACTTTGCCAACTATTTTCTTAATATCATCCCATCCATCCTCTGCATTGTCAAATTCTAAATTCTCCAGTTTCGTATCCAACAGCAAATTTAGTATTTCTTTGAAATTCTTATGGAGCCTATCAACGTCGTAACCACCCGGAAGATAGTTACTTTTTCTTGTTTTTAAGCTTCAAATTGACTCTAGACACTACTAAGTAGTGATCTTTAATATCAGTATTCGACAGTATTCTGCATCGTTCTTTTATTTTTTATCGAAGAAAGATGATCCGATCCGAGATTGATTCGATTTTCTTCTTCAGAAATTGAAGGAGAAATCGCTCGCCACATTTTAATTTATAATCTTCTCCTTCTTTAATTATTTGTAAATACTAATGTAGGATCTCTATCCAAGTCCAAGTCTTGCGGCAGCTGGGATTGAACCTTAGTCCAGTGTTACCTGTAATCCTCTGTGTCACCATACGGTTTCGGTTTATGATAAACTAATCAGCACATTCAGCCTTCTTACAACCCTGTGAGCATCATTTTAACTCCTGGGCTATTTCATCACAAACTCTCGTATTGGTTAAAAATATATTCTTATACTTACTAAATTATAGCAGTGTGTTATCATTGCTATTTCCCTTCCTCTTGCCTAAGCCTAAATGCAATCATTCTCTGTTTGTACCAGTCTTGGTAATCTTCTAGTAGATTACCATATTTCTATTTGGGATCTTGTCCGTTTTTCCTGTAACTATATTTACAATTCTTCACTGTTACCTCTCTTTTCTTAAGTTTGTTCTACAGGAGATTATACCACTGTGACAGATAGCTTCCACTTTTTTGTCCTACAATGAGCAACTAGAATTGTATTATTAATAATCTCCCAATCTAGCCAATACTATGAAACTCTCCTAGCCATCATGAATCCGAATTCCTGCCTATGTACCTCATCCATCTTACCTCTATAAATAAATTCTATTCTGCCTAATTCCATGTTTCCTAACCCCGGGGGATTAATCCATTCCGGTTCGGACCACTTACCGCTTCTTTGTTTGTTGCAGAAGTTATCACATTGTAAAACTAAAAGGAAAAATAAGATTCTTCGGCGTGATATGAAGGAAGTTAATCTGGTTAAATTTAAAAATGAAGTTAGTTCGTTGGAATGGGAGGTGGTTTACAATGAACAGGATGATGCTTCAAAAGCTTTTAATATTTTTTCAGATATTCTTTACCCTGTGTTTGAGAAAAATTGCCCATTGAATGAAATTAATTGCAAGAAAGCTAAACCGAGAAAGCCGTGGATTAATGATGAAATTTTGAGTTTAATAAGCCAAAGAAATAAGTTGTATTGTCAATATCTTGATACTCCATCTGAAGTAATTTTAAATGAGTTTAAAGAGTTGAGAAATTATGTAAATAATTCAAAAATAAATGCAAAAAATGAGTATTATTTAAACCGTTTGAAGATTAAGGAAGGTAATATAAAAGATACTTGGGGAATTGTCCGTGAAGTGATAGGATGTGAAAAAAAATATCTGTATAACCGATTTAAAAACTAGTAATGGAATTATTCATGATAAATTGGATATAGCAAATTACATGGGTGATTATTTTTCAAAAATTGGTAGTGTTATACAGATGAAGTGTCTAGAGGTGGTTGTGCCGTCAACATTAACACAAATCCTTCAAGCATGCTGAATGGGTTTGAATTTGTACCATGTAATGTAGAAGAAGTTGAAAAAATTGTTTGTAGCCTTAAATCAAATTCTTCTGGTGTAGATGGATTGAACCTAAAGGCTTTTAATTATGTGTCGGTGTATCTTTTGCCGGTACTGGTGCATTTAATTAATCTCTCAATGGTTAAAGGAAATTTCCCGTTTGAACTGAAACGGTCTAAAATCATACCTTTACATAAAGGTGGGGACCCCCTCAGACTCCTGTAATTGGCGACCAATTTCCATTTTACCTTTATTTAGTAAAATTTATGAAAAAGTGATTTATAAACGGTTGTATGATTTTTTTTGGATTCGAAGAAAATTTTGTATAATGGACAGTTTGGTTTCAGAAGTAAACATTCCACTAGTCATGCAGTACACCATCTTTTAAGTTTTGTTGATAATACGCTTGAAAATAATATGGTTCCTTTAACTGTTTTTGTAGATTTCCGTAAGACTTTTGACACTGTTGATTTTAATACTCTTCTAAGTAGACTAAGTGGGCTTGGGTTAGGTAGTACTTGTGTAAAGAGATTTTCATTGTATTTGCATGGTCGGACTATCAAAGTTGCTTTATCAGATATATTAAGCAGAGAGTTCGGTGTTAAGTGTGGAGTGCCTCAAGGTTCCGTGCTGGGACCTCTACTTTATCTTATTTATGTTAATTCGTTGGCTTCACATGTTGGAGTTGAAGCGCTGACCTCTTTCGCAGACGACACTGCGATAACAGTAATTGGTAGTTGTTTGGTGCAGGTTGCATATAAGGCTAATTTAGCACTTGAACGTTTGCACAGTTTTACAGTAGGTAGTTCCCTAGCAGTTAACGCATCTAAAACAAATTACAGTATCTTTAGTAGAACAAGTAGGTTACTTAATGATAATAATAACATTTTTTTGGACATTTACCCATTTAACAAGTTTTTGAAATTAGGTATTTGGGGTTTTATTTAGATAATAATATTAGTTGGAAAAAGCATTGTAGTGTTATTGGTGCTAAAATGGCTAGGGGTCTAGGAATTTTGAGACATGTAAAAAAAAACTTTTCCATTCAAGATTTTAAAAATCATTTATTTTTCCCTTGTTCATCCTTATATGGATTATGGTTGTGTTCATTAGGCTAGCAATTTCTTTTCTAATATATAAAAGGATCCAGATTTTGCAAAATAAAAGCATTCGATTGATTGCGGACATAAAAGAGCAGGTTGAATCCAAACTATTGCTAGCTTTTCCCGGTGTAATGTTTTAAATGTTGGTCAGATTCGTGACTACCAGGCATCAACTTTTGTGTTCCAGAACATGAAACATATCTGCCCTGAGTATTTTCATGATTATTTTTCCATGAATCAGGAGTACCATAATTATGATACAAGAAATTCACAACTTTTAAGCCATGAACAAAGAAAAACAGTTAGATCATCACATGAGGTTCGTGATCTGGGGCCTTCTGTTTGGAATAGTCTGCCAGCTGGCATCAGGGAGTCTGTCACTTTATATGGGTTTAAAAATAAATTGAAAACATTTATTTAACTAATTGATTTTGAAGGGCAGGAGGTTTTTGCTGTCTTTTTTGCAGTTTCTTGGTGTGGGGTGGGGGCTGAATACCGGTAAATAATATTTAATAGGATTGTTTTGTTGCATTTTGTTCATGTGTATGTTTTGTTGTTTTTTATATATAAGATAGGCTAGGTGGTTAATCATGAGATGTTATGTTTAGATATTTATTTATAAGACGTAAATCATAATATGAAATTGCAGCACAAGTCCTAAGGACTTTCTTTTTGCTGCAATAGTTTATTAGTCTTGTCATTTTTATTTATGTTTGTATTGTGGATAAAATAAAACTTACCTACCTACCTAAAACTGTCGCATTCTTCTAACCAACTAAACCAAAAGCTAAACCGAAAGGAGGTCGTCCTCGTTATGAGTGGGAGGACGTCATATATGATGATCTAAAGGAAATGTGATCTTCCTGGGAGGGTGTAAAAAGGAAGACCTTTAATAGATTGAAATGGAGGAGGAGTGTACGTAGCTGTGTTGGCCTCAGGCAGCTTGGTGCTGCGGTGAGTTGTTAGCAGTATTTGTAGTAGTAATCGTCCGCAAGAAAATTTCCAGGGGAATTTTCAGCGAGTATTGAATTGTCTGGGGAGAGTTTTCCGAGGAAGGGGTTTATTTTACTTCGGAAGATGAAATTTATATGGTGGTAGGAAAATTTTCATAGAGTGGAACGGCGTTTGTAGGCCTTATTTGAAAAATGACTAGGAATTAAATTTAAAAAAAAAAAGTTTTTCGTCTGAAATTAAGGGGAAACATTAAAACTTGAAATGAACAGAATTTGTTCCTTGTTTGGGGGAGTTGCCCACTCCTAAGTACCTCACTCTCTACGTTAAAGTTTGAGGTTTTTTTCCAGTTCTTTATGACGGACTCCTAAGACACAAGGGCTATTTAATTAGAATTAAAAAGGTTTTAAAAAAGTGCTAAACAACATTTGTATGAAGAGCGAGGGACTGAGGAGGGGGAAACCCCTTCATGTAAGGAATAATTTCTGTTTGTTTCAAGTTTTAGTGCTGCTCCTTACTTTTAGTTGAAAAACTTTTTTTTTAATTCAACTTCGTAAAAGGTTTTGACGTATTATGAGGCATTACAGTGCCAAGGCAATTTCCCAAGACGCTCTTCGAATATAAGCAATAATTTAGCAATATTTTGATATGATTTTCTAGAAGATACTTTAGTTCAATTTTCGTGTTTCCATTTGACATTCTTACAGAAACAACGAAAAGTTAAATCAGTCAATTGGAATTTAAGAAAACTGCGTTTCAACATAGCCAATGAAAATCGGGTTTTCAGATGGCTGATTCATATCTATTTTTTGTGTGGAGTTCTAAGTATTTGTAGTACTTAGTATTTGTAATAAGTATTTGTAATAGTATAATTTCTAAATATTTGTAATGTCCATGGTCATAATAGTGTAACTGATTCTCAAAATGATTATTCTCTTTCCTGTAGGGAGAAGTCCGAGCCGAAATTCGAATAAGTGACTTTACATCCAAAACACAAAATGTAACCGGGCCAGTTAATGCAATCTCTCCCCATTCCGAAGTTGGATTCTGTTGCTTATTAGGAAATTATTTTGTTGTTGTGCTAGAAGCTATAGACAAAGCTGGCTTGAGCTATCGCAAGCTCTGTGAAATTAAACTAGAAGGATCTGAATTTGGAAGCAATTATAACCGATATGGGATTGCCGTGAGTCCCAATAGTGCGTCACTTGTTGTCTGCGTCGATGGAAGGTTCTGGACCGCTAATTTGAAAAATCTTGCCCTTGTCAAGGTAAATACTTTTTCAGTTTAGAGGTATTAGCGTTTTATCGACTTTAATACATTAAATCGAAACATTAAAAGGTGAGCTGCAGTGGGTGATAATGGGTAGTAATGCCCCTATTTATTGAAATTTGTAGAGCCATGTACATAAAATGGAAGACAATCAAGCCATGTACATAAAATGGAAGACAATCAAGCCTGCATAAGTCCTTCTCAAGTCTCAAAATAATAGAGTGATGCGTCTCCTGTGTATTTTTATTTGATGCCTCGTCAAATAAAATGGACGATGACAGAGAGTAGGATGATAAACAGATCATTTGATGGCAAACTAAAAGTTGATGCGCCCTTTTTAAGTGGCTAAACCGATCAGAGGGACCTCAACCGCCTTTTCTGACCCACCGTCCTAACATTTGTACTGGATGAAATTTTCAGATAGTACATTTAACTACAGAAAATAAAAAGCTTAGAAAAAAGTTTTTTCCAGCAGTGAGGTGAGGCAATTTGCGCAGCCTTAGGGGCAAGGGTCTGGAAATGTAGAAATGAGTAATTTAATGAAGGGTTATTCTACACCCTTTTTGTAGAAAGGGGAATATTTTGTGTCTTGGTAAGATAAAGATCGCGCAAAGATTTAGGTCGATGTAATAGCAAAGCACTGGGACCTGATAATCTTTCAACCACCTCTCTCAACAATTTCATAAACATAAATGATTGGTGCTCAGTGAACTTTTGATTCCGCTTTCATCATTTTGGATTTTTTTTTAATGATTTGGGGACAGTACAGAATCAAATAGAGTTAAGTATTCCACATAGAATTTTTGATTTCTATCCAATTTAGTGTTTAAGAATTTTTTAAAGCTTGTGATACCATATTATGAGCCAGGAATGACAATTTTGAGCTACACACTTACCTCTAGTATCTTGAGCAAGAATTATAAAGATAGTGCAAATTATACAAATGACTCATTTTAATATAAATCTTCTATGTGCATATTCTACTTAAATTTAATCAAAATATTCCTTGGCAAATTCAGCACCGATCACAAATTTACGTGATCGCTTGATTTTGATTTGCACGACTACAGAGTATTCTAGCAAAAGCCCAGAGCGTCATAATGATTTTGTTTATTTTAATTCTTAACAATTAACTTAGCTATTTCCAGCTCAAGTCTCTAGTCAGAACCCTATGCAACCAAAATTGTTGAGATCTTTTATCATTGTTGCACAAATCAATGTCGTATTTTTTCTAATATTCTGCAGTATTTGCAATTTAAATTCTAATGTTTAAAAAACTAAAATTTAATGATCCTTTTTCGTACTCCATGACAACACTCCTTAAATGAAACCAAAAGCCCTTCCCTCTCACGTAGCTTTAGTTTAATTAAACTAAAACTTTAAAAACTAAACTTAAATATTTACGAATCAGTCGAGCAGTGGAGAAATTGCATCTAATGTTTATCCAAGCTCCCTTTCCAAGCGTTTATCCTGCTATAATCTTGGGGTCCGCACCTTTAAGATTTGTTATTTGTCAGCATCGCGAAACCTAGACAGAAGAAATAAAAATCCTTGCTAGATCCTTGGTTGTTCAAACATTGTCGGCCTCCTAACGACGACGATTCCTTGGATGCCTGTAAACTGACGGTCAGTTGATAAAGATTGAAATAGAACAATCATTGTTGTCGAATGACACAGCTTAGATACAACTACAGCTATGAAAACTTCTATCTTGCCCATGAGAAGCTTTTGGTACAGAGCTCTGAACTTGGCACCTCCTCCAATCCTGCGCTCCGACGTGTAGATGGTACTACAACACCATAGGTGGGAGCTCAATTTTGTTTTGTTGCATCCACAGCTTAGATACCAATAGCAATTTCCTGTTACCATTTAGAAACCAATACCAATTTTCTGTCTCCAGCCGCTAGCATCGCTACCGCGCACTGTGTCCCAAAAATAAATCGAGTTTTCATAACTGTATATTGGTATCTAAGCTGTGGTTAAATGAAAAGAATTAATCACAGCTTGAAACAGTCAAATGGTGAGAAGACCATAATCTAGGGGAAGAATATGATCTCGGTCAGAATCTTGATTTATAAGTTCATTTGTTGCACCGGAATAAGTTAATGTCATAGGCTAGATAAAAAAAAACTGCGCTCACGACCTTGACCATACCGCCACTCGGCGCTTGCCTTGATAAAGCGACAGCTACAGAGAAGTTACAAATTTTATTGATAGCAACGAAGTCTTCTGCCATTCATTTTCTCGACATCAGAACAATAAATATCAGATGAAATGAAATGAATACTGGAACAGAAGAAACATTTCAAAATTGCACCTCCTGGAGCTCCCTTTTTAGAAATCAATTTATGCAAGTAAAATGAGTTTTAAACAGAATGAATATGAGGCAACTGAACTTTGCCAATCGAGCATAAGCATTCAAACTAGAAAAAAAGAAACAGAAAAATTGCAGCTCTTTCTGCTATAATAAAATTTGAATTCTCAATTCAGAATAAAAAAAAAATCTATACCTACTTCTTCTATATTTTGCACTTTTTCTACTAAATCATTGCTTTTTATAGGGTGGTATTGTAACTTCTCAAGAGGTGCCTGTGTCTGGTCATAAAGCAAGTGTAATCCAAGTTAGCACCTGTGCGTGGAAGCCTTGGGTTGCTACCTGTAGCAAAGACGGGACATTGAGCGTGTGGAATCTTGATAATGGATCTCTTTTGTCTCAGCTAACTTTCCCTGAAGATGTGTTTTCTCTATCCTTCCATCCTTTTGGTAACGTTTCTAACCTACTCACGTATTTGAATAATGAAACAATTAGTTTGAAAACTAGTTTTCTTATTCTTGTGTCTTGTTTTACCCCGTTTTTAAAAATCAGTTTGCTAGTCAAACGCCTCATTAAGATAAGGGCTCTTGATAGCTCAAAAAGAAATTCAAATGAAAACTAAAGTTCAGCTTGAAACTAAATTTCTTTGGCCATATTTATTAATGGAAATGTGCATTGAATTTGGCTAAGAGACCAAAAGCAAACGAAAATAAATCACGTGAAATCAGAGCGCATAACCGGTTTCTATGCAGGAAAAATGATCCGACAAGTGCATCATATTTCTGGAGAAGTGACGCACCTTGGAGACACACAAATAGTTTCAAATTGCCAGCAAAGCAGCGAAAGCGAATTAAAAAAAAAATTGTACAATTAAAACTGAATATGTTCAGAATAAGTATTGCGTAGTAAGAGAACAAAGCCTAGCCATATCTGCTTCCTATGTAATTTTATATTCTCATTCTTTAATAATATCTTTTGATTTTGTCGTTGTGAGGTCTTAAGTTCGTATCGGTACTTAGTGTTTAAAGTGCATCCAACATGCAAATACGACATATGTAGCAAAATCTTACGAAGCACAAGTTTGAACCCAAGGTAGCCTTTGGTAGGTGATACTGAAAAAAAAAATTAATTCAATCAAAAGGGTTTTAGTTTCAAACCCCGTGTTTATCGTATCCCACTCGCACATACCTCCCAAAATCTATATTTTCAGCTTCCACTCGTCTGTCCTATGAAAACAATAGGATTTAAAGCAGGCCCTATCAAACAGTTTGTGATAACGAACTGTAGCAAGGACTGACCGGCTCAATAGGCACGGAATTTTTATAACAATAGTTACATCAAAAGAATTGCATTTTAATCATGATATATAAGTTTCCTCAAGTTTAGATTTACCCGTTAAAAGTTACGAGGCTGAGAAAGTTTGCGTTATTTTAGAAAATAGGGTGAAACACCCCTTAAAAGTCATAGAATCTTAACGAAAATCACGTTATCAGAATCAGCGTATCAGAGAATCCCACAGCAGAAGTTTCAAGCTTGTATCTACAAAAATGTGTAATTTTGTATTTTTTGCCACAAGACAGATCACGGATGCGTGTTTTTTTTCTTTTTTTTTCCAGGGGTGATTGTATCAACACAGTGATTCTAGAATGTAACGAGAGGGCTCATTCTAACGGAAATTAAAAGTTCCAGTGTCCTTTTTAAGGGTCCAAAAAAATTGGAGGGCACCTTGGCCCCCTTCCACGCTCATTTTTTCACAAAGTCACTGGATTAAAATTATGAGATTGTCATTTATTCAGCATAGTTGAAAAACCTAAGAACTATATCTTTGGGGACGACTTACTTCCCCACAGTCCTCGTGGGAGGGCTGCAAGTTACAAACTTTGACCAGTGTTTACATATAGTAATGGTATTGGGACGTGTACAGAGGCTTTAAGGAGGATTTTTTTTGGTTGGGGGAAGGGTTTGAGAGAAGTGGGTTATGTGGGGAGAGCTTTCCATGGAGGAATTTTTAATTGGGGAAGAAAATTTCCATGATAGGGGCGCAGGATTTTTAGCATTTTTCAAAAAAATAATGAAAAAATAAATATGAAAAATTTTTCAACTGAAAGTAAGGAGCAGCATTAAAACTTAAAACGAACAGAAATTATTACACATATGAGGGGTTCACCTCCTCGTAATGCCTCGCTCTTTACGCTGAAGTAATTTTATAAATTTCAACAATTTTTTTCTACGGCCTTTGTGATTCAGGGGTCATTCTTAAGGAATTGGGACACAATTTTAGCTTTAGTGTAAAGAGCGAGGTATTGACGAGGGAGTGAAGCCCCTCATATAAGTAATAAAAACATACGAATATAGAAGTTCGTTACGTAAGTTAATTCGTCAGTTGTGTATATTTTTACTAATAAAAACGTTCGTAAGAAATTAAAAGTTCTAGTTGCCTTTTAAATAACCAAAAATAAGAGGGTAACTAAGCCTACTCCCACACTCTTTTTTTTCTTAAAATAGTCCGATCAAATTTATGAGAAAGCCATTTAGCCAAAGAAATAAATTAATGTTCAAATTTCGTTTTAATTTTTCATATGCGGAAAGCAAAATCAAAACATGTATTAATTCGAAAACGTTCAGAAATTAGATAAAAACAAGAGCTAAGAGCTCACATGGCACTTGTGACGAGGTCAGAAGAGCCAAAAGTCAAGAGCTCATATGGTATGAGCTCTAGCAAAATTCTAAGAATCAATAGATTGCTTTGAAAGGAAAATCAGAGGCTTAATGCCGGTCGGGATTTAAAGTAACAGCGCTGAGTCACGAAGTGCTTCTAAATATCGAAATTCATCAAGATCCGATCACCCACTCGTAAGTTAAAAATACCTAAATTTTTCTAATTTTTCCTCTCCCTTCATCCCCTCAGATGGTCGAATCGGGGAAAACGACTTTATCAAGTCAATTTGTGCCGCTCCCTGACACGCCTACCAATTGTCATTGCCCTAGCACGTCCAGAAGCACCAAACTCACCAAAGCAATGAACCCCACCCCCTTAACTCCCCCAAAGAGAGCGGATCCAGTCCGGTTATGTCAATCACGTATCTACGACATTTATAAGCGTTTTCCAAGATTTCCGGTTTCCTCCTCCAACTCCCCCCAATGTCAACAGATATGGTCGGGATTTGAAATAAGAGCTCTGAGACATAAGTTCCTTCTAAATATCAAATTTCATTAAGATTCAGTCACCCATGAAGTTAAAAATACCTCAATTTTTCTAATTTTTCCAAATTAACAGCCCCCATCTCCCCCAAAGAGAACGGATCCGTCCCGATTATGTCAATCTGGTATCTATAACTTGTGCTTATTCTTCCCATCAAGTTTCATCCCGATCTCTCCACTCTAAGTGTTTGCCAAGATTTCCGGTTTCCAAGATTTCTGGTTCCCCCTCCAGCCCGCTATGTCCCTGGGTCCGGTTCGAATTGAAAATTGAGCATCTGAGACATAAGATTATTCTATATATCAAGTTTCATTAAGATCCGATCACCCATTCGTAAGATACGTAAGATTCGTAAGATTTACAATTTTTCCAAGAATTCTGGTTTCCCCCTCCAACTCCCCCCAATGTCACCGGATCTGATGGGGATTTGACGTGAGGGTTCTAAAGCACAAGATCCTTCTAAATATCAAATTTCATTAGGATCTAATCACCCGTTCGTAATTTACAAATACCTCATTTTTTCTATTTTTTCCGAATTACCCCCCCCCTCCAACTCCACCAAAGAGAGCGAATCCTGTCCGGTTATGTCAGTCACGTATATTGGACTTGTGCTTATTCTTCCCACCAAGTTTCATCCTGATCTCTCCGCTTTAAGTGTTTTCCAATATTTCTCCCCCCCCCCTTCCCAATGACACTGGATCCGGTAAAAAGAGATCTGAGTTACGAGGTCTTTCTGAATATGAAATTTCATTAAGACCCGATCACTCCTTCGTAAGTTAAAAGTACCTCCTTTTTTCTCAAACACCAAACACAAGAGGAACAATAGGGAATTTATCAAGACAGTGGGAAACAAATTAGAATGAATATTTCGGCCCTATGTCTAAGGGCCGTCCTCAGCAATAGAAAAATATATAAGGAAAAACAACTTACAAGAGGATAAAATCAATAAAACTAAAATTAACACTTTTTTAAAACAGTTCCAGCAGCCTTACCTCATGCAAGTTCAACCAGGACTGATAAATAAATTGTAATGAAACGAGGCAATTCATTGAAATGAAAGAGAATGATTTAAAAACACGTTTTTAATGCCAGCCTAGATTTTTCCGCTGCTGATCTCATAGGTCTATTTGTGACAAGTTCTGTGTTATTATCTATTGGTTCTTTATAATATTTCGTAAGGTCATTTTTAATTAAATTTAGAAATCTTAAAAGATCTTAGAAATCACTAGAAATCTTAAATTATGGTAAAGATAAAACTCCAATTACTCGCCAAAGAGGTGTCTATCAAATACTTTGCGACTGTGGCAAATTCTATGTAGGGAGAACCCACCAGAATTTCGAGAAACGTCTACAACAGCATAAGGGTGAGCTCTGAATTCTAGCATTACTTCTGTTTCTTTTGATTCTGCTTTAAGCAGCCATGTTTTTGAAAACCCTAGCCACAAAACACTTTTTGAAGAATCCGCCATTATTAGCAATGATCTAGGCATAAAGCAAGTAGTTCGAGAAGCAATTGAAATCAGACTTATGGTTAATAATAATATTTCCTTAAATAGGGATTTAAGAGAATATTCTCTAAATGCTTTATACATAAATTTGATTAAAAATGACCTTACGAAATATTATAAAAAACCAATAGATATTAACTCAGAACATGTCACAAATAGACCTATAAGATCAGCAGTAAAAAGCTAAGCTGGCATTAAAAACGTGTTTTTAAATCATTCTCTTTCATTTCAATGAATTGCCTCGTTTCATCGCAATTTATTTATCAGTCCTGGTTGAACTTCGCTGAAGTAAGGATGCTAGGACTGTTTTGAAAAATGTTCATTTTAGTTTAATTGATTTTATCCTCTTGTAAGTTGTTTTTTCTTATATATTTTTGTATTACTGAGGACGGCCCTTGGACATAGGGCCGAAATATTCATTCTAATTTTTTCCCCACTGTCTTGAGAAATTACCTATTGTTCTTCTTGTTTTTGGTGTTTGTGATGGAAAGGCAGTGTGGTCTTCGTCGCTATTTACTCCATTTTTCTAATTTTTTAGAATTAAGCCTCCCCCCAAATCCCCCAAAGAGAGCGGATCCATTCCGGCTATGCCAATCACGTATCTAGGGCTTGTGCTAATTTTTCTCACCAAGTTTCATCCCAATCCCTCCACTCTAAGCGTTTTCCAAGATTTTAGCTCCGCCCCAACTCCCCCCAATGTCACCAGGTCCGGTTGGGATTTAGAATAAGAACTCTGAAACAAAATGTCTTTCCAAACATCAAATTTCATTAAGATCCAATCACTCCTTCGTAAGTTAAAAATAACCCATTTTTTTATTTTTCAGAACTACCCCCCCCCCAACTTCTCCAAAAAGAGCGGATCTGTTCCGGTCATTTTAATCACGTATCTAGGACTTATGCTTATTTTTCCCACCATGTTTCATCGCAATCCTTCCACTCCAAGCGTTTTCCAAGATTTTAGGCTCCCCCCAAAGTCATCAGATCCGGTCGGGATTTAAAATAAGAGCTCTGAGAAATGATATCCTTGCAAACATCAAATTTCATTAAGACCCGATCACCCGTTCGTAAGTTAAAAATACCTCATTTTTCTGATTTTTCCGATTTAACCGTCCCCCCACTCCCTCCCCCCTCCCAGATGGTGAATCAGGGAAACGACAATTTTTAATTTAATCTGATCTGGTTCTTGATACGACTGCCAAATTTCACCGTCCTAGCTTACCTGGAATTGCCTAAAGTAGCAAAACCGGGACAGACAGACCGACAGACAGACCAACAGACACTTGGTAAATACCAAGGGTCATAAAAATTAGTTTTTTTTTTTATTTCATCGAATTTAAACCAAAAATAATTATTTCCAGCTTCAGCTCTTCTGCCGTATTAAACAAATCAGAATTTCAAATAATCGGAAATTTATAGAAAAGAATAGGCTAATGATTTGAATTAATCTTTTCGGTGAAAAAGGAAAAAGCCAGATATTTAAGTCAAAGAAGGTTAAATAAATTGTTTGCAATGGTATTCAATTTGTTAACGAGTGAACCACAACCCCTAGTAACAGATAGTCTCAAGTACAGTTTGTGTAAAAAACTGTCTATTGAGAAACATTTTTCTTCAGATTTTTTTTTCTTCAGAACACACTCTTCAGAAATAAGAACTATTTTCAGATTCGACAGAATAAAGTTTTGAAACCAGCGGGAAAACTTTTGAGAACTTAAATAAGAAGCCTGACACCCCTCAAAATAATATCTAAGTGAAGAACGGATATGGCATTGAAATCGAATTTCCAAAAACTGTAATGTGAAGACATCCTGTCGTCCAGCTTGAAAGACAAGAAAATTCACTTTTTGAATGGAAAGTATTTGTGTCACATTTTTCAAACAGTTCGTGGTAACGAACTGTAGTAAGGAGCGATCCGGCTCAATAGTAACCAAAACTCTAAAAAATAGAATTTTAATATCAATAGCTACATCAAAAGAATCGCATTTTAATGCTGATTTTAAATATATAAGTTTCATCAAGTTTAGTCTTAGCCATCAAAAGTTACGAGCCTGAGAAAATTTGCCTTATTTAGGAAAATAGGGGGAAACACCCCCTAAAAGTCGTAGGATCTTAACGAAAATGACACCATCAGATTCAGCGTATCAGAGAACCCTACTGTAGAAGTTTCAAGCTCCTATCTACAAAAATGTGGAATTTTGCATTTTTTGCCAGAAGACAAATCACGGGTGCGTGTTTATTTGTTTGTTTTTGTTTTTTTTTTTGTTTTTTTTTTCCCAGGGGTCATCGTATCGACCAAGTGGTCCTAGAATGTCGCAAGAGGGCTCATTCTAACGGAAATGAAAAGTTCTAGTGCCCTTTTTAAGTGACCAAAAAAATTGGAGGGCATCTAGGCCCCCTCCCACGCTCATTTTTTTCCCAAAGTCAACGGATCAAAATTTTGAGATAGCCATTTTGTTTAGCATAGTCGAAAATCATAATAACTACGTTTTTGGGGATGACTTACTCTCTCACAGTCCCTGGGGGAGGGGTTGCAAGTTACAAACTTCAACCAGTGTTTACATATAATAATGGTTATTGGGAAATGTACAGACGTTTTCAGGGGGATATTTTTGGTTTTGGGGGTAGGTTTGAGGGAGGGGGATATGTGGGAGGATCTTTCCTTGGAGAAATATGCCATGGGGGAAAAAAATTCAATGAAAAGGGTGCAGGACGAATCTGGTCACGTTAGAAAAAAACGTCAAATTAAGAGCTTAATATACAATGCTGGGTGTTCGGAGCCTCTCTATTATGGAGTATAATTTGAAAATAGCACAACTATACGAGCGATAAAACATATATACCAGAACCATAACTCAACTAACGAAAGAACTACTAAGAGATAACACAACTATAAAGCGAAAACAGGTGAAAACTAACGGGAATTTAAACGAACTAAGAGGTGGAAGGGGCCCAGAGAAAAAATATAATCCTTTTTCAATTTTGAGCCTAACTTCCGCAAAGGAGTAATAATTTCAGAAGCCCCGAAATACCGAATTATTTTCTTTTCAAACAGTTCGTGGTAAGGAACTGTAGTAAGGGGCGACCCGGCTCAATAGTAAACGAAACTCTAAAAAAACGGAATTTTGATGCTAAAAGATACAGCAAAAGAATCGAATTTTTACGCTGATTCTAAATATATAAGTTTCAATTTATTTAGTCTTTGTCATCAAAAGTTACGAGCCTGAGAAAATTTGCCCTATTTTGGAAAAAAGGGGGAAACATCCCCTAAAAGTCATAGAATCTTAACGAAAATCACACTATCGCATTCGGTATATCAGAGAACTCTATAACAAAAATTTCAAGCTCCTATCTAAAAAATGTGGAATTTTGTATTTTTTTGCCAGAAGACAAATCACGGGTGCGTGTTTATTTGTTTGTTTGTTTTTTTGTTTTTTTTTCCCAGGGGTCATATTATCGACCAAGTGGTCCTAGAATGTTGCGAGATGACTCATTCT
This sequence comes from Artemia franciscana, assembly GCF_032884065.1. Lineage (NCBI taxonomy): Eukaryota > Metazoa > Arthropoda > Branchiopoda > Anostraca > Artemiidae > Artemia > Artemia franciscana. The sequence continues at coordinate 26,556,256 of NC_088873.1, forward strand.
AACGGAAATGAAAAGTTCTAGTGCCCTTTTTAAGTGACCAAAAAAATTGGAGGGCAAATAGGCCCCCTCCCATGCTCATTTTTTTCCAAATGTCAACAGATTAAAATTTTAAGATAGCCATTTTGTTCAGCATAGTCGAAAACCATATTAACTATGTCTTTGGGAATGACTTACTCCCCCACAATCCCAGAGGGAGGGGCTGCAAGTTACAAACTTTGACCAGTGTTTACATATAGTAATGGTTATTGGGAAGTGTACTGACGTTTTCATGGGGGTCTTTTGGTTTGGGGGGTGGGGTTGATGGGAGAGGGCTTTGTGGGAGGATCTTTCCTTTGAGGAATATGTCATGGGGGAAGAAAAATTCAATGAAAAGGGTGCAGGATTTTCTAGCATTGCTATAAAAAAAAAACAATGAAAAAATAAACATGAAAACGTTTTTTCAAATGAAAGTAAGGAATAGCATTGAAATTTAAAACGAACAGAGATTATTACGCATATGAGGGGTTCTAAAAATACTTTAGCATAAAGAGCGAGGTATTTAGGAGGAGATAAATACCTCGCTCTTTATGCTAAAATATTTTTAGTGACTTCAACTATTTATTCTACGGCCTTTTTGATTCAGGGGTCATTCTTAAAGAATTGGGACAAAAATTACGATTTAGTGTAAAGAGCGAGGTATTAACGAGGGTACAAACCCCTTCGTACACGTAATAAAAATATAAGAATATAAAAGTTTGTTACATAAGTTAATTCTTAAGTTACGTATATTTTTTACTAATAAAAACGTTCGTTGAATATTAAAAGTTCTAGTAGCCTTTTTAAGTAACCGAAAAATTGGAGGGCAGCTAGGCCTCCTTCCCCACCCCTTATTTCTCAAAATCGTCTGATCAAAACTAAGAGAAAGCCATTTAGCCAAAAAAAAATTAATATACTAATTTCATTTCAATAATTTATGTGCGGAGAGCCAAAATCAAACATGCATTAATTCAAAAACGTTCAGAAATTAAATAAAAAAAACTAGTTTTTTTAACTAAAAGTAAGGAGCGACATTAAAACTTAAAACGAACAGAAATTACTCCGTATATGAAATGGGTTGTCCCCTCCGCAGTCCCACGCTCTTTACGCTAAAGTTTTAATTTTTTTTAAAAGTAGAATTGTGGCAAAGAGTCAAACTTTAGCGTAAAGAGCGTGGGACTGCGGAGGGGACAACCCATTTCATATACGGAGTAATTTCTGTTCGTTTTAAGTTTTAATGTCGCTCCTTACTTTTAGTTAAAAAAACTAGTTTTTTTTATTTAATCAGAGTAAAGATCAAAGAAGTGGCCTTAGACTTCAGGGAGGAAAGTAATTTGAACATAAATCACAATATTTTTTCTTTTTTGTATCCAAATCCGTCCTTTATAGTATTCACGGTAAACAATCTTTGAATTCCAAACCATAATAGCGTTATTCAGGTATTATGGAGATATCTATCAACAATTTTGTTTCAGGATTATATATTGCGGTTAGTCTTGATAGTTCACTTCCAATTGTTGCTACAAGAGTAGATGGTCTGAAAATAAGTCTTGAGTTAAATGTGCGAGGATCGTCACTGGTTGCTTTTTCACCGGGTGGGCATTTGTTAGCGGCAACGCAAAGAAACGTGATCAGCTTAATTAGTTTCAGGACTTTGGATGTTGCTTTCGTCCTTTTAGGACATAAAGGATCAGTAAGTATGCCTTCCGACATGAGTAGCTTGATTCCAGTCTAAATGTGAGGAAACATTGTATTTAAAATCCATCGGAAGTTATTTTCAGACGAAGTTATCTGCTTATGAAAATTACGATATTATTTAATAATATTTACAAAAAGTTTGTAGTAAAATAACAAGAAAGCTGAAAAATCAAGCTACTGTTTGAAAGCCTTATTTAAAAGCTTGACATTTTTTTTATACTGATTTAAAAGTATGTATTTTGCTATTATGAGGAAAAGCTGTCGTCATGAGTGTTACTAGGAAATATCTGAGGAGATAGATAAGTGTTGCTTGGAGCTTTGTTTGTCGTCAATATTTAAATGTTAGTTCATATAGTTTTTATACTATATGCATTTTTTAATGTATTCTTGTTTCCCTCGGCAATTACTCCCAGGCTCCCCCGCTACCTTCTACAGGGAACACAATTATTTAAAAAAGATATTGAAGAACTCACCTTAAAACAGTGAAAATGAGGATCCTTTAATTTATTTTTGACTTTTCAGATCCTTCTTTTAATAAATATGGGGAGGAGTGAACTTTTCAGGGATAAATATCAACCTCAAAGCAATATTCTACAAATGTTAAACATGAATGGAAAAACTGGGGTGGAAGGAAAGACTAATAGATATCCTTACACTTAAGAAAGACTCGGATCAAACAGCTCATTGTAACAGACTATAAGTGAGGGACGATCCTTGTCAACAGTAACCCAAATTCTAGAAAATAAAATTTTTATTTTAAAATATCCAACAACAGAATATATGTTTACAAGAAATATGTGAAATACATTACTTTTACAGATGCTCAACAAAAGGCAGCCCTTTGGTAATATGGTGCTCGATTCTACCCCCTCCCCCAAAGAAAAAATCTCCACGTCACAAATTCCCCCCTGCAGAGAATTACCCCAAGAAATGCTTTCTGAAAATCACAAAACCACATTCATGCAAAATTGAGCAATATGACAAATAAAAATTACGAATTAAAGAAGGAATTTTGGAATATTCTGCCAATATTTCAAAATATTAGCAGAACATATGGTTTAGAATATTTTACAGTATTTTTGTTTCATTTCTTTTTATTCTCTTCTATGCTTTTGGGGGTCGAGTTATCACAGCATGGTAAAATAAAGGTTAACTAAAGAAGAGTTGCCCTATATTGGGAGTAGAGTTAATAGGCTGGGACTAAGAATTACAGGTAATTACTTTTCATGGACTTGTATTTGAGCTTAGAATGGATCCCCTGTGAATGATTTGGCAGTAGTAGCAGTTTGACATCAATAATGATTTGAAAATATACGGTTCCGTGGTTCGATTCCAGCTACTACAACCTTTGGTGACAGCCTGCTACCTATCTCTTTAAAAAAAAAGACCGAGTGTCTTTAAAAAAAAAGAATGAGTTTCTCTAAGGATCGTAACCCTATCCTTTTGTCATCCAAAGCTGTTAGTGTTTGAAAATTTGCATAATTTTTGGAACAATAATCGAACTCCCTCTCAGATGGTGCATGGTCTTGATGGAAATTTTTCGCAGACGTAGGCTGTTGAAAGAGGTTCAGCTTGGACTACCGTATAGATACTTATGAAAATGTACTACTGAATTAAAAATGTACTACCAAAAACCTATTTAATCTGAAATGTTTCCTTTAATTTGAATCAAACCCCAAGTTTTTCTTTCTAATTCCAATAAGTCAAAGACTTGTCGTTGCATTAAGTCACCTAAAGTCCAAATACTACTAGTAGATAATTATTCAGAAATGTTCATTATAAACTATTGCTGACACACCAAAACAATTTTTTGTACTATATCATTGCTCTTTCTCTTTACAATTTTTCTTTAGGTGTCTGGTTTGGCTTGGCTTACTGATAATCGTCGTTTAGTGACGTGCGGCACTGGTGGCTCAGCCAACATATGGGACTCAACCACTGGAGAATTAATCTCTCAGGTAAATACTGCGCAAATTCTCTGAAAGGGAACACTCTTGATAGAATTATTCCTCCCAAAATCGATAGCAAACTAGTATCTTTTCCATAACTGTATCTTTTCGATTTTTTCTATCAGAATCTATAGTTTGACTTGTTATTTGTATGTTGGAGAAACTTTTTAAACATTTTTGAATCCTAATACAAACGGTATTCTTGAATTTACTTTTATATCTCCTCAAGTTGACCTGAAAAATAAAACAATACAGTTCCCTAAAAATTCAATTCTATGCTCTTTTAGAACCTGGATAAGCTTGCGCTTCGGAGAGTAGAAATAGTAATAGCAGTAGCATTAAAGTTTCAACTTAATACCCCCGGTCGTTGTCGAAGCATTGCTGAGGTTTCTTATTGGCAACTATACACTCTATACACTATACAATAGTTTTAAAGCATAATTGGCAAATTGCATAACTGTGTGGGGTTGATGTATCCCATATCTCTAGTGACATAGTTACTGGATCGATCTACTATGTTGAACAAAATTACCGTCCCAAAATTTTGATTGATTTTGTGTTTGGAAAAGGCATGGGCTTAGGAGGAGAGTTTCTGGCCCTCAAATCAGTTTTGGCTCTTAAAAAGGGCACTAGAACTTTTAGTTTCCAATCCAATTAGCTCCTTTAAAGGCTTCAGTGATATTGCTAGCTATTTTAGAGTGGCGCTGCCTTTGATATGGCTTATATGCCCATGGATTACCTGCATATATATATATTTATGTTTTGTTTAGTTTTGTTTAAACTTTATCCTAGACGTTCCCTAAAAGTTTCACCTTAATACCCTTAGCATCATTTAATACAGTAACTGCAGTAGTAGTATCAACAGTATACACATAGTGCCTCCTGGCCTGTTCAAAATCCGCAATAACTTGGACTTTAGAGTCTAACTTAAAAATTTACGCCGTAATTTAGATATTACTTTTTTACCTTTTTGAAAATCTAAATACTCATAGTTCACTTTAATTTAGTTCAACAACCCTAAATATTCCTTTAAAGCTTCGCCTTAACACCCTTAGCTTGCGTAGTAGCAACAGTTATAGTAGCAGTAGTACGATTAGTAGCCGTGTATGCATTGCACCTTTGGTTTCTTCAACGTCTCCTTCAACACATGTCAAAAGTTTCAAATTAATACCATCAAACGATCATGAGGCATTGCTAATATGTCCTCTTCACCTCCTGTGTGAACATAATTTTTCCGATTTAGTTCAGTACAGTTTTAATACTACAGAATAGTTTTGCCTGAATACCCCTTAGCTTTAGCAGTGGTAGTAGCAGTACTATCAGTAATAGTAGTAGCATTAGTAGTAGTAGCAGAAGAATTAATAGTGGTAGCCACAGTTTTAGTGTCAGTAGTAGCAGTAGATGTAGTAATAATAGTACCAATAGTAGTAGCAGCAGCAGTAGTAGTAAGAGTAGAAGCAGTATCAATGGGATGCAAGTATTATCTTTTGGTTTGTTCAACATCCCCCACTACAGGCCTTGTACATATCAACTTCACACACTAAAAAAAGGTAAAGGTAAAGGATATGGCTTTAGACTTTATAGTCCGTACCGGCGGTGCTGATATCCGTTTTTTGGCCCTTCAGCCAGGAAGTGCAATGGAGGGTTGGGGGCCAGCCATCCTGTGCTTTCGTACACCCTTCCTGTTGACTTCACACACTAAACTCTTACTAAGAAATTGTTGGTGCGCCCTTTTGACAATCTGCATATAAACGGCGTGTTGTGAGTTCACCCTCCACCTCAAAGTCTCTGAAAATTTTACCTTAGTACCCTTATGGATGGTCTTAACAGTAGTCACAGCAGTATTATAAGCATTAATAGCAGTCGTATCAATAATCATAGCACTAGTACTAGCAGAAGCAGTAATATTAACGTATTGAATTTTGGTCAATGGAACATCCATCTCATCAGGTCCAATCAGCCATTGCTATGACATTGCTGGTATGTCCTTTTGATAACCTGTATATCCATATACTTTTTAAAATTTTCATCTTAATGTTCTTAACCTTACACTTAGCTCTTATAGAAGTAGTAGTTGAAGTAGTACCAGTAGCAGTAGTAGTAAATGCAGCAGTGGCAGTAATATTAATAGTTACTTGCAAATATTTCCTTTTGCTAAATTGATCATCTCCTTAAGTATTTTCTGAAACTTCCAACTTAATACCCAAGTTCATTCTTGAGATACGCTCTTTTGTCAGTGGGCATGGACGCAGTGTATTTTCATTTAGTTAAAATTTCCGCTCAACGATGTAAATGTAGTTGTGTGTTCTGCTAGTAGTAGTGGTAAGAGCAATAGTGGTGGTAGTTGTAGTAGTAGAAGTATTAACATGCAAATATTGCCTTTTTGGTCAATCGATATTGTCTCTTATAATTTCCTTGCTCTTAATGCTCTTAACCTTACAATTAGCTCTTATAGAAGTAGTAGTTAAAGTAGTATCAGTAGCAGCAGTAGTAAATGCAGCAGTGGCAGTGGTATTAATATTAATAGTAGCGTGCATATATTTACTTTTGCTAAATTGATCATCCCCTATATTTTCTGAAACTTCCAACTTAATACCCAAATTCATTCTTGAGATACGCTCTTTTGTCACTGGGCATGGACATAATGTATTTTCATTTAGTTAAAATTTCCCCTCAATGATGTAAATGTAGTTTTGTGTTGTGCTAGTAGTAGTGGTTACAGCAGTAGTGCTGGTAGTTGTAGTAGTAGAAGTAGTAGCATGCAAATATTGCCTTTTTGGTCAACTGATAATGTCTCTTATAATTTCCTGAGAGTTCCAAATTAATAGACTCAGTCATTTCTGAGTTATACCCTTTTGATAGCCAGTATACACATAGCGTGTTTTGATTCAGTTCAATACTTCCCTTAATATTCTCTGAAAGGCTAACCTGAATACCCTTTGTCTTTTTGAAAAGTAAACATCAAACATACATACTTTTCTCAGTAACATATATTACATGTAAACTATGAACGACTTGCCTAACTTACAGTCCTTGTTCTGAGGGCTCTGAATGGACTGTCATCCCTAAAGGCACAATTAATAGACTTTTCAACAATGCCGAAGAACATAGATGTCTCAAAATTTTGTTTGGATGTTTGTTTGGTAAATGATGGGTGTGGGTGTGGTGAGGCCTGGTTGCCCTTATATCATTTTTGACCTCTTAAAAAAGGTTTATAGCTTCCAATATCCAATCGAATGAGCCCCATTTTAAGTTTTTATGAACACCCATTCCATAACCAAACCTTATATGCCTCAAGGATATAACTCATCCTTGTCCCAGGGTTCTGGCGGGTTGCGTCAACCCTGAAGGCATTGTAATATATCCTTTAAGCAATTTTTAATAAAATTACTTTATCATAATTTAAATCAGGTGCGTTTGGGTAAGCGAGGGGCGTTGGGGGGAGATTGGCTCCCCTCCATTACTTTTGACTCTTGGAAGAGAATTAGAACTTTCAATTTCAAGTTAAATGAGCCTCCTCTAAAGTTTATACGGCCAGCCGTTTCATAAAAAAACTTATTTACCTCAAGGTATTACTTATAAACCTTGCCTCCAGGTGTTGACAGGTTGTTTCAAACCCCAAGGCCTTGTCGTACGATCTTTAGACAATTTTGAACAAAATAACTATCTCAAAACTTTTATTGGATGCATTTGTGTAAAAAGGACTTGGAGGGGGTCTAGTTGCCCTTCGATTACCTTTGACTATTAAAAAGGCCACTAGAACTTCTAACTTCCAGTCCACAAAGCTCCTTCTGAACTTTATATGACCACCCCTTCCATAAAACCTCATATGTTAACAATGGGCAACTATTATAACTTACAGCCCTTGCCCTGAGAGCTGTAGGGGTTTATTATCCTCAAAAATATAAATAGTAGATCTTCTGACTAGGCTGCACAAAATTACTGTCTCAAAATTTTGAATTGATGTGTCTGAGGAAATGATGGACGTGGGGGGGAGGGTCTGGTTGCCCATCAATTGTATTTGACTTTCAAAAGGGCACTAGAAGTTCTGATTTCCAATCCTCTCAGTCCCTTCTAAAGTTTATAAGACCACCCTTCCATAAAATCCTTTTATGTTAATAATTTATAAATGCCCATATATAACTATATACTTCGTATAGAATGCACTTCATATAGAATGCCCAATATACAACTTTTAACCCTTTCCCTAAGGGCTCTGGGGGTTTCACGTCCTCAAGATATAAATACTTGACCATTAAACTACGCTAAACAAAATAACTATCTCAAAGTTTTGATTTGATGTGTCTGGGGAAATGATGAACATGGGGGGGGGGGCTGGTTCTCCTCCGGTCGCATTTGACTATTAAAAAGGGCAATAGAACTTCTATTTCCAATCGAGTGAGCCCCTAATGAAGTTTCCACAAGAACTTATTCTATACGAAGTGCCCTGGTCTGAAAAACCACACATTGTGCTCAAATCGCTCTTTACTTTGGCACCGCTGCTGATATGCTGTCTATGATGTGTTAATTAAAAACCCTTATTATGATGATTAAAAAACAAATAACAGGGTTTGCAATGACGTTAAACATGTCTAAAGACAGAAAAAATATTCTCCTTTTTGCAATAACTGCTTAGAATAATGATGCCGTTTATGCGCCAATAAACATTTTGCGATGTCAATAAATATTGTGGAACATCATAAATGAAGTTTAAAATACAATGAAATAGAATCTTGTACTGAAGAGCTTCTAGCAGTTAATATCATTATGTTACTTGTATTATATTTCCCCTGCCTAATATTCTTCCTTTAATTAGAACCTTGAAATTTCCATAATTTGGGGATTTTGGGATCAAATTATGATTCAGCTTTCAAAGAAAGTTTAGCGTATTCTGTTATTTCCATTCTGGGAAATGTAGAGGTCTTCTCTGAAAACTTAAATTGAATAAAAATATCACACGCTAGTGCATTCAAGAACACTTTTAGGGCTAGGGTCTCTGTTTGAAGATATCTATAGAAAAGAGTAAAACCCGACTATAGCTGAGTTTTCGTCTATTTTTCACGTTTTGCATCTTTGTAACAGAAGTAGTTATAGTAATAATAGTAGCAGTAGTAACAACAAAAGGAGAAATAATCTTCCGATAAAAACTGATAGCTCATCTTTTGTTTTAAGCTCCATGAAAAACCGTTGACGCAAAATATTTGATACACAAGGAATATGTACAGAACCCGATCTGAATGACAATACTTCTGTGATTAGCTTAATAAAGATTTTTCATGCTTCCAAATTGGGCTAAAAGAGTGCATTATTTATAGAATAAGTTTTTTTTATTCATCAGCATCCATCATAACAATTCTAATGCAAGCTTTTATCTCATCCTGAATAAATAGTATGTGTTTCTATGCTATTCGAATATCCAGAAGAAGAGTATGGATAACTTCTAAGAGTTAAAACTGGAACTATTGTTTAAGAAAAAAGTACTATCTGGTAAGTAAAAGTACCATCATCTGGTATTTGGTGTTTCTTAGAAGCTTTTTTATTTAATAATACAGGAAAATTATTTTTAACCGGTGTAATTAACAAAATTATAGTAGCAATAAGCAGCTAATTTTAGTCTCTGTAAAAAAAAAAAGAAATTACGAAGTCGGAAAAAAATTACGAAAGACATCAAACCTTACATGGCTGTCAGTAAATTTTTTTCCACACCTATGCCAATTCCCAGTCTTTATTTAGTAATTAACTTTAATTAGTTAATTAGTATAATTAGTTAATTAGTTTATTAGTTACCAGTACTCTTAAATTCCAGATCCTCGAACCAAAATTCCCCTGAAAAATTTAAAGCGAAACCATTTGAAACAGTCTTGTTTCAAAGTGAAACCTTACATGGCTGTCAGTAATTTTTTTTCCACACTTATGCCAATTCCTAGTCTTTATTAAGTAATTACCTTTAATTAGTTAATTAGTTTAATTAGTTAATTAGTTTATTAGTTACCAGTACGCTTAAATTCCAGATCCACGAACCAAAATTCCCCTGAAAAATTTAAAGTGAAACCATTTGAAACAGTCTGTACACTAGTAAAAATATTATAGGTCCGTGTCCGTCACACATCACTTCAGGCTATCGACCATGTATCTGCAGATCTGCTGTATGCCATATCAGGTGAAGGCTCCCTCTTAGAAATATATTCTGGAAAAGTGAGTAGTTTTTGAACCGATTTTTATCGCAAGAAAAATGTGAAAATAGTTATTATTTAATTATATAATTATTATTTTCCCTGCTGTTTAAAATAGAGATAAGTAAAATTGAAAATATTTGTAATGTAGATCGCTTTCAGTAAAGCGCCAACGTTGGCCTTATTTGGTCTTAGATTTGTGCAGTTAGGGAAGGGGGATGTACACTGTAAAAAAAAAGTTGTTTAAGATTCAAAAAAATTATTTGTAATATTTACATAATGTTTATATATTTGTAATGTAATTATTTGTATGTAATATAATATTAACCCCCATTTTAAACGTACTAAAATATCTGATGTGTCAAAGACTAGGCATTTTAAGATCGCAACTTTGTTTTAAATATCTTAACAACCCCTTTTCCATCATCATTTGAAAGTATTCACTTTAAATCATGATTCGCATAATTATGAAACGCGAAATTCGTGTGACATTGTCCACGAGACACCGTCAATAAAAAGAGTTTCTTTTTTTATTAGATTTTTTGCATCAGCTATTTGGAATCTAATCCCCTTGGAAATCTGGAACTCAAAGAATCTTATTACCTTCAAGCGAGCAGGCAAGGGTTATTATAGAAATACTGTTTAGATTTGAATATCATGCGGTCCTCCTCTTTTTGGTCTTTTTCTTTTCATTTCTTTTCTTTATTTTTCTTTTCTTTCTCTTTGTCCCCTTTTTTTCTTTTTTAATAAATCCAGTCGATTCGTTGTTTTCTTTTACTGATCGTTTAATTGTTCTTTAGTTAAGTTTTTGCCCGAGCCAAGCACTTTTTGTGCTTTCCTGGCAGATTATCTGCAGTAGTTTTATGTTTTTGGTTTAAATATATATGATTCATTTGAACTGATATCAACAACAAAATTGTAATTTCAACACCTGAAAATCGGCAAATTGAATATTAAAGACCTTATTGGGATTTTCTGGTCATTATTGAATTTGCAATTTGTTGAGAAACCAAAATTTTGGATTCCCATACCCAAACTGAATTTTCAATTTGTTGACAAAACAAAATGTTGGATTTTAAGATCCTTATTGGATTTGCATCTTGTTTCTGAATTTTCCGTTCTTTTGTTGGATTTTCATCACTAGCGTAGTTCATTTTCCTAGGTTTACAGTCTAATATCTAGTTCACATGGTTCGGTTCTCCTTTCTTCTTTCTGAAGCATCAATAAATAACAAAACAACTCGTTTATTTTACAAGAGCAGAAAATTGTTTAAAAAGAACAGAATAAACATTACAAATAATTTAATTATAATAAAAAATTTCTCCCAGATAATATGACACCCATTAACGGCTGCACTTTTTCATGGTGGAAATCAGTAGTTCAATTGCGTAGTAGCAGGCCGACAGAAGAAAGTTAAGTACGAAATACCTTCCGATCAGGAACACAGTTACACACGGACCTAAAATGAAGATGAAATCTAATTGAATTTGCAATTTGTTGACCAAACAACAATGTTGGATTTGGCGATTCTTATTGGATTTCCGTCTTCTTTGCTGGATTTCCCGTTCTTTTATTGAATTTGCATCACTAGCGTTGTTCAATTTCCTAGGTCTACAGCAGTGGCTCTCAACCTTTTTTTCCCCATGGACCCCTTTTCCCTTCTTTATCTTGGTGGACCCGTTCATAGCTATTGGACATTAGAAAAATTTCTATTCTTCACTAATAAAATCTTAAGGTTTTAATTATCAAAGAAATAGCATACGATTAAGCTTTATTTTTAAATGAAAACTAATTTAATAAAAATAAAATATTCTACTATAATAATAATAATTATTATTATTATTGATATTTTTATTATTATTACTATTATTGTGACAATTACTACAATATTACAATGTTTCTTCCATGGGCAAGCAACACAAGCTCACGGAGAGTAGAGCTCCTCAGGCAGTTTAATTCACTCCAACATTATGTAAACTGGATAAAAAAGGAGTTGAAATTAAGTCTGTGATTAAAAAAAAGGAAAAGGCATGTTTATTCAATGAGATCCCTGTGGTTGATTCTTCTCGGCGAGTTTATTTATATTTGGTTCTATTGATGTTAATGATAGTCGAAGATCACCCCTTTTCATAATGTCAAGTCTATTGCGATCTTTTGATAACATTTAAGAAATACGACTAAATCCCGCTTCAACAAAAATAGATAGAGGAAAAGCAATAATGTAGTTTATGCCAGAACAAAGGGTACTTTGTAGCAACATCATTTGTTTTCCATATATTGCACTTGGCGATGTTTGAATTTTGCATGCATTATTTTATCACTTTCTATTTCGTTGAGGGGCTCTTGCAAAGATATGTCTAAATTTCGGCAACAATAACTTCGAAAGGAATTGAAACCCAAATCGATATATCCATCCCGAGTAGGTCGCCAACCCGAGTTAGCATATCTTCATGTATATTTTCCATCTTGCAAATCACTGTTAATACAGGCCAAACAAGGAAACTGTTCAAATGCACGACGCCTGATATTATTCTTATACAGCTGTAGTTTCCTTAGAAAAGCAGCAATAGCACTTTTACTAGGTCAGAATTGTTTTCTTGGAGCTGTTTATTAAGTGAATAAATTTTTCAAATATATCTGATAAGTTAAACACATCACATTTATCTGGAAGCAGTTTTGCTCCAAATTGTGTGTCAGCAAAAAAGGAAACAATAGAATCCCAAAGTGCAATGAAACGCTTAAGACAATTCCCCTTTGATTGCCATCTCACCTCTGTATGTAATTAAATAAAAAAAAAGTTTTTTTAACTGAAAGTAAGGAGCGACATTAAAACTTAAAAAAACAAAAATTACTTCGTATATGAAAGGGGCTGCTTCCTCATCAATGCCCCGCTCTTTACGCTAAAGTTTGACTCTTTCTCTCAACTCTTCTTTTTAAAACAGTAAAAAACTTTAGCGTAAAGAGCGGGGCGTTGATGAGGAAGAGGCCCCTTTCATATATGAAGTAATTTCTGTTCGTTTTAAGTTTTAATGTCGCTCCTTACTTTCACTTAAAAAAAACTTTTTTTTTATTTAATTTCTGAAAGCTTTTGAATCAATGTATATTTTGATTTTGGCTCTCCGCAGAGCAAAAATTAAAACGAAATTTACATTTTTTTTTTTTTGGCTATATGGCTTTCTCGTAATTTTGATCGAATGATTTTGAGAAAAAAAGAACGGGGGAGGAAGCCTAGTTGCCCTCCGATTTTTTGGTTAATTAAAAAGGCAACTAGAACTTTTGCATTTTTTACGAATCTTTTTATTAGTAAAAGATATTCGTAATTTATAAATTAGCTTACGTAAAGAACTTTTGTGTTCTAATGTTTTCATTACATATACGAGGGGGTTCGCCCCCTTGTCAGTACCTCGCTCTTAGCACTAAAGCTTAAACTCTGTCCCAATTCATTAAGAATGACCCCTGAATCACAAAAGCCGTAGAATAAATAGTTGAAATTACCAAAAATACTTTAGCGTAAAGGGCGAGGAATTAGGAGGAGGTGAGCCCCTCATATTGGTGATAATTTCTGTTCGTTTTAAGTTTTAATGCTGCTCCTTACTTCCAGCTGAAAAAAAATTTCATATTTATTTTTCCATTGTTTTTTTTTAATAATGCTAGTAAATCCTGCGCTCCCTTCATGGAAATTTTCTTCCCGCATGACAAATTCCTCGATGGAAAGTTCCCCCAGTATATCCCCCTCTTCTCAACCCCTCCCCCAACCGAAATATCCTCCTGAAAACGCCTGTACACTTTCCAATAACCATTACTGTATGTAAGCCCTGGTCAAAGTTTGTAACTTGTAGCCCCTCCCACGGGGACTGTGGGGGAGTAAGTCGTCCCCAAAGACATATTTATAAGGTTTTTCGACTACGATGAATAAAATGGCTATCTCAGAATTTTGATCCGTTGACTTTGGGAAAATAATCAGCGTGGGAGGGGGCCTAGGTGCCCTCGAATTTTTTGGTCACTTAAAAAGGGCACTAGAACTTTTCATTTCCGTTAGAATGAGCCCTCTCGCAACATTCTAGGACAACTGGGTCGATACGATTACCCCTGGGGAAAAAACAAACAAACAAATACACACGCATCCGTGATCTGCCTTCTGGCAAAAAATACAAAATTCCACATTTTTGTAGATAGGAGCTTGAAACTTCTTCAGTAGGGTTCTCTGATACGCTGAATCTGATGGTGTGATTTTCATGAAGATTCTATGACTTTTAGGGGGTGTTTTCCCCTATTTCCTAAAATAACGCACATTTTCTCAGGCTCTTAACTTTTGATGGGTAGGACTAAACTTGATGAAACTTATATATTTAAAATCAGCATTAAAATGCGATTCTTTTGATGTAGCTATTGGTATTAAAATTCCATTTTTTTAGAGTTTTGGTTACTATTGAGCCGGGTCGCCCCTTACTACAGTTCGTTACCACGAACTGTTTGATACAAGCCGCCCAAACTTTTCTAAATTTTGGTTAAAGAATTCACAAAAAAGGTGGTCTCGGAGAGAATTTGATCTGATATGGTTAACTACTTTTATTACAACAGTAAGGGCATCATTCAGACTTGCACTCATTTTCTTTGCAACTAAGTGTTGACGGTGTATCACGCAGTGAACACAATATAAAGTGATTAGTACATTACAGTAGAAGTTAAATTTTAAAAAATAAAGAGTGTTCTGAGTTGGTTTTCTTCATGGACCTCCAAAATATCATTGTGGACCCCCAATTTGTTGTGTTTTGCCTGTGGACCCCCAGAAATGTTACATGGACCCCTAGTGGTCCATGTGGACCCCGGTTGAGAACCACTGGTCTACAGTGTAATATCTATTTTTCATGATTCAGTTTCCCTTTCTTCTTTCTGTAGCATCAATAAATACCAAAAAACTCATTTGTTTTACAATAATAGAAAATTACAACAAACAATTTTTTACATATAATATGACACTTCTTAATGGCTGTACTTTTTCATGGTTGAAATCAGTAGTTCAACGGCGTAGTAGCAGGCCAACAGAAGAAACTTGAGTAAGAAACATCTTCCGACCAGGAAAACAGCGACACACGGCCCTGAAATGAAGATGAAATCAAATCAAGGCACAAAAAAAGAAAGACTTCCCCCTTTTTTTCTACGTCCAGAGCTGAACGGTTGCAACAGTAATACCACGGATCATGACATTTCTGAATACCTTTGACTTACTCAACGGGTCTGATTAAAACCAAGATTTGAGTCAAACTCAGAACGAACTGGAAATCACTACGCACAAGAATGAATGAATGAATGAATGAACTTTATTACCCCTAAAAGTATAAAAAGCACAAAGTACGGAGTATTATAAATAAACAAAAACAAAAACGATAAACAACAAAGAAAAAATTCAAACGGACAAAAGACAACATGGACTAATTAACCAGAATCAGTATGGAAAAGGGCTGCAGACGGTCATAAACGTGAACAAAGTTGATAGTCTTTTTAAATAAATCATCACTGGAAGACCGAATCCAAGAAGGCACGTCAATTAAACCAAATCGAGCAATTACTTTTTTGTTGCGGTGCCATCTAGGAAGCCGGAGGAGGAATTTGCAATATCTGAAATAAGCTGTACGTAGAGTATGTCGATCTTTCTTACGAAATAGACGATCCATGCCTGATAAAAACAAAAGCACAGGGGCACAATAAGCGTTATAAATCATGCACAAACCGTTGTGGTTGTAACGGCTTTTGTTTGGGGATATTTTTCCGTAAGCGACGCCTAGGTTTTTCACGGCTTGATTCACTAGGGATGAACAGGTAGTGGAAAGTGTTGGGCCGAAACACAGACCAAGCCAACTAACTAAAGAACAACATGGTAGAACTGCAGTCCCAGCAACAAATGGAGCGACCGCATAAGGGCTATTAAAACAAATAAACTCGCATTTACACGCATTAACTGATAGTCCAATCTTATTTTTAACTTTGAAATCAATTAGCATCTTTAAAAGTTTCAAGAAAATTTCTAACTATTATAGTGCAGTCTTGCCTATAATATCGCTTATATGCCCGTTCGAAAACCTGCATGCAAATAATATTTTTGCTAAATTAAAACATCCTCTAAAAGCTCATTAAAATTTTCAGTTTAATACCCTTAGCATCCTTAGTTACACTAATCGTAGTAGCAGTAATAGTAGCATAAACATGGTGCCCTCTGTCTACTTCAAAGTCCCCCATAACTTATCCTTACTCGTTCTTACTCATTTATTGATTAAATCTTACTCATTGATGGAAGACGTTCTTGAGATATTGCTGTGCAACCCTTTTGAGATTAAACATAATTATAATGAAAAAAGAAATCAATCACCAATGCAACAGCACAAACACAGAAATAATCATACACCATAAAAAACATTTAAAAAAAAAGAAAGACAGAAGGAGAAAGGAATACTGTTTTCCTACTTTATTAATTAATATAGATAAGTACTTGAAAGAGATCTTAACCCTACTCATCCATCCAATTACATAGGTCAAACAGCATAGCCATGCACAATCAACCGCATAGAATAATCCATGGATCAATATTCGCCGAGATATCCCTCGGCAGCTCTACCTTAATACCCTTAGCTTGCGTAGTAGCAGTAGTGGAATTAACAGCAGTTATTTTCTTCAAACCTTCTCTTCAACACACCAAACGGTCCCTATGATATTCCTGATGCTCCCTTTGTAAAGATGGCGCAGTGTGATTCAGTTCACCTTCCACCCTCAATACTCCCTGAAAGTTCCACCTTCATATCGCTAGGTACAGCTGTAGTGGTAGTCCCTGCAATAGTATTAGAAGTAGTGTTAATAGTAGTAGCACTAATAGTAGCAGTAGTATTAACAGATTGCCTTTTGGTCAGGTGAAGATTCCTCTCATCAAGTTCGGGAAGTTCCAACTTAATACAATTAGATGTTGCTATCCCATTGCCGATATATCCTTTTGATAGCCTATATATTCACGTTGTTCCTTAATTTTCATCTTAATGCTTTTAGCTTATAATTGGTTGGAATAGAAGTAGTTGTCAAACTAATAGTAGTAGTAGTAGATGCAGTATTAGTAGTAGTAAATGTAATTAAAATGTTATATTATTAGCAGTAGGGTGTACAAAACCAGATTTAAAGCTTTGACGCTTTTATAGCCAAGTGTTTTTGCCGCTCCGTTTTTGCACAATTTTCGGGGTTATTCCAAAAGATTAGGGGATAATGGAAACAATTAACAGAACACAACTGATGTGTGAAAAGTGATGAAAGAGTTGGGTAATACGGAACTCTCAGCTACCATTCTTGGGAGACGTCTGACAGTTTATAAGTGACCATGGAATTCCTGTGTTGTTTTAAATTCACTTTTCTGTGATTAGGCAACATAGCACCAAAGTGCACCTGGTGACGATAAATCCAGTTTTTGTCAGGAAACAAATTACTCAGTGATAATTTATTATGTACCCTGGTATTATGCGCCTGACATTACCTCCGGGCTTAGGGACCTAGTGGTAAATCCAGGCCTGAGTCTTCAAATATTTCTTTTGGTGAGTTGACTTTCCCTTTAAGCACTCTCTGAAAGTTCCAACTTAATACAGAAATTATTTATTGAAATTCGACAATATGAAAATCCGCATGCACATAGTGTCTTTTGATTTAGTTCAAATTCCCCCTCAAATTCCCCATTCTGTCACATTTTTAACTTGATGCACATAATAATACTAGTTTAATAGTAGTAGAGGTCGTAGTAGGAGCAGTAGGAGTAATAAAACTGTTAAATTAGTAGTAGTAGTAACAGTAGTAGCAGCAGTATTAACAGCAGTAGTAACAGGTACATGCCTCAGAAGTTTCATCCTGATACACTAAGCCGTTCAAAAAAATTGCTGGTTCACCTGTAACAGCAATCCGTGTGTTATTACAAGTCACCCATTGTTAAAATCTAGGTTTTTATTGATGGGATGGTTGTAAAAACTTTGAAGGAGGTTCATTCGATTGGAGATTGAAAGTTAAATTTCAATTTTGAAGAGGAAAATCAGTCTCTCCCTCTTAACTGACATTTCCCCCCAAATGCATCCGATCAAAATGAAAAAAAATTCAAAATAGCCTAAGGGTCCCATGCCTCTGGGGTTAACAGCCCCATCAGCAGCTCTTAAGGCCTTTTTTTCTTTCGGTCGTATTTCGATGCATATTTTCTTATTCAAATTTCGTCACTAAAAAAGTTCAAATTTGTTACAGGTATCAGAGCCTTTTACTTTACCTGAAGCATCAATTGAATCAGCCGTTGGAATTTCAGAATGTCAGAAGTTGATAATTGGAAGCTCAACAGGCTCAATAAAAATTTGTACAACTCCATTGGGGCCTGAAAACCAAATAGGAGCTGTAGTTGATACGAGAGTGCATCTTCAGGCTGTTATTACTGTAAGTATTTTTAAAATGTCTTTCACTCTTGCCCCCTTTTGTGTCCCCCCCCAAAAAAAATTGCCCCCAAGCAAAAGTCGTGAATACCGTCATGGGGGCTATAAATTAATTTCTACCCCCATCCTGCCCTCTTATCTTTCTTAGAACTAATTCTGTGTTTATCTTAAGGCTCAGTGAGATCTAGGATGTTTAGGCATTCAAACTACCCTTTGTGGCATCTCTCTCCCTCCCTAACTAGCCAAATTGTTTTTAAGGTCTGAAAAAATTCACTGTCTTAGTTAAATTCTCTTTTGTTTTACAATTCCAAACATGTACATATAAAGGTTTTAAACATCTACAATGGGGTTTTACGATTTTTTTTGTAGCTGAGAAAAGAAGGAGATGCCTCACAGAGTGCATTTTAATACCAAAACATCCCAACTCTCATTGAATCTTCAAATAAATACTGAATTAGTAGACAAGGGGATGACGAGGGTAATTGGAAACTTTCAATTTCCAGTCAAATGATTGGAAATTGAAAGTTCCAGTTATCTTTTTAAGAGTCATCAAAAGAAATTCACGGGGTTATACCAAACGGGGTTACACTTCAGAGGGGGTTCATTTTATTGGAAATTGAAAATTCGATTTTACTTTTAAGAGTCAATAGACATCAGAGGTGAACTAGCCCCGGCCCCGCACCCTTTTTTTCCCAACCCCATGCGATAAAAGTTTTTAAATAGCCCTTTTATTGAAAATTGTTTGGATATCAGATAAATAAAGCTCTGGAGCCAACACAACCCCCTAGAGGCCAGTGGCAAGTGTTCTAAATTATGCCCTGGGGACATATGAGGTTTTCATGCAAGGGAAGGTGGTCGTATAGACTTCGGAGGTAGCTCATTTGATTGGAAATTAAAAGTTCTAGTTACCTTTTTAAGAGTCAAAAGTGACCAGAGGGCATCTCCCCCTTCAAAAATTGTGCTCCTTCAATACAACCCATCATATGGAGATAGCCATTTTCCTTGGAACAGTCCAACGATCATATAAAAAAGCTTCGGGGTCAACATGCCCTTCGCTGGCAACTAGCCCCTTTCCACCAGCCCTATTTTCCCCAATTGCATCCGATTGAATTTTTATGTAGCCATTTTGTTCAAAGTAGACCAAAAATAATATAACGAAACTCCAGTAATAACACAGCCACCCTGAACCCGGGGGCAAGTGTTATAAATTTTGCTACAGGAGTATATTAGGTTCTAATAGAAGGGATGATAGTATAAACTTTTCAGGGGGCCCTTTCAATTGTAATTCGAAATTTGTAGTCAAAAGTTGTCGGGGGGGGGGGGGATAAATAGCCCACCACCACCACCCCATCCCCAGTGTCCTATTTTTCTCAAATGTTTCCGATCAAAATTTGAGATAGCCAGATTGTTTAAAATAGTTTAAAGTTTAAAGAACAAAATTCGAGGGTTGACACAACTCCCCCAGAATCCGGGGCAAGGATTGTTATAATTTATGCACCGGGGGTATATTTTTTTTTTTTTTTTTAGAGAGACACACTTTTATTATACATATCATCAATATACAAAACAAACCACATCAGCCACTTTAGAAAGTCAGAGACTTGTTAGTAGTGGCTGATAAACATTAATGAGCACCAATACCAACAACATTAACAAAAAAAAAAAAAAAAAAAACAAACAAAAAAACAAACAAAAAAAAAAAAATAAACAAAATGAAACAAAAAAATTGGGAACAAGAAAACAACAGGAAAACAAAGAATAAAAAAAAAAAAAAAAAAAAAAAAAAAAAAAAAAAAAAAAAAAAAAAAAAAAAAAAAACAACAACACTTAAAAAAAAACAAATCAATAAGCCATCCAATTTAAATTATATATTTATTTTCTACTCAGAAGGTGATTCTTCAGTCTACTCTTAAACTGGCTAACATTTTCAGATAACCTTATACTCATTGGTAAAGAATTCCACACTACTGGTCCAGCAAACTTGGGACCAAAACTTCCCCTCTGAGAGCTGCGACACTCATATACCAAATCATCCATATTTCTAGTCTCATAACTGTGGTATGAAGAATTCCTTATAAACATTTGACGAAAAATTTCAGGGGACAAACCATAAATACTCTGAAATACAAATATAGCAAGTTGATAATCATGAAGTTGGCTAACATTAAAGATCATAAGTTTCCTATAGCAATTAACTGTATCATTTTCACCATGGACATAATTTCCTAGTAGTCTAATAACTTTATTTTGTAAAACCTGAACACGTTTAAAATTTGTATAAAATCCACCAGCCCATATCACACAACCATAAGAAATATAAGGCATGACAATAGAATGATAAAGAGTTAAAAGGGCAGAATGAGGTAACTGATTTCTCAGACGCCGAATCAATCCAAGCCCTCTAGATACCCTAGCTGCCACCTGATCACCATGTGCTTTCCAATTCAGATTTTGATCAAGCTGGAAACCAAGGTATCTCACCACAGCTACTTGTTTCAATGGCCTATTACAAAGAAATATTTTTCCATTTAAATCAACTGGACTTCCTTTCCTACTAAATAATATAAAATGAGTTTTTAAAACATTCACTGATAAACGGCTAATCTTTGTAAAAATTAAAAGATGACTTAAAGCTTGATTAATTTTCTCCACAAGATCATCAGCATTTCTTGCAGCAGCTGAAAATACCGTGTCATCAGCGAAAGAAGTATTAACAACACCCGGAACATAAAACCGCATAGTATCTACATATACAAGATATAGTAAGGGACCCAAAACAGAACCTTGCGGAACACCACAACTTATAAAAAATTTATTAGATATAACATCATCAAAACATACACGTATCGACCTCCCTATCAAATAAGATTCAAACCACTTTAAAATACTACCTGTGACTCCAAGTGACCTTAGCCTATCAATTAAAATTTTAAAATCAACCGTGTCAAACGCTTTTTTAAAATCTATAAAAACCGATAAAGTCATTTCACCATTTTCCATTGATGTATTCAGAAAATCAAGAAAATGCTGCATAGCATGAACAGTAGAATGTCCTTTCCTGAATCCGAACTGACTATCACTTAAAAAACCATGTTTTGTTAAATGTGCATAAAGCTTTTTATGCATAACTTTTTCATACATTTTCGAGAACACCGACAGTAGAGAAATCGGTCTCCAGTTAGTCAGATCAGTCTTTGAGCCACTTTTGTGAAGAGGAATCACTCGCGCCTCTTTAAGCTTTTGCGGGAATTCTCCCGATTTCAGTGATAAATTAATCATGTAAACAAGGCATGGTAAGAGATAAACCATAATAAGCTTGAATGTCTTAAGGCTTATACCGTCACTACCTGAAGAGTTGGACTTAATACTATTTACAATTTCTTTCAACTCCTGCATATTCGTTTCTTCAGCCTCCATTATTAGTCCCAGGCCTCTATCATCAATGAAAGCTTCCTCACTTGTTCCTTGACTCAGTGGCTGGTCTTGCTTTTGAACCACTTCACCAATCGTCGAGAAGTAGGCACCAAAGTGATTCACAATGCTCTGCTTGCCTTCATAGACTTTTCCATCCACAATTAGTGAAGTTGGTGTATTTTTCTTCTTGTCACTACCCAACACTTCTCTCAAAACCTTCCATGTTCCCCTTGAGTCCCCCTTTGTTTCCCCAAGTTTCAATTCATAATAACTCTTGACACAAGATCTTCGTAATGTATTCACTTGATTTCTTATTTTTTTGAACTCTTCAAACATATCAGCACTTTGGCAATCTAAAAATGACTGATACAGTAGATTCCTCTTCTTAATCATCTGAATAAGTTCTGATGTAACCCACGGCTTTCTCGGTGATTCCCTTGTATTTCTCAACACTTTTAGTGGACATGTTTTATCATATATCGGCTGGAGAATATTCATAAAAATATCAAATGCATGGGATGCATCTTCTGTCTCATCAAAAACTGGTTTCCATGAAACCTTACTAAGTTCCTCAGCAAGGTTTTCCATATTCTGCTTCCTTAATTGCCGCATTTGCTTTTTTTCTGCCCTTTTCTCTTTGGCAATTACTAGTGGTACAGAAGCTACAACTGGGAGATGATCCGAACATGGGAATACCAGAACATCAGCAGCACTAGATTTCAGGTACTTCGAACTAACAAAAATGTTATCTATTATAGTTGCTGAATGACTAGTTATACGTGTCGGGACCCCAACAAGGGGAAATAAATCATTTGAAACCATCAAATTTAAAAAATCAAGATTAATAGCATGTAAATCATACAAATCAAAATTAAAATCTCCCATACAAATAAAATCTAACTTGCTAGATACCGCAGCTCTCATTAATATCTCAAATCCTTCCGTGAAATCCTCCAAACGAGCACTTGGTGGTTTATAAACCTCACTTACAATAAGTTTTTTTGAATCAATAGCAGGTTTTCATGTAAGGGGTGGTCGTTCAAACTTCAGTGATGGCTCATTTGATTGGAAATTGAAAATTCTACTTACATTTTTAAGAGTCAAAAGTGAAAGAAGGGCATCTACCCCCCACCCCACCCCCTTTCGTCAAACACACTTTTCCTTAAAAGCAATCAATCAAAATTTTGAGATAGCCATTTTGTTTGGAATAGTTCCAATACGGTAATGGGAACCTCAGGGTCACCATAGCCCCCCCCCACCAGACCCCGGGGTAAAAGTTGTTCCTGGGGGTATATAGGGTTGGTATGGAAGAGGTAAAATTCAGTGGGGACTATATAAATTGAAAGTTCTAGTTCCCTTTTTGAGAATCAAAAGTAATCTGATGGGAACTAGCTCCCCCCTCCCCCCACCAAAGGTCTTTTCTACAAATGCGCACGATCGAATTTTTGAGATTTTAATTTTTCCAAAATAGACCAAAGATCATGTAACAAAAAATTCGGGGTTTACACAACCCCAAGAACCCTGGGTCAAGTGTTTTAAACTACGCTCCGGGGGTATATAAAGTTTCTTATGGAAGGAATGATCGTATAAACCATGGAGGGGGCTCATTCTACTTGAAATTGAAAGTTCTAGTTACGTTTTGAAGAGTCAAAAGGGACCGGATGGCAACTAACCCCTCTGCCCTTTTTACCCCAATACCATCCAATAGAATTTTTGATACACCCGTTTTGTTAGAATCAGTCAAAGGATCAGATAACAAAAACTCCAGAATCAACACAACTCCCAGGAGCCTGGCGGCAAGTGTTTTATGTTATCCTCGGGGTTCTTATATGGTTCTTATGCTAGGGTACTTAAAATAGCTCAAAGATCAAATAAGCCAAACCCCCACCCCCACTCAAAAAACTTATGAACGATATTTTTCCAAAACTTAAGCGATCTGGCCACTGGCCATCTCTGAATGGTCTGACCCCTTCACTCCAAAAATCAAAAAACTTGTCAACAAATATTTATTTCAAAATCTGTGGATTCTCACCCCTGGCTCTCCATAGCCCCCCCCCCCGGCTAAAAAGACAACAATTAATTGACAATATTTTATTTTAAAAGCTTATGAGATCTGACCCCGGCTCCTCCATTACCCGATACCTCTCCCTCCTCCGAAAAAAAATATCACTGATAAATCAAGGGAGCTGATTCCAGGTCCTCCCTCCATGGCCCAGGTTACTGTAAAATTAAGTTCTGAGCTTTCAGCAATTAATTTCATTATATATCAAATATTAAGTTTAATTTATTAGTTCTTCCTAAGACTGATAAAGACAAATATAGCTTCGACTTCCCTAAATATAAAGGTCTAAAGCCAAATGCGTCATTCGTGCTTCACTGTAAACGGGTTATATTACAGATATTTTCTTTTCCAGTTATTACAGCATTAAAAATGAAAACGAAATTACAGTAAAATAAAATCTTGAGGTGATGATCTTTCAACAACTAATGTCATTATATATCAAACATTCAGTTTTATTTTATTTGTACTTTCCAAGGCTGTTCAAGACATATATAGTTTTCAATAAAGCGTCAGTGACACAGTAGGTTTTAGACTTTTACAGTGAGAGAAGGAGGCAAAACCCAAGCTCTTATTTCTAGTGATTTCTGTTCGTTTTAAACTTGATTTGCATTTTCAATTTAAGTTTCACTTGTCTTAAGATTTATCTATTCATTTATATTAGTACCTACTGTATGTTGTTTGCTATGGTTGTTTATTAGTTTCTGTTCGTTTTGTGTTTCACTAATTCTTTAATAGTAATTTCTGGTCGTTTTGGATTTGAGCTATTGTAGATTTCTATTTCTTCTGATCCTAAGTTTTATATGGCCTACACTTTTCTTTAAAAAACTCTTTTTCTGCAAGTTCATTTTTAATTAATTTGAGACAAACCCCTTTGAAAACTGGGATGCACATAGTGTCTTTTGATTCAGTTCAGAAACCTCTCAAAATCTTCTGAAATTTTAACTTAATAGCCTTAACTATTCCTGAGAGACTGTAAACATGACATTTTGATAACTTGGGTGCACATGATGTCTTGAGATTGGATTTTAAAATCCCGATTGACGTTTTTTGACAATTGACATTTGAAAATGACATTCTCAGCCGTTCCGGAGATGTTGCAGCTACGCCCTTCTGACTATCGGGAACTGCGTATTGTCCTTAAGTTCAACCAGGATACTTTACGAATAAAATTTGTTTTAACACGATTTCTTTATATCAGTTTCATACACAGAAAATATTTTTACAAAGTGAAACGAAATCTCAAACAGAAATAATTTGCAATAATAGATGGCAGCCCTTATGATCCTGTGTAAAAATGCTATGTTTTTTTTCTCTAAATTCTTGTACCAAATAAACATTTTAGCAATGGGACCGAAGGACCTTTGCTCATGCTAAGGATTCAGTATATTTTTTAATTTGAAAAAGCTGCCAGCTAGATTGCCTGCTTAAACGGAGCTCTACACTTTAAAGCAGAAACATGTCTCAAAAACTGAAAACTTGGCTGAACAAATTCAGATTGTCTCTTAGACATAGACTGTAAAAATATACAATGCAACTGCAGAGACGGAGCACAAATTGACGGTAATAGATAAAAGCCTAAAATTTCAATTCCAAACAAGACATCCGGGAATGGACATAGCCACAAAATATTGAAACTGGACGGATACAATGGGAAAAATTATTTCTGTGAATAAAAAAAGAAATAAATAAATTATTTTAGAAGGATTTTATGGGCACTCAAATTATATCGCATTACATTAGAATATTAGCTTTCCAGCCGGGGTTGTAGTTTCTTTTGACATGTTGGCAATGATTAGAGGGTAAAATCGAAATGCATTAATTAACAGGTAAATTGGCTTGTGGCATCAGAGATAAATGAAGTATCTTTTGATTTTCCGCTCAAGAAGTGACTTCCTTATGCGATTTTTTCTTAATTTCTATCACAATTCCTCATTCAAACTAGAACCTATAATTACTATCCAGTTACATTAGTTGCTGGCGAGAAATAGTTCTTGTTTTACAGATGTGTATTTCTGCCGATTCTAGTATGATTATAACTGGCTGTAAGGATGGTTCAATTGCTTTTTGGAAAATTCAACCTAAGTCCTCCCATGTTGCCGCAGATTCTGGCAAAGGTAAACACTGACAGGCGTCTAAAAATTTTATTTCTTAGTCAATTTTTAAGTTCAGTGTAGGATCAGAAGAAGTTAAGAAAGTAGAGGATAATCTGATATAGTGATTTGACTAAGTTCTTAAAAAAACAACTAGAAGTGAAATAAGTATTGACCGTATTTTTTTTTTCAAAACAGATATCTGTAAAAATGGGTTTGAGTTACATTCTTGATATCACTTTATTTGTAACTCTGTTTCTATTAATAGTGCTTTTAAGACCTTTGAGTATATTCTTTTGGGTGTTCTTTATTTAAAATAGAACGACAGCAGCATTTAAATGTGTTAGGAAATATTTTTTCTTGTTTTTAAATCATATTTATAGTTCGTTTGTATAACCTCAGTCAATCAAATGGATTGATCCAATCTATCTCCGCTGTGTAATTTGGTTGAGAACTGAAACTTGGGGAACCAATATTTACTTGTATCACATTTTGAGATCCGTTAGAGGTTTTTTTAAACAACTGGCCGCTAATAAACCTTAAAAGCCAGATATGTATTTCCCAGTTTTCACTTCTTTCTGTAAAACTTAAATCGTGTGTCAGAGTGTCTTTTCAGAGGCTTCAGCTAATAAAAGTGTGCGGAAATATTCATCTAGAATAGTGTATTTACCTTCAACTTGAAATTATAACTGAAAATTATATAAGTCAATTTGATCAAATCTATTAAAAAAACGAAAAAGACAATAAAAAAATTACAGGTTTGGCTTATTTCGGTTGTAACAAACTAATCATCTTATGGAAAAATTGTCAGGAATTCTTAAAAAAAAGTATTACCTGGAAAAGCAACGGAAATATTTTTCAATGCAACTGATTATGGAGCAAGTCAAAACGGTATCAAATCATAACTCCAGCATATTGTGAAACCTGGGAGTAGTGAAGGCCTAATCTATTTTTTGACCCACATAACCACTACTCTTTTCTTTAAAGTTAATCACGAAGAATTTTAACAGCAATTCCCTCAGGACGCTGCTATTATTGATCATGTAAACCTGTTTGTTAGGTAATAGTTTGTTCATTTGATTGTTATGTAATAGGGAATGTTTTTTCTTCGAGAGTTCTTTGATTGTAACGTAAATGTTTAAAAACCTAAGAGTGTATGACAAACCCTGGGGGCACCACCAGTCAAGTGGGGACTCTCCCCCTCTTCGTTGTAAAAATTGATCCTAGTCCAACATTTACTAATGTAGATGACATAATCTCGCGTGACTTGTTTTGTTATATTTTAGGGTTCACTTACCTCAGTATTGAAAAAGAGTTCAGTGTATCAACATTGTGGATACGGTTTTTTGCATATTTTTTAGTAATGGATGCTTTTGCTCAATTAGAAGTTGAAGGTGCTAGCAGCGATGAAATTAAACCGAGAGTACCTAATATTGCAGTAGAAATTGCAAGGGGTTGTCGGCTAACCTTTGACTGGGATGAAATATTGCTACTACAACTAACAACTCGCCACAGCACCAAGCCGCGGGACGCCAACACAGCTACGCACGCTCTTGTTCTATCCCAATCTTTTCAAAGCTTCTCTTTTTACACCCTCCCAGGAAGTTTCCATTTATCTCTCCTTTAAATCTCCTTTAAATCTCTTTAAAGTTTCCTTTAAATCTCTCTTTATGACACCCTCCCATCCCAAGCGAGGACGACCTGCTTTTCGTTTAGCCCACATCCGTTGGCCGAAAAGAACAATATTTGGCAATCTGTCATCCTTCATTCACAGAACGTGCCCTAGCCATCTCAACTTTGCTTTTCTTACAGCCCTAAAAAGTGGGATTGTATCACTTTTTAGTAAATCCTACGAGTTGAAATATGGTCCGTCAGTCGGGTACCCAGAACAATCTGGAGGCAATTTCTCTAAAAAACATCTAGTAAATCTTCATCCGCTTTTTGGAGCACCCATGCTTCAGAGCCATATTTGGCCACTATCATCATTGTACCATTCAATATTCTAATCTTGGTTTGCAGACTGATCTTCCTATTCTTCCAGAAGTTTTTTTAACCGAAAAAAACGCAATGAGCCTTGGCTACTCTACTTTTAACATTTTCACTGCTCCCGTCGTCTTTATTATAATTCTACCAATATAAGTGAACCTGCCCACTAGATTAACCTTTTCGTTACCAAACGTCACATTTTCATCTTCACTTATTCCTAGCCTTAGTGACTTAGTCTTCTTAGCATTAATTTCAAACCTATTGATTAACCTAAGAATAAAAATTTGGTCGACACATTTTCTACCTTTTCTAAAACCGCTCTGTTCTTCTCTTAAAACCTTGTCTGTGACATCTCCCAGTCTAAAAAGTATCATACCACTAAGTAATTTGCTTCCCACAGAAACTCGACTAATTTCTCGATAATTGCGACACTCACTCAAATCACCTTTCTTATACTCTGTTTTAGTTACGATTTTTCTAAATTTGTTAGATACTTCGCATTTTTTAAAATCATATTCATAATCTTGAGTAATTTATTTCTAACCTCAAAGCCATCATAATGAAGAAACTCATTTACCACACTGCCAGCACCAGGAGCCTTATTATTCTTTAATCCTTTTAGTACTGTCGCTAATTCTTCCTCACAAAACAAATCTTCCTTCACATCCAAGCTATCACAAACTTTTTTAATTTTTCTCTATATCTTTTCCTGCAACTGTATCTCGGTTTAGCACATTCTCAAAATGTTCCACCCATGCCTCTTTAACTTTCTCCCTATCAATAATTGTGGCCCCGTTCCTATCTTTAACTGGGTCTTGATTTACTACTCCTTCTCAGTTTATTAGCACGCCAGTACAATATTTTACTATTATGCCATCTGTCTACATCTTCCAGATCCTCGGCAATTTTATCCGTGGCCTCCACTTTATACCTCCTTAGTTCATATTTTAATCCTTTCTCTACTTACTTTACATTCCTTTTGTTTTTTTAAACTTTTTAAAAAAAATTTAAACTATCAAGTTTAGTATTCAACTGTTCCTTGCAATTTTATTTCAAATTCTCGTCCTGGGGTCCACCAGCTATTGCGTTTTCAAGTAAAGTGAATATAATGAATATACAAAAACTACAAAATGGATTAAATGCATTAGTGAAATATATTGAAGACAAAAGTTTGTTGCTATTCCATTTTTGAAAATATTTTTCTGGTTGGATATTTTGTTTGTGACGATAAGGTAGAAGGAATATTCATTCTTTAGCTGTGTTAGTCCATAATTGGCATTGAGAGTGTAAGGATCAGTAATGGTTGGATTTGAGAAACAAAGAGTGATGCGGAATCTTGTGACTTTCAAAGAATCGTTCAAACTAAATGATGATCTTCAGGAGTTATCAATTCAAAGGAAAATAGTTTTTTTCAATATATCCTTGATTATATAATGAAAATGATTCACCATCTTTCGACTATTGAATGAAACTTTTACGTCTTGGGCCAGATGTATTTACTCATTTTATTGACACACTAATCGAGTAGAAAAATCCTGACCAAATACGTTTTGTGATTCTATTTGATTACTCCTCCTGGAAATAAAAGGAACATCCATTTTCTTGATCACAAATAGTTTCCTTTTGGAAGTGAGACAGTTAACAGTAAGAAATAATTGACGCATGTCCAATATGTCTGTATACGTTGGGTAGCAGGTCATCCTGTGAGAATTGTACTATTGTTGATGACTATGACAAAAAGAACATATTGAGAAATCTGTGTAAATTGCATAGATATATAGCGCAAATTAAAGACTATAATTTTCGTCTTGAAGATACTTCTGACTCTCACGCTTGAGGTTCCCTGTGCTCCAATTGAAACTATGATAGATGTGATCAATGGGAAAATACTTACCATGATAAGACTAGAAAAAAATCCCCAAACTTGATTTCAGTTTATGTTTAAGATACTAGTATCGTTGTGGTTTTAAATTGTTTTTGAAGGAATAAACCTGATCTACGCTACAATTGTTGAATAATAAGAGAATCTGGTTTATAAAACATCGCTGTAAAGGTACTTGCTACTATGATTATAAACCTACTGATTTTTATTTGGCTTTTACAGAAGGTGATTCTTCATATGAGAATCTCGTTTGTGACATCGCTTCAAACAATCAAACTGAAACACGTGAATTATATAAAATAAATCAGAAAAGTATTATTGACTTTACAAAGAGATATAATAAAAGTGAAGCTATATTGTGTTGTAGAAAATATGACCATGGCTTTGCTTGCCAAAATGAGTACAAGCTGAATTCTGACTAGCTGCCGCCACCTATCGTTGTCGATGTTTATTGGAAGGAGAAATCTAAGGAATGAAAAATTTTATTGTACATGCATGTTTAAAGCGAATTCACAAACATTTTTAAAGCACTTTACTCTTAGGGCATTGAAATAAACATTTTACAGTTAGGAATGGGTTTGTTCTACTATAAAGTGGTTCAGTCGAGGATTGCCCGCATAAATACAGAGAAACTCATTTTAAGTATAGCCACAATATCGGAACACAAAATATAATAGTGCAAGAAAACGACAGCTTTTGCTTGCTAAATCTTGTACTAGCGTCCGGTTTTGAAAAATAGGCTTCCCACTTTGGTCAATAAAGTTTTTAATTTGGGATGTATAGAATGCAAGCGGTAGGCCAAGAAGATTGAAACATTCTATATTCGTCGCTTTTTGAAAGATGCATAGTCAATGACCCATCTTTACATTTGACGCACTGCAAAAGATTTTTTACTTGGAAATTTATGGACATTTATAGACATTTTAGTTCATGCTTCTAAGTCTAATAGAACACTACCGTTAGGAGTAATGTCCCAAATTAACTTATTGAGATTGATGCTCTACTGTCAGCCAATGGCCTGGCAAAGATGAACTCTAAACATAAAGTGTTCATTGGGATAATACTCGTATCTTGAGTACCAGACAAATCCAATACAGTGATAAAATGAGTTTTTGTAAACATTGTGTTGGTTTAACCATTTTCATATGGTTGCGGATCTTGATCTAGGGATTAAATTGTCAGCTCATAAAGGGTTTTGTAGGATTTGTCAAAGGATAAAATATAGAGCTGAATTCCATTTACTTTACATACAAGAGATGAATGCCCAAATATTTCAAATTTGTGTGGGGAATTACTCCATGATCTAATTGCACTAGCACTTTTTAGGAAAGTCAAAGCAAGTTTGAAAGGAAGTTCACTATTTGTTAAATTAAGAGTAGGTGTAAGTACGCTTACTCGAAACAATATTTCGTTGATTTGTCTTTGTATGCGGAACGAGTTGTTTTATATTATTTCCAGAACCTCTTAATTTTTCCTTTTCCAAAGCAGCAGAATTTATAGCCTGTTGTTTTTGTACATGAAGTGTTGCCCAAGTGAGAGAGACTGTTGCATCAGGTGTAGTGGCAAGTACCTTTCACAAAAAAATATTGGACAGGGTAAATTGTAACTTTGTAATAATATATACATTGGACGGCATCCATTGATGTATATTAAATATATTATTATTTATTTTCCCAACCAAGCGTAGATCCCTAGTTTTCACCGCTGTAAATATATTGGTTGCGTCAGTGTCCGTTTTATTTTCATGTCCAATGGCTAAACCCCTCAATTTTTAATAGGACTATGGAGCCATTAACATGAATTGTATGTTACTTGCATATTTTGATAAATTGTTGCTTGAGCTTACCAACGTCCTATTAATATAGACACTTATTTCTTTAAATAAATTTTGCAGTACATAATTCCCTTAGGATAACCCCTTGGCAGCACTTGGTTTTTTATTGTTAGATTTCATGACAATGACATTCAAATCTATAAATTTGGAAGTCAAATCAACGAAATAGTCTCTACTGGAATAAACATGAAAATCTGCGTTTTCAGAGAGCTGTTTTGTAGATAAAATTGTTCACAGTAAACTTGTTTTACATTCACATGAGTATTTTCTGTGTTGAAAAGATTCAGTGATAAGGTGACTAAGGGTTGAGTCTCTTTGTGTGGTAAAGATGGTATTTTCCGGAAATGAAATCTTTTTTCGATCTAACAATTTTTACTCTTGGTTTCTTTTTTACTATTTGTAACCTTGAAACCGTTGGCTATCATCCACCGCAAAAGAAAGTGGTGTACAACAATATTCTGTTTTGGATGAAGGTCGGCAATAAACTTTTGTTTTGATGGTGTCCAATGCATACCCACATCCTCTACCAAAGAAATATTATGTAGACTCAATGAGTCCATAGATACTGGCCTGTTTATGCATGGGTAAAACAAAATCTTTTACCGAATATTGGATTTCCACTGGTATTTCACAACCAATTCAAAAAACCATCCTTGTGGTTCATTCTTGTCAACAGTGGCAATGTCGAGGAAACTTTGAACACAAGGAATGTCCAACTATTTGTAATTTCTACACGGCAAAGTGAGGTGAAAAATTGCCGACGGATAAAGGGAGTTCATATCTAGAAAAACCGCATCTGACTTTTCACCGGTGTGTTGTCCAGTTGGATCAGTTTTAGGATACGATCTCTGTACTTAAATATACCCACAGCTCATTGAGCTCGCTATAAATAATTGGTGGTTCACATCGGTGATCATCACTATTTTCTCTTTACTGATTTTAAGAATTAAATCCATCCCCAAATGAGGAATTGAAAATAATAGCCCAGATCCAGCCTGTATTTCTCACTGATTTTATCCGTGTTTTTACAGACATTATACAACAACGTCAATACATCACTTACCAGGTAAATTTTACAATCCTATGGGGAAAAGTAATAATCTCTCAATTGTTACACCCACACTTGGCCCAAACTTTCCTAATAAAATTCATAGTCGGAAGTGGTCCATTGAGGCTCGTAAAGTGAATCATAAAACGCTTCAGTAGGTGGCAATTATTCTTACGCAGCCTCAATGTGGAGTTGTAGTACTCATTAAGGTATATGCCTGTCTCACGTTAATAAATCATACATTTCATCATCTAGAAAGCGCTGTTTCATGAACTATTAAAACCATCATTTTTCTGTGATTGAATTAATTTTCTTAGGGATTTAGGAAAAAACTATCAGAGGCTAAAAAACAGATCTTATTCAATTAAGTGTTACCATTTTCAATTGCTATCCATTTGAATTCTTAAAACAGCAACTTCTCAGGTGATTTCGGTATGAAGCTATAAGAATAAGAATCATCTACACATATGCCATCTACAACTTCACCTTCTGAAATTGTGCCACAGCTGGTATTATGAAATTCAAGTCGTAGTTGGAATTGTGCAAGCAAACAGGTAGAAAATATTGTTGCTTAATATTTAAATTAACAAGATTTCGTTATAATTGCCCACCTCATTAAAAATACTACCCACCCAGTCTGAAAACACACCCTAAAAATTATGTAAGTTCGGAATAAGTGTCTGCTTTTCCGTTTATATATAATGCGAGCATACGTTACCTAATTTTTTATTTAAATAAGCAAATTGTGCGATGGATGTTTTAACACTGTACCTACCTTCCCTTGTCAGAATCTGTTTATCAAGAAAGGCTCAAGTTTTGTCCACATAGGAGTTTGCTATGTCAATTAGAACTTATTGGATACTTTCATCTGTAAGAGTGTTCAAGAGGTCTAAAACTCAGCTCTAAAAACATAAATATAGCGCAAGGCGGAGTTAGCCATTTAAAATTTAGGCAATACAGGAGTTAAGTGCTCCCACCTTGTCTTTCTCCCACTCCTCATGGTCACTGTGGGGACTGGGTACTCTCCGTTTCTCTAATATTCTCTCGACCCGGATTTGTGGCACTTGATGTAGCGAAAGATCCAAAAATTCCGTGTGAGGGCCGAGATCAGCTATGAAAGGATCTGAAGTGAAGCTGTGGGTGCTACATTAAGAGAGATCAACCCCTCGTAAAAGTCCTCCTCCCGCTCACTTTCCTCTGGGACCGTACTGACAGAAAGACTAGTACAAAATTCCGAAGGTGCTACAGAATAGGAGTCTCCGTGCCATTAATGTAGGCCCCTTGAATTGATGGTAGTGTTATTGCGTGATCTTAAGAAATAATTACAACTTATTTCCGCTTTGAAGAGCTCTTGATTTTGTCCTGAAAAAAGAATATATCATAGGTTGAAATAGAATATATTATTAGTCTGTAGATCTTTCGAGGGGTGCCTGCTTAAACCTAAGAGTACTTGTTTGGGCCTAAGGAGCTCATGCTACTACCTAAAAGTTCAAAAACCAGAAATTATTCCGTAATTGAGGGTAGAGTAGCCTTTTGGAATTGGAGAAACCCTGCTACTACTTAAAAGTTCAAAGAGCAAAAATTATTTGGTAAAGGAGGAGTAGTAGACCCCTTCCTCCAGCCCTGACCTTTACGCTTCAGTTTTCTATAAAAAGTTCTTTTAGTCGTTCTAAATTCTGTTATTAAGCTGAAAGCAAGACCTACCACTCTTTTATGAAGCCTTGAAACATGGTTCTCCACCACTTGAAATTTCGTTATGAGTCTTAATTAATTACTTACGGGGGAGTGTTGGTAGCTTCTTCGCCCAAAAATATCAAGTAATTGGTCAATTCAGCTTGAATCATCAATGGGGGCCTGGTATAAGAATAAAAACTGATTTTCTATTGAAAAAAATATGATAATAACCTGTGAAAAAGAACATTTTTATCAAACTGTAAAATGAATAATAATCTGAGGACCAGAGCTCTCATTCTCCCACCCTCAGAACTATCGAAAAAGGCCCTCAACGGTCTCACACATTTTTTTTATTGACCTGAACAAGAGTACTTTATCTTAGCTGTATTTGAGGACCAGCAACAGCGGTATCATTTGACTAGAGCTCTCTCAATGTCCTATTATGCTGACAAATTTATATCAGTCTCTTTTCTCACGTAAAAGTTAAAATTTATCGCTAAAACATGCAATAAGCATTAAGTCTTTCGAAAAATGTATATGATTTATCAAATAATTTACAATTGTGAAAGGGCTGGTATTATCGATGTCGTCTTTTGCAGGTGGGAGTAGAATCTCTTCATTCTAACAATGTAGGGATAGAAGGCCCCGTGTCCTTGCTTTGTTTGTCGGAGGTGATTGCATTCTTGCTTTGCTAGGGGACCGCTAGTTTCAAAGGGACTCCGTTCTCACCTTGGCTTGGGGCCGCAGGTAATAAAAAGGTGACATTTTTGCTGCTTTACATGCTTGGACCAGCTCCTGCATCACACACATTCGCTTTCTTGGTGTGGGGGGGGGGGACCCTTTGCTAGTGGTTTTCCTGAAATAGAAATTTAATTTGATTTTTTCCATATTACTTGAGCCTTAAAATCTTAAATTCTTGTTAAATTTAAATCGAATAATTTAAATTCAAATAATTACTCTTAAAAATCGTAGATTTCAACATGCAATGTGTTTCCGCAAAAATTTAACTCGAATAACCACCCCTACATAGCTCACCCCCTTCTACATCAATGGTAGAAACCTTCCCTTTCCAACTTCAATTATTAGATTTCAATGTAGTATTTAAGCTTGTAAGCATTTATTGTCTGAAAGACTGTTTTCGTGGTCCGCAAAGCTAAACAAGAAAATTATAGAAAAATTGTTTTTCTTATAATAAGTTTTCCGAAGAAAAATATAGAAATCCATTAAACCAGAGTAAAAATAGAATCAAATGATGTACCTAAGTAAAGGATGACTTGTGTTAAAGGTAACTGAAAACGCACAAAATGGAATATTTGACAGAAAACTTAAAATTAATGACTATCGCAGACCATAACTATTTTCATTCCCTGATAAAATTTTTGCCTTTATATGTGTTTTTATTTTTTCTATAATATGTTATAGTAAAGGAAAATATTCTGGCGGTAATTGCTCTATTATTCATACTTACTTTTTTTAAGATAAATCTTTACACGTGAGCTAAAAAAGTTTTATACAATGCCGTTTAAATGTAATAAAAGATAACTCTGAAGTAAAGAATAAATTTTTAGTTTGTTCGTCCAATGGTTTCATGATATCCCCCCCCCATTAAATTCGAGTTTAATAAGCCATGGTAGCAGAAAAATATTACACTTTTATGGCTTCAAAAATGACTGCATACCCCCTCTTCCTTACATTATGTAATGAAGGGGTGCTTTCACATAATATTTCATTATCATGCTCAGAATAACCTTGTTTACCTGTTTCCATTTACTGTAAAAAAAAATCGCCCACCCTTTTATTTAACGTTATAACAATAATAATTATAAAAGTTATAATAACAAATAAGTTACATTTTTCTGAGTATTTCATCTAAAGATTTCACTTCCTAAAAGCGTCTAATTTAGTGGATAAGAGCATATGTTAAAAAGCAACCCTTTTGCCCAATTATTGAATGCTATACCAGATGATATCTGTTCATAAAAATTTTTACCCGAAATAGCTTGACAGATGGTGACAAAGGCTTATCGCTGATAGTCGACGGATGATAAGTCTTGTTTACCCATCTTGTTACCCATATCAGCTTTAATTTGAGTATAATATCATCCTGTGTTTGTGTGGGGAGGGGGACCATCCCTTAGTGTGCTTAGAATCTTACCTTAAATATGCTCTCATAATATTCTTTTAAAAACGTTTGTATCCAGGTTTTATAGTCACATGGGGACAAAGAAAATTACCGGATCCATTACCCGCTATGGGAACAACAATCTCTTGCACAGTGCGGTTGAAAGTCAATAGATGTCTTGACCATATAACGGGAATATTTTGTTCTTGTTGGAAATCAATACATAATATGACCCCTTTGTCTGTTACCAGCAATAAGAATAAGAGGTCTTGTATACCACCGAAAAACCAATTTCATCACTTAAACAATGGACTAAGATCAATTTTTACAACCGAGGGTTCCCCACTTGTCTTGGGGCCCCGGGAGTGCTTTCTACATCCTTAGGTTCCTCAAACAATTATTTAACAACCAATAAAGTCTCGAAGAAAACATTTGTTTTGGTGAAGAATTACGCAACAAGCACCTACATTTTGTAGAAACTTTGCAATATATTTGCTAGCTTAAAAAAGTGCCAGCAGCGGTATTCAAAGGGGGGTACTGTGTCACAGAATCTAAAAACCCTACACTACTACTGAGATAAAAAAAAACTTGTTTCCACCTGAAGATACAACGCCATTTTTGCCTATATTGGAATGAAAGAAAAATTTGTTGTTATCGAGAGTTAGAGTCACTTGCTAGTGTTCTTATTCTTTTGCTGCATTCTCAGAGTCTTTATTTTGTTTTTGTATGGTCTTCGTTTCGAGAAAAGTTAGTGAATCCTCCACGCTAAAGGGGCAAAGCCTCGTTTTATCTTTATATTCATATACATTAGAAATCCTGGCATGGTTTTGTTTCAAAGAAGGTTTGTTATGCCTATATTCAAGCTGAAAAACAGGGAAGGAGAGAACATGACACCATGGATGTATAAGACACCAGGAGCCTACTTTTGGGTCTTTATTTAGTGACTAACCTGTTCAGATCCAAAATATCTTGAGAGTTCTAACCTAAACTAGCTACCTCTCCTGGGAAGGAAATACATTGTTAGATTGTTACAAATTAATTGAGCTATCGTTAAAAACCTGACTTGACATGATCCTGTGAAAATGGGTTCAAAACTATGTCCTGAACGAAAAATTTAAAGAAGAATTCCTTAAATAATGTACCTTTGTCGTAAAAAGATTTTAAAAAGAGTTCTATCTCGTGTTCATGAAAATGACCTACAATCAAGCAATAAAAAAAGCACTATACTTGCATCTGTATATAATCATCGTCTGTTGATTGGTGACTTATCTTGTAGAAAAACTGACTGAGATATAAAGCAGATTTTCCATGAATGTTTAACAATAATATTTATTACAGTGATCACTTCACTGTTGGTCAAACAACAAACGAACTTTGTAAGTACGCTTTGCCTTAAAGCAAAGATTATGTGGCTGGAGCCATCCTGGCTGAGTGGTTGGCACGCTGGCGTGGGAATTCTGTGTCCAAGGGGCACGGATTCAATCCCAGTTGTGACCAGTTATTTAGTTTGGAAGGGGGGTCAGTGGTGTAACTCTGTAAGCTCAGCCAGAGTCGACCCAGCTCTAAATGGGTACCTGGAGAAATCTGGGGAGGGTCAGCAGGAAGGGTTTGTGAAAGCACAGGATGGTTGGCCCCCAGCCCCCCATTGTACTTCCTGGCTGAAGGACCATGAAACGGAGATCAGCACCGCTGGTTTGGATCTTAAGGGTCTAGTGCCATCTTACTTACTTACTTACTTTTTTATGTGGCTTAAGTGAAATTAGTACTTAGGTTTATTATATGCATTCGATTTTCTTGATGTTGTGAGACTCTTTTTTTGTTTTTTTTTTATGAAAGGTAGTAAAACTTGCCAATTCATGCCAATGGCTAACCAATTTTCCTCCAGTTTGGAATATAAAGTATTTACCATATCCAATCTTCGTTGACCCAGATCCGTTATAATTTAAGTATGATTTTCGTAAATGCATATCTCTTTAGGATTATCTGAGCATCTTGTTCGAAAATCTGATTGGGATGAAAAAGAAGAATCCTTAGAAAGAGCCCTGAGGAAAGTAGCTGAAATCCGACTAGAAAGCGAATTCGAAGTAAAGAAAAGGAAACAAGAGATAGAAAAAGAAATATTAGTGCTCAAAGCTAACTATGAAGAAAAACTGTCGGAAAAAGAACACATATCTAAGGTACATGTTTAATTAAGATTTTTCTGGTAATTCTGGAATTACAAAACCTCCGCATTTTTCAAAGAGAAGTATTTCATTTTCCGAGAGTGTAGACTGGAAATAAATATATGAAGAGCTGATCTTTTTTTCACTGCATCTCTATAATACCTCTCAACCAATTATAATACCAGGAAAATCAATCCAGAAAAGTATTTTTCTTTTTCAAACTTCATCACACAGGATATTTTTTTCCCAACAATGGTTATTTCTTTTATTTTCGGTTTCCTTTATCTTTATCTTTTCCCGTCGTACTGGACTGTAAAAGGAAAAAAGAATTATCTTTAGCATGGGAATATAACTTTTCGTCATCTTAATACTATTTGACTTTTAAGCCTTCATGGCTGTTTCGAGATCTTTTTTACGCCAGACCAACTCTTAAAATAAATTTCATGTTTAAAGATATCCTTGTACAGTGTAGTAAATACTCATCGTAACTTACATGGTTGTATCATAGTTCACAATAACTAATTTTTTCACAGACCCACTGTGGCACATCCCTCAATATTTAGAACTCATTGAAGGTTTAGCCGAATCATGATTTTTAGAAGGCTATGGATGAGAATATATTCAATTATGTTTCTAGACAGACATTTTAAACAAATTTCCAAGCGCAACGATAAGAAGATTAAAAGAATTTATATGGTTGGGCTAAAAGAAGAAAATATTAACAGAATGGTAGGGAATGTTTAAAAACATGGTGTTTAAAACATTTTAGACTTGAGCATTTTTGAAAAAAAGGAAAAAGAATCCTGCAGTATTTAAAGTGATACAAAATCCATGGTCCCGTCGTCTAGGCGTGAAAAAGACAAGAACGATGAGAAACTTTAGATTCAAATTACATAATTTGTTGCCACATTCTTCTCCGAGTTTTTTTGTTTACTTTTGAATATGCAAAATCTTGACAGCCAATTAAAGGGGTTCAATTTGAAAAATATTTTTTCACGGTTACCAAGCGGTTTTATTTAACGGTTTTATTCAGTTAAATATGTCAAAGTGATATGTAATTTTTTGTAAGTTCCAGAACATTTTTCAAGGTCATATTGCATTTACAGGTACTTAATAATGAGCTAGAAGAGCTGAAAAAAGAATCAAAATCAAAATTAGAAAAGATGACCA
Source organism: Artemia franciscana (assembly GCF_032884065.1). Classification (NCBI taxonomy): domain Eukaryota; kingdom Metazoa; phylum Arthropoda; class Branchiopoda; order Anostraca; family Artemiidae; genus Artemia; species Artemia franciscana. The sequence continues at coordinate 26,595,970 of NC_088873.1, forward strand.
ACATTTTTCAAAAGGAGTTGGCTAAGACGGTAGAATTGTATGAAACTCGCCTAGTTGTTGGATATGAGCGTGAAAAGGAAGCAAAAGACAATGTAGAAGCACTCACTAACACACTTGAAAAGTGAGTGGTTTTTTTTTCTCCACTATTCTTTCCCTCTACAATGACAGGTTTCAAAATCATATTTTGGCAAATCATAGAATTAATATTTTTGAAACGATGACCAAAAATCCTTGAGGCACATCTGGACTCTGTAAAGGTTTTTTCACCGAAACCAGAGATCTTTCTAAATGTGTTCGAAACAAATACTTTTTTGAAAAGGAATTGGAATTTTGCTTTTCGCATTTTATGAAGTCCTGCTAAAATCCGGTCTAATCTTCTCATGACACTAAAATAATCATAAGAGGGCAAATTCTTGCTATGAGTTGTATAAGAGCGTTTCATTATTATTTGATTCAAGAGAACCTTTTGTAGCTTAATATTGAACTGAAACTTATAAAACAAATTTTTGGATATTTGTAATCTAGCGCCAAAACTGTATTAGTTTTGCACTCATCTGTATTTTTGCCGCAGGTTTACTGCATGAGTAAATGTTTTATCTGAGGGAGTAAATGCCACAATATTTTGCCCACAGTGTAGAAAGCCTGTAATCCTCCTTCCTAAAATCTTGCCTTCTCGATGGAACGATATTTCAAAATTTATAGCTTTCCTATACCACAAAATCTCTTTAATCTCTCTCTCCTTCTAGAGAACTCTTTACATAGTCTAATAAATGGCAAAAGAAAGACCCACACAGAAATGTTAAAAATCTAACTACTTTCTGATCTACTCACACAAATGTACTGTTAAAAAGTGAGCTTGTCTTTCGATCTGTCGTCACGCACTTCTTTGGCGAGAAGTGCTTGGCACAAATCTCAAGAGTTTCAGCCTATCACAATCTTCAACAGGTGAACCCCCGTACCCATGTTAATCCAAATTATTGGTTTGTTAAGGTCAAGTTGAGGTAATTAGTGGGACTACACTAATTTACAAGGTAAAGGCCAAAGAAAGATTACATGGTATGTAAAAGTTAGCCGTGGAAGGGTGAAACAGGGAGTCCCTAAAGTGAGAATTAATTTAACTTACGAGAAGGGACATTTATCTCATAATTAGGGCCAGAGGCCCAAACCTTGGGAATACTGGGGCTATTTATCAGAGAAGTCACAACCCTCTAAAATTTAAATATAAGTAATTCATTTAAATAAACAGATGCACAAGTGTAATTGAAATTGTGACTAATATAGCTTTCTTCATCTTTATGTACGTTATTAACAGACACAACAACTTTATCTCGTGGAATGGACTTGTTCCTTAGTGATCTTGAATTTCTTCTTTCTTTTAAAGGTTAGAATTTGCTTTTGCTTTTGCTTTTGTTAGCTTAATACACTATACTGAAGGTACTTCAAATATTTTTGCCTACAAATTTGAATGATTAGTCAAAATAACTTGTGAAATGCCTTCATAACCATATTGATAAAATTTTATCACAAACCATTTTCCTCCCGAATTTTTCATAATTGTCATTTTTGGTAGTTTTTATTTAAAAAAGAAATCCTTAAATGGATATCCTAGAGTAAGACTGTTCACCACAACAGATATTTGCTTAAAGGAAAAAGAGTCTTAAGTAGTTTTAATGCTATTTTACAATACTGATTTTATTTTAATTTTTTAAGAGAAAGAAAGGCTTTTGAAACTACATTGGAGTCAATTAAGCAAATGCATCTTGTTGAGTCAAAAGCACTACAGTCAGAACATGAAGCCACATTGAAACAGGTAATTCATAGGCTTTAGTTCTTTATCCACTTTTTGACAACTGCTTTGCACAAGTGTTAATAATTATCCATTATTAGCATTGATTTGTTTGTGTACGTGCGTTTAAAAAGAGTGTATCACATTTCTAAGGGGTTTGAAAAATGTTTTTTAAGGGATCACCTTTGTTGGAATACTTTTCCATGTACAGACTGCTGTATGTTTTATTAAAACTACCTATATAAACGAACAATAACTGCATATTCATGTATATATTTTTTTCGTGGAACTGGCTCAATATTTTTTCGAGAAAATCGTTATCCTGGGCCTAAAAAACGATCTAGATAGGTCAAAAGCATTAGGAGTCTTGTTAAGAGCCTTAGTTTTGGAAAAAATATTTTCATGAGTGACGTCATTTTTATATACATACTAGCTGTTGGGGTAGCATTGATTTGTTCATGTATTATATATATATATATATATATATATATATATATATATATATATATATATATATATATATATATATATATATATATATATATATATATATATATATATATATATGTTTTTAACTACGTAAAACTTGCGAATATACAACATTCTTCGATGTCCCATTGTTGTTGATGGTGATTGCTAATCGAACATTCCCTGTGTCCCCATCGTCATTTATATATCCCCCTGTGCCCCCGGCATCCCCCTTGTAGTTGTGTCCCTGTGTCCCGGTCGTCATTTATATTCTCAGTATCCCGGTCGTCATTTGTGTCCCAGTGTCCCAGTCTGTAATTTCTCTTTGAGCGTCCCGGTCGTCATTTATATTCCCTGTGTCCTGGTGTCCCGGTCGTCATTTGTGTCCCGGTCTGTAATTTATCTTTGAGTGTCCCGGTCGTCATTCATATCTCCTGGTCGTTATTTGTGTCCCAGTGTCCCAGTCTGTACTTTCTCTTTGAGTGTCCCGGTCGTCATTTATATTCCCTGTGTCCCGGTGTCCCGGTCGTCATTTGTGTCCCGATGTCCCGGTCTGTAATTTATCTTTGAGTGTCCCGGTCGTCATTTATATCTCCCGGTCGTTATTTGTGTCCCAGTCTTTAATTTCTCTTTGAGTGTCCCGGTCGTCATTTATATTCCCTGTGTCCCGGTTTTTAGTTTTCTTTTTCTCCTTTATATTCCAGTTTTTTTCCTTTTTTTAGTTTTTTTTCTTTTTCAGTTTTGGTTTTTTTAGTTTTTTTTATTGGTTATTAGTTTTTTTCTTTTTAGTTTTTTTTTGTAGTTTTTACCTTTTTCTTAGTTTTTTTTTTAGTTTTTTTTCTTTTTTAGTTTTTTACCTTTTTTATTTTTTTAGCTTTTTTAGTTTTTTTAGTATTTTTTTTTTAGTTTTTTTTTTGTACTTTTTACCTTTTTTAGTTTTTTTCTTCTTTTGTATTAATGCTAAAGCCAAGGTTGGAACCTGGAACCTGGAACATAACGCTTTACCAACTCAGCTACTTCGGCTTTAATACATTTGTTTTTGAATTGGTATATGATGAAATAATTCAGACGTCATATAATGACGACACTCGACAGACAGACAGACAACTTATTTTTATATATATAGATAGATATATAGATGTATTGCAATGACGTTGCCATACTTGTCACACTTGTGTGGAAAAGTTAAATATTTTCATGGGTGGAGCAGCTTACAAAAAATTGCTTAAAGAGCAAAAAACTGGCAATTGCAAAAACATTTGTATTTATTTTGACAAAGGATTACAACAATTCAGAACCTAAAAGAAAAACCAAAAGCATGAATCTTAGTAGAAATCGTTGTTGGAATTCAGACTTGATTCAAAAGTGTCCTTTTTTGACACAAAAATAGGTTTAGCTCTTAAGTTCCTTAAACTGCAAAAATGTTTATGGTTCCAGAGCAACAATTTTATTTTTTAATTTACACACGAAAAAAACTTGAAAATTGTAAAGTCAGTTTGTTTTTTGTTAGATAAAATCAGTTCACTAAATAAAGCGCAACCAGTTATATCAATGTATATAAAAATAAGTTGTTTGTTTGGCGACTGACGTCATGTTTGTGTGTCGACTGACGTCATGTTTGTCGACTGACGTCATTATAAGGATTGAGCATCATGCCGTCATGAAGTTTTTTGTCGACTGACGTCATGTTTGTTATGACGTCAAAGGCTTTGTATGTTCAAGTTTAAGTTCAAGTTCTATTTATTTTCATAAAATAACAATAACAAAAACAATATCCCAAAGGCCTCAATGACCTGTTATCTGGGAAACGGCATACAATAAATAAAGAATCATAAAAACTTGTCATAAACATACTAAACAACATCTAAATATAAATATGTAAGGAAAAGAAATCAACTCACAGGCAGTCCCCACGAAACAGCGACCCTCACATCACCCGATAATAAAATACAAGTTAAAATTCTCGCGTCATCGAGGATACAACACCAACAAAACAACAACCCAAAAAAAGGAAAAAAAAATTATAAATAAACCATAAGAAACATTTAATAAGAAGCCTTTAATAAGAAACTTTTCATCTGTCTCTTAAAGGAGCCAAGTGTTCGTGACTGCCGGATCTCAGCGGGAACCAAGTTCCAAGCACGTCCCACAGTCACAGCCAGGCCGAAGTCTGAACGAACCGAGGGACTAGCTGGAATCATCACATCCTCCCGGTTACGAACGATATATAAATTTACTTCCCCTACTAGTTTAAGCAGTCCCGAAAAACAACAGGGGAGATCTCCCTGAAAATATTGATATGCCAACGAAGATAAGAGATAAAACATAAATATCTTAAATTTTGAGGAGGTCAAGAGGAGTGTGTGTAGCCTACTGGAGAATTCTTGCCGCTTTCTCATAAAGATTGTGAATAGGAGCAAGAACCGAGGGGAATCTGGACATCCACACAGACGAACAGTAACATATAAATCAGAGAAAAGTATAAAAGACGGAGGATAGGGAAAGGGAATAAACGCTTTAATTTTCGGATGATCCCAAGTCCTCGGGAAATTTTCACTCTTATTATTTGAACATGCCACTTAAATGATAAATGTTCATCCAAAAGAACTCCCAGGAATCGCACATATCGATCCGGGGACGACTTATGGAGCTTCTTGGTGCATGAAGCTCAGTAATTGTTGGGCAGCTCACACCTTTACGAGAAAAAATAAGAAGGTAGGACTTTTTTACATTTAAAGTTAGTTGATTTATGTCAAACCAAAAGAGTATTTTCTCAGACATTGCTTGAAGCTTTAGAATATGGGATGATTCATCCGGAGCTGCAGCACCTAAAGTAGTGTCATCTGCAAATGCTATTAATTCTTCTTGACTATTATGTGTGAACACCAACGTACTCTGAGAGTAAGATTTGTGACACAATCCACAGCAAACATTGTTAATTGGGGTGTTAAAAAGTCGGTAGAGATCGTTCACATATATGAGGAAGAGGGTTGGCCCAAGAATAGAACCTTGGGGTACTCTGTATTCAATTAGAACTTTTTCGTCTGTAACTTCTGTGTTGATAGATCTGTCAGTCAGGTATGACGAGAACCAAGACAATGCTTCCCCATGGACACCAAACTGACAAAGTTTACCAATGAGAATCTTATGTGTAAGGCTGTCAAAAGCTTTCTTTACATCAAGAAAAATGGCTGCAGGAATAAGATTAGAATCTAAGACGGCATTATAAGTATATAAGAAGGCCTTTCAAAGAGAAATTTATAATATAGATCTTAAAATGACAGAAGAACCCACAACGGCAGAAGAAACAGCCGAGGAAGCTGCTCAAAGAGCTATTGCCAAAAGGCCTGCGGCTAATAGAGAAAGTAAGAAAAGAAAGCTTGCCGAGGAATCACAACAACAGTGTGAAAACGGGCTTGTGGCTAATAGAGAAAGTATGAAAAGAAAGCGTGCCGAGAAATCACAACAACATCGTGAAAACAGGCTTGCGTCTCAAAGAGAAATCACCAAAAAATCACAAGAGCAATCTGAAACAACCTGGACAACGAGAGTCAAAACGTATCAAAACTGAAAATGATTGCGATGATGATTGGGTTTGGGATTTTGACTTGAATAAGGTCATCAATGCCTACCAGATTTTAGTTAAAAAAAAACAAAGGTTCGGCGATATGTATTTCATAGTGACGAAAGACAAGTCAAGGTAAAACAAACCAAACAACTTGAAAATGATACCGATGATAAAAAAAACTACATTGAAAGGACTATCGTTTCCCATAAATAATAATTTAGTGCTTCTGTTCAAAACAGCAATCGAATTGATGCCTACTGATACGCAACTATCAACGAAGTGGCAATCGTTATGGTCGGTGATTTGTATATGACGTCAAAGGCTTTGTAATATGACGTCATTATAAGTATATATGAAAACGTCTCAAAGAGAAGTTTTTATTAAACTCATCGATGCTACGATGCCTTACAATATCCTATCATTTTTGGGATGGAGCCGATGACGACCGGGACACTCAAAGAGAAATTACAGACCGAGACACCGGGACACAAATGACGACCGGGACACAGGGACACAACTACAACAGGGACTCCGGAAGGGCACATGGGGGATATATAAATGACGACGGGGACACAGGGAATATTCGATTAGCAATTACCATCAACAAAGCCCAAGGGCAATCATTAGAAAAATGCGGTATTTATCTGAATACGGATTGTTTTCCCATGGACAATTATATGTTGCATGTTCAAGAGTCGGTAAACCTGACAATCTATTTATATGCACAGAAAATGGGACAGCGAAGAATATTGTATATTCGCAAGTTTTACGTAGTTAAAGATATCTATCCACATTCACAGGTGGGACACAAGGACACAACTACAATGGCGCGTAACTAATATGGCGCATAACGACTTACGCGCGCGGGGGGGGCTTGGGGGGTCGCGAAGTGCCACACCAACAGCTAGTAATTTCAATAAGAAGGCCCGAAAAGCTGAAATTTGCAAATATTGCAAATGAGGATTCTTACCTGAACTATCAAACGTTGTAGGACCGAGAGAACTGGTCCAAACAAATTAAATTTACAGTGGGGGAAAATGAACAACCTAGATCATCAAATGAGATAAGACCAATACGGTCAGATAAAGAGATGGGCATTGCTAGATTGTTTGAAGTAATCAAAACCCGAAATCAAAAATAAAGACTAATGCGGTTAGAAAATGTGCAACAGCGAGTATCAATACGTATCAAAGATATGAAGAGCAAAGATACGAGCAGTTAGAAGATATGCGAAAACGCAAATTAGAGTGTCAAAAAAGAAAATGAACAGCAAAGGCATGGGTGGTTCGAAGATATACTAAAACAGGAATTATAGCGTGTCAAAAATGAAAATGAAGAGCAAAGACTTGGGCTGTTAGAAAATAAGAGACATCGATAATCAAACTTCATCAAACCACATCAGGATGGTTGTAACGAAGCTGTGGTATCGTTTTAACATCAAGAAGAGGTGACATCATGACATCAAGAAAATGCTCAAATTGTCTGCGGTTAGAAGACAAGCGACACTTGTTGCCGGGCCCTGCCGCCTGCCGAGTGCCCAGGCCCGGCAACAAGGCCGCCGTGCTTCCGGTACTCATATTTATGTTTTGTTTTTTTACTATTTATGCATAGCGTATTCATTTTTTTACCAATATAGTCATAATTTCTTTTAATTATTTGTAGTTGTTTATCATGGTTGCCATCGTGTGGGGATTTTGTTGGAAAAAAACCTGTTAAGTGAGGAAAAATTGTAATTTGAAGCTGATTCGGAAATGATAACTTTTATTTCGATTAATCTTAATGAGTAAAAATTCGTTGTAAGAACAAGCTTTTAATATTTAAGGAATTTTCCTGAACCCCACAAAATTTATCTCAGATTAATATAAAATCTGCATTATTACAATTACTATAGCCTAAACCCCATTTGGGATAATTAAACTTCCCAATTTGAGCAACAAGAAAAGTAACTTTTTGCTTAGGATGTGTTTCCTTTTTTCTTTATTTTTTTTCTGTCACCATTTTTGAGGTGCTGAAACATCGTAGAAAAATAAAGAATTTTTCTTAGCAAAGAAGTGCGTTCTGAATACTTTCTGAGTGCCAAGACTTGCGAAAAGGAAATATGATCCGACGTCTTTATCACTCAGTCATCAAAGATTTCGAATAATTAGTAAGATTTGAAGTTATTTTGGGTAGCAGCCCACCATGACACATTACACAATGAATAGGCAGATTATAGTACTACGCACACGATTAATCCAGAATCTTCCAAAAATTTCCAAAAATTTACCAGTGTGGAAAAGACCTTTTGCTAGGGTTCCGAAGGACAGTATGTAGGTTGTTGGAACCTTTGGTCTTTGTTTTTTTTTTTGGATTAAATAAAAAAACAAGCTTGTTTTAACTGAAAGTAAGGAGTGACATTAAAACTTAAAACGAACAGAAATTACTCCGTATATGAAAGGAGCTTTTCCTCCTCAACGCCCCGGTCTTTATGATAAAGTTTGACTCTTTCTCTTAACTCTATTTTTTAAAACAGTGAAAAACTTTAGCGTAAACAGCGGGGTGTTGAAGATGAAAAGCCCCTTTCATATACAGAGTAATTTCTGTGTGTTTTAAGTTGTAATGTCGCTCCTTACTTTCAGTTTAAAAAAATTTGTTTTTTTATTTAATTTCTGAACGATTAATGCATGTTTTGATTTGGGCTCTCCGCACATAAATAATTAAAACGAACTTTGCGTTTTTTTTCTGGCTAAATGGCTTTCTCATTGTTTTAATTCGAAGATTTTGACAAGAAAAGGAGCGGGGGAGGAGGCCTAGTTGCCCTCCAGTTGTTTTACTACTTAAAAAGGCAACTAGAACTTTTAATTTCTTTCGAATGTTTTCATTAGTAAAAAATATACATAGCTAACGATTTAACTTACGTAACGAACTTCTATATTCGTATATTTTTATTACGTATATGAGGGGGTTCACCCCCTCGTCAATACCTCGCTCTTTATACTAAAGCTTAAATTTTCTCCCAATTCCTTAAGAATGACCCCTGAATCACAAAGGCCGTAGAAAAAATAGCTGAAATTGCTAAAAATACTTTAGCGTAAAGAGCGAGGTATTACGAGGAAGTGAACCCCTCATATGCGTAATAATTTCTGTTCGTTTTAAGTTTTAATACTGCTCCTTACTTTGAGTTGAGAAAACTTTTCATATTTATTTTTTATTGCTTTTTTAAATAATTCTAAAAAATCCTGCGCCCTCTTCATTGAAATTGCGCCCCATGATAAATTTTTCCATGAAAAGATCCTCCCACGTAACTCTCCCCTCAAGTTCTCCCCCCCCCCCCCCAAACCAGAAATATCCCCCTGAAAACGTCTGTACACTTCCCAATAACCATTACTATATGTAAACAATGGTCAAAGTTTGCAACTTGCCTTCCCTCCCACGGGGACTGCGGGGGAGTAAGTCGTCCCTAAAGACCTAGTTATTAGGTTTTTCGACTATGGTGAATAAAATGTCAATCTCAGAATTTTTATCCGGTGACTTTGGGGAAAAATGAGCGTGGAAAGGGGCCTAAGTGCCCTCCAATTTTTCGGTCCCTTAAAAAGGACATTAGAACTTTTAATTTCCGTTAGAATGAGCCCTCTTGTGACATTCTAGGACCACTGAGTCGTTATGATCACCCCTGGGGAAAAAAACAACAACAAAACAAATAAACACGCATCCGTGATCTGTCTTCGGGCAGAAAATGCGAAATTCCACATTTTTATAGATAGGAGCTTGAAACTACTATATTCGGATTCTCTGATAAGCTGAATCTGATGGTGTGATTTTCGTTAAGACTGTATGACCTTTTGCGGTGTTTCCACCTATTTTCTGAAATAAGGCAAATTTTCTCAGGCTCGTAACTTTTTATGGGTAAGACTAAACTTGATGAAACTTCTATATTCTTTTGGTGTAACTATTGGTTCCAAAATTCCATTTTTAGAGTTTCGGTTACTATTGAGCCGGGTCGCTCCTTACTACAGTTTGTTACTACGAACTGTTTGATAAATGTTCTTTCTTTTTCTCTTTCTTTGGCTCTGCTAATCCAGAATTATCCGAAAATTCATAAAACCAGTGTGGAAAAGGCCTTTTACTAGGGTTCCGAAGGACAGTATGGTGGTTGTTGGAACCTTTGGTCCTTTTTTATAAGATAAATGTTCTTTCTTTTTCTCTTTCTTTGGCTCTGTTAGTTATCCCCTTTCCTTTTATTGTTAATCCTTAGTTTTCTCTTAATATTAACGGAATTTTTCCTTGATTGTGTAGACAGTTAAACGCACTGATTATAATTGTGCACTTAAAAGGGTGACACACTCTGGTTAAAAATGTATTTTTGAACAGTAATTCTGGTCAAAATTTACGAGGAAGAAAAGGGGAAATATGTTAATGCATTTGAGCTTGACGTTGCACCCAATGAGGGTTTGGATTGGCTCGAATCGACATGCTGCACTTAGGCAACTTTGCTGGCCCAGGGGCAAGGAGATTTTGTTTTTTAGTTCTTATATTGAGTTTGAAGTGAATATATTATAGTTTCTTTATTTTATACCCTTGACTTTTTTATTAGCCTAGATAGGGTCTGAAGCCTAGAGAAAGGCTGAGATTAGATAGGCTTGGTATAGGAAGCTATTCTATACTAGCTAGAGATATTAATGGTAATCCAGGTTATGGCACGCTTGGCCTAGAGGTTGGCTCGTTTGACCGTTTGATCACGTTACCATACCCTGGAACAGGGTATACCGTACTAGGGTATTACCATAACCTATATCTACATGACGGTAGTGGTAGCCGCAAGGCTCTCCACGCCAATATAGGTAATACTCTAGCTGGTAGAGAAGTATTTTCACTATAAGCAAAGCAAACTTAAAAAATATATATATTCTAGACAAGATCTCTAAGCAAGGTATAAATATTGATTCATATAACTTTGATCCTTAAGATTGTTCCTGTGATAATATTCTTTATGTAAGGGTTGATTTTTCTGTAGTTGATTATGTCACCAATTATAATCTATATTCCTTTTTCCAGGAATTGCAACTAACTATAAATGCTATGGTTAATCATAGTGTGACCGAACGTACTGATGAGATTAAAGAAAACGAAGATTTCAGAAGCACAAGTAAAAGAACAGACTACAATTGCTTGGCAAAAAGAGATGAAGATTCACACATGACATTAAGGCTTCGTGCTGAAGCTGGATATCTGAAGAAAAAACTTGAAAGGTAAATGAGCTTGTCGGTAGCCAATCTAACTAAAATAGCCCATTTCCAAAGCAGTAGTTATTTCTTTCACTTTGATATGATTCCTAGATTCCTGCCTATTAAATAAGTTGGTGAAGCCGAAACTGCTGCTTTATGTGATAAATAAAAAAACAAGTTTTTTAACTGAAAGTAAGGGGCGACATTAAAACTTAAAACGAACAGAAATTACTCCGTATATGAAAGAGGCTTTTCCTCCTCAACGCCCCGCTCTTTACGCTTAAGTTTGACTCTTTCTCTTAACTCTACTTTTTAAAACAGTAAAAAAATTTAGAGTTAAGAGCGGGGCGTTAAGGAGGAAAAGCCCCTTTCACATAGGGAGTAACTCTTGTTCGTTTTAAGTTTTAATATCACTCCTTACTTTCAGTTAAAAAACTTGTTTTTTTAATTTAATTCCTGAACGTTTTTGAATTAATGCATGTTTTGATTTTGGCTCTCCGGACATAAATAATTAAAACAAAATTTGCATATTAATTTTTTTTGGCTAAATGGCTTTCTCATAGTTTTAATCGGAAGATTTTGAGAAAAAAGGAGCGGGGAGGAGGCCTAGTTGCCCTCCAATTTTTATTAGTTTAAAATGCTTTTAATTTTTTACGAACGCTTTCATTAGTGAAAAATATAAGTAACTTACGTAACAAGCTTCTATATTCGTATGTTTTTATTACGTATATGAAGGGGCTCACACCCTGTTGAATACCTGGCTCTTTACACTAAAACTTCAATTTTGTCCCAATTCCGTAAGAATGACTTTGTGAATCACAAAGGCCGTAGAATAAATAGTTGAAATTACTAAAAATAATTTAGCGGAAAGAGCCAGGTGAACCCCTCATGTGTGTAATAATTTATGTATGTCTTAAGTTTTAATGCTGCTCCTTACTTCCAGTTGAAAAAACTTTTCATATTTATTTTTTTATTGTTTTTTTTAAATAACACTAGAAAATCCTGCGCCCCCTTCATTGAAATTCTCTTCCCCCATGAAAATTTCCTCCATGGAAAAATCTTCCCACGTAACCCCCCTCAACTTCTCTCCCCCCCTAAACCAAAAAGTCCCCCCTGAAACCGTCTGTACACTTCCCAATACCTATTAGTATATGTAAACAAGAGTTAAAGTTTGTAAGTTGCAGCCCCTCCTACGGACTCTCTGGGGAAGTAAGTCGTCCCGAAAGACACAGTGTTTTTCGACTATGGTGAATAAAATGGCTATCTCAGAATTTTGATTCGGTGACTTTGGGGAAAAAGAGCGTGGGAGGGGCCTAGGTGCCCTCCAATTTTTTGGCCACTTAAAAGAGCACTAGAACTTTTAATTTCCGTTAAAATGAGCCCTCACACGACATTCTAGGACCACTGAGTCGATACGATCACCCCTGGGAAAAAAAAACAAATAAAAACAAATAAACACGCATCCGTGATTTGTCTTCTGGCAAAAAATGCAAAATTCCACATTTTTATAGATAGGAGCTTGGAACTTCTACATTCGGATTCTCTGATACGCTGAATCTGATGGTGTGATTTTCGTTAAGATTGCATTACTTTCAGGGGTGTTTCCCCCTATTTTCAAAAATAAGGCAAATTTTCTCAGGCTCGTTACTTTTGATGGGTAAGACTAAACTTGATGAAACTTATATAATTAAAATCAACATTAAAATGCAATTTTTTTATGTAACTATTGGTATCAAAATTCCTTATTTTAGAGTTTCAGTTACTATTGAGCCGGGTTGCTCCTTACTACAATTCGTTACCACGAACTGTTTGACTGGTAAAATACCTTTTTTTCTTTTTTTTTCGTTGATTTGAAAATTTGACAGATAAATGGACTTTTCAGCAGCCAAAATGACCAAGATATTCCCCTCAAAGAAGTGGTAATTTCTTTCAATTTAATATAATTCATAGATTCATGCTTATTAAGTAAACTGGTGATGGCGAAACTGCTACTTTATGTGACTGGTAAATTACCGTTAGGGTTTTTTTCATCGAGTTGAAAACTTTCAAGGTAAATGAACTTTTCAGTAGCCAATCTGACCAAGATATTACCCTCAAATCAGTAGTTATTTCTTTCACTTTAATAATATTCATAGATTCATGCTTATAACGTAAATTTGTGAAGCCGAAAATGCTACTTTATGTGACTGGTAAAATACCGTTAGGTTGTTTTTTCACTGATTTGAAAACCTTAAGGCAAATAAGCCTTTCAGTAGCCAATCTGACCAAGATATTCTCCCCAAAGTAGTAGTTATTTCTTTTACTGTAATATAATTCATATATACATACTTACTAAGTAAATTGGTGAAGCTGAAACTGCTTCTTTATGTGACTGGTAAAATACTGATAGGTTCTATTTTCGTTTTAAAAACTTGAAAGGTAAATGAGCTTTTCAGTAGCCAATCTGACCAAGACTTACCCCCCCCCCAAAGCAGTAGTTATTTCTTATATTTTAATATAATTTATAGATTCAAGCTTATTAAGTAAATTGATGAAGCCGAAACTGCTGCTTTATGTGACAGGTAAAAAACCGTTAGGTAATATTTCCCCCAAAGCAATAGTTATTTCTTTCACTTGTATACAATTCATAGATTCGTGATTATTAAGAAAATCGGGGAAGTCGAAACTACTGCTTTAGGTGACTGGTAAAATACCGTTAGATTTTTTATTTTTTTATTTGAAATTGATTTGAAAACTTAAAAGCTAAACGAGTTTTCAGAATCCAGTCTGACTAAGATATTCCCCTCAAAGCAGCAGCTAATTTTTATACTTTAATATGATTCATAGATTCATGCTTATTAAGTAAATTTGTGAAGCCAAAACTGCTGCTTGTTGTGACTGGTAAAATACCGTCAAGTTTTTATGGCAGTTGGTATTTACCAAGTGACATATAGCGATCGCAAATTTTGTCGGTCTGTCGGTCCCGCATTTGCTAGTTTAGGCACTTCCAGATAAGCTAGAACGATGAAATTTGGCAGGCGTATCAGGGACCAGAACATATTAAATTAGAAATAGTCATTTCCCTGATACGACCATCTTGGGGGGGGGGGGGTGAGGAGACCGTTAATTCACCAAAATTAGAAAAAATTAGGTATTTTTAACTTATGAACGTATGAAGGGATATTAATGAGATTTTATGTTTTGAAGGATATCGTTTCTCAGAGCTCTTATTTAAAAAATCCAACCGTATCCGGTGACATTGGGGGAGTCGAAGGGGGAAACCTAAAATCTTGGAAAACGCTTAGAGTGGAGAGATCGGGATGAAACTTGGTGGGAAAAATAAACACAAGCCCTAGATACGTAATTGGCATAACCGGAACGGAACTGCCTTCTTTGGGGGAGTTGGGGGAGGGTTAATTCAGAGAAATTGAAAAAAATGAGGTATTTTTAACTTACAAACAAGTGATCGGATCTTAATGACATTTTATATTTAGAAGGACCTCTTAGCACAAATCTTTAATTTTAAATGCCGACCGGATGCAGTGTCATTGGGGGGAGTTGGGGTGGACCAGAAATCTTGATAAACGCTTAGAGAGGAGAGATCAGGATGAAACTTGGTGGGAGAAATTGGTAGGCGAGCCAGAGGCCTGCACAAATTTAATTGATAACAGTCGTTTCCCCGATTCGACCATCTGGGGGGCTGGAGGGAGAGGAAAAATTGACAAAATTGAGATAATTTTAACTTACGAACGGGGGGATCGGATCTTAATGAAATTTGATATTAAGAAGAACCTCGTGTCAGAGAGCTCTTATTTTAAATCCCGAACATATGATATTGATATTGGGGGAGTTGGAGGGGGAAACCGCTTATAATGGGGAGATTGGGATAAAACTTGGTGGGAAGAATAAGCATAAGTTCTAGATACGTGATTGACATAACTGGACTGAATCCATTCTTTTTGGGGGAGTAGGGGGGAGTCAATTCGGAAAAATCGGAAAAATTAAGGTATTTTTAACTTACGAACGGATGACCGGATCTTAAGGAAATTTAATATTAAGAAGGAACTCATGTCTCGGAGCTTCTATGTTAAATCCCGGCCAGATCTGATGATATTGGGGGTAGCTGAAGCGGGAAACCAGAAATCTTGGAAAACACTTTGAGCGGAAGGGCCGGGATGAAACTTGGTGGATAGAATAAGCAGATGTCGTAGATAAGTGATTGACGTAACCGGACTGGATCAGTTCTCTTTGAGGGAGTTAGGGGGAGGTTCAGTGCTTTGGCGACTTCGGGGGTTCTGGATGTGCTAATTTGGAAAAATGAAAATTTTGGACGATGAAAATTGGCAGGCATGTCAGGGACCTGCACAAATTGACTTGATAACAGTTGTTTTCCCCGATTCGACCATCTGGGGGCTGAAGGAAGAGGAAAATTAGAAAAAAACGAAGCATTTTTAACCTACGAGTGGATGATTGGTTCTCAATGAATTTAGATATTTAGAAGGACCTCGTATATCAGAGCTATTATTTTAAATCCCGACAGGCATTGAGTCTCTGATTTTCCTTTTAAATCAATCTTTGATTCTTAGTATTTTGCTAGAGCTCATGCCATATGAGATCTTGGCTCTTGGCTCTTTCGACCTCGTCACAAGTGCCATATGAGCTCTTAGCTCTTGTTTTTCGTCGATCTGAAAACTGGAAAGGTAAATGAGTTTTCAGAATCCTGTCTGACCAAGACATTTCCCTCGAAGCAGTAGTTATTTCTTATACTTAAATGTTTTTCATAGATTCATGCTTATTAAATAAATTTATGGAGCCAAAACTGCTGCTTTATGTGACTGGTGAAATATCTTCAGGGTTTTTCGTTGATTTGAAAACCTGAAAAATAAATGAGTTCTCAGTGGCCAACCTGACCGAGATATTCCCCTCGGAGCTGTAGTTATTTCTTCCACTTTAATATTATTCATATATTCATGCTTATTAGGTAAATTGGTGTCGCCAAAACTGCTGCTTTATGTTGCTGATAAAATACCATCAAGTTTTTTTTGTGGATTTGAAAACCGGAAAAATAAATGAATTTCAGTAGCCAACCTGACCAAGATACTCCCCCCAAAGCAGTAGTTATATCTCTCACTTTAATAAAATTCATAAGCATGAATAAGATTCATGCTTATTAAGTAAATTGTTGAAGCCGAAACTGCTGCTTTATGTTACTGGTAAAATACCGTCAGGTTTTTGTGGCACTTGGTATCTACCATGTGACATATAGCGATCGCAAATTCTGTTGGTCTGTCGGTCTGTCCCGGTTTTGCTACTTTAGGTACTTCCAGGTAAGCTAGGACGATGAAATTCGACAGGCATATCAGGAACAAGACAAAATTAAATTGGAAATTGTCTTTTCCCCAATTCTACCATCTGGGGGGGGGGGGATTGGGGGACGGTTAAATCGGAAAAATTAGAAAAAATGAGGTATTCTTAACTTACGAACGGTTGATCGGATCTTAATGAAATTTGATGTTTGAAAGGATATCGTGTCTCAGAGCTCTTATCTAAGATCCTGAGGGGATCTGGTGACATTGCGGGGTGTTGGGGGGGACTTACAATCTTGGAAAACGCTTAGAGTGGAGGGATCGGGATGAAACTTAGTGAGAAAATAAGCACAAGTCCTAGATATGTGATTGACATATCTGGAACGGATCCACTCTCTTTGGGGGAGTTGGGGTTGGGGGTTAGTTCTAAAAAAATAGGAAAAAAATGAGGTATTTTTAACTTAAGAAGGAGTGATCACATCTTAATGAAATTTCATAGTTAGAAGGACCTCGTAACTCCGATCTCTTGTTTTAAATCCCAACCGGATCCAGTGTCATTGGGGGGGGGATCTTGGAAAATGCTTAAGGCGGAGGGATCAGGATGAAACTTAGTGGGAAGAATATGCACAAGTCCAAGATATGTGACGGAAATAACCGAACAAGATTCACTCTCTTTGGTGGAGCTGGGCGGGAGTAATTCGGAAAAACTAGAAAAAATGAGGTATTTGTAACTTACTAACGGGTCATCAGATCTTAATGAAACTTGATCTTTAGAAGGATCTTGTGCTTTAGAACTCTCATTTCAAATCCAGACCACATCCAGTGACATGGGGGGGGGGCTATAGGGGGAAACCGGAAATCTTGGAAACCGGAAATCTTGGAAAACGCTTACAGTGGAGAGATTGGGATGAAACTTGATGGGAAGAATAAGCACAAGTTATAGATACGTGATTGACATAATGGGAGCCGAAAGATATTCCCCTCACAGCAGTAGTTATTTCTTTCACTTCAAAATAATCATAGATTAATGATTATTAAGTATTAATGATTATTGGTGAAACAGAAATTGCTGCTTTACGTAACTTCTAAAATATCGTTAGGTTTTTTTTTCATTGATTTAAAAACTTTAAAGGTAAATGAACTTTCAGTGGCCAATATGATCAAGAGATTCCCCTTAAAGCAGTAGTTATTTCTTATACCTTAATATACTTCATAGATTCATGCTTATAATGCAAATTGGTGAGGACGAAATTGCTGCTTTATCTTACCGGTATAATACCGTTACGATTTTTTTCACTGATTGAGCAACACAGCACCTACTGTCTAATAATAATAATTAAAAATAATCAACTTTTACTCTTATTAGAGTGAATAAACATTACATTTCTCGTCTTTTCCTTGCTATTGCTCTACCAGAGCGATAAAAGTTCCATTTTGGCTGGTTTAAGAAAATAGAAATAAAATTAACCTAAACTGAAAGACTTTTTTTTTCAAAACATGGTGTTTGTGCTATCATATCCCACACAGGAGAGTTTTGTTTTTGGCTCTTTCAAAAACTCGAATCTTTGTCCCTAAAAAGTATTTTTAGGCTTTGAAATATATTTATGTTGCTAGATTCGAACAGTTTATTTACGGCTGACAGTTCCAATCCGCTGAAGACCTGTAAAAACTACCACTAAAATGCAGTGATTTTAATACAAGGGTGGTCATATGGAAAGAACCTTCTATTCCAGTGTTGACCTTTGTATAATAGTTCTCATTACGTAGTAAGCTCTAAGAAAGAGAGGAAAAGGGCAAAGAAAGAAAAAAAAAACAGCGAAATTGGGAAACCTAACCCTGCATCTTTCTGTTACAGGAAGGGTTCTACTAGTGTTACTTGGTGTGTTTTTCTCAAATCAACTATTTTTTTATACACAATTAAATAGTAATGCCCAAGAACAGCAGCTTATAACTCAGGGAAGACTAAAATTGCTATCTCTCGGAATAAGTCTAAGACTTAGAAAGACGAACTCAAGGAAAAACACGTTTCAGCTCTCTGAAACACGTTTTAGAGAAAGCAATACTTTTTTGGATTATAATCATTTTCTAGGTTTTGTTTTTCATGAGATGATCTTTTAAGAGTTTGCTCTCCGTGCCTAAAACCGTTATATGGAGAGTCAAATGCCCAAATACCTGAGAAAAAATGTTCTGTTTGTTGTGGTTTTCTTCTTTTTTTTCACGTAAGAGATTTTCCGTATTTTTTTTTTTCAGTATGCAGCAACAACTCGATGATCGCAACAAACAAATATCTAGGAACAACGGCGAAATTTCTCGACTCGAGTACATCATAAATACTTGTGAAACAGAAATCTCCAGCTTAAAACAAGATATAAAAGAAAATGAAAAGAAAATCTGCGAAAAGGTAGGTAGGCCTGTATTCAATATCGGTATATAACACTCAGTGACAAAGTCACTGAGTGTTATACAACATCATATGCGGCACGCACGGCTGTTGTGGGAGTAGTGAGGGCTTTTTCGATGTTACAACACCCATAGAGGATTGTACCTGGAGTTGCTAACCCTCACTCTTTTTTTCTTTGAGACTTGCTTCTTTAAGGCCTAACGCAAAGATGGTTGTTACAAAATAGTTTAGGAGATGCAATTATTTACATATGCAAATTTAAACCCACGTGTTATTGTATTTTTAAGGATTTTTTCAAGATGTTTTCCCCTCAGGGTCTTCTCCAAGCCTCTGGTCATATGGGGAGCCCCCGGATGAAGAAAACTGATCAAAGTATCCCCCTCCAGACGTTTTTTCTCTTCAAGACGCTTTGCTAAGTTTTTCTTCAAGACGTTCATCAAAATGTTTTTCAAAATATTTCAAGACGTATCTTAAGACATTTTTCTTCAAGACTTTTTTCAAGGTGTTTCAAGACGTTAGACTAATGTTTACATTTGGAAAACAAGCGACCATGTCGCAGAATTAACTTGGCACAAAACGGTGACGCTTAACCTACACAAGTGTTATTGATTACATTTGGAAGTTTAAACAACCTTGTCAACGAAGTCTGGTTTCCGTGGGGACTATATATTGAAAAGTGAACCGCATCACGCTAACCCCCAGATTGTAATCGCATAAACATATTCCTGCAGAAATATTAAGTGTGAGCATGCATCAGAACGACTCCAAGGTTAGGTTTTTCAAATGAATCTGTCGATCTAAATTCAGAAGCAAGCAAGCATGGAAATTCCTGAGAGGATACTTCCCTGAGGTAATTAAAGGGATAAGAATTTAGATTACATTGTTATTAATTGTCTGCACAATGTAGACAAGGACACGGGCTTTTCGTAAACGTACTATTGGTATTCCTGAAACCTGTCAATGAGTTTTTTTAAAGTGATAGCATAAGATGACCATTTAATCCGTAATTTTATTACGAACGTAAGCCCTTTTCCAGTTTTCTATGTGAATACCCCTTTGAAGTAAATGATTAAACCATTGGACGGGACAACAAGAAATGATTTACCGTCCGTGGACCAAGACTTTTCTTGGCATATGGCACCCTGTAGCCCGTGTGACTCCGTGTTCCCTGGCCCTTTTTACCCCATGGATCATTGTAGTTCATGACAGTCCCAACCCACTGCGATACCCCCATGGTAGTTCATGACTCTGTGACTCTATGGCACATTGAAATACACAAGGCAGGCTAATATCAGTACAAGTTGAGTCCAAATGACTTACCGCCAATAATTGTCATCAATGATCCCCTACACGTGGAAGAAGAAATCTATAAGATGAAGTCAAAGACTTTATGGTACATACATTTTTTAATGAGTAAATTTACAAGCATTATTAAAATACGTCATTCTTAGGGCACTCTAGTCAATATTACACAAGAAGGAAAGGGAATTTTCCACTATGAGTAGATTCAATCAAGGATCACCTATATAAATACTGAGAAATTCACTGTAATTATAGCCAAAACATCCAAAAATAGAATTTAGTAGTGCATAAAAACCTGATCTTTTGGCTGAAAAATCATGCACTCGCTTCCGATTTAATTTGTGAACCTTTGCAATCCAACGCAGAGATTTTGAGTTTTCCCAAAATAAAAACTTAGACACAAGCCTGAACCAGTCGTTTAAGCACGAAGAGTTTTGGAGAACGGATATAAATGATAAATCTCAGTTGGAAAACAAATTTCACATTCCATCTTTTAAAATAACACAATATCAGCTTCAACCAAAATTACCAAAACTTTTCATGTCACAAAACACATTTCTTCTGTATGGGTATGCATTCTCTCTCTCTCTCTCTCTCTCTCTCTCTCTCTCTCTCTCTCTCTCTCTCTCTCTCTCTCTCTCTCTCCTCTCTCTCTCTCTCTCTCTCTCTCTCTCTCTCTCTCTCTCTCTCTCTCTCTCTCTCTCTCTCTCTCTCTCTCTCTCTCTCTCTCTCTGTTACCATGTATCTCACCGTTTGTTTGTCTCTCTTTGTGTCTGTCTCTCTCTCTGTGTATCTGTCTGTGATTGGATATGCTTGTGCCCTGGTTAAACCCTGTTAACGTATCTCACACTCAAATATACCCCCTATGAACCCGGTAGTAGAACCTATGTTTCTTTTATTGCGATAATGGTATGTACAACATCATCATAAGAGAAATTGAATGTTTTGATTAATTCAATAAAACACTTCATCATGTTACTCCATTTCGGGATCATATACGACTTTTAACAGGGTTTCAGCTAGAGCCTCATCACACATTTCATAATTGCTATTATTGTTTTAAATGAGTGTATCTCTTAGTTAATCAGCAATGATACTAGTAACGTTCGCAGGTGCTTTGTTTTTCATTGATTCTTCTTTATATTCTTTGTTTATATTGGCTGCCAGTATCCCTTTATTTGTAATTTTACTGTCTGTTACCACAGTATTTTTTAAAGAGATTGCAGTTTGAAACATAGATAAGATATACATTATGACATTGGTGCAGCAGTAGGCCTTTCTTTTTCCTTTTGCTTTCATTTGAATGTTAATACCAGAAAGATGGCGATAGGATCTATCAACAGGTAACGTGTTACCATAACTATAAACAAGAGGTTGGCCCTCCTCATCAACTAATACTTCTATTTTTGGACTCTCTTTGCTTGCTATCATCTCTGGAAATGTTACTTTCGAATATCCCTCATCGGTAATGTTGATTTTGCAGGAATTCAAAAAAATAATCTCTCACTGTCATGACAACGCACGCTTACATTTTCAACAGTGTTACCACTCGTACTTGTTTCACAGAAAAAAATGCCTTTTTCAGGATTCAACGCCAAGACAACCTTATCATAAATACGCACTTTCTGGAAATGGTTCATCTTAACTTTTAAAAGTAAGATGTTAGTGTTTATCGTTCAAATCCACAGATAATACGGATTAAAAAAATACAAAAAAACTAGCTAC
Source organism: Artemia franciscana (assembly GCF_032884065.1). Lineage (NCBI taxonomy): Eukaryota > Metazoa > Arthropoda > Branchiopoda > Anostraca > Artemiidae > Artemia > Artemia franciscana. Next base: position 26,617,709 of record NC_088873.1, read on the forward strand.
TGTCGATGACCAGCCATAGATTACCAAGGGGGCAGCTTTAAAGAAAATCTTAAAACTGGTGGAAATTGGAGCCGAATGGGCGAAATGGGAAGCCTGGAATCGGGGGACAGAAGTGGATAAGCCAGAACTATAGTTGAAGGAACTCGAACCAGCCGGAAGAACCGGAAGCCGGAAGAACCGGAACCGGAACTTAAATCGGGGTCAGGGCCAGCAGGATCAGAAATGGAATGGCTTTAACCGGACCAGAAGTCGTGGAAGTGGAACTGGGACTGGTATCTGCCCAGTGTAAAAAAAAGTGTCATGGAGAAAGACCTTAGGCTTTTTCCTATCTGGCCAATGTAAACAATGTGCCTTGGAAAAGGCCCTTGGGCTTTTTTCTTCTCTACGCAGCGTAAACAATTTGTCTTGGAGAAACCCTATATACTTTTTTTTTTGTCCGTCGAGTGTAAAAAATGTGTCTCGGAGAAGACCCTTAGGGTTTTTTATATCTCCTCAGTGTAAACAATGTGTCTTTGAGAAGGTCCGTAGGGTTTTCCATATTTGCTCGTTTTTTTACTTTTTATGGTTGTATTTGTCAGAAAAACGCTATTGGGAATTTTTGGTCAAGTTTATGTGGTCAATTTTAGTTTATACGATTTGGATGGTTATTTTTTTGTCGAAAGAAACGCTATTTTGAATTTTTGTTTAAATTTATGCAGTTAAATTTATTTTACATGATTTATATGGTTATTCTGTTTCAGAAGAAATGCTATTGAGAATTTTAGATTTAGTTTATTCGGTCAATTTCGGTTTATATAGCTATTTTTTTAGAGCAAACGTTGTGGGAGTTTTTGTCAAATTATATATATTTTGTTATTTCAAAAGATTATATAGGGAATGGGTTTTCCAACTAAGATTCAACAATTTATGCCAGTGCTCGAAAACTCTCCGCGTTTGAACGACTGTTTCAGTGTTGTTTCTCAATTTATAATTTGAGAGAAGTTAAAATCCACTCTTGTTGGATTAAAAAGGTTCACACATCAAATCGGAAGAGTATATGATTCTTTTTTACCAAAGCTGGTTTTCATGCACTATTGTATTTTGTATTTCGGTGTTCTGGATATACATATAGGGAATTTCTCAGTATTTATGTAGACAATTATGCTGTTCAATGTAGACAATTATAATTGACACTATGTAGTCGATTAAATGACTTCATAGGGGAAACTACTCTTTCCTACCTGTAGAATATTGATTTCACTACTCTAAGACTAAACCGTTTTAATAATGTTTATAATTTTGTTTATCAATAAATAAAATGTATTTGCAATATAATTCTTTGTCTTCATCTTTTAGATTTCTTCTTCCACGTGTAAATGGTCATTAATAACAATTGTTGGCAGCATATCATTGGGATCCAACTTTTTACTGGATCTTGGCATACTTCATGTCTTTCTATGGGCCACAGACTGCCCTGAAGCTAAGAAAACCATGGGGGTATTACGGTGGGTTGGGACTTCTCCAGACTGTAATGATCCATTGGGTAAGAAGGGCCATGGATCGAGGAGTCGCACGGGCCAGAGATTGTCATGTGCCAAGAACAGTCATAGTCCAAGGACGGCAATTCATTTTTTATCTCATCCAATGGTTTCATCATTTGCTTCAAAGGGATATTCACAAAAAAATTCGAAACTTGTCTTATGTTCGTCATAAAACAAAAATTACGAATTAAATGGTTATCTTACGTTATCACTTTAAAAAACAATCGTTGAGAGGGCTCACAAATTGTTAAAGTATATTTACAAGAAACCCGTGTCCATGTGTAGGTTGCGTCAAACAATTATTAACCATGGATTTTAAATTTTCTTATCCCTTTAGTTACCCCTTGGAATCGTTCTGATCCATGCTTACACCTAATGTCTTGTTGCGTGCGTGTGTTCTTACGATTGCAATCTTAGGGGTTTGCATGATGCGGTTCAGTTTCCAAGATATGATCCCCATGGAAACCAGACTTCTTTGACAAGGTTGTTTGAATTTCCATATCAGTATACCTCAGTACGTGTAATGTAATCAGTAATACCTGTTTAGCTTAAGCATTACTGTATCGTGCCAAGTTAACTCTGTGAAAAGGTCGCTTGAATTTCTATATATAAACATTAGACTAATTTCTTGAAATGTCTGGAAGAATGTCTTGAAGAAAATAGTCTTAAAAACGTTTTGAAACGTCTTGAAAAATGTCTTGAAGAACGTATTGAAGCGTCTGAAGAAAATAGAACAAGAACATCTTTAGGGGTACTATGATCAGTTTTTTACATCCGGGGGGGGGGGTTTCCTTCTTGACTATTGGCTTAGAAAAGGCCCTGATAGGAAGACATCTTGAAGAAAAAGAGATCTTGAAGAAAAAACGGTAACGCCTGCGTTTGAATATGCGTAGGTACACAATTACATCTTCTAAACTAATGCGTAACAACCACCTGTATGTTGCCCCTGCCTTGAAGAAGTCTTGAAGAAGAAAATGAGCAAGGAAAAAAATTACCTAAATAATGGGTTAGGTAAAAAATACCTAACAAAAAAGAACATCTATCGTTTTTTAAGGCTGATGAGTAATTTACATGGTACGGGGTGCGAGTTATGCATTTCTTTATTACAGTTATTTTTACGAATCGCTTGCGATCTTTTCTCGTTTTTATTGCGTATATAAACTTTATAGAACGGCCCTCAAGTTTGATGATTGATGTGAACCGATTTCTATATTTATCAATGTATCCAAGGTTCTGTAATCCCCAAACGAATACGATCACATTTCAATATAGACATACAAGCCAAAAGCCATTAAAATGTCACAAACTTTTTTTGCTTTGTTTCCTTTTTGTTCCCAATCTTATCTTTTTTTTATAATATTTTCTTTGTGTCCAGTCTTTTCTTTGTTTCCAAACTTTTTTTTGTTTCCCTAATTTTCTTTGTTTCTAATTTTTCTTTTTTTCTAATTTTTGTTGTTTTTCCAATCTTTTCTTTCTTTCTAATTTTTATTCTTTTTCCAATCATTTCTTTTTTTTATCAGCCTTTTTGTTTCCAGATTGGTTCTTTAAGCCTTGTGAAAAAAACCATTAACAACCATCATCAGCCAAACACAATCTATTCAGTGGCTCTGAATAATCTTTTCAATGGTCTTAATAACTTCACTATCAAGTATTTTTTGCATTGGAAGAGCAAAAGCAACTTTCATCTATTTTTCCAGTGGTTATCATATCACTTTTGGAATTTTCTTTAACATAAATTGTTCTTTGTTAGATTTGTGGTTGGATCTTTACTAGAAATTAAGTTAAAAAAAAACACATTCCGAAAAAGAATTTTTATTTTATAAGTCATATTAAACTTAAGATTGGAAGAAATAGAAACCTACAATAACTCAAACTCAAAACGACCAGAAATTAATATCAAACCAGTGGTACAGAACTGTAATAGAGAGCAACCCGGCTCAATAGTAAACGAAACTCTAAGAAATGGAATTTTGAAACTAATAGATACATCAAAACCATTGGATTTTTATGCTGATTTTAAATATGTAAGTTTCCTCAAATTTAGTCTTACTTATCAAAAGTCACGAGCCAGAGAAAATCTGCCTTATTTTGGCAAATTTACCCCCCAAAGGTGATAGAAAATCACACTATCGTATTCAGCGTATCAGAGAACCTCACTCTAGAATTTTTGAGCTCCTGTCTACAAAATATTAAATTTCGTTTTTTTCCAGAAAACCAATCACGGGTGCGTGTTTTTTTCCCGAGGGTGATCACATCGACCCAGTGGTCCTAGAATGTCATAAGAGGGCTCATTCTAACGGAAATTAAAAGTTCTCCCATGCTCATTTTTTCCCAAAGTCAACGATCAAAATTTTGGAATCGCCATTTTATTTAGCAAAGTCAAAAACCCTAATAACTATGTCTTTGGAGACGACTTACTCCCTCACAGTTCCCGGGCGAGGGGCTGCAAGTTTGAAGCTTCTAACAGTGTTTACATATAGTAATGGTTATTGGAAAGTTTAGAGACGTTTTCAAGGGGTTTTTTCTTGTTTTTTGGGGGAGGGAGGGGTTAAGGGGGAGGGGTACATGGTAGAATCTTTCCATGGAGGAGCTTGTCATGGGAGAGCACAATTTCCATGAAGGGGGCGCAGAATTTTCTAGCATTATTTAAAACAAAAACAATGAAAAAATAAATATGAAAAAGTTGTTTCAACTGAAAGTAAGGAGCAGTATTAAAACAAAACAAGCAGAAATTATTACGCATACGAGGAGTTCATCTCTTCCTAAATACCTGCTCTTTACGCTAAAGTATTTTTGGTAATTTCAACTATTTATTCTACGGCCTTTGTGATCCAGGGGTCATTAAACAATTTGACTTATAGGGGTCGTTAAAACAACATTCTTAAACAATTTGGACCAATGTTAAGCTTTAGTGTAAAGAGCAATGTATTAAAGAGTGGGCATACGTAATAAAAATATACGAATATAGAAGTTCGTTACGTAAGTTAATTCGTAAGTTACGTATATTTTTTACTAATGAAAACATTCGTACAAAATTAAAGGTTTTAGTTGCCTTTTCGAGTAATCAAAAGATTGAAGGACAACTAGACCTCCTCTCCCGCCCCTTTTTTCTCAAAATCGTCCGATCAAAACAAAGAGAAAGCTATTTAGCCAAAAAAAAATCATATGCAAATTTCGTTTTCAGTATTCAGGTGCGGTGAGTCAAAATCAAATCATGCAAAATGCATGAAATTAATTCCGAAACGTTCAAAAATTAAATAAAAAAAACAAGTTTTTTTAACTGAAAATAAGGAGCAACATTAAAACTCAAAACGAACAGAAATTACCCCGTATATGAAAGGGGCTGTTTCCTTCTCAATGCCCCGTTCTTTACGCTAAAGTTTGACTCTTTCTCTCAAATCTACTTTTTGAACCAGTAAAGAGCGGGGCGTTGACAAAAGAACAGCCCCTTCCACATACGGAGTAATTTCTGTTTGTTATACGTTTTAATGTCACACCTTACTTTCAGTTAAAAAATTGTTTTTTATTAAATTAAAGAATAAATGAGACCCAAAACAAACAAAAATTATATAATCAATCATAGCAAAAGTCAAAAAACAGGTACTAATGAATAAATAAACCTGAAAACGAGTGAAACTTAAATTGAATGCGCAACTCAAGCTTAAAAGGGACAAAAATATTTTGTTATCAAAGAAACCGAAAAACAAACAGAAATTAAATAAATAATCATGGCAAACAAATATACAATAGGTACTAATATAAATGAATAAATAAATCTTAAGACGAGTAAAACAAACTGAATAAAGAAATTAAGTTCGGAACAAATAAAAATTGCTACAAACAAGAGTTTGGGTTTACCTCCTTCTCTCAGTGTTAGTGTGAAACCTACTGCGTCATTGGCGCTTTACTGAAAACTATATGTGTCTTGAACAGTCATGCAAGCTACTAATTGTTGAAAGCTTGTCAGTTCAAGATTTTATTTCACTGTAATTTATTTCAATTTTCAATGCTGTAATAACTGGAAAATGAAAGCATTTGTAATATTATTTATTTTCAGTTAAGGACCAATGACGCAGTACGCTTTAGACTTTCAAAGTTAGGGAAGGGGGTAGTATTCAAATTTTTGTTTGTAATGAGACTGTATTTGTCTTGAACAGTCTTGGAAAGAATATGATAGATAATGATATTAATTGCTGAATGCTAATTAGTTGAAACTTAATTTTACTACAAATTTTATGTTTATTTTCAATGTTGTAATAAATACAAAAGAAAATATGTGTCATAAAATTCGTTTTCAGTAGAGCTCCAATGACGCTATAAGATTTAGACTTTTACAGCGAGTAAACTACTTTACTAAAAAAATCTCTTTTCAAGATTGATTTGCATGCTCAATTTGTTTTACTCGTTTTAAGATTCAATTATCCATTTATATTAGTACCTATTGAATCTTTCTTTGCTATGATTGTTTATTTAATTTCTGATCGTTTTTGGGTTTCATTTGTACTTCAATGGAAAAATATTTGGTTCGCTTTGAGCTTGAGTTGCATATATAATTTAAGCTTTACTCGTTTTAAGATTTATTTGTTCATTTATGTTAGAACCTGTTGTATGTTCCTTTGCTATGATTTTTTATGTAGTTTCTGTTCGTTTTGGGTTTCATTTATTCTTTAATAGTAATTTCTGGTCGTTTAAAGTTTGAGATATTTTAGGTTTCTATTTCTTCCGAAACTGGGTTCATTTAATTTTCTTGAAAAAGCTTTTTTTCAGAATATTTTTTTGACTGATGTCCCTTCATTTTTGATTGCCACAGTTTCAACTTTTTCAGAATTCCTCATTTCAAAATAATATTTTAATGCAAAATAAATTAACAGTCTTGACAAGAACTAAAAAAATTAAACTGAATATTTGATATATGATGACATTAATTACTGAAAATTCACAAGCTCAAGATTTTCTATCACTCTGGATCATATTCATAGCTTTGACTCTTCTGGGCCTAAACGTTTTCGCCGCTTCATTTTGAGATATTTTCGGGGACATTCCCAAAAATTCGGGAATAGTTAAAGCCTCAGAGCCTAGTAGGCCTTTTAGTAAATCCTTGTCTGGTTTCACTGCAATTTTAATCTTATTTTCAATGCTGTAATCAAACAGTTTGTTGTAATAAATTGTAAGTAAGCAGCGACCCGGCTGCATAGTAACTGCAACTTTAAACAATAGCCAAGAACTCATATGGCACTTGTGACTAGGTCGAAAGAGATAAAACTTCTTCCTAGTAAGTTTCATTACGATCTGTCCACTGTAAGCGTTTTCCAAGATTTCCGTTCGTAAGTTAAAGATACATCATTTTTACAAATTTTTCCGAATTAACCCCCTCCAATTCCCCCAAAGAGAGCCAATCCGGTCTGGTTATGTCTATCACGTACCTAAGACTTGTGCTTATCCTTTCCACCAAGTATCATCACGATCTCTCCACTCTAAGCGTTTTCCTAAATTTCCCGCTTCCTTCTCCAACTCCCCCCAATGTCACCAGATACGGTCAGGATTTAAAATAACATTTCTGAGACACGAGATCTTTCCAAATATTAAATTTCATTAAAATCCAATCAACCGTTCGTAAATTAAAAACACCTCGTTTTTCTAATTTTCCCAAATTACCGAATTAGGTGCCCCTCCAACTCTTCCACAGAGAGCTGATACGGTCCAGTTATGTCAAGAACCTATATAGGTCATATAGGTCCTTTTTTCCCACCAAGTTTCACACCATTTTTCACACCAAGTTTCATCCCGATCTCTCCACTCTAAGCGTTTTCCAAGATTTCTGCCCCCCCCCAACTCCTCAAAATGACATTGAATCCGGCCGGGATTCAAAATAAAAGGTCTGAGTTCGAGGTCCTTCTAAATATCAAATTTCATTATGATCCGATCACTCGTTTGCAAGTTAAAAATACCTCATTTTTTCTAGTTTTTCCGAACTAACCCCCCCCCTCTCTCAACTCCCCAAAGATATTGGATCTGTTCCAGTTATGTCAATCACGTATCTAGCACTTGTGCTTATTTTTGCCACCAGGTTTCATCCCGATACCTCCACTCGTTTTCCAAGATTTCAGGTTCCCCCTCCAACTCCCCCCAATGTTACTGGATCCCTTTGGAATTTGAAATGAGAGCTCTGAAACATGATATCCTTCTAAATATCAAATTTCACTCGGATCTGATCGCCTGTTCGTAAGTTAAAAATACATAATTTTTTCCAATTTTTTCAAAGTAACCGTTCTCCCACCCCACCCCCCTCAGATGGTCAAATGGGGGAAATGACTATTTCTAATTTCATCTGGTTTGATCCCTGATACGCCTGCCAAATTTCATTGTCTTAGCTTACCTGGAAGTGCACAAACTAGCAAAACCAGGACAGATAGACAGACAGACCGACAGGCCGGCAGAACTTGCGATCGCTATATGTCACTTGGTGAACATCAAGTGCCCTAAAAACGGATTTTGATACCAATAGATATATAAAGAAAAATAGGATTTTTATCAAGTTTATCAAGATTTATCAAGTTTAGTCCTACACAACAAAGGTTACGACCGTGAGAAAACTTGCCTGATTTTTGGAAAAAGGGGATAACATTCTTAAAAATTTAAGCAGTCTTAATAAAAATCACAATATCAAATTCACTTTATCAAGAAATCCTTTGAAAGAAGTTTACGTTTACTTATAGTATTTGTTATTGGGAAGCATGCAAACACTTTTCGGTTGGGGAGGGCAGGATTAACTCTCTGCAGGGGAGGCTTTTGCACAGGGAGAATCTTCCATGGAGATGCAAGTTTCCAGGAGGTGAACTTTTTGGCTGAAATCGTGTACTGGAGGAATTTGCCAGGATGCCTATGCGAATTTCTTTATATGTCTTGATTTGATCTTACCGACTCAACTAAACGTCTGGAGGTGTTAAGGGGAATTTTTCGTGGTAAATTCACAAGGATTGAATTTTCCATAGGATATTTCCGTGGGGAGGAGATTTTTCCGTACAGGTCGAGCCATATTGCCTGTCTTTATTTAAAAAACGATCAGAAGTTAAATGAAAAAACAAGCTTTTGTAATTGAAAGTAAGGAGCAACACTTAAAATAAACAGAAACTATTAGGTAAATGGGAGGTCGCCCCCTCCTCAACACCTCGCTCTTTACGCTAAAGTTAAAAAATTTTCCCAAATCTTTAAAAACGACTCCAGAAACACAAGGTTCGTTTCTTTAGAAAAATAAGTGACCTTTTTAAAAGTGTCAAAAACCCTCAAAATTTGACAAACAGCGAAAAACTAGCTCAAAATTTTGATGGGATGCATTTTGAGAAAAGAGGGTGTGTCAGGGGGAGGCGGGGCATGTAGGTGCCCTTCGATTCTTTTTGACTCATTAAAAGCTATCTATAGTCTTCAATTTCAATCAAATTAGCTACCTCTGAAGTTTAGACGACCACCCCTTGTATAAAAACCTTATATGCCCCCGTGGAAAACTTAAAACACTTGTGTCCGGGCTCTGGGGTTTGGTGTTGACCCCGGAGTTTTTGTTATTTGATGTTTGAACTATTATTAACAAAACAGCTATCTTAAATTTTTTTCTCTATGTTTGGGGAAAAAAGGATACGAGGAGGGGAGGATAGTTGCCCTCTAATCTCTTTTGACTATTAAAAAGTGAAATAGAGCTTTTAATGTCCAATCGAATTAGCCCAATCTTAAGTTCATATAAGAAGCCCTTCTAAAGAAATATTTCTGCCCCGAGGGTGTACCTTAAAAGGGTTATCACTGGGCCCTCAGGGACTGTGTCGACTCCAGAGTTTCGTCATCTGATCTTTGAACTATTTTAAACAAAATGGCTATCTAAAAATTTTATCGGAAGTTTATAGGACCACCCCTTCCATATTAAGTGCCTCTGGGTAGAAAAAATAATAAATTAAAAAAATGGGCCGTATGGCCTTTACTATAGGCAAAGCCGTAGCGTTGCTTCTGACATGACACTGCACCCCAGAGAAACAACTTTTCAAAATATACTTGCGTATGAAGTCATTCATCATAGCCAACAAAAATGTAGTTTTTTTGTGATTTCCTTTAAAATGAACCCTTAAACAGCTCTTTCTGATGTTCCAGTGCCCTACTATCAGTGGAGGAAAAAAACAGAAAAAAGATGCTTCCCATGAAAAAATATGATTTTCCCTGTTGTTAAAACCAATAGATTCTCCTTGATGTTCATACCAAAGGAATAGAGGTTTCCTGTGTATTGTTTTTTGCCAAAGCAATTCTAATGGCGTACTTTTGTTTCGATCCGACACCATTTTAATGGGCTTCAGTTTTGTGTTTCTTTTTTAACTTTGGGCCGTATCATTTTTTACGAGACTGCAGCTACTACTAACTTAGTGATATTTTCTTTTCTAGATTCCTTATTTGTTCTTTGTTAGATTCGTTGTTTGTTTTCTACTAGAGCAGACAAACAAAGACATACGGTCACACTCGTATACACATGACAAAAGTTATCCTTATTCGTTTATAATATGCGTCGAACTCTGCTGTGTCGTATATGCATACGCTTAAATTCAGATCTACAAATTCTAACGGATCCAAGGTTGTCACCTACTTAATCCTTTTCACCTACAAAAGTTATCCTTCTTTATATACAAAGAAGCTTTTGGGCTTTCTTATAGCAGATATGTAAGGAGTAAAATGTAGATTTCCCATAGGAGATCTATGTATATCACATCATACCATCTCTATAGGTGATATCCATAGAAATATAAATCTTGATCTTTAGAGTCCCAGATTATTCGTTTAGCAGCTTGTTGACTAAAGAGGTGATGCAAGCTGGTGAGAAAGAAAGTAAGTAAAAAGAAAAAGAAAAGTAAGGTAAAAGAAAAGGAAAGACAAAGGAAAAAGAGTTGGAATTTATTCATAAACTCGAATTTGGCTCTCATCAATCAAGCTCAAGTTCGATAATGCTTTCAGATGGCTTACTGAACTAATCCGAAAGCTAGTCCATCTTTAAAGAAACAACAAGAAGCAATGCACTCTTGCTTGGCGACTCATAGCCAATGAGCTGCTTTGGCAGGCATCAAACGTCAGCAAGAGGCAAAGAACTTTTACTTGACTAATATACTTCCTCTTATACATGAAGATGCAATTTTAAACCAACAACAATCTATTTGATTAAACAATATAAGCAAAGACAAAGGAAAAAGAGAAGTAATTTATTCATAAACTTAGTTTTGGCTTTCATCAATCAAGCTCAAGTTCGATAATACTTTCAGATGGCTTGGTGAAATGATCCGAAAGCTAGTCCATCTTTAAAGAAACAACAAGAAGCAATGCACTCTTGCTTGGCGACTCATAGCCAATGAGCTGCTTTGGCAGGCATCAAACGTCAGCAAGAGGCAAAGAACTTTTACTTGACTGATATACTTCCTCTTATACATGAAGATGCAATTTTAAACCAACAACAATCTATTTGATTAAACAATATAAGCAAAGACAAAGGAAAAAGAGAAGTAATTTATTCATAAACTTAGCTTTGGCTTTCATCAATCAAGCACAAGTTCGATAATACTTTCAGATGGCTTGCTGAAATGATCCGAAAGCTAGTCCATCTTTAAAGAAACAACAAGAAGCAATGCACTCTTGCTTGGCGACTCATAGCCAATGAGCTGCTTTGGCAGCCATCAAACGTCAGCAAGAGGCAAAGAATTTTTCCTTGACTAATACACTTCCTCTTATACATGAAGATTCAATTTTAAACCAACAACAATCTATTTGATTAAACAATATAAGCAAAGACAAAGGAAAAAGAGAAGTAATTTATTCATAAACTTAGTTTTGGCTTTCATCAATCAAGCTCAAGTTCGATAATACTTTCAGATGGCTTGGTGAAATGATCCGAAAGCTAGTCCATCTTTAAAGAAACAACAAGAAGCAATGCACTCTTTTTTTGGCGACTCATAGCCAATGAGCTGCTTTGGCAGCCATCAAACGTCAGAAAGAGGCAAAGAACTTTTACTTGACTAATATAATTCCTCTTATACATGAAGATGCAATGTTAAACCGACAACAATCTATTTGATTAAACAATATAAGCAAAGACAAAGGAAAAAGAGAAGTAATTTATTCATAAACTTAGTTTTGGCTTTCATCAATCAAGCTCAAGTTCGATAATACTTTCAGAGGGCTTGGTGAAATGATCCGAAAGCTAGTCCATCTTTAAAGAAACAACAAGAAGCAATGCACTCTTTTTTTGGCGACTCATAGCCAATGAGCTGCTTTGGCAGCCATCAAACGTCAGAAAGAGGCAAAGAACTTTTACTTGACTAATATAATTCCTCTTATACATGAAGATGCAATGTTAAACCGACAACAATCTATTTGATTAAACAATATAAGCAAAGACAAAGGAAAAAGAGAAGTAATTTATTCATAAACTTAGTTTTGGCTTTCATCAATCAAGCTCAAGTTCGATAATACTTTCAGATGGCTTGTTGAAATGATCCGAAAGCTAGTCCATCTTTAAAGAAACAACAAGAAGCAATGCACTCTTGCTTGGCGACTCATAGCCAATGAGCTGCTTTGGCAGCCATCAAACGTCAGCAAGAGGCAAAGAATTTTTCCTTGACTAATACACTTCCTCTTATACATGAAGATTCAATTTTAAACCAACAACAATCTATTTGATTAAACAATATAAGCAAAGACAAAGGAAAAAGAGAAGTAATTTATTCATAAACTTAGTTTTGGCTTTCATCAATCAAGCTCAAGTTCGATAATACTTTCAGATGGCTTGGTGAAATGATCCGAAAGCTAGTCCATCTTTAAAGAAACAACAAGAAGCAATGCACTCTTTTTTTGGCGACTCATAGCCAATGAGCTGCTTTGGCAGCCATCAAACGTCAGAAAGAGGCAAAGAACTTTTACTTGACTAATATAATTCCTCTTATACATGAAGATGCAATGTTAAACCGACAACAATCTATTTGATTAAACAATATAAGCAAAGACAAAGGAAAAAGAGAAGTAATTTATTCATAAACTTAGTTTTGGCTTTCATCAATCAAGCTCAAGTTCGATAATACTTTCAGAGGGCTTGGTGAAATGATCCGAAAGCTAGTCCATCTTTAAAGAAACAACAAGAAGCAATGCACTCTTTTTTTGGCGACTCATAGCCAATGAGCTGCTTTGGCAGCCATCAAACGTCAGAAAGAGGCAAAGAACTTTTACTTGACTAATATAATTCCTCTTATACATGAAGATGCAATGTTAAACCGACAACAATCTATTTGATTAAACAATATAAGCAAAGACAAAGGAAAAAGAGAAGTAATTTATTCATAAACTTAGTTTTGGCTTTCATCAATCAAACTCAAGTTCGATAATACTTTCAGATGGCTTGTTGAAATGATCCGAAAGCTAGTCCATCTTTAAAGAAACAACAAGAAGCAATGCACTCTTGCTTGGCGACTCATAGCCAATGAGCTGCTTTTGCAGCCATCAAACGTCAGCAAGAGGCAAAGAACTTTGACTTGACTAATATACTTCCTCTTATACATGACGATTCACTTTAAAACCACCAATAACCTATATAATTGAGGGCTGAAGGAGTGTAATGAATAAGACAAATGATTAATTATTGACGTTGCAACAATAAAAATTTCTAAAGAATTTTGATAGTGTTTATAAATCACAGGAATAAGTATACGTCTTGGAATAATGAAAGACACAAGGAACAGGAATAATGAAAAACAAAAATAAGTTACAAAGCAATAGAACAAACACTTTAAATAATCAAAATCTGAATATCTGGACTCCAAGTTTGGGACACCACACCCGGACGTGGAGTCGATATGCTCGGATTTTTATAATTTAAAGTTTTTGGTTTTTTCAATACCTTGTTTTAAACATTTCGTGGTAACCAATAATAAGCAAGAAACGACACGGTTCAATAGTAACCAATACTCTAAAAACCGAAATTTTGATATCAATAAATATATCACAGGAATCAGATTATTATGCTGATTCCAAATATGCAAGATTAATTAAACTAGGGATTATACTCATAAAAGGCTATAAGCCAGAAAAAATTTGCCTGATATCAGAAAAGGGGGAAAACTACCTAGATGTCTAGGAATCTTAATGAAAATCATACCATCAGATTCAGCATTTTAGAAAAACCCTACTGCAGAGTTTTCAAGCTCCTGTCTGCGAAAATTTGGATTATTTTCAGAAAAAAAGATGACCAATGCGTGTGGTTTTTTCTACAGGGGTGATTTTATCGAACTAATTGTCCTATAGCCTCGGGATTGGGCTCAGTTTAAGGGAAATAAAAGTTTTAGTGCCCTTTACGAGTGACCAAAAACATTGGATGACAACTTGCCCCCTCCCACGCCCATGTTGCCCCAAAGTCGTCTGATAAACATTTTGAGATATTCATTCTGTTTGACCATAGTTTTAAAAGTGAAAAATTCCGTCTTTGGGGATAAAACGACCCCCCCCCAGCTTTCAGGGATAAGCTTTTTTTAATTTAAAAGTTGAAAAATATGCTAATTGCTTTTTTAGGGGGAGGGGGATTTTGGCTTTGGTTGGGTTTCCATGGGGATAATTTTCCGCGTGGTGGGAATTTTTGGGAGATGAGCGTTCCAGTGGAGATTTTAGACTGGGGAGATTTGACAAAATTCCTATACGAAATACTTTTTATTTGTCTTACTTTGCCTTCACCTATTCGCTTTTGGATGTGGAGATTTTCCGAGGGAATCATACCGGAAAAATTTTCTTTGTGTTTCGGATTTCCGGTAAATTGTTTCCTTGGAAGGGAGCATTTCTGGAGTGACCGAAAAAACGATTAGTACTTAGGCTTTTTCAAATGAAAGTATGCTCAGGAGAATTTTTCAGACTGAATATTTTGTGAGCTATTATAAGGGGGGGGGGAATTTCCAGCGAAGATGGAATTGTCAATAAGAAACTTGACGGGGAGGGTTTTATTTTACGTGGGAAGACTTTCCAAGGAGGAGTCTTTTGAGGGGAGGACATTTTTCAGGGAGCATGAGCCATATTTACCGACATTATTTTAAAACGGTAAGAAATTAAACAAGGAATATTTATTTTAATTATATAAGGAAATATTATATTTTAAAATAAGGAAAAGTTTTTTCGACTAGCAGTAAGAAGTAAAATTAAAATTCAAAACGAACAGAAATTATTCCGTATATGAAGTGGTAGCCCCTCCTCAATAACTTGCTCTTTACGCTAAAGTTTAAATGTTTCTTAAAATATTTTAAGAACGAATCCTGAGACACAAGGGTCGTTATATTAGAATAAGAACCTTTTTTTAAAACTGCTAAAAACTTTAGCGTGAAGAGCAAGGCATTGAGAAGGGAAAACACCTTCAAATGCGGTATAATTTCTGTTCGTTTAGAGTGTCAATTTTGCTCCTTACTTTCAGTTGAAAAAACTTGCTTTTCAAATTGATTAATTATTATTCCCGTGTTTCTATCTATATTTCCATTTAATAAAGGACTTTAATAATCCTTGGATTCTTAGATTTATTGACGACAATAAAACGGAAACTTTTGCCATGAATGACTTAGAAATGTTTTTATTTGAATACCTTAACACTTACCAATAAATATATAAACAGGCTCTTTTGAAAAAAAACTGTATATTAAAACATAGGTATAAAGGTATGTATCAAGATTGTTTACAGGCTGTGACTCAGGATAGTTTCACCCATAAGAATATTGAAAACTACGTAGGTATTCAACTCGTATGATTAAAAGTCTCACTCCGCACCAAGCCTAAGTTATAAATTAAAATATTGTTTAGCAAATATTGCTCAAAAGAACAAATGGTAAAATATTTTGACCGACCTTTGGCAAAGTATTTTACTTTTCTATTCTTCTGAATTGAAACTTTCTACTATTTTTACCTATTAATTTGTTCTTTGAGCTTCTAGAATTCGCTTATTCATGAATTGTACTTACAAGAAGCTATCAAAGGGGAGCGTATTTTATCACTTGAGCAATCTATTGGTGACGCTGAAAAATCTCTTAAAGAAGGAAAAATGGAATTAAACAAACTACATGAACAGTTCACCAAGGTAAGTTGTTTTTTCGACTTTTATGTGAATTATTCACTGGCAAAACCAAATTGTTCATATGGTCTATTAGTAGTCCACGTTAAGTAAACCTAAGCCAACCTAACTTGAAACAAGTTAAACCAATGTAACCTAGCTTAACATTCAATTATGCTGCCACCCATAACTGAATCCAACTAGATGGCAGTACATGAGGGATAAAAAATGCGTCGCCATATATGATTCGAAATGAATGTCTTTTTTCATAAACGACATAACTTTTTGACTTTATACAAACCTCAAGAACAAGCGATACTTTTCAAAAGGCTTTATAATAGCATTTCAGAAAAAGTTCTTTTCTTAATACTCCTCCTAAACCCGTTTTTCTAGTTAAAGTACACATCTTTTTTCACCAATAACATTACATTTCGTCTTTATGTATATCCCCAGCATCAAAGACCAACACCAAACAATATTTTTCAGAAGGCTTTTATTGTATCATTTCAAAAAAGTTCTTTTCTTAATATTCCTCCGAAACTCGTTGTTCAAGTTAGGGCACACATTTTTTCACTTCCCACCTTACTTTTTGACTTCCTGCATACCCCAACAACAAGCAATACTTTTCGAAAGACTTTATTAGTATCATTTCAGAAGAAGTTCTTTTCTTAATATTCCTCCTAAACCCTTTTCTCGAGGTGGAATACACATCTTTTTCACTCCCATTATCACTTTTCGGCTTTATGTTTATCCCAACACCAAACAATACCTTTCAAAAGGCTTTATTATATCATTTCAGCACAAGTTGTTTCCTATTATTCCTACTGAACCCTGTTTTTTCAAGTTGGAGTACATATGTTTGTTCATTTCAAATCTTATTTTTTGACTTTATGCTTACCCCAATACCAAGCAATACCTTTCACAAGGCTTTATTATATCACTTCAGGACAAGTTCTTTTTGTAATATTCCTCTTAACCCCGTTTTTTTCCAGCTGGAGTACACATCTCTTTCATTCCCAGCATTCCTTGTAGCCTTTATCCAAACCCCAACAGCAAGCAATACTTTTCAAAGGGCTTTATTATGTCATTTCAGAACAAGTTCTTTTCTTAATATTCTGCTTAATCTATTTTTTCAAGTTGGAGCACACATCTCTTTTCACTCCCAGCCTTACTTTTTGAAATTTTGCATACCTCAACACCAAGAAGTACTTTTCATAAGGCTTTATTGTGTCATTTCAAAACAAGTTTTTTTCTTAATATTCCTCCTAAGCACATTTTTTCGATTTGGAGTACACATCTTTTTTCAATCCCAGCGTCACATTTCGACTTCATGCATATCCAATTAACAAACAATACTTTTTAAAAGGCTTTATTGTATAATTTCAGAATAAGTTATTTTCTATATACTTCCTAAACCGGTTTTTAGGAGTACACACGTTTTTTCACACCCAAAATTAATTGTCGACTTTATACATACTCCAACGCCAAGCAGTACTTTTCATAAGGCTTAATTGTATCATTTCAGAACAGGTTTTTTCTTAATATTCCTCTTAACCCCGTTTTTTTTCAAGTTGGAGTACACATCTTTTTCATTCCCAACATTACTTTTCGGCTTTATCCGAAGCCCAACAGCAAGCAATACTTTCAAAATGATTTATTGTGTCCTTCAGAATAAGTTATATTTTTTAACGTTCTCAAACCGTTTTTTTTTAATTGGAGTACACGTCTTTTTTTTACTCCCATCATTACATTTTGAATTTACCCCAACACCAAGCAATACTTTTTTGCATATTTGTTTTTTCACAGTCTCAACGCCTATTAGTTCCCTAGAGAGAGAGAGAGAAAGAGAGAGAGATAGAGAGAGAGAGAGAGAGGGAGGGAGGAAGAGAGAGGAGTAAACGATCAACTAAAATACATAACCGAAAGAAAAACAAATCATTTTAAAACATTCAGAAACGTAATAGTAGAATAATACACATTTTCACTCTTTTCTCATGAGGTGAGTCAATCCGTTGTCCTCAACGGGCTTCATGATTGCACTCAATCCATGTTGCACTCTGGACATATGCATTGTATTCACTTTTGCTGCAAAACATAATTGTTCTTCTAACTTAAATCTACCAATCGATATGACATATCTACCAAACTTCTCATCCTATTCATGTGTTAGTCGACAATGATCTCCCATGACAACTATTACATTGAGAGCTCGTGTCTTCCTATCGCCACTGTCAACTCCTTCAAGGTGCAATAGTCGAAAACCACTCTTTTTTTTAATATTTGAACGTTTTGCTTGCTTGAAACAATGTAAACTAATCCAATGTCTGTGTGGAACTGCGATACTAACTTGCTCACCAACAAACTTTTATGCCAATGATTACTTTATGGGTACCGTGCGTCTGGCCTAATATTTTTCCAACTTGAAACAATGTAAACTAATCCGATGTCTATGTGGAACTGTGATACTAACTTACTCACCATCAAACTTCTATACCAATGATTATGTTTCAGGTACAGTGCGTCTGGCCGCTTATATCCTAAGACCGTTTTCACAGAGAAATAAGAGCTGGAATGCATTTACAAGAATTTCCTTATTGCCCCAAAAATTATGACAACGCTATATGTGTATAGGGATCTGCTTGTATCCATTAGGTTTCACCAAGAAAATTTGCATATATGTTTTTCTAGAAAATGTTAAGACTCTCCTAATAGTTCTTAGCTGGATAAAAAGGACTAGCAGTTCAAAATAGTTGTAGGAACTGTGGGATTACATAGCACCTAAATTCACAGAGTAACTCCGATGTACATGGCGCTTAAATTCACATCTGAGATCCCAGGGTACATAGCGCTTAAATTCACAGATGGGACACTACTTTTCTTGCTTCAATCTCTGCATAGGAACTTTTAGTATCGACTCTACCCTAACGTTACCATGTACAATAGTGGTTATATGGTTACCATGTACCATATAACATGGTGTGCA
Source organism: Artemia franciscana (assembly GCF_032884065.1). NCBI lineage: Eukaryota > Metazoa > Arthropoda > Branchiopoda > Anostraca > Artemiidae > Artemia > Artemia franciscana. Next base: position 26,636,295 of record NC_088873.1, read on the forward strand.
AATTCAGAAAAAAGCACAAAGAAACGAAAAAAGTGTCAGGGCCGTCTGTTCCGCTGATATTTAACTGAAATGAATCTTAGAAAGATCTTTAGATTTTTAGGCGGAATGTATTAATGCGGAAATATACAATCTACACAAGTAGACCATTTGGCTATAGGCCATGTTTTTACTAATAAATAGGAGAAGAATTTGCTCTTTCTGAAATTCCTGGCATTGGTGACTTTTCACTTAGCAAGGGTAAAACATCGTGTTTTGGACCCTTGCACAAGACCTCTCATCATCAACTTTGCTTCGGCATCAGCCCCAATCTACAGTCAATGCCAGATTATAACCTGGTTTGAAGGATGAGAAGAGTTAAAAAACAAGGACAATGGGGTTCTATCTGACAGACTCTCTAGTCCTCAAATTAGGCTGTTTTCTTGAGTATCTAGTCAAACTTTTCTTGTAAGGAAATTTAATAAATGGATCTATTTAGGTTTTTAAGCCGACATACTGTGTTAGTGCGTAAAGTTATAAATAATAAAAACACAAGAACAAATGAGTTTCAGGATTTTCACTTGTTTTAGTGCTTGGTAAAAGAATGTATCTGAGAATTATTGCTTCTACAAGAATAGACCACTTGATCGTTTGCCTTTTTTATGTCTTTAAGAAAAGGTAATTAAATTAAAAGATAGATAAATAAAAATAAAATGAAGAGTTTTTGGTGTCTCTTAAGCTTGGTTTAAAATATTTGTCTTTAGTGACGGAGGATCGCTTACCAGAGACACCATTTTAATTTCCTTTGAAAGTTTCGAAAGAAAGAGCTAATAATCTTCCTTGAGCGAGGCTGAGTCAGTTGGAAATACTTTTTCTGTTGCTGTTTTCTGGGAATAATTTCCTTTTTCTCAAAATTTGTTAAAAAGATAGTGTTCTCAAGATGGATAGGGGCCCAAGGCCCTAAATTTATACCCCAATAAATTTCCTTGGTTTCAACTCAAAATTGCCAGCTTTCTCAGCTACTGAATAGTATGAGGTCGTGAAACGACACGATTTTAGTTAGACTAAACCTCTCAGGTGAGGTGGTCTAAATAAAAAATTATAATAATCTCGAATCTATTGCCAACTACTAATGTCTCTCGCAATTGTTTAGATGAAGATGACATGCTTGAATTACAAGAAAGAAAAAAGAGTGGACCTTGAAAAAATCAAAAATGCTGAGAGAAAATGCCATCAGAGTTTGAATGAGCTGAGATTGAAAAACGATGCTATACAACAGCTGAAAAGACATATCCAAAATATGGAAGAGGATTTTGACATTATTTGTGAAAATATTAATGATCTTAGGACACTCCAAAGTATTGTCAAGGTAGGAAACAAAAATATTATGATTGTTTTTGTAGATAAATATTAACAAAGATGTCTAAACAATTCACCGAATATTAAACCAAAGGTATATTAAACCAAAGAAGAGCGGAAGTGAAGTCATACTTTAATTAAAGTGTAAAGCAAACAAAAATCTTAATCATTAATTAAATGAAATCCAAAATGAATCCGGTTCAATTAAAGATTCGGTCATTTCTTTAACTGACCGGATCTTTAGTATTTGCTCTTCAATATTTTTGAGGAATTGTCTTATCTAAGAAAAATGCTAATGAGTAACATGTACCCAGAGTAGTCAATTAACCAGACTTTTTCAAAAAGAAGAAAAAAATTTCTAGAGATTTCGAAAGAATTCTTGGAAGCAACTCAGGAGAAGAAGGTTTTTGTTCCTTACCACATGTACCCGGGCTAATTGAAAAACTTAAAAGAATTTTACACAGTAATGGTATAAATTCAGCTTTAAAAGGGTGATAATGCTTTGGGTGGTTTTCTAAATTCTGGGAAGGATCTAACTTCTTTGGGACAACAAACTGGGGTTTACTAGATCCCCAGTACTTGTGGAAGCTCACATGTGGAAAGCAGTAACGAAAATTTGGAGGTGAGATAAATAAAGCATAAACACTCTATTTCATCACCTTAAAGTAAAATTATTAGCCTGAACATTTCAGTTCAGCCCTTTCGGAACATATTCTGATTTTCTAGATCGTTTTATTTTGATCGATAATGTTTCTGTAATTTTTAGGGGGCCGAGGTTTAAAGAAATATTTTTGTAAGACTCTTAAAATTAAAAACATTTTGAAATTAAGAGTATTTTCAAAGAATGAAATCATTTTTATGCATTCCTAAAAAGGCCTTATGCCAGATTTGCCATGTTAAGATTGTATAAAAGTGATGCCATTTCATTTCTTGATAGATAAGTCTATCTATCATCCGTCCATACTTATCATCCGTCGATTTACAATAGTTTATTATAATCAGATAGAGTAAAGTTTAATTCAGTCAATGCTATTAACCTCTATCCAAGTGTTAGTTCATTTCATGCTAACGAACCGGATCTAGGAAGGTCAAAGGCTACCGTTTTTGCTTTAAAAAGAATTAAATAAAAAAAACAAGTTTTTTTAACTGAAATTAAGGAGCGACATTAAAACTTATAACGAACAGAAATTACTTCGTATATGAAAGGGGCTGCTTCCTCATCAACGCCCTGCTCTTTAAGCTAAAGTTTGACTCTTTCTCTCACCTCTACTTTTTAAAACAGTAAAAAACTTTAGTGTAAAGAGAGGGGCGTTGATGAGGGAGCAGCCCCTTTCATATACGAAGTAATTTCTGTTCGTTTTAAGTTTTAATGTCGCTCCTTACTTTCAGTTAAAAAAATTTCTTTTTTTATTTAATTTCTGAATGTTTTTGAATCATTGCATGTTTTGATTTTGGCTCTCCGCAGATGAATAATTAAAACGAAATTTGCAATTTTTTTTTTTTTTGCTAAATGGCTTTCTCATAGTTCTGATCGAATGATTTTGAGAAAAAAAGAAGCGGGGAGGAGGCTTAGATGCCTTCCGATCTTTTGGTTACTTAAAAAGGCAACTAGAACTTTTAATTTTTTACGAATGTTTTATTTGTAAAAGATATACGTAACTTACAAATCAGCTTGCGTACCGAACTTCTGTATTCTCATGTTTTTATTACGTATATGAGGGGGTTCACCCCGTCGTCAGTACCTCGCTCTTTACACTAAAGCTTAAATTTTGTCGTAATTCCTTAAGAATGACCCCTGAATCACAAAAGCCGTAGAATAAATAGTTGAAATTACTAAAAATACTTTAGCGTAAAGAGCGAGGTATTAGGACGAGGTGAGCCCCTCATATGCGGTAATTATTTCTGTTCGTTTCAAGTTTTAATGCTGCTTCTTACTTCCAGCTGAAAAAAGTTTTTCATATTCATGTTTTCATTGTTTTTTTTTTAAATATTGCTAGAAAATCCTGCGCTCCCTTCATGGAAATTTTCTTCCCCCATGACAAATTCCTCGATGGAAGTTCCCCAGCATATCCCCCTCTTCTCAACCCCTCCTCCCAACCAAAAAATCCCCCTGAAAACGTCTGTACATTTCCCAGTAACCATTACTATATGTAAGTACCGGTCAAAGTTAGTAACTTGTAGCCCCTCCCAGGGCGACTGTAGGAGGGGGGGAGTAAGTTGTCCCAGAAGACATAGTTATAAGTTTTTTCGACTACGCTGGATAAAATGGCTATCTAATAATTTTGATCCGGTGACTTTGGGAAAATAATTAGCTTGGGAGGGGACTAGGTGCCCTCCAATTTTTTTGGTCGCTTAAAAAGGGCACTAGAACTTTTTATTTTCATTAGAATGAGCCCTCTCGCAACATTCTAGGACTACTGGGTCAACATGATCACCCCTGGGAAAAAAACAAAAACAAACAAACAAATAAACACGCATCCGTGATCTGCCTTCTGGCAAAAAATAAAAAATTCCACATTTTTGTACATAGGATCTTAAAACTTCTACAATAAGGTTCTCTGATACGCTGAACCTGATGGTGTGATTTTTGTTAAGACTCTATCACTTTTAGGGGGTGTTTCTCTCTATTTTTTAAAATAATGCAAATTTTCTCAGGCTCGTAACTTATGATGGGGAAGACTAAACTTGATGAAACTTATATATTTAAAATTAGCATTAAATTTCAATTCTTTTGATGTAGCTATTGGTATCAAAATTCCACTTTTTAGATTTTTGGTTACTATTGAGCCGGGTCACTCCTTACTACAGTTCGTTACCACGAACTGTCTATTAAAAAGATACTATCCTTACTTGAGCTTTTATTTATCGTTATGGAAGACACTTTGGTCTTCAAAATTATCTTAAAAAAATTTATCGGACGATTTCAAGAAAAAAGAGGCATGGGAGGGGGCCTAGTTGCCCTCCAATCTTTTTGGTCACGCCAAAAGGTCCCTATAGCGTTTAACTTCCGAATGAGGTATCTTCTGATATTCTTGGATCACTAGGTCGATTAAATCACCCCTGAGGGAAAAAAAAATCCGTGATCTTTCTTCTGGCAAGAACTCAAAATTCCACGTTTTTGCCGATGCGAGATTGAAACATATATAATAGAGTTCTCTGATACGTTGAACCTGATAGTGTCATTTTCATTATTATGCTATGATTTTTAGGGGGTGTTTCTCCCTTTTTTTGAAAATTAGCCGAATTTTCTCAGGCTACTAGCCCTTGGTGGGTAAGACTAAACTTAAAGAAACCTATAGTTGAAATTAGCAACATAAGCCGATTGTTTTAACATATCTATTTTTATCGGACGATATTAAATTTATCGGACGATTTCAAGAAAAAAGAGGCATGGGAGGGGGCCTAGTTGCCCTCCAATCTTTTTGGTCACGCAAAAAGGGCCCTATAGCGTTTAACTTCCGAATGAGGTATCTTCTGATATTCTTGGATCACTAGGTCGATTAAATCACCTAGGTTGATTAAATCACCTTGGTGGGTAAGACTAAACTTAAAGAAACCTATAGTTGAAATTAGCAACATAAGCCGATTGTTTTAACATATCTATTTTTATCAAATTACTGTTTTTACTGCTTCGGTTGCTATTGAGTTGCTGCTTCGGCCGCTGCTCCTTATTACAGTTCGTTACCACGAACTTTTAAAATATTTTTCTTTTTTTAAATTGATTTGGTTAAAATTTAAAGTCCCAAAGACAGCTCAATTAAAGTTTCAGTACCAAAGAAACTTCGTCAGGAAACAAATATGGCTGCAATAAATTTCGACGTCTTATTTTTAGTTTAATTTTTAAACAACCAATCAAAACTATCTTTAATAAATGAGCAGAAAATGCATTTATTCAAGCAAACAAGAAGATGACACAAAATATAACGGAATAAGATTCTTACAATTAAACATTCAATTAAGATTTGTCTATGATCTATAGTAAAAGTCGGTTAAAAAACAGTTTTTTCCTTTTTCTGCTTTATAGAGCCGGGCTATTGCCTTAAAAACCATCAAACCTTACCTGGAAAGGGATTTTAAAGCTTATTTTAAACTAAAATAGAGCAAAGTTTTATAAAAGAGACTCCTGTTGAGGAAGGAAAAAATTTGTGTCAGACAGGAAAAGGGCCATGGAATTCAAAGTTCTCCATAGATGAACCTTAGTCTAATATCTAAATTGCTTTGTATTTCTAACAATCGTCTTTTAATATAAAACAAAGTGCTACGTAGTAGCACGAGAACACAAAATTTTGACCGCGTGTGATGCCGAAGAAGTATCCTGGTACCTTATTAAAGCCATTGCAGAATAAGTGAAGAAAGACCCTTCTACAATCCTATTTAAGTTTGAATCATCCGGTCGGACTCTAGGGAAAATGTGACAAATATTATCAGACACCTAAGAACAATTGCATGTCGTTTGTGGAAAATATTAATTCTACGAGACATAAAAAGTTTTCATACAAGACTATAAAAGTTTTTTTCCTGAAAATGTGAAAAAAAAATCGGTCTCGGGACGTTCTTTTGCTATGTAACATGTCTCATAAGATAATTGTTAGTTGCGATCTGGGGCTGTGTATGCAACTGGCTGGAATACTCAAGTTAGAATCAATCATGGCCAAAAAGTTGTGAGCTTCTACGCTCAGAAGTGTGGAGTCGAAAATCTTGAAATACTCTGGAAATAGCTTGACTTAATAACACAGTTTCTACCACCGCTATGGCCTTTAGACAAAAGGGTAGGCAATAGAATGAATCGAAATCGACTGTTTCTGTCATTCTATTACTATTTTTTGTTTTGATGTTTGTCACCACTCATCAGATGTGAACCATGCCGGTTTAATTTACATGGCTGTCTTTTTAAGTTTATGAAAAAATACGTTTATTTGAAATGTTTGATATTTAGTATTAAATAGTTCAATTCTTTCATTTGACATATTGTTAATTGCATTTGAGATGTTGCAATATTCATCATTTGGATTATATGCATCTTCAAAAGTCGCACTTAAATTGAATTCTATTGAATGCTAAAATCATGTGTTAATCGAGAAAAATATGCAGTTTTATTATAAGCGTGTGCAAGCACGGATGCGTAACCAAAAATGTGTTTTTTTTTATTCTTGTTAGTTCCCAAAGGTATAAAATACATCATTTTTTTTAAAGTGAGCCATTAAGCACCTCTATGTGATATTCCAGGGCCCTGATAGCTCCAAAGGAAAAAAACGAAAAAAAAAGATGCCTTCGATGAAGAATATCGTTGCTGCAGCCACTTTTCTAGTTTTTCATGCCAATTGATTTTCCTTGTTGTTCTTGCCAACAAGGAAAAAGACAACACTTAAGATAAACGATAGCGATTACGGATAAGGAGGTTCTAAAAAAGTAATTCTAGTCCTGATCTGACACCATTTTAGGAGTTATGAGATATTGTAAGACGTGATCATCTCCTACTAGGCTGCTAGCTACCACTGCAAATCTGATCCGCTGTCTCTACAACCCTGATACAGATGATACTTGCATAATCCTCACTATTAATAAAGTATAACGATCCTTTATGTAATCTATTTAAATATTTTAACTACTATTGGCTATAGTTTCTTCTTTAATATAAAAACATAGAATGACGTGTCGAATTCCTTAAATCAAAAGAAAAAAGAACTCATTTTAAGATTTTCGGGTATTTTTCTAGTTAGAATTAAAAAGTTAAAATTATTGCCGAGACATCATAAATGCTTATGAAGTTTAAATAATAGCTTTAGTGATTTTGAACTGAAAACTAACATAAAATAAAGTTTATCTTGATTTTTTTTTTCTATGGAAATGTAGCACGTTATAGAGATGCTCAGTATAGGAGTTAAGCCAAAAAAGTTTTGTTCCAGCAGACAATTGTAACTTCGAACTGAGAGATGAAATGAAGTTATTTTATCTAAAATTATCAGGAATTATTCTAGTTTTAATTGACAAGTCGGATATTTTGTTATAGCCCTAAAAAAATTACTACATTCTATACGACTATATTGATATGCTTTTTATAATTTTAGATAGCTTTAAAATGAGATATGACAATTTTTTATTTATGTGCCTTTCATAATGTTAATATAGAATTACAGAATTACAGAATTATTTTTATTCTGAATTTTTTATTTACAGAATTAATTATAGAATTACTACATTCTATACGACTATATTGATATGCTTTTTATAATTGTAGATAACTTTAAAATGAGATATGACAATTTTTTATTTATATGCCTTTCATAATGTTAGAAATATGATCCCTTTTGTAACTATATCAATTTCGATTTAGAATTAGTGCTGAAACACTTTAAATGTTTTTGCATTTCGTATAATAATTACTTTTTATCGAAACTACTTTTTATAGTAAAAAATATTTGAATGCTGCACGTATGGATGATGCCATCTGTTTTCGTAGTGTAGCATTGTCAAATACTCTAGCAATTATGATTTTTCCATGACCTTTCAATTTCAGGAAATACGGATAAGCAAGAATGATAATACTGGAAAGAAAAAACAAGAAAAATTCACTTCCATGGAAAGTGGATCATATTCTGACACCCAACGGACTGAAAGAGTTCTCAGTACCATGAGAAATACCCTGAAGCAAGAAAGAGCAAAATTTGAAAGTGAAAAGAAAAAGTTACTTCAGGTATTATGTAATATCATGTAATAGTATGTAATAGCATAATCTTAGGAAATGAAAGAGAAGTGAAGAGTATAATATTCATAGTCTCATGTAATGAAGACTTCGATATTTTTCACGGTAGTATTTTCTTTCTAAACAAGTTTCGGAGCTAAAATCAATCCCTTTTTAAGTAAGCATAAAAAAGATTACTATGAAACGCTACATTATCGGAAGAAAAAAAAGACCTTTCACCTGTACTTAAGGACATCCACAGATATTAATAATTATAAAACAGAAAAACACGAAAACACAGCCAAAAAAAGGAAAACGAAGGGAGGGAAAAAATATATATCTTTACTCCCTGTGGAGACTCTAGAACGGTAATATAATGAATAAAAAGAGCGGTACAAAATTATCCCTTCTTCAGTTCAAATATATATTTTTTCTTTCTATTTCTTAACCTTGAGCTAAAAAAAAAATCCGGAAGGCATTGTTATGATTTCTCTTCTGCTACTATGTAATTACAAGTTGGCTAAATAATAATCTAAAACATCGTTTCCAGTCCTCCAACTAATGTTTAGTTTCCTTTAGGAAAACATCACGCTGCTGAGCACACTGCAGAAGAAAGAAGAGAGCAAGTAGATTCCAAATGCTGATTTGACACTTCAGTGCTTATTCACATTCAGTTCACTGGCTGGCTATTTTATTGCAGTGCTTTATTTGAATATTTGTAGATTTTATTACTTGAATTTGGTCGAAAAATAAAAGAAAGCCACAAAATGGTATCAAGAGCTGATCAATTATAACATTTAGCCAATGACCAAAATTAAAATGAAGAAGACTCAAAAGCAAAGTATTTAGATTAATATGTTAAAATTTACCTTTTTTTTGCATTCGTTGCCATAATTCCTTGAAACGATTTTATGTTTTTAGTAGCTTCTTAAATAAAAAAGTAAATAAAAAGTCAAACGTACTAACTCTGTGGTGGATCTAGGGTACCTTTTGAGGAAATGGATCAAAGAAGATGGGGGGATGCACAGCTATTTTAAACACATTTTCATTACTCAAGCTAAAGTTTTGATAAAAGGACCGTCCCTTTTTCTTTGAAACTATAATTTCGTAGATTCAAGACAATGATCAGAGTGTCCCAGCTATCTATGGTGTATAGGAAAAGTGTAATTTTATAATTCTATGGTTCTTATAACTTCAGCAAGGTTCGGCTGATCCCATGGCTACCCCCCTCTCTCAACACCTTCTGACTGTGCTTTCGCTTGAACAATTGGTACTATTTCTGACGGCATTCGCGCCATTCTAATTAAAGATAATATTTTTCAAGGCAGCTGATTGAAGTTATGTAGTAATAGCCCTCTGGCCGTCAAAAAGGGATTTTCGATTGCAAAATCAGGCTAATGAATTATTGTGATTTGTTGCTTTCTATATTTTTCGCGTAACTTGTAGGTTATTTTGTACTTTTCGAATTGTTGCCTCAACCTAGAAGTATTTTTGATTATGTGTTGTTGCATTCTCCTGTGGATTCAGTCGTCCCGGGCTGCTCTACTTCCTCACTTGAAAAGTGACTAATTTATTAGCTACTTATTAAAAAAAAATTCTGAGAATTTTGGTATTGACTGAATCAAACAATGGCCAAAAACAGCGACACTTTTGCAACTAATTGCAAGACAAAAAATTTCAAAAAAAAACTTTTCAAAGAAAGGTAGAGGACGATATTAAGACCTGAAAAGAACAGAAATAAATCTGTATAATAATTCAAATCAAAAATGGACTTAGAAGGATGAAAGCCTAAGCCTGCTTGGGGATTTCCCTTTGTTCTTATTCACTTAATCCCCATGCCGGGATGGCGTTGAAAGCGCCGTCAGCTTTCTCCACGTTGGGTTTTCTGCAGCAAAGGACTCTGCATCAGACAGCAAAATTCCAGCCTGGTCCAGCAAACTGCTGATACTCTCATTCCATCGGAACTTGGGTCTTCCTCTTGGACGTTTCCAATCACTACTGGCTGGTTCAAAGTCATAAAGAATTCTATCCAGGGCTTTAGCAGGCAGTTTCACGAGTTTTTCAAAAGATGTCCGAACCAGCTCGACAACCAGGTTTGAAAAGGGTAACTGGAAAATCATACCGCGTAAGCAGAATACCCACTGAGTTCCTTCTGACTCATCTCCTGAGTAGAGGCTTCCCCTAGGCCACTCAGTGTGTTCCCGTGTGGTTGATAGGGAACGTCCAACAGAGATGCTGGGTACCTTCACTAGGAGGTGCGGAAGAAGGCAGACCTAGTCCCTGGGGGTCCATTATAGAAACTAGGGCACCTTCCTCCAGGGGTCGTAAATGCAGGTGGAGGATGAAGAAGGTCCCTAGATTACGCTCAGCAGGGCCCACCGGCGTGTGGACATGTCCCGTAAGCTACAAACCTTCTCCTAACAATGTGTTAAATTTCACGGAGAAGCTGAACACCATCGTAGAAGGATACTCTATTGGAGGACAACTGTGGCAGGCCGTAGGATCAATATTCATTAACAAAATCCTCTGCAAACTTGTTATGTAGCCCACCTACTGTGAATCATCTGACCACATCTGTCGGTCCCAAGTCTGGATAAAGTGAGAAGTGTTGGGTGACAGGCTTCCACCTTGTCCCCTGGACTTGTTTTGGCAAGGAAACCCATCTTGAAACGAAAAGCGTCAATCAAGCGTCGGATATTCCTTCCCACTTACGATGCAAAACTCAGCATGACCCTGGATATTCTGACGGTGGTGTTCGAACCACCCGAAGATTTAACCTCCTTGAAAAGAGTGGTATGAAAATTGCTATTTTGAATATTCTGACTCTGAATTTTCCAGGCGCTGAGCTACTTCTCACTAATGAACTCAAACAGTATTCTGTTGCTATTGCTGGCCTTAAAATAGCACATTTACTTGAAAAGGTAAGAAAGTATTCAGTGCTAACTACAGTCTAATTTGGTTGGGTACTGCTAACACAAAGAGAGGTGATATTAGTCTGGCTCTTCATAAGAGAGCTAAAAATGTGCTTATATTCTATAATGTCATATCAGAGTGTCTCCTTGTAGCCCACCTGAAACACCATCATGGAAGATTCTTTGTAGTTTTATGCTGTGCACCAATAAATGAGGTTGAGCTCGATCTTAAGGACCAGTTTTAGACAGAACTCATGCAACCGGTTCCTTATGACTCTCCCCAAGATATACTTCTTCTTCTTAGGGACTTCAACGCTTCTGTTACTGATCCCTTAGGCTTTCAGAAAGACTTCGGGGTTTTGGTACCCCAGACGTAACTAATGACAATGGAAATCATCTGCTTCAGCTCTGCAGTGCTCATCAGCTTGTAATCTCTAACACAGTTTTCGAAGGACCTTGAATTCATCACTATACTTGGTATAGCAATATCAGTGTCACATAAAAAAATTGATTATATCACCGTCTCTCGGTGAAGGAAGTTGTCATTTTCTAAATACTGCTCGTTTCGTTGTGAAAACTTGGCTAATACTGACCACCAACTTCTAGCTGCGAAAATTCGTCTTAAGCTGAAATTCCAGAAGGCCAACAAGCGTATTGCAGCGCTAAATCTCTGCAGTTTTGATACTCCTGTGATCAAAGAGTAGTACGGAGTTGAGATTGAAAACCGTTTTGAAAACTCATACCAGCTTTCGGATATTGAAGTCTTGTGGGACACGTTTAAAACTGAAGTCACCAATACAGCTAGAAAAATTCTTGGCTTGCCGGTTCAGGTCAATCAGTCTTGGCTGTCACAGGAAGCTGTGGACGTCATTACGATCAGAAAACAGGCCAGACAGCAGGGGATATGAAGACCTACTGACATCTTATTGGTGTCAGGAATAAGCTGATACACAGAGATCTCAAGCCATTCGTTGACGAAAACGCTGATGAGGTACAAGAAGCTGCCACGAGGAAGGACGTTGGAGCAGCGTACAAAGCCTTGCATTACCTCTAGGGCCAATATGTTCAACCGATGGAAAACGTATTATCTGTGGACGGGGTGCTCTTTGAAAATATCGTATTCAACCTTTAAAAGTGGAATCAACGCTAATCATCTCTGCTTAATGCATCCCCTCTCTTTCTCTCTCCATCTGTAGCGAATCCTACCATCGCAAATGCTATTCAATGCAATACGGTACTGGGAGACCATCCCAAAAGACTGGCGTACAGGAGTGATTGTACTAATGTGGAAGAGAAGAAGTTCCAAGAGGGAGTGCAAAAACTTTAGAGGGATAATTCTCCTCTCAGTATCAGGTATTTTTTTCTATGGTTTTGTTCCAGTGGTGTTTTGCACACCTCTGATGAAAGCGAAGAAAAAAACATGCTGGCTATAGGCCTGGCTGATCAATGACGGAGTAGATATTTTCCATAAGAGAAACTGTCGAGAAGGTGAAGACGTTCTGCCAGCATGCTTTCATTTTTATGTCGATTTCAAGACAGTATTGGACTCAGTTGATCGAGATTCTCTATGGAATATCCTTTCTGATACTGACATTCCGTCAAAATATGTCAGCCCATTCGGGGTCTTCCATCAGGAGACTAAGAGCTGTGAGCAAGTGAATAGTAAACGTATCAAATTCTTTCAGTAAGAGCAGGAGTCAAGCAGGGCTGCTCAATTGCTCTTGAGCTATTTAACTGGATTATAGATCACATTATGACTTACACAACGCGAAAGTTGAGCTTTAGACTCAAGTATGGGTTTAGAGTTGTCACTGATTGTCTGCTGATTGACATAATTTGACATAATTGACATAATTTGCTGATGACATAGCTCTAGTCACCAGCTCTTAGTCAAAGCTTTTCATGGCTCAAAACAAGCTCCTGGGAGAAGCTGCCAGGACCGGACAATCCATTAACTAGAAGTTGAAAAAAGTCATGGTAGTACAGCCAAAGTCTGACGCCGACAATTTTAATTAACGGGTCCCCGGGAACCCAATCGAAATGGTTGACCAATTCACTTATCTTGGCTCAATCATATCATTGGACTGCTGCGTCGAACATGAAGTTGTTGCCCAATCGGTTAAGGCCTCCGTCGTCTTCGGTAGGCTGAACTATATTTGGAAGAAGCCAATGATAAGACGAGCCAACAAAATAAACAACCACGGAGGGTCAGTTTTTTTGGTTATGCTGTACACAGCTGAAACTAAGCCTATAACTGGTGCTTTCTTCTAGAATGCTTAAATAATCAGCATAATCTAAGTCACGGAGATGTTTTCCTTCCTGTTTGATTTCTTACCATTGCCTGTGCTCCTTGAGACAGTCCATCAAAATGAGCCCTAGATGAATGGCCGAAAAGGACAATCTTCAGTAATATGTCATCCTTCATCCGCAGAACATACCCTAGCCATCTCAGCTTTTCTTCCATTATAGCCCTAGAAAGTGGGATTGAACCAAATTTTTCGTGAGGCCTATTCTTTGGAACACGACCAGTCAGCCAGATACCCAGAACAATCCGTAGGCAATTTCTCTGGAAAAACATCTAATTAATCTTCATCAACTTTTTGGAACGCCAATGCTTCAGAGCCATATTTGATCACCGTCATCACTGTACCTTCCAATATTTTAATCTTGCTTTGCAGACTTATCTTCCTGTTCTTCCAAACTTTTTATGACTATGAAAAAACTTCCCTGAGCTTTGTCCATTCTACTGTTAGCATCTTCACTGCTCCCACCGTCTGTATTAATATACTACCAAGGTAAGTGAAGCTGCCAACCTGGTCAATCGTTTCGTTACCCAGCGTCACCTTTTCATCTTCACTTTTTCCTAGTCTTAGCGACTTAGTCCTCTTAACATTAATTTTCAACCCTATTGTACTACTTACTTACTTGTACTTGTGGCAGGAATCAGGCGTTTCCACCTCACCCGGCATCGATGATCTTAGAGACCTTCTTGGACCACGTTGATCGATCTTGTGCCAGCTGCTCTACAAAGGCAAGCCACTGTGTTGACCATCTGTGACCGAACTTTCTGAAACCCCCGATTGGTTCAAGGTCTGACTTGGCCAGGTTCCACCAGTTCTTCCTCTGTCCTCCTTGGCGTTTCTTCCAGTAGCTAATAGGCTCAACTAGAAGTATTTGGCGAGGCAGGTACTCTGGCGGTTTCCGTAATACATGGCCCAACCATTTCAAACGGCGTTCTTTAATAGTGAGCACAGCATCTCTCTGAATATTGCACATTCGACGAATATTCACGTTGGAGATACGGTCACGTAGCTGTACTCTGAGAATTCTTCGTAGACAAGTATGCTCAAACACCTTAAGTGTATTCTCTTGTTGTAGTTTTGCCAACCATGATTCGCACCCGTAAAGGAGAACGGTGCGGACTAGTGCCATGTAAATTCGAAGTTTCGTTTGGACACTGGTTTCACGGCGATTCCATAAGGGTTTCCGAAGGGAGGCAAAGACTGTCTGCACTTTCTGTATTCTCTGTTGGATATCAGCGTCAGAAGATCCGTCAGTACAAAGCTGGGAGCCTAGGTATGTGAAACGGTTGACTTTATCCAGCTGAACTTGGTTGACAGTTAGTGGGAATGGTCCTGTGTCGTGGTTAATAGCCATGAATTTTGTTTTCTCTGTGCTGACTTTCAAGCCGATCAGGTCTACCCAGGCCACAACGCTGTCAAGCATGTTTTGGGTTTCTACAGGGTCTGACAGGAGGCCAACATCATCCGCATAATCGAGGTCAGTCCATGAGAGATTCTGTCTAACCTGCGCTACTCAATAAGACGATAGAGTATTTTCAATCACCCAATCGATGCAATAATTAAAAGAGTCGGAGAGAGGACACATCCTTGTTTTACACCGAACTCAACCAGAAATTCTTCGGTTTCTTCGCCATAGATTCTAACTCGGCTCACTGAAGCGTCATAGTATGCCTTCATCAGTTCAACAAACTTCAGCGGATCAAACTTCAAACTTCACCGTCATTCTCTAGGATCTTCCAAAGTTTCTGGCGAGTGACAGAGTCGAAGGCGGCAATGAAGTCCAGGAACATCAAGATCAGGGGTAGGTTGTACCTTTCAAACTGCTGGATAATGAGGCAAAAGGCGAAGATATTATCAGTACAGCCTCTACCTGGTCGAAAGCCGGCTTGATTTCCTCGAGTTCTTTCCTCCCTTGCCCCTTTGAAGCGGTTCAAGAGTATGATCCCGAATATTTTGACGGCAATGTCTATGAGACTTATTCCGCGGTAATTTTTGCATTTGGTTTTGTCTCCTTTCCTATAGAAAGGGAGGATGACTGATGTCGTCCAATCTTTTGGAAAAGTGTTGGTCCTCCACACTTCTTCGAGAATGCCATGGAGCTGTTCAGCAGTGACCTCAGGGCATTGTTTGTATAGTTCCGGGGGGAGGCCGTCTTCATCTGGGGCTTTGTGGTTTCTTAGGGTTTTGATCGCTTTTAGTATTTTGGCTCTGGTCGGTGTATCCAGCTCGATTTCGTAAGGCTCTTTAGAGACGGAAGGTGGAAAGGTATCATGAGCAGATGAAGGGGATGGGTTCAGGAGGAGCTGAAAGTGATCCTTCCATCTTGCTGAACGTTTCTTCTGACAAATAATGATTTTTCCTGATCTGTTTTTGATTATTTCTGAGACAGCAGCTTTCTTACCAACGGATTCCTTCAGGATCTGGTAAAGCTTGCGGGTGTCATGTAAGCGTGCTGCTTTCTCTAATGACTCAGCAGCATCTTCCCACATTTGGTGGCGGTCCAGCCGAACACAGCGTTTTACCTGTCTGCGTAACTCCTTTGTTTCTTCTTTAAGGTCTCCCATCTTTTGTCTTCGCTCACCGACTATTGACAGGGTTCTAGTGGTTATCCAGTGTTGTCGTTTGATTTTGCTCGGCCTAGGATCTCATCGGCCGTCTCTGTCATCACGGTTTTAAAGGTCTCCCATCTCTTATCGGGGGTTTGGTTTTCATCAGAGCTGAGGGTGTTTAGTTAGTTCCAAGTTGAGGGCCTGCCGCACTTCTTTGTCTTGAAGTTTACCGATATCAAAGCCGACCTTGGACTTGTTTTTCTTTGAATTGCAAGACCTAGCAAAATTTTTGCTGTGACGAGCCTGTGGTCAGATCCAGACTGTGAGCCTGTGTCCGCGCCATTGTAAGAGCGAGAGCCCTGCACGGAGCTTCTTCAGCGCTGGCGTACGAGAATGAAGTCGATTTGGGCCTTAGTGACACCGTCATTTGAATGCCAAGTTAAGAGGTGGCTAGGTTTGTGTTTTAAATATGGTATTGGTGATAACAAGGTGGTTCATCAAGGCATAGTTTACCAACCTCTGCGCATTCTCGCATCTGTGATCCTGTCCAAATTTTCCCAGGATTTGTCTTGTGGTCTGGTCAGATGGACCAACTCTTGCGTTGAAGTCTCCAGCAACAATCAAGTAATCACGTGCGGCTATAGAAGAAGACAACTGCTGCAGTTCACCGCAGAAATCATCCTTGGTCGTTTCAGTGGGTCAGGGTGGGGGCATAGGTAGAAATTATCGACACATTGGCAGGGTTTCCTTATAGTCTGATTCTAGCAAGTCTACAGGAGACTGGTTCCCATTATAGGAGAGCGTTTCTGGTTCTTTGGTTCATGATGAAACCAACTCCGTGGAGTCCTGAATTATCTTCTACTCCGGAATAGAAAAAGTGGAACTGTTGTAGTGTTTCAGGAGCCGTTATAACTATAGAGCCAGAACCGGAGATTCTGGTCTCGGATATGCAAAGTATGTCTATGTTGTATTTCTCCATCTCATGGACAAGAAAAGCTTGTGTGGCTTCTTGTTTAGCGGATCTTATCAAACAGTTCGTGGTAACGAACTGTAGTAAGGAGCGACCCGGCTCAATAGTAACCAAAAGTCTAAAAAATAGATTTTGGTACCAATAGCTACATCAAAAGAATCGCATTTTAATGCTGATTTTAAATATATAAGTTTCATCAAGTTTAGTCGTACCCATCAAAAGTTACGAGCCTGAGAATATTTGTGTTATTTTAGAAAATAGGGGGTAACACACCCTAAAAGTCACAGAATCTTAACGAAAATCACACCATCAGATTCAGCATATAAGAGAACCCTACTGTAGAAGTTTCTATCTACAAAAATGTGGAATTTTATATTTTTTGCCAGAAGGCAGATCACGGATGCGTGTTTATTTGTTGGTTTTTTGTTGTTTTTTCCAGGGGTCATCGTATCGACCCAGTTGTCCTAGAATGTTGGAAGAGGGCTCTATCTAACGGAAATGAAAAGTTCCAGTACCCTTTTTAAGTGACCAAAAAAATTGGAGGGCACCTAGGCCCCCTCCCGCGCTAATTATTTTCCCAAAATCAACGGATCAAAATCCTGAGATCGCCATTTTATTCAGCGTAGTCAAAAAACCTCATAACTATGTCTTTGGGGACGACTTACTCCCCACAGTCCCCGTGGGAGGGGTTACAAGTTCAAAACTTTGACCAGTGCTTACATATAGTAATGGTTATTGGGAAGTGTACAGGCGTTTTCAGGAGGATTTTTTTGTTGGAGGCAGGGGTTGAGAAGAGGGGGATATGCTGGGGGAACTTTTCATCGAGGAATTTGTCATGGGGGAAGAAATTTTCCATAAAGGGAGCGCAGGATTTACTAGCATTACTTAAAAAAACAATGAAAAAGTTTTTTTCACCTGGAAGTAAGCAGCAGCATTAGAACTTAAAACAAGCAGAAATTATTACCCATATGAGGGGCTCACCTCCTCCTAATACCTCGCTCTTTACGCTAAAGTATTTTTAGTAATTTCAACTATTTATTCTGCGGCTTTTGTGATTCAGGGGTCATTCTTAATGAATTGGGACAAAATTTAAGCTTTAGTGTAAAGAGCAAGGTACTGATGAGGGGGCGAACCCCCTCATATATGTAACAAAAACATAAGAATACAAAAGTTCTTTACGTAAGCTAATTTATAAGTTACGTATATCTTCTACTTATAAAGAGATTCGTAAAAAATTAAAAGTTCTAGTTGCCTTTTTAATTAACCGAAAATTGGTGGGCAACTAGGCTTCCTCCCCCACTCTTTTTTCTTAAAATTATTCGATCAAAATTATGAGAAAGCCATTTAGCCAAAAAAAATAAATATACAAATTTCGTTTTAATTTTTCCTCTGCGGAGAGCCAAAATCAAAACATGCATTGATTCGAAAACGTTCAGAAATTAAATTAAAAAAACAAGTTTTTTAAATGAAATTAAGGAGCGACATTAAAACTTAAAACGAATAGAAATTACTCCGTATATGAAAGGGGGTTTTCCTTCTCAACGCCCCGCTCTTTACGCTAAAGTTTTTTTTTTACTGTTTTAAAATGTAGAGTTAAGAGAAAGAGTCAAAATTAGCGTAAAGACCGGGGCGTTGAGAAGGAAAAGCCCCTTTCATATACGGAGTAATTTCTGTTCGTTTTAAGTTTTAATGTCGCTCCTCATTTTCGTTTAAAAAACCTGTTTTTTTTATTTAATACATTCCAGCATCCAACATTTATTCTGGATTTTGCCTGTTTAATGACTGTAGTAGGTTTTCCTAGATTTACGGCGTTGAAAGGATTTTTCAACTTCGCCACCATATTCAAAGTCGCTTCGTCTGCCGGGAACGCCGTAGTGCACTGAACTCACAAATCCTCTAAAAATCATTCATGTTGCTCAAACTTTCATCGAGGATGCTTTAATCATCAGCATTGTCAAAATCCAGGAGAGTTTTTCCTCCCCATTTGATTCCATGATCTCCAATTGCCTTTCCGGTGCTCCTTAGGACAGTGTCCATCAAAATGATCCATATAAAAGGGGATAGAACACAACTCTACTTGACTCCTGATATAATACAAAACCAGCTGCTAACCTCATTTTCTACCTTAACCGCGACAGTATTATTTTCGTACATAGAACTTATTACTTTGATAGATTTGTTTGGTATACCATGTAAGGATAAGACCTTTGCTAAAGCTCTTCTATCAACAGAATCGAAAGCTTGATCATAATTTAAAAAAACTGAGGACCAAAGGCGTTTGACAACTGAAGCACTTTTTGATTATTAACCTAATATTAAAAATTTGGTCGACACATCCTCTACCTTTTCTAAAACCGCACTGTACTTTCTTAAAACTTTGTCTACAGCATCTCTCAGTCTAAAAAGTATCATATTACTAAGTAATTCCCTACACACAGAGACTAATGCCTTGATAATTAAGACAATCACTCTTATCACCTTTCCTATTCAGTGGTTTAATTAAGGCTTTCCTGAAATCGTAAGGTATTTCTCTTTTTTTCAAAAATCATATTCATAACCTTCAGTAGCTTATTTCTAACGTAGGAGCCATCATATTTAAGAAACTGGATTACCACATTATCAGTACCTGGAGGGTTATAATTTTTTCATCCTTTTAGTACTGTCGCTAATTCTTCTTCACAAAACAGATCTTACTTCACATCCAAGGCATCAAAGACCTTTTTTCATTTTCTCTATATCTTTTCCTGTAACTCTTTCTCGGTTTAGCTCATTCTTAGTGTTCCGCCCACCTCTCTTTAACTCTTTCCTTATCGCTAATAATGGCCCCGATCTTATTTTTAACTGGGACAAGTCCAGATTGACTACTCTCTCTCAATTTATCAACATGCCAGTATAATATTTTATTTTAAAGTCGTCTAGCTGTGTCTTCCAGATCCTCAGCAATTCTATCCTTGGCCTCCACTTCATACCTCCTTAGATCATATTTTAACGCTTTCTCCACTTTCTTAACATTCCTTTGATTTTCATGTCATCTATCACTCAGATAATTCTTGCACAAGCCTCTTCTCCCCTTTATTAGACGCAAAGCTTTGTCACTAATATTCCTACTTGCAGTCTTAACTTTTTCTCCCTAAGATCAGCAACTTCACAAATTGTTTTTCTAAAAGTATTTCAGCTATCTTCTGCATTGTCAAATTTTAAACTATTACGCTTAGTATTCCAATTTCCCCTGAAATTTTCTCTCAAATTCTCGTCGTGGAGTCCACCAACATCATAAATCCCGGGAGATGGCTACGCTTCCGAAATGTCAGCTTTAAATTAACCCTAGACACTACTAGATGGTGACCTTTACTTTTAACATCAATGACAGGTCTTCTATATGACCTAGTATCTTGTATTGATCCTGCTAGTCTCTGGTTTACTATAAAATAAACAATAAGATTTTCTGTCTTACCATCACGTGAATACAATTTAAGTTGTGGGCCATTTATGACCAAACACCGCATTGGTTATAACTAGATTGTTATACCTTTAAAATTGCAAATTTTTGTAGCCATTACTCTTTTGTTTTTTTTTTCAACAAATTTACATAGGCTAGGATACCATCTATCCCTATATCTACCGACCTTGGCGTTAAAATCTCTTAGTAAAAACCCCATATTTGTACCTAGGACCCTACCTATTTGCTCCTCTAATTGTAAGTAAAATTCACTTGAGTCTCTAGTATCTCCGTCAATCGGTTCAACAGGGGTGTATACTACTATAACTGATACCCTGAACTTTTTAGTTATAAAATGAGCAATTAGTATTTCTATTATGAATATTTCTATTATGAGGTGTTACCTCCTCAACGCCCCGCTCTTTACGCTAAAGTTTTTTTATTGTTTTAAAAAGTAGAGTTATGAGAAAGGGTCAAACTTTACCGTAAAGAGGGTAAAAATTAAAGTCTACATAACTCTATTGAAGAGGTAATAGCCCCTTTTATACACGGAGTAATTTCTGTTCGTTTTAAGTTTTAATGTCGCTCCTTACTTTCAGTTGAAAATACTTTTTTTATTCAATAACTCATGGGACGTATGGACACGCCGATGGGCCCTGTTGAGTGCACATTTGAGGGGCCTTCTTCCTCCTCCACCTGTGTTTATGGCCTCGGGTGAGGATGTCCTAGTTTCTATTATGCCCCAGGGACAAGGTCCCCCCTTTGTCCGTCCTTCCTATAGAGACAACATGCAGTTTAGTAAAGCGTTCTAATATTGCCACCTAGGGATACCCTGAGTGGCCTGGGAGAGGCCTCTAAAGAGCAGTAGACTTATAAAGAGTTTTTTTGGGGGGAGGGTATAAAAAATTTTTGGGGTAAGTATCTTAAATTATGTTTGGAAAAAGCCTATGTGATGATTGCCTTTACATTATGTGGTGGCAAAATTATATGAAAAAGGATGTGTTGTTAAAAATGGCTAAAGTGATTTGACAAAAAAAAAATCGTTGTTAGAAAAACATTATCACCGAATTTCTTTTCTTGCCAGTATAAGCAATGTCTTTTTAAGACATGAAAAAAAGTTGAAATTTTTTTAAGTTCAGGTCAGAATCACTAAGGTTATTATGTAAACTACAAAAATACTTACAGTGCCTAAGCAATAATTTTAATGTTTTAATCCAAACTGAAAAATGCCTGAAAACTTAAAACTGGTTTGTTTTTTTGTTACATAAAATCCACCCTCAATCTTATTCCATCCTATCTATCTAAGGAATCTATCTACGGAAACATATGGAAAGTTATTCCCGATTTTCTTTCCCAGTCGCGAAGATCGCTTTCTATATGTGAAGTTTATGAGAAGGTCGCTAAGAAAAAGGTAGCTCTGGCTGTACTCTAGTTGTCGCAAAAAGTTTAAAAGAAACCAGGGCCTGACTCCAAGTAGATACAATTTCAAGAGAAATTTCTAAATATATGGTTAAACTTAATATTTAGAAGCTTTTTTACAACTCATAAAGAAGTTGGTGGAGGTAATACAAGACTTTAAGAATTATGCTACAGTCTTATTTAGGGCTTAGGAAGGTAGTCTAGATAGTAGCCTAACCTTCCTAAAAAAAAGAATTACCCTTTGCAGCTGATTAAGGAGGTAGATATTGAGTTGTTCATATTATTGACCTACAAATAAAGTGAATATATCACTAGATACTATTTTGTATACTCTTTCTGACTATAATAATTACTTGTCTTGCAAGTTCATTATTAAGGCCTTATAGGACTATTAAAATAGTGATTTCACTCTGTATTTATTTGGATAGAAGTTGAATAAAAATATATTCAAAACAATATCCTTTATGTTGTTTTTTTTCTTATTCTGTTAGGCCATATAAAAACTGCTGTTTTGCCTATAGCCTATTTAAAAAGGCAGATTGAAAAATAGAGAAATTGTTTTGAATTTTTTATGCAACTTAATTATGACAAATCAATGCTTGCAAATTATATAACTTTATCAGATTGAATATTATAATGAAATAGTTAGTTTAAAACCATTATTCCAATCCTTTTTATAAAAAAAAACATTGAAAAACTTATCATTTTAAAGGGTCTGAAAAAGTCTTAAAACTGAATTTGCAGGAAAAGGGATTATTATATTCAGAAAGAGCCAAAGAAATGGCATTTAATGATATTTTCACTCTATTTGTAAGTTATTAATATGAACTGATCAATATTTACCATTCAGGAATAGTAATTATTATATTTGTTAGTCTTATTTGGGTAAAAGTATAGATTAGAAGCTATAGAGAAGAAAACATATTATCTTAAATTACCTTAGATCACAGTTTGGTGTGAAATAAGGACTTTTTGATCCTGTTGAATCACTCCTGTGATGACAGTTGCATATCTGGTTGATTAGATTCTGGTGCATCCCAGTCAAGTCTCCATGATTTGTCATCCAGATGGTGTTTGAATAAATCTGTTAATTCAGCAGAAACAGTGTTCTCCTTGAGGTTGTTCCAGAGGTTCACAATCTGGTTTGAGAAGAATCTGCATCTTGCTCCAGTCCTTGCATGAAGTTTACAGATTTGTTTTGGGTTTCCTTGTCTTATATTGGAGGGTTTAATCTCCAGGAGCTCATTTTCTGGATTGGTAGCGAGTAGTTGCCTAGATCATATCCCCATGTTTCTGCCTGTAGACTAAAGAGAGGAGGATGAGTTCCCTCAGCCATTCACTGTAGGGCTTGTTTTCCATACCAGCAATCAGCTTAGTGGCCCTTTGTTAGATTTGCTCAAGCACTAACTTGTCCTTTTTGAATTGAAGGGTGGCCAGGATGGTCCCCACCTCCAAGCACAAACTTACCAGTCCTTTGTAGAGCTTGGTGATTACATGTCTACTTCTGCTGGTACTGCTGTGTTTAATGATACCTAGGGCTCTGCTAGCATTGGCTGAGATCTTCTGTGAGTGGGAGCTGAATTTCAACTGGGAGTCTGCATCAGCTCCAAGGTCTCTCTCCTCCTGAACATGCTCTAGTATATGGTGACTACCAGGGTTTTGGGTCACTAGATACTGTTGCTTAGGGTTGTTGTGTTTGAAGTGTATGACCTTGCATTTTTCAGTGTTGAATTCCAGCAACCATCTTTTGACCCAGGAGCACATGTGGTTGAGATCAGTTTGGAGGGATTGGTGGGCAGAATGGGTGTTGGCAGGACCTATGAGTTTTGAATCATCTGCATAAAGAATAGTTTTGTTACTGGTGATAAGGGCTAACTCATTTACATATATATTGAACAGGGTAGGGCCCAGGATACTGCCCTGGGGGACCCTGCTGGTGACTTTGACTTCATTAGAGAGTGTGTGACTGTTTGTTCCTGTGGTCACTTTTCACTTGCTGCATTCTGTCCTTCAGAAAATCCTCAATCCAACTGATCACTTTTGGACTAAGAGACAGGGTCCATAACCTGTGAATGAGGTAGCAGTGACAAACTTTGTTGAAAGCTTTGGCTAGATCCTGCAGGACTATATCCACTGGTACTCCCTCCTCTAGTAGGTCAGTTACAAGACTGTAAGACTCAAGAATGTTTGTATCCACCAATCTCTTAGAACAAAAACCATGCTAGCTGCTGCTGATGAGTGAGTTAGCCCCAAGATGGTTGATGATGCATTTGTTTGAATTCTCTCCATGACCTTGCAT
Organism: Artemia franciscana; assembly: GCF_032884065.1. NCBI lineage: Eukaryota > Metazoa > Arthropoda > Branchiopoda > Anostraca > Artemiidae > Artemia > Artemia franciscana. The sequence continues at coordinate 26,660,203 of NC_088873.1, forward strand.
GCCACACAGGTAAGGCTGATAGGTCTAGAGTTTGCTGCTGAAGTTTTGCTACCCTTCTTATGAATTGGGATGACTATTGTCTTCCTCCAATACCTTGGAAGCTTTCCTTAAATTAGTGACAAGTTAAATAATTTTACCAGGGGCGCTGAAATAGCAGGGCTTAGTTCCTTCAGCAGTCGTTGACTCAGACCATCATGTCCAGTTGATTTGTTGGCATCAAGCTCCTTAACCTGTTTGGTCACTTCTTTGAGTGTGATAGGTGTGTGTAACTTTGGGAAGGGAGTATGAGCCTGTTCTGCTGGTGGGAGGGTTGAATTGAGGTCATCCTATAAAAACACTGAGGCAAACTGCTGATTCAGAAGGTTAGCTTTTTGGAGGCACAGGAAGAGACTGAGCTGTTATTCTCCAGGTCCAGTACTGAGTGTCTGCCTGGTTTACACAGGGAGATATGTTTCCAGAATAACTTAGGGTTTTCTTTGACATTTTTTGCCAGATGTTCTTTGTAGTTTACAGTGAGTTTCTGTGTTTTCTTTCTGAGGAGGTTCCTGGCAATTTTGTACTTCTTGTACACTATTGTTGTTTTTTGTTTCACAAACTTCTCCCAAAGTTTTTTCTTCTTATTGCATAGTTTCTTGATTTTTGGGGTGAGGAAAGGTAGATTTTATTATTTATTTTTCCATTTCATGCTGGTATGTTTGGCTTGGCTCTCTAGTAGGGTATTTTTTAGGATTAGCCATGAACCTTCCACATCATCTGAGATCAGAGTTTCATATATCAGCATATATCAGAGTTTCATATATCATTGGCATATATCAGCTCTTCCACACTCATCTTGTAATTAGTAAAGGATTGCTTAGTATATTTTGATGGTTTGGAGTTGCTTTGTATAGATGAGAGGACTGGCATGTGTTCACTTGAGCCAATCAGACTGAGAGTCTGTGTCCTTATCACCTTTTCTGGGTCATTGGTTATGACTAGGTTGAGTGTTGAAGGATTTTGTCCTGGATGCATTCTTGAGGGCACAGTTACTGTTTGGTACGGAAAATTATCAGCAAGGACTTTGTTCAAGACTTTACCTGGTCATACCTTGGCCATCTATCCAGAACACACTTGGGAGGTTGGAGTCCCCTGTCATGAGCAAAGTTGCCTTTGGGAAGCTGCATAGTATGAATTATGTCATTTCAGCAATTGCTCTTTGAGAGGACAGCTGGCATGGACTACCGAGGCTCCTGTAAATTGAGCTTAGGACTAACATTTCATTAGGTAGGGACAGGGATATCCCTGTGGCTTCAACCCAAGTTAAGTAAGAATTCAGGTCAGAAATTTCTCTTACCTGGAAATCCTTGGAAGCCAGAACAGCAACTCCTCTTCTGCAGTTTGGATCAGACAGGTTGCTGAAGATGTTGTATCCAGTGGGACAGATTGAGTCTTCTGTCAGTTGAAATCTGGAATGCTTAGGGCTAATTTCTGTCAGAGTTGCAAAATCTATCTGACTTAATTCAAGCACTGTTACCAGTTCTGGCATCTTATTGGTGATAACATTGATGTTTGCCATCATAATGTTTACAAGTTTTTGGGTGTGTCTAGGCAACTTTTGGTTTTGCACACTATTGTTCTCACTTATAGTTGAAGTGGGTGAATTACAGCAGAGGTACACAGAGCTGCTATTGAGGGACAATGCAGAGGGGTATGGGGATAAAGAAAACAATTCCTATCTCAAAATATACAGAATAATTGCTGCTAATACATTTTTTGTGTAGCTCTGCTATACTTTGTTCCCAACTCCTCTATTGTTCAAATATGGATATAGGCCTAGCTGAAGTTAGACATTTCTTGTACACTCTCCCAAAGCATCTCTTTTGTTTCAGCCCGTGTACTACAGAATTGAATGAACTGATACAGAACAAGAACACTGAAAAAATAGAATAATGGGCATGGAATGCAATGAATACACATAATTTGGGTTATGCTATACACTTTACCCCCCCCCCCCCTCCCTAATATGTAGAGGAGGTAAAGTATAGCAGGCCTGCATGCAAAGCGTTTTACCTATAATTATTCTGCATGTTAAGAAGTAAGAATTGTTTTCTTAACATTTGTCCTTCTCAATGGCCCCTAGTCTAGATCTTTACCCTTAGTAGTAAAGTTTTAAGTGATTTTTGTGAGTTCAAGGCTCTTTTTAATAATTTCTGCAAATTAATTCTCAAAATAGTATTTTATTGTTTGCCTAAGCTGAAGGAAAATAATAATTGCTATTCCCAAATCAGCTACAAATGGTAATTTTTCCCCACTAGACTTTTTTTTTCAATTATTACCTTAGTTTGCAGTTTGGCACAAACTTAAGGTCAAAACTGGATCTGTTATGCTCTGTGTTGAAGGTGGTGAATTTTTGTCACTGTGCTAAGGCCCAATGGTATACTGTAAAAGAAGCCTGCTGGAGAGATGCAATTTCAGCCCACTCAGTTGGCTAATGATGACTGCAGGTTAGGTATGGCGAATGGTGACCATTCTCCAGTGGTTCAAAGCTGACACCACAACACAATAGTAAATTTGCTTATAGTATGCAAGATGATTAGGTATATATAACAAGCAGCATCAGGCTCCAAGCAAGACACTTCCATGAGGTTGGCATCAGTAGGTAATAAATAGGATGGACAGCCCAACTCATCATGTCCCCCTAATGGCATCTGAAAACAAGTGTTGGCAGCTATAGGTACTCCAGTTGTTGGCAAAATGGTTTTTAACCTTTGGTTTCTATGGACTGTTTTACCTTTTGGGACCCTGTTAAGGGCTCAAAATGCCATTTTCCTCAGAAGCAATTATTGGATTATAAAAGAGCCAAAAAATGCATCAATTAATGCATTTACTTTCACCCAAGCTAAATTATGTTGAAAAGAGAAAATTTACCTTGGCTATTTTCAGTTAATTTATTGTAGGACAGAAATGAAATACAAAAGAAATAAATTATATAATTCTCAGCTCAATGCTTTTGCCTGGTATGGGTTCAGAATGGCAGTTCTAAAGATAGAGACATACTAGAACAAAAAGAGAAACATTTTATATTGGTCATTTTTACGATTTTGTTCATGTTTTGACCATTCATCCCCCCTCCCCCCATTTAACAGGGTATATTTTTTTTTACTCAAGATAAACTGGGTATCTACAACTTCACACAGACCCCTCAAAAGCCAGATTACACGCTCAGCGTCACTTTTAGAAACAGGAAACAATGTTACTCTTATGCAACAGAGAGCCAAATCCACTTTTTAATAAGGCATTACATCCAGTTTCTAAATTAGAATCACGGGTGTTTTACAGAGGAAAATGGGACGGTTCCTTATTGTTGGGTGTGTCAATTGTCATGAAACTTTCAGGAATCATTCTCCGGGCAAAAAAATCAAACTTGTGGGGTGGAGGGAGGGGTAGGGGCCCGAAAATAGTCCAAAAGATTTTTGTCCCCGATAAGTTTAAAACTCACAATCTTAAGTCTTTGGATCAAGAGGAACCTAATGTACAAAAATGTTGTTACAGGGCACAGTCACCTCCCCCCCCCAAAGAAAAAGGAGACCCATAAACTTGGACTAAGGATGTCTCATTTAGAAAGAAAAATAGAAAGAAGATATTGACCTTCCCAAAAACGGAGCAATAACCAGTTTTACAGCAGATTAATCAATGAAAGAACATCAAACAAACATTATTAGGGCTATATATGCGTCCATCAGGACAAATGTATAGCCACTATATGATGTATTTAGGGGGGGGGTATATTGTCAGGATAGTTACTGTTATCTTAAAAAGGAGCATAAATTAAGGAATCAAATTTTGCAATTGAGCTTTTATGTCTGATTTGTATATAGCCTACAGCTATTTAGAAGGGATGGAGAGATGAACTGTCAAAAATGCATGCAAAACCATGAAAAAGAGTTCAAAAGTAGAAACCTGAAATCTAAACATGTTTCTTTTGTACTAGCATGTCATTTTCTAGAGAACTGCTACTCTTGACCTTTACCTTCTTTCCAAATATGATACCTATTGTTGTTGTAATTATATCTTGGTCCCTTATGGGGGGAGGGGGGGGTAAAAATTAAATAGTTGATCACTTCTGGAAGAAACATGCTAAATAATCATTATCGCCCAAACTCCCCACCCTAGTCTAAAGAAGCAAGAGAGGAGATGCAATTGCCACTCACAAACTACTAGAAACAACCTCTCAAGTCAAGTATTATCATCATTCCTTGCAAGTGCAACAAGAGGTCACACAAAGAAGCTGCAAGTCCCTCATTGCCATTGACCTGAGCGCTGGCAATTTTTCTCTTTATGTGCTCTCCATTACTGGAACAACCTCTCCAATGCCACCATCCAGTCCCAAACCACATATGTGTTCAAGAAAGAAGTCAATCAGGACTGGGTCAATGAAGAGTGTAGATTAACCTGGGATACCAGACCATAGTCATGTCACACCACCAGCAAGATGTTTCACGGGAGGTTCATCACCACCTTATCTTGCTAGACTTGCAATTTAAGATAATACATAAAATTAGTACTATTTGGTTCCTTATTTATATTATATTCATTTACCATGGTCAAACCTATGCCAAGGGACCCAAGTCCCTTGATAACATCATGGCTATATTAATAGAAAATAATGGGTGAATGTATTATTTAGGGCTGCATCTCGCCTCATTATAAGGAAGTGCAATTTTGAGAACAGCAATTATTATATTTAGAAAAAATATTGATGGGGAACTAAATAGGGGTATTACTGGAGAGGTTTGGTATTTCTGAAGAAAATGCCTTACTAAAATAAAAGTATTACCATTAGATCCCTTATATTATACTATTTCCTAATATCATGGTTACTTTTGTATAGATTTTACAGGAAGTATTTTCTGTGGGAAATACATCTAGAACCACAAGATAGTATGGAGGATTTGGTATTCACAGGTATGAGAACTATTGGAAAAGTTCACAATAACTATTTGTGTCTTGAACAGTCTTGGAAAGACTGTTCTCACTTCACTTCAAACTGGTTTAGTAGTCTCTTGGTCCATGGTGGTGAATTTGAGCCTTATGACAAACCTTATTACAATACCCTAAATGAGAATATTTCACTTTTAGGTGATGTTTCCCTGAAACTCCAAAGGACAAAATGCCAGAAATCTCAGCAAAGCCAAAAAAGAAAAAAATACACAAAAAGAAAATAACTAGTGTTTGTCCCATTGATATCCCAATTGATCTAATAAAAGCATTCCATGATAAACTATCAGCACCCCTTGTTAGTACTTTTAATGATGTTAGTAATTCTGGATGTTACCCATTGTTCTGGTAGCTGGGCTATATTGCTCCAATCCAAAAGAAGGGAGGCCTGAATGACTTTACTGGAGTATGACCAATCACCTTGACTCCAGTCTCCTCAAGAATGTACAAAAGTTTCTTAGCTAATTTGTTAAAAGCAGAGATTCTCCAACTTATTGATTTACAACAGTTAGGATCTGCTTCACACTACCTTGTTAGTCTTCTTGACACCATTCTTTAAGAAAAACTTGAAAACCCTGATACTTGGTTGAATCTTTTATTAATTGATCTCCAGAAAGCATTTGACCTAATTGACCACAATATCCTTGTAAACGAATTGCTGACTGGGTTTCAAGTGAGTCCCGTTCTAGTTAAAATTGTTGCCTTGTTTTTAACAAATCGTTCTCAAGTGCTTAAATATAAAAATTTTTATTTCAATCCCCATCCTATCTATTTTGGGGTCCCCCAGTGAACCCTGATGGGTCCCATTTTATTCTTTATAATGGGTAATAGCCTCATGGCTTACCACACAGAGTGATGGAAGTATGTGGACAACCTGTCTGTACTTGAGGTTTGTCAATGAAATATTAAAAGCTCAATCATGACGTTACTTGACAATGTCACACAGATGGCTTCTTTGTCGAAGATGAAATTTAACACTAATAAAACGCCAGCTATGACAGTTAATTTTTTAAAATCACTCCCTCCTTTCACAAACCCCATTCCTCTCAAAATCTCTGTCACATGCATTAAATTACTTGGGATGACAATTACTTCTGACTTGAAATGGGATGCCCATGTTTAAAATATCCTAAAACAAGCTTCCCCTTTGGTTTCCCTTCTAAAACTTTTGGTAAAATTTTCTTCCCCCCCCCCAAGGATCTTCTCCAACTTTATTGTTCTTTTATCAGCCAATACTGGAGTTCGCTTGTCCAGTGTGGCATTTTGATCTTTTTTCAGAGCATATTTAGAAGATTGAAAATGTCCTAAAACAAGCACTTTAAATCATAAATAGGTAAGGTTCCATATCATTACCTACGAGGTAAGTTCAAGCTTACCACGTTGACTGCAAGAAAGAACTTCCTATGCCTTCGTTTTGGTACCAAGACTCTATCTGTTCCTTGATTACGTTCCATCATCCCCAAACTCTACCTTCCCACCTGCAACAGACCATCCCATATAAAATTCCAAAAAGTTCCCAAACTGACTCCCATCCCCGTTAAACATAAAAGATATTGGAAAAGTTCTGTTCTGTTTTTTTTTAGTTATATAATAGCCTGGAAAATTAGTCATTAATTAGTCTATTTATTTTTTTCTTTTTGACTTTTTAACTAAGTGTTGACTTTTCATTTATATATTTATACAATGAATTATGTTTGACATGAATGTCAAGTATTTTTTTCAAACACACATATATATATATATATATATATATATATATATATATATATATATATATATATATATATATATATATATATGTATATATTTATATATAAATTTGACATAAAATTCAAAATCGGCAACCATGCTGTGATAGGAATTTTAAAATAAAATTCAATTTTATTTTAATAAAATTAAACTGAATATTTGATATATAATAACATTAATTGCAAAAAGGTCATTAGTTCAAGACGTTATTATTTTCTCGCACAACAACCATAAATAAAAAAGAGGTTAATGTACTTACTTTGCACTAAATGTTAATTTAGTTTTGGTAATATGGTTAAATCCAAGTAATCCTCTTCCTTTAAGTCAGAAATTAAATAGTTTAAATAATCACTGTTACAAACACCCTGTTATATTTATTGAATCTCTATCATATTTCATTCAATCGGTGTAAATTATCCAGTTTTTGTCCATTTTTAACATGTAAGATTGTTTGATCATGGGTGCCTTTGAAAAGACTAAGGATGTTAACCTTTAGTGTAATGTAAGCGTATCACTTTTTACACAATGTATAACATCACTGGAATACTACCCTGTGTTGTTATATATTTAAATTAGAAAAACAATATATTTGGAATAGAGGATGTTGAAAAATTTAAAACTTTGGCAATAAACAAGACCCAAGAGCTCATATGGCACTTGTGACGAGGTTGGAACCTAAAATTAGACTCGGTACAAGAGTTATCGATTTCACCCTCCTAGCACGTCAAGAAGCACTGAACTCGTCAAAGCACTAGAAATCCCTCCAACTCCCCCAAAGAGGTCGGATCTGGTCCGTTAATGTCAATCACGTATCTATTACTTGTACTTATTCTTGAACTCGCCAAAGTACTAGAAACCCCCCCCTCCAACTCCCCCAAAGACAGCAAAACCGGTCCGGTTATGTCGATCACCTATTTAGAACTTTTGCTTAATATTCCCATCAAGTTTTATCCTGATCTCTCCACTCTAAGGGTTTTCCGAGATTTCCGATTTCCGTTTCCCCCCTTTAACCCCTATGTCCTCGGATCCGATTCAAATTAAAAATATAGCATCTAAGACATGAGATCTTTCTGTATGTCAAGTTTAATTAAGATCCGATCACCCATTCATAAGATAAACCTACCTCCATCTTCAAGACTTCTCCTCCCTTCAGCCCCTCCCCAGATGGTCGAACCGAGGAAACGACTGTAATCAAGTCTATTTGTGCAGGTCTCTGGCACGCCTACCAATTTTCATCGTCCTAGCATGTCCAGAAGCACTGAACTCGCCAAAGCGCTGGAAATCTCCCCTCCCCCTCCTGACTCCTCAAAGAGAGCGGGTCCGTTCTAGTTATGTCAATCACGTATATAGGATTTGTGTTATTCTTCTCATCAAGTTTTATCCCGGTGTCTCCACTCAAAGCGTTTTCCAAGATTTACGGTTTCCCCCTCCAACTTCCCCCAATCTCAATGGATCCGGTCAAGATTTAGAATAAAAGCTCTGAGACACGAGATCCTTCTAGATATAAAATATCATTAAGATCTAATCACCCGTTCCTAAGTTAAAAATACCTAATGTTTTCTAATTTGTCTGAATTACCCATCCCTCCAATCCCTCTAAGATGGTCAAATCGCGAAAACGACTATTTCTAATTTAATCTGGTCTGGTCCCTGGTACGCCTGCCGAATTTCATCGTCCTAGCTTATCTGCAAGTCCCGAAACTAGCAAAACTGGGACCAAAAGACAAACAGACCAACAGAAATTCCGATTGCTATATGTCACTTGGTAAATACCAAGTGCCTTAAAAACGAACAGAACATAATTAAAAAAATCTTTCTGAAAAAGAAGTCTTTCAAAGAAAAGTAAAAGCCATATTAAACTTAAGATGAGGAGAAATTAAATTCTGCAACGATTCAAACTCAAAACAGATAGAAAATACTATTAAAGAATAAATGAAACCCAAAACGAACAGAAATTAAATAAATAATCTTAGCAAAATAAACTTACAACATATACCAATATAAATAAATACATATATCTCAAAACGAGATTATATTTAAATATATAAATCATCTCAAATCGAGAAAATATGTAAATCAAGCTTAAAAGGAAAAAAAAAATATTACAAACAAGAGTGTGGGTACTGCTTTGTTCCCTAACTGTAGGAGTCTAAAACTTACTGTGTCATTCAGTGCTTTACAAATATTTTCTTATGTGCTTATTATAATATTGAAAATAAAAATTGCAGTAAGATTAAATTTCGAACTGATGAGATTTCAGCAGTTAATATCATTATATATAAAAAATTCGGTTTTATTTTATTATTTCTTTCCAAGACTGTACTAAACAAATGCAGTAGTTAACTACAAACAAGAGTTTGGCTACTGCCCCCTTCCATAACTGTAGAAAATTAAAGTGTACTGAGCCATTGGTGCTTCGCTGAAAGCAAATCATTTTCTTTTCCGGTCATCACAGCATTGAAAATAAAATAAAAATTAAATTACAATAACTGTTGAAAATTAAAGTGTACTGAGCCATTGGTGCTTCGCTGAAAGCAAATAATTTTCTTTTCCGGTCATCACAGCATTGAAAATAAAATAAAAATTAAATTACAATAACTGTTGAAAATTAAAGTGTACTGAGCCATTGGTGCTTCGCTGAAAGCAAATCATTTTCTTTTCCGGTCATCACAGCATTGAAAATTAAATTGAAATGAAATCTTGAACTGATGAGCTTTCAACAATTAATACCCTTCAGATTTTCAAATTCTTCTTGAAAATCGAAATAAATATTCAGCTTGATTTTATTAGTTCTTCTAAACACTGTTCAAAACACATGTAGTTTTCACTATGGTTTTATGATTCAGTAGGTTTTAGACTTTTACAGTTAGGGAAGGCAGCAGTACCCAAACTCTTATTTGTATTGATTTTCGTTCATACTAAGCTTGATTTACATATTGAATTTAAGTTTTGCTCATTTTAAGATTTACTTATTCATTAATATTAGTAGCTGTTGCATGCTGGTTTACTGTGATTGTTTATTTAACTTCTGTTTGGTTTGAGTTTCATTTATACTTCTATAGTAAATGATTTTTGTTCATTTTAAGCTTGATTTGCGTATTCAATTTAGGCTTTACTCGTTTTAAGATTTATTTATTCATTTATATTAGTTCCTGCTGTATGTTTTTTTGCTATGATTGTTTGTTTAATTTCTGTTTGTTTTGGGTTTCATTTATTCTTTAATTGTAATTTCCAGTCGTTTTGAGTTTGAATTATTGTAGGTTTTTATTTCTTCTTATCTGAAGTTCAATATGGCCTTTACTTTTCTTTGAAAAACTTCTTTTTCGGAATTTTTTTTTTTGTAATACATATAGTTTTAACATTTAGTGGTTGGCCACTTCTGAAGAAAAAATGCTAAAAAGATAAAAGTAGTGACAATAAAGTCCATGTTTTATGCTAATTTCAAATATCATGAAGGCTTTACTGACTGTGTACCCCCTTCCCCTCCCTTTTAGTCCCAGGTATTGCCCTAATAATGTATATTTCTGTTAATTGAATCTTATGATGCATCATCATTGGTTATTTCTTGACATTAATTGAAGAAAAATAATTTCAAAATAGAAGTTTTTCAAAGGAAAGTACAGAGCCACATTACACTTAAGACCAACAGAAATGAAGTGCTATAATAATTTGATCTCAAAACAACCAGGAATTACTATCAAAGAATAGATGAAGCCCCAAACAAAACAATTTAAGATAAATGAGCATATCATACGTAAAAATAACAGATACTGATATAGATAAATCAATAAATCTTAAAATAAGTAAAAAGCAAATTGAATATTCAAGCCAAACTTATACAAACTGAAGTTACTACAAAAAGGAGCTTGGCTAATGCCCCTTCCCTAACCATAAAATTTCCAAAGCCTGTCACAACATTTATGTTTTATTGGAATCTATATGTATTTTAAACAGTGTGGTTTAGTTTTTCAAAGCATTGATGACAAATAAAAAGTAAATAATATTGTAATCAAGATGACTGGAAAGAAGTATATGTTATAAAGATGAAAAAATGTTTATGATATATTTTGTTTTCAAGCAAAGTGTAAATGAGGTTTTAGAACTTCTATGGTTTGAGGAGTAGAAAGGGGGCACTGGCCAAACTCTTGTTTGTAGTAAATTTTGTTTGCTTTAAGTTTGACTAGAATATTTTTTTAGTTAATTACTCATTTTTGTTCGTTTTAAGATCTGTTTATTCGTATGTTATTTTGATGCTTGATATGAGTATTTATTCAAATTTCTGTTAGTTATGGATTGATTTGTTCTTTAGGAATTTATTTTTGCTGGTCTTATGGGTAATATGGCTCTTTACTTTGCTTTGAAAAACTACTTTTTTGGAAAATTTTTGGTTAAATTAATTTTTGTTTGCTTTTGATTGTCAAAGCTTCATTCTTCGTTAATGCAATGAATATTTCTAGTGTTTTGCATCTTTAGCTGAAGAATGAACATATCCAATCATAATTTATTGTTCTAATTAGCGTCTTTTGATTTATTTCAACATCCTCCTCTACTTCCCACTGAAGGTCTCAACTAAATACCATTAGCTGATCCTGAGATTTTTCGCATATGCCCTTTTGATGATAGGAATGCACATAGTGGCTTTTGATTGAGTTCATCATCCCCCTTAACATTCTCCGAAGGTGTCAAATTTATACCCTTAATTATTCCTGAGATGTCGCAGACATGCCATTTTGACAACCAGAATGGATATTGTATGTTCTTTAGCTCAACATCCCAATCAACATTTCTTGAAATTTTCTACCTAATAATATTAGATGTTCCTGAGATATTGAAGATACGTCCATTGACATCTGGGATGCACATAGTGTTTTTAATTACAACATTCTCTGAATGTTTCAACTTGATGTCCTTCCCTAACTGCACTCTTGATATACTCAAGATGTGCTGTTTTGACAACCTGGATCTATATAGTGCTTTTTGATCTTGCTTAATATCTCACTTAATTTCCCATCACAGTTTCAACATAATACCCATAGTTGTTCTGGAGATCAATATAAATATGCCCTGGTACTCCCTTTTGACAACTTGGATACTCATAGTGTCTTTTTATTTAGTGCAACACCCCCCCCCCATATTCCTTGAATGTTTTAACTTTATAACCTTAGCCATTTATGGAATATTGCACTTTTTTTTATTTAATTCTAGTTCTAAATTTAGGAGTTGCAATAGTATTTACAGTCGCAATTGCTGTAGCAGTAGAACTAATATTAGCAGTCACAGTCCTAAGTAGTCGCAGTTGCTGTCACAAGGTGTTGCGTTCATAGCTTGCAGTCACAAGTAGTCGAAGTTGCAGGTAGTCACATTGTAAGTATTTGCAGTCTTAAGTTGTCAAGTTGTTTGTAGTTGCCGTTGCAAATCGTAACACTCACAAACATTCATAGGCGCGAGAAGTTGTAGTTGCAAGTGTCATAATCACCAGTAGCCTTAGTTGCAGACTCAGTCACAAATAGTTATAGTTGCAAAAAAAAAAAAAACTGCAATTAGTCACTGTAGCAGATTCAGGTAGTCACAGCCATAGTCACAAGTAGCCGTACTAGCCAAAATAAGTAGTTGCAGCCACAAGTAATAACAGTCCCAGTCCCAAGTGGTCACACTTGCAAGTAGTTGCAAGTAGTCATAGTCACAGTTGCAGTTACAGTCATAGTTGAATTAGCAATAGTGGTCCTTAAAGTTTCAAGTTATTACCATTAGCCTAATAGATATAACAGATACACCCTTTTGATAACCTGGATGTACATGGTATCTTCAGATTAGTTAAACATCTTCTTCAGCAATCCTTGAAGTTCGACATCAGCATCCTTAGCCTTGTCATACACACCCAGGATCAAACATTCTCCCTCTTTTTAATTATAAATCCTGCTTGTAAACAATGGGCACATTTCATAATTTACAACCCTTTCTCCAGGATTAGGGGGGGGCATGGAGTCCCAAGAACCATAGTTATTAGACCTTAAGACTATTTTGAACAAAGTTGGTGTTTCATAATTTTGATCAGGGGGAGGAATTTAAAGAGGACAAAAAAAAACCCTTTCCCCTCCAAGTATAGCACAACATGCCCTGAAAGTTTCAACTTAATGCCCTCTGCCATTCCTTAGGTATTGCTGATTTTCCCTTCTGACAATCAGCATAGACATAGCGTGTTTTGATTTTGTTTGGCATCCCCCTCAACATTTTTGGAAAGTTTTACCTTAATACCCTAATCCTGTTTGAATAGACACAGGATTCAACCTGCCCTCTTTTCTCATTACCCAAACATATATATTAAAAATGGTAACTTGCATAACTTACGATCTTTACGCCTGGGGCTTTGGATAATTAGGTCATCCCCTGAGGCCTAGTAATTAGACTATTTTGAATAAGATGATCATTCCAAAATTTTTGATCGGATGTCTTAGGGGGGAGAAAATTTGGAAGGGATGTGATTTTCTCCGACGATTTTTCAACATGCTCTGGATGTTTCAACTTAATACTGTCAGCCATTATTAGTTATTGCAGATACGTCTATTTGATAAACTGGATGCACGAAGTGTCTTTTTATTTAGTTTAACATACCCTAAAAATTTCCCGAAATTTCACCTTAATAACTTTAGCCTTTTTGGACTATTAGGCCTTTTGACGATTTTGAATAAAATGCCATTTTCATATCTTTGTGGAGGGGAAGGGACATCTTGAAAGGGCAAGGGGTGCTGGTTCCCCTCTGATCACTCTTCAACATCCCTAAACATACCCCGAACGTTTCAACTTAATACTCTCAGCTGTTCCTTACATATTGCCGATACGCCTTTTTAACAACAAGCATTCATATAGTGTGTTTTGATGACAGCATGCACATATTGTGATTCCTTAATGTAGGAGAGCTCTAATCTGTTTGTCAAATTGTTACTATTTTGTAGTCAAACATTGAATTAGTTTCAAATGTCAAAAGTATCTCGGTTTGATAAAGTGGCTTATGAGATTCAATCTGTATTTTGTCTATTCTTCTGTGGCTATTTCACAAGGTATCCTGAAACTTGGGGCTTACATTAATATTGACCAAAAGATTTCTTTCTTTTTTCCAGCTAAATAGTTCTTGTTATATATCATTGCCTAGTTATACATTTTATTTTTCAGGTTATATCGAAAGATTCTCACATCTGTCTTCAAGTATGGATGAGCAAGATGTAGACCCTATTGTCAGGTTTTCTTCTTCGTCTATTATTTCGCTGTATTCTTCTTCTGACAACATTACTTCTAACGAGATTGCCGATGATACACTGGAAGTGGTTTATGAGTCTAAAAACTATAAAGTAAGCTATATGGATCTAACTCAATATTTTTTCCTTTGTCATTTTTATTCAGTTACATTTATTTGAGGATGTAATTTCTTTATTTTCAACAAATTTTGCAAAAAAAAGCCAGTTGAAGGATATAGTTGGCACCTGGAACTGAAACTATATTCAGTCAGTAGTACATTAGTCTTGCTATTTTGCAGCATTATTACTAGTAAAATGGAGCCACAACCACGAGCTTCCAAAACTGAATTAGACTGAAAGCCTGCTTATTACCGATGTCCTTTTTTGGTATTGGTTTAGGCACTTTTAGTTTCGAATGAATAAGTAGGCATAGGGATATGCGAGGATAAGATGGAATGTCTAGAAGGAAGAGGGTGGTTTAATGTGCAGAAGTTCTTCATGGGTGCTATCTATGTCACTTTGGGTAAATTAATTCTAAGTGTTTGCAGGCAATTACATAATAGATGTCACTGTCAATCGCTTGGCAATAGGCAATCAGTGGTTAATTTTGCTTTGGTTAATAGAATATTCAATTCAATTCAATCATATATATTTAAACAAAAACACATAATTACATGTATATAATCTGCCAGGAAAGCACAAAAGTGCTTGACTAGGGCAGAAACTTAACTAAAGAATAACTAAACAATCAACAAAGAGAAGCAACGAATCGACTGGATTTATAAAAAAAAGAGAAAAAAAAGGGGGGGGTGACGAAGAGAAAGAAAAGAAGAAAAAATAAAAGAAAAAGACCGAAAAGAGACATATATGTATGAAAAAACTTATTTGGAAAAGACTTATTTGGAAAACGTTTCCATCTTTAGAATGGGAAATACCTAGACGTGGCGAGTTACTTCAAAATTTTAGAAGTAGTTTAATAATAGTGTGGTTCTGGATATTATTATTTTTTTATCTTTATTCTTTCAGCATATAAGTTCGGTTCCATAATAGTAAGCAGTGGAAGGTAGTTTGCCAAGGTCTGTGAACAGCTAATCTTCATAACCTGTCCATTTTCAAGTTAGGATAAGCAGTCACTTTTCAGGCTGATTTCTAAAAATTTCGTTTTTGTTGCTCTATTATTTTTTCAAAATTCCAAAGAGCTTAAAAAGAAAGAAGTTTAGGGGATCTGATGAGGGGGTGAACAAGGCTGGATGGTCACTTGGTCCTTTGTTGGATGTGTGTGTGTGAAAAAAGTTATTAACACTAATGTTAAGAGACATTTTCAATTTCAGACCATGTGATAGGTGGACGCAGGTCTGATACTTGGGAAAGAGGATCAGAGTATATATCCTAGAAGGGAATCCCAAAATATGGAGGAAGTTTATTTCCGAGCCATGATTTTAAATTTTTTGTAGAGGAGAATTGTT
Organism: Artemia franciscana; assembly: GCF_032884065.1. NCBI lineage: Eukaryota > Metazoa > Arthropoda > Branchiopoda > Anostraca > Artemiidae > Artemia > Artemia franciscana. Next base: position 26,675,626 of record NC_088873.1, read on the forward strand.
CAGGCTAATCTTGTGAGGAAAATCCCCTTTTGTGCAAGTACGAATGATTGCAAATGGTCAGTGATTATTAATGATAATTGATTTCTTGTGGCCTATCCTTTGTTAGGCTCGATGTGGCAGCTCCCTAACGTTTGAAGGATATAGTCTTTTTGTAAATATTATAATTTTGAGAAAATCATATGAAAAGAATGGACGATCGAATAGAGGGCCTCTTATCATTTTGCCTTACTAGCTACAGTAATGTCTGTTTATTCAATATTCTCATCAGAGTAACATGCAGTTTTGTTGGAAAGCCTATGTGAATTTATAGTTTAATATTACCTTTTCTGTGTAAATAGATACAGCGGAGAAATGACAAATGGATTGAGTATCTACTAGAATTTTGCTGAGTTGATAACATTGCATGAATTGATTCGTCGATGTGCAGTTTACTTTGATCACCATGGAAGCCATTCAAGCATATATAAAACGTGCTAAAACTGAAATGAACGAGATTAAGTTTGGTGTCATTAAATATCACCTTTTGGACCTAACAAAGAGAACTGAAGCGCTCTAAATCACTTTTCAAGCCCATGATAAAAGCGTGCAAAATCTAGTTAATTAAGTATGTAAGCTCTGAGTGAGCTATTCATAAGGAACATAGTCCGGTTTTATTAACTACTAAAGTCCTGATATGGGAAAACTCAACGTATCAGATCATGGCACAGTTCAGCGTAGAAGAATGAGATTGGCTGCCTCTGGCTATTGAATATTAATTGAAAGTACAAATTTAATTGTCATAAAAATAATATTTCTTCGAGTTTTATTTCATTTTTCAAATAATGATCAAACTTTACTTGTATTTTTCATCTGGGCTACGAAATACCGAACATTTTTTTTGCTCATAAGTAGTTCATGTGCTCATGACGTTGAGTTCAGGTGGCCTTGAACTAAAATAAAGTGACATGTTTATGGTAAAATAAAAATTATCCTTTGTCTGAAGCGTAATATTTCAATCTTAACCTTGCACTAGAATTGCCATCAAGTTGCGCAACCGAAAAAGAAAAAAAAATATTCAGAGTGTTTCTGGGACTAGTCCATCTCCTCCACAGCTTGTTCTGTCTGGCTGTTGCAGCAAGAGATACTTTTACAATTTTAAATCCAGCATTGTATGTCCTGTCGCTTTCTGAACCTCAGCATCGGTTGCTATTGCAGTCCCTGCAAGCCCATTTCACCTGTCAATAGAAAATTCGATAAAGCTGTAGGTCGTTCTGTCATGCCAGGCATATTCTTGTCCACCCCTAATTAGCAGTTGTTTAGGTTCTATTTCCTAAATACTTTTGCATCTGTTAGGGAACGTTTATAATGTAGAATTATGCCATTTGTGACACGGTGGAAGCTCTTTAGGAGTTACAAAGCTAGAGGACAGAGACACTTTCTTTTCAGACACTTCTGCCCGAGTTTGTTTGAGCCTGATCTTTGAAGAACTGTAAAAAGCAATAACGTGTTTTTGTTGGCTTGAATTATATCTTATATAGACGATCGTGGAATGGAGAACTACATAAGAATAAAAGATCTTCCACCCCCTCATTCCGTAAACTTTGACTGGACCTCAGTCTGTTCAAGACAGTCCTTCGCCTTTAATCGTATACTCTCTGAAATATCCAATCGAGCTAATGACAGCAATGACAATTGAGCTAAACAGGAAAATATTACTGAAAAGAATTAAATAAACAAAAAAAATCTTTTTATCAATTTAATAATTTAGAATTAGAGGTTAGAAACAGAGGGCGAAACTGTCCACCGAATTGAACACAAATAACTAAAAACACACAAAATATAATAATTCATGACCCAGAACTATATTAAAAAAAGTTGCCTTTTTTTAAAGTAATGAGTAAAATTAAGTAAATCAGACCAAACATAAAAATAAAATTAAATTATCTTAAGCTAACCTATTTAATCAATATAAAAGTATTTTTATTCAGTAGTTTCATATACAACTCAGATTCAAATGCATCAGAATTTTCTTATCCGTTTATGCTAGACCTAAATGCATTGCAAAGTTTAGACGATTTATGTAAGACAAAGCGCCATTGTTTGAAACCAGGCGAGAAATATCAGTTTTATTTACCGTCTGTTTGGACCGATTCTTTTAGGTCAACAAAGAAGCAGTATCTTGGACAAAATAAAAATCCAGGGCTGTATAGCAGAATTGCGTAAAATATGGAATTTCATTATTGTCCTCTTCACTACATTAGCGGAACTCTAACTGTAGTCGCATAGACAGGAAGTGTGCTGCAAAAATTTTTAATGAGTATTTCTCAACCCTGCCTTCTGCATCTGCCTCCTCTGACAAATTGCCCTAACAGATTAATGCTTATTTCTTTCTCCTTACGATATAAATTTTGTACCTAATGTAGTGTCTCGTCTGTCTGATAGTCGATCTGCAGATATATATGATTTACATGTATTCCCCCCCCCTCAGAAAAGTTTTTCTTTTGGTTTGAGAGCCCACTGTGCATCTAATAGACTACCTCTTACATCAGATGTTTTTCCTGGAATTTTGAATGTAGCCAAAGTCATTCTGTTGCATAAAAAAGGAGACACATCACAGGTTTTACATTATAGACTGATTTCTTTCTTCCTATGTTGTTAAAAATCCTCAGACAGGCTGTTTGTAGAAGACTTTGTATTTCGTGCCAAGTATGTTTTCTGTAACCCCCCCCCCCTTTCCTTTCTCTAGCACCATCAGTATGGTTTTTGGCCTTCTTTGGAGTAGCGGTACACAATTGAGCGGTTACTTGAATTGGTCAGTTCAGCAGATAAGCTTGACATTTCCAGCAGATAAAATTCGGTTATTTGTTACCCTTATTTTTTAAAGCAATTATAATTTGATTGTAACGATTTCCAACTCAGATACAAACTTATTATTATTTAAACTGCTAAAATGCACGAACTTGTGCAGTAAAATTGCAACTTCAAAAGCACAAAATTTGACGAGTGTTTTGCTGTTCATCTTGTCCTCTGCGAACTAAAATCTTCTCTGTAATACTCTACCCTTACCTTCGGTCGACAAGGCCCAAGATGCTCAAGTGCTTTCTTCCTAAAGATGCCAAAATTCGATATTCTCTATGTTTTCTTCCCAGTAAGTCAACGGTTTTATGTCCTCGTCTAATTCCTTTGCTTGGATATTTTAGGACTTCATCGTCGATTAATATTTGTTTTGATCTATTGAGCATAAAAAGTGAAAATGCTTCACTGGCGATAGCACACAATCGTTTTCAGGAGCCCTATCACTCATATCTCCAGTTTCGCCCTCACAGAGTCAAAAGTGCCTTGTAAAGGAGAGTGGTTCTTAAATTGTCTTCGAAACCTTTTTTTATTTGAAATAAATCGCTGTTTGATTATTTTCGTAATTATATTATGTGTTTAATGTAGGAATATTTGTAAAGTTTAATTTTTCAGCATTTCAGCTCACAAACTAAAAGGTTGGATTGCAAGTTGGAACATGACTTTTAATATTTCCATCAAAATGTTCGATAAGCCGTGAATTCGTACAAAAGAATAATGGTTTTGCTATAAAGTTTGTGGTGGATGATAAGGGTATTTTCAATCATAAAGATTTAAGATCCGTACAATTTCCGATCGTTTATAAAGGCAAAGCAATCCTGTCCCCCGTCGTATGGACACCCTTGAATATAGACTTAGTCTTAATCCAGTATTGTATTAAAATCACATTTTTATCTTCTCTGTTGAACTTAATGGTGTAACTTCTACTATCCGGAAAAAAAGTGTTGTTTGATCCTTTGTGGGCCCTATTTTTGGGAAGTCGTTCCTCAATATTAATTTATTTTTGTTCAATAATGTCCTCTTGACCCAAAGACGAAGGGACTTTCGATTTCAAGCCATTTGGAAAAAGCTTTTGGTCGTTTTTTATCTCCCAATTTCCATCAAATAATTTGTTTTTTGCATTGGGTTTCTCTTGGCCCATGAACTTCCGGATGTAAGTTTGAAATCCATCGAAAAAGAGGTGGCCTTGATTCACGATCTATGAAAATAACAATCTATTCGGACATCCAACATCTGACTTGCCTTTCTTTTTTCTTCTGTAAAATCTACTCGTGAAAATGGCAGTTTGCATAATGTGCACCTCCTGTCCCTAGGTCTCTGAGGGTCACGTCATCCCTGGAAGCTTAGTTCTTGGATCTTCTGCCATTCTTTACGAAATGGCTATATGGAAATTTCGATTCTATGGGTGGGTTACGGGGTTGCTTAGTGTGAACAAAGGGTACAGGAGAGGGGGGTTGATTTCCGTTCAATTACTTATTACCCTTTAGAAGGACAAAAAACTTTCCATTTCTAATCAAATGAGTCCCTGTTTCCAGCCCATGTAAAGGTTTTTCGACCACCCCTTCTATTTGAAGTGGTCATGGAAAATAATTCGCTCTTTAGTAAGTCGGCGCTTATGCACTGACTCTGAAAAGATATTGAAAAAGGAACAAAAGAAGTTCTCTTTAAAATAAACCACACTATTGGGGAAAGAGATAGCCATCTCGATCTCTAACACAGCATCCGTCTTTATTGTGTCGAATGATACCAAAAAACGTTTGTTTTGCAATTTTTTAATAAGTTCTCTCCTCACTCACTCTTTAATTCGTTTAATCTGTTTAACCTTTACTTTTACATGTTTGATTTTTTATTTATGCACTATTAATTTGAGCTTCCTACTACTTGTACAGATTAGATTTGAAATAAAGTATTCGAGATCAGAAAAGACAATTTAAATATGAAGAAAACATACGAGCCGCGCCGGATTTTCTAAGCGAATTGTGTTTTATTTTTCTTTTGCTTGTTCGTTTGGTGCTAATTTTTTTTTATCAAAATACCCACCCTTTGATTTGATCTTAGTAAGTGAAATGGGCATATCGTACTGTCTTTTCCCGAGGAATTTAAGATACGATCTATATATTTAGCTTTTACTATTTTTATTTTATTTTTTGGATTTTGATTATATGTGTACTGAGGGTAGTAATTCCTCTCGAGATCGGCTAAAAGGAACCCGCCCTGTGATATGAAAAGATTGTGGCTGAAAAATTCAGCCTTTATCTCAAGGGATAGAAGTATTTTATTAGACCTAGATTTTGTTTCAAGATTACCATGAATCATTTCAGTCTTTCCTGAATTTGTTTTCTATATTTCAGGAGAATGTATCCCGAGTGTCCATGAAAAATGGGGATGAGATACATCAAGAAAGAGATTCTACTAAACCTTTTAACGGTGGAAACAAAAATGGATCTGCCTCGAGTCAATCTAGTAATTTTGCAAAACCATACCGTCCCCTTAACAATTGTGAGAGGATAAAATCAAATTCAAAGGACTATATCGGTGTGCAGAAAAGTTATGGGAGATCTGGTTCTTCAAATGGCGATAGAAATGTCGAAGCAGCACGGAATGAGGTAGGAACCTCAAAGTTTGAGGATGTGTTAGGCGATAATTCAATGACTGTTACGATAAGTAATGGAGAAGAAAGGAAGATCAACTTGAAAAATACCAAAGATTCGTTGGTAAGACCCAAGCAGTTAACTGTCTTAATGCGTGTTTGTCCTTCAAAATACTAGAAAATGCTGAGCCCTTAGTGTCTTTCTTATTTAGAAAAAAAATTATGGTATTTTAGGTTAATGATGTCACTAATTTTAACACTTTTGCGCAAGTTGTTTTTGAATTTTACTTCAAAGTTACTCCAAATGCTACTTAACTAAAATCGATTAGTGTCTAGGTGGAATCAGGGATTAAGAGAGTCTGGCTTGTTTAAGCTGAAGGGCTGATAGCCTATGAATCGTTCGTTGGCAAAACTAGTTAATTTTACTTTTTAGTTTTGAAGACCTTAGCAACAAATCAGCTGATTGACTTTGCATATCTATAAAGTGGTATTTATCATGTAATTCTAGGTAAAATTTGAGATATAAGGCCAAGAAGTTTGTACAAAATTCACCCAATTAGGTTAAAGGTGGATTAAAAGGTAAATACCTTTAAATTCTGCCTACTGTGGATGGCAGTTATTGTTAAAACGTTCTAGACCTTAAAAATCAGATTATAGCTTGAACGACAGAAGAATCCGCTATAGGAAAATCACTAAAATAAGGAAAAACGATCAAAGAAGGTTTTCCCTCAGCATTTTTTTTTTCTGTTTTTGACAGACTTCATATTAAACCTTCTTAAATACAATATATATATATTCAAACACATACGAATAAACAAAAGCCCTGAATATTCTCCCCCACTAAATGATGGTTACAGCATAGCAAAAACTATGCAATGTAGCAGCTTTACTCGTCAACGAGATTTTACTTAAAGATTTAATCAGTTAGGCAAGTAAACCTCTTTTTATCTATTTTAAGCAGTAATTCGGTAAATGGTGTCGCCTAACATGAGTAATCTGGATCACTTTGATTCATATTCAGGCGCATGACCCGTTTGATAAGGGCATAAAGGCTTGCCCCCTTTAATATCGCACCAGCATTTTATGTAATTGCACCTGTGTCCATGGAGCTATGTGTAGTAATTCAACATATTGATAATTTTCTAAAGGAAAAAGTAATAAAAAGCGCTCTTGCTGATTAATGGACTCAGAGGGAGCATTTACGGAATGAGAAAATGAAGTCACTTGAACGCGTGCAATATGCTACTGCTTAAGTGCAGGGAGCTGCAGATACCCGAGGATAATAATGTACCAGGTGTAAAACCAGTAAGGCAATTCCAGACTGTCATAAAGACAAGGAGTGAAATAGAGCAGAAATTGCACTCTCCATACATAACGTAATAATCTACTATACAGATGGCTCGCAATCCCATGGAAAAGCTGGAAAAGAGTTGGGATTTGCGATAATGATCCTCATCCGAAAAAATAAATTACATGCTTTAACAGAATAGCATCCAGTGGTAACTATTTTGTACTGATGTGGTCTCCAGGACTATCTGGGACCACTAGTAACGAATTGGCAGATAAAACAGCTGATGTGGGAGCATCAATGACTTGTTATGGACCGAAAACTTTCATTCCTATCCCTCAGAGTTTTTGAAAAACTGCTAGATGGAGATGGTGAAACTTTTGTGAGGGCGAAACGAAATTGGTTGAGAAAGGTGGGATGTAAAGAAACAAAAGAAGTAGTTTCAAAGTTTACTTCCACGATGACCAAACATCTTAACCGTCTTAAAAAGGCTTAAATACGAATCTTTATTGAAGCCATTATAGGAATTGGGAATTTTCGGAGTCATCTCTCTCGAATCGGAAGAGCCAATTCCCCGATTTGCCAAAACTGTCAGATGACCATGCAAACAAGACTACGTCCAATAAAATAATGTTCAGCTGGGATTAGATACCGTGTTGAGACATTCAATAAGTTGGATATTAAGCTGGAAGACATGGTTGTGGAGGGTAAGGTCTGACTGATGGGAGTGTATATAATGAGGATGGGGAAATTCGCCCCTAGTGCTCGAATAGCTGGTTATTTTTTTTCTATTGGAAGACGGGGTAGGAAATAATGGGCCCTTATGGTATAAGGCTTCGGATAACTTTTTGGAGCGTGCGCTTAATAATACAGTATAGCAAAAACTAATGATTAGGTACACATTTTAACTTCACAGCGAGGTTTTTGCCAGTATATTTTTTTTATTTTTCTCCGTTATGATCGTTCTTGATTCTGCGTTATTAATGCCCATTTGTTGTTTTATTTGTATAAAATTCTTCTGGTTGTCTACTTAAATTACTTCTTTTTTTTATTATTGTACCTATTATAAGCTACTGTAACTGCGGCCCAACTTTTCGGTTATACTTGTTGCCCTTCATTAATAAAAAATCAGCATTTGGAGAATTTTCCTGATCGTAAAACTTTTCCTAGATTTGTATCAATCTTAAACTTAAAATAAAAACTTTTTCGCATGCTGACCAATTGTGTACATAGCAGAGATACAGATCTCCTAACCCTCTGCCTTTGGCCAGGAGTGCAATGCGTGGCAGTGGCAAATTGTCCTATGCCTCCCTCGGTTTTCCCCAGGTTTCCCCAGGTACCCCTTTATAGATAGGTTGACTCTGGCCGAGCTTAAAGAGTCACACCACTAACCCCCGTTCCAGACCGAATAACCAGCGACACCAGGAATCGAACTCCTGTCCTCACGGACAAGGAATTTCCAGTCTAGCCCACTAACCGCTTAGCTAGGATGACTCATAGGTACTACATGCCGACTTTTCTGCTAAAAAGCTGGTGCAGTAGGAACAGGAGGAGTCCTCCTTGCACAATTCTGGATCGATCAAACCACACCATACCTACTTTTCTGCTAAAAATCTGACCGTTTCAGGACGCTAGAGTGACCACTGGTCCAGTTTGGTTTACCACTTATATATTATACTTTATTTCTCTAGTCACACAGATGAAAAATAATTGCTAGTTTCCGATCTAAACTGGGTGTTATCAGGGTAAAATTATTTACTAAAAAATTTTGCGTTGGGGGGGGGGCTAAGTACAGTTCTACCAAAGCCGTTTTAACACCAACTCAAGACTTTATTCGATTTCATACTGAATCCTTTAGTGTATAATTTGTTTTTCATTGAGTCAGGACTGGTTTTTTTTTTAGCACTGAGTCATTAAGTAGCTGGGATATAGCTACTTTTTGCAGTTACTCACGACTTCATTCAGTTCCGTCCGCGGCAAAAACTGCAGTGTGAACAAGTTGCTACATAGTTTGTTTTTGCACCGAGTCAGGTCATAGCTCTTCTTTTTTCTATGTCTGTGTGTGTGTGTATTTTTAGGCCTATGTATCAAGCTTTTGCTCATTATCCCATAATTGTCACGTTTTTGGTGGGGGCATTCCTCTATCTCTTTTTGTGTTCATACATGGTGTGTTGGTTTTGGGTTTGTGTGCTGGTAGTTTTGTTTGTTTTTTTTTGTTTTTTTTTTTCATCTAAAAATATCTGTGGAGCAAATATGTGGTACTTAAATAAACAGTATTAACTGAACATTAATTTTTTAGGATGACGATAAAGAATTGGAAATCATTGCAGAAACAATTAGAACACCTAGTATCATTGAGATCCCGAAACTATGTTCCACTGTTAACAGTTTTCTAAAAAGTACTACAGAACGTGTAGCAAACATTGATCTCGCTGATGAATCAGTTGAAGTTATTTTTGAAAATACTGCTGAAAAGGTAAGAGCTGCAAAAATGGAGTGTTTTTTTGCTTCTTTTTTATCACTAGTTGAATTTACCTATTTAGCTGTTTCCAGTAATGAGGGTCTGTATACCAACGAATGATGTTCTAAGAAGCCGACTTCTTGTAAACATTGCCAATAAGGAAACGTATATCGGGTTCTACCCCAAACAGCCCGAAATGGTTTCTGTCTCAAAGCTTGAGCACTCGATAAGTCAAACTTTCATTTGACTCCTTGCGAAGGAGTTGCTGAAGCATGACTTCAGGAGATATATTACTACTACTACTAACGACTTACCGCTGCATCAAGCCACCTGAGGCCAGCACAGCTACGCACGCTCCTTCTCCATCAAATTTCTATTCAAAGCCTCCTCTATACACCCTCCCAGTAAGTTCCCATTTCTCTTGAATCCTTCTTTATGACATCCTCTCACCCCAACTGCGGACGACCAGCTTTTCGTTTAGCCCTAGACGGTTGGCTGAAAAGGACAATCTTCGGCAATCTGTCATCCTCTATCCGCAGAACGTGCCCTAGCCATCTCAATCATTCTCTCATTATCGCCCTAGAAAGTGAGATTTGAACCATATTTTTCGTAAAGCCTACTATTTGAAATACTGTCAGTCAGCTGGGTGCCCAGAACAATCCATAGGCAATTTTCTAGAAAAATACCTTGCAAATCTTCGTCCGCTTTTCAGAGTGCTCATGCTTCGTAACTATATTTGACCACCGTCTTCACTGTAGCTTTCAATATTCTAATCTTGGTTTGCAGACTTATCTTCCCATTCTTCCAAACTTTTTTTTTTACTGTGAAGAAACGCCCTGAGCCTTGGCTTTTCTACTTTTAACATCTTCACTGCTCCCGTCGTCTTTACTAATAATACTACCAAGCTAAGTGAAGCTGTCCACCTAATCAATCTTTTAGTTACCCAACGGCACCTTTTCATTTTCACTTTTTCCTAGCCTTTCCGTCTTAGTCTTCTTAACATTAATTTTCAAGCTATCCTTGCACCCTGACCTTGTAACACCTCTAAAAGCTTATTCATTTTGCTGACACGTTCATCTAGGCTGCTTAAATCATCAGCATTTAAAGGGGGATAGAACACAACACTGCTTAACTCCTGATTTAATATGAAACGGACTGCTAGCCTCATTTCCTACCTTAACCGAAGCAGTGTTATTCTTATACAACGCATTGATGACTTTAGTGTATTTGTCTGGTATATCATACAAGGATAAGACCTTCGCTAAAGCTCTTCTGTCAACAAAATAGAATGCTTGAATATAATCTATAAAACAAAGGACCAAAGGTACTTGATAACTCAGGCACTTCGCAATTATTAACCTAAGATTGAAATTTTGGTTAATACATCCTTTACCCTTTCTAAAGCCGCTCTATTCTTCTGTTATAACTTTGTCTACAGCATCTCTCAGTATAAAAGTATTTATTTCTAAGTAATTTGCTACCTACAGAGCCCAGGCTAATGCCTCGATAATTACCACACTCATTCTTATTACCTTTCTTATCCAGTGGTTAAATTAGGGTTTTCCTAAACTCGCTAGGTACTTCCCCTTTTTCGAAAATCATATTCATAATCTTCAGTAACTTATTTCTAACCTCAGAGCCGCCGTATTTAAGAAACTGATTTACCACACTATCAGCACCTGCAGCCTTATCATTTTTTAATCATTTTAGTACTGTCGCTAATTCTTCCTCACAAACCAAATCTTCCTTCACATCCAAGGTATCACGAACTTTTGCACTTTCCTCGATATCTTATCCTGCAATTCTACCTCGGTTTAGCACACTCTCAAAATGTTCTGCCCATCTCTCTTCAATTCTTTCTTTATCACCTATTGTGGCCCCGTTCCAATCTTTAACTGGGACAAGTCTGGACTGACTAATCCCTCTCAATTTATTAACATGTCAGTATGATTTTGCCATTTAGCTGTATCTTCCGAATCCTTGGAAATTTTATCCATCGCCCTCACCTCATACCTTCTTAGTTAATACTTGAGTGCTTTCTCCACTTTCTTTGCATTCCTTTTGGTTTCATATGACCTGCCTCTGAGATAATTCTTGTATAAGCCCCTTCTCTTGTCTATTGAACCTAAAACCTTTTCACTAATATTTTTAGCTGTGGTCCTAACTTTCTTGCTTAAGATACCATTAGCCACTTCAAAAATTGTTTTCCTAAAATCATTCTATCTATCTTCCAAATTGTCAAATATTAAACTCTCCAGTTTAATATTCAACTGTTCGTGGAAAGTTTCTTTCAAATTCTCATCCTAGAGTCTAACAACGTCATAACATCTCGGGACGTAGTTACTGTTGTGAAACTTCAGCTTTAAATTAACCCTAGACACTACTAGATGGTAATCACACTATCAGCACCTGGATCCTTATTATTTTTTACCAACATCATAACTTCCCGGGAGGCAGTTACCCTTCTGACATTTCAGCCTTAAATTAACCCTAGGCACTAATAGATGGTGATACTTACTTCTAACATTAATAACAAGAGATATGGAATTTAGGAATTTAGGCTGAGGTTCTAGGAGATATAGCTTAGAGAATATAACTATAAGATACGACTGCTTTACTGCCTAACTGCCTAAACTAGTCCCAGATAAAAGTAGGAGTAGGTTCATAAAGGAGTAAAAAGAGAGTTTTAAGGAAAGTTTCTGGAAATTGTATTGACATTAAGTATACTGTGCATTGATGTAGAGTATGTACTAATGAGAACATATAAATAATTATAAATTCTGATTAATTTCTTATGACTAAAAATGCTTTGGTTTCATATATAAATTAAACATTTCTCGTTTTATAGAGTTAGACATTTGAAATTACTTAACCCACTTCATGGGATTGTCTTGAAATATTGAGTAGTCGCTGCTAAACTGTGTTGGATGTTTCGGTTCTACATAGAAAATAAAGTACATTTTGTGTGGAACGATATGGAAATATGGTCTTGTCAGGCTCTGCAATCATTTCGGAACTAGAAATTAATTTGGTAATAAAACAAAACATTTTGTTTATGTATTTTTTTACCATATTTTCTTCTTTTTCTTCTTTTTGGAAACGAGTTGAGTGTCATGCAATTTTGAAATTGTGATTGTTCACTTAAAGTAAAGCTCTAACGTAGGGAATCCAATAAAACAACATTTACCTCTTATTTCAGTTTGGTTATCAGAGATGAGAGGTCCCAACCAAATCTCTACATTCTCAGTCTAAGCTCTGCCTTTTACGTAAAGAGACCTCAATCGGGTTCCCTTATATATGCTGCTGATTAAAATTCATTTTCTTATTTCAAATAAAAAAAATGGACCAAAAAGTACTGTGTTTTACGCTTTTTACAGGAAATCTATAATAAAAGGGGCAAAAATATGACCACGATGCTGCGAGTTTCTTCGCCTGGTTGGTTTCACATTAGAGTCTAAAAAGCTATTTGGGGTAGACAATCGCTTTCAGGACAAGCTTTAGTTAACACTTTAAAGACAATTAGCTGAGCTAAATCAATTAAACTTTCTGATATATCCAAGATTTTATATTTGCCCTAATTCCTGAAAGCTTCATCAAACAGTTCGTGGTGACGAACTGTAGTAAGGAGCGGCCCGGCTCAATAGTAAACGAAACTCTAAAAAACGGAATTTTGATGCTAAAAGATACATCAAAAGAATCGAATTTTTATGCTGATTCTAAATATACAAGTTTCATCAAATTTAATCTTTGTCATCAAAAGTTACGAGCCTGAGAAAATTTGCCTTATTTTGGAAAATAGGGGGAAACACCCCCTTAAAGTCAAAGAATCTTAACAAAAATCACACCATCGCATTCAGCGTATCAGAGAACCCTGTAGCAAAAATTTCAAGCTCCTATCTACAAAAATGTGGAATTTCGTATTTTTTGCCAGAAGACAGATCACGGTTGCGTGTTTATTTGTTTTTTTTTTTTTTTTTTTTTTTTTTTTTTTTTTTTTTTCCCATGGGTCATCGTATCGACCAAGTTGTCCTAGAATCTCGCAATAGGGCTCATTCTAACGGAAATGAAAAGTTCTAGTGCCCTTTTTAAGTGACCAAAAAAATTGGAGGGCACCTAGGCCCCCTCCCACGCTCATTTTTTTCCCAAAGTCAACGGATCAAAATTTTGAGATAGCCATTTTGTTCCGCATAGTCGAAAACCATAAAAACTATGTCTTTGGAATGACTCACTCCCCCGAAGTCCCTGGGGGAGGGGCTGCAAGTTACAAACTTTGTCCAGTGTTTACATACAGTAATGGTTATTGGGAAGTGTATAGACGTTTTCAGGGGGATTTTTTTGGTTTGGGGGTGGGGTTGAGGAGAGGGGGCTATGTGGGAGGATCTTACCTTGGAGGAATATGTCATGGGGGAAGAGAAATTCAATGAAAAGGGCGCGGGATTTTCTAGCATTAATATAAAAAATAAAGATGAAAAAGTCTTTTCAACTGAAAGTAAGGTGTAGCATTAAAACTTAAAACGAACAGAGATTATTATGCATATGAGGGGTTCTAAAAATACTTTAGCATAAAGAGCGAGGTATTTAGGAGGAGATAAATACCTTGCTCTTTAAGCTAAATTATTTTTAGTAATTTCAATTATTTATTCTACGGCCTTTCTGATTCAGGGGTGATATTAAACAATTGGGACAAAACTTAAGATTTAGTGTAAAGAGCGAGGTATTAACGAGGGGACAAACCCCCTCATATACATAATAAAAAATATAAGAATATAAAAGTTTGTTACGTAAGTTAATTCTTAAGTTACGTATATTTTTTACTAATAAAAACGTTTGTTAAAAATTAAAAGGTCTAGTTGCCTTTTTAAGTAACTGAAAAATTGGAGGGCAACTAGGCCTCCTTCCCCACCCCTTATTTCTCAAAATCGTCTGATCAAAACTAAGAGAAAGCCATTTAGCCAAAAAAGAATTAATATGAAAATTTCATTTTAATAATTTATGTGCGGAGAGCCAAAATCAAAAATGCATTAATTCAAAAACGTTCAGAAATTAAATTAAAAAAACTAGTTTTTTGAACTGAAAGTAAGGAGCGACATTAAAACTTAAAACGAACAGAAATTACTCCGTATATGAAATGGGTTGTCCCCTCCGCAATCCCTCGCTCTTTACGCTAAAGTTTGAATCTTTGCCACAATTCTGCTTTTTAAAACAATTAAAAGCTTTAGCGTAAAGAGCGAGGGATTGCGGAGGGGACAACCCATTTCATATACGGAGTAATTCATAGTAAGTCCTACTGGTGTAAAGGAAAGTTCCTTTACACCAGAAAGGGTACGCATTTAGAAGTTGGATATAGCTTCAAAAAATAGGAAAACTTGCCAGAAAATATAAAATATTTTAATAAAAATTGGAAAAGTCTCCACATTCCTGGAGCAACTTGTTTGCACATCACCTTCGTTTTTTTATATTTTCCAGATCACCTATTGATAAGCAAACTGAAAATTTTGGGGATAAACGAGCTATAACAAGAACTAATAGCAATACACAAACGAATTTGAATGAAAAGTTGTATAGTAAGAAGCAATAATTTATTTTCATTGAATAGATAGTATCAATAGATCGAGCATTGATTTAACAATTGATTAAATTGACTTAATAGTTACAATTTTTTACATATTTTCTTTCCTGATAGGAGAAAGTCTTCACGGATAAACTTTCCGCGTCAAGAAGCCCAATCAAAAGTTGTCCTTCTACCCACCAATCTGTGCAAAAGAATTCCTCTGGAATTGAAAAAGTTGAAAGTAAATCCCAAGTTAATTTCAACAGGGGTAGTGAAAAAATGGACGAACCTGTTTCTAGTTTATGGACTATATCAACTCTACCTGATTTCATACCAATATCCTCGAGTACTCCAATGAATCTTTCTGTTAAAAGAAAAAGAAGAAGGAAGTCTCTTGATTCTCCTATGTATAAAGACAAGAAGAAATTAAAAGGAAGCCCAGTTGCCAACAACTTAGGAAGTCCTTTGTTACTTTCTCCTGTTGGTGCCTCTAGGACGCGAAAACGGAAAGTGATGTGCCGGGGAAAGACTAATGAAAGTGATATTGAAGCAATCGAAACATTGGGTGATGACGGGAATCTGAGTAAATCAAAGGTACAAGGGCCTTCTGTGAAGTGTTCTAAATTGCGAGGACGAACTCCAGTGAGAAGACCAGCAAAAATGTTAAACAGACAAACTTCAAAAATCAGTAATCTGAATGTGAATGTGCAGACCACTTCCCAAATCGGGGCTACCCAATTACGTGAAGTGATTGTTGATGGGGCAAATGTAGCTTATCGGTATTCGTAAGTAGACTATATTATGTCTGTACGTATTTATATATATAATGTATTAAAGGTAATTATTCTTAAAAAAAAAACAAAAAACACTGTTTTCCTACTTTAGTAATTAGGACAAATAAGCACTTGAGCAAGGGCTTGGTACCCATAGTTTATTTTATATTATGTATATTAATTGTTTGTTTTTTTCTGCTGCATTTTCACTTGGAAATGCGAATTTGGCCACCTTAAAACTTTTTAATTAATTAAAATGTCATATTACTCTGACTAAATATATGGTTAATCTTACCATTAATTTTAACCAGTTAAGAAATTTATTCAGTCTTTTCTTATGTCAGTTTACAAATTGTGCCAAGTGATTCTTCCTACAGATTTAGTAAAAGAAATCACTAACAGATCACTTTAAGTGCCCTTTGTAGCTGACATCTAGTTATATTTTGCTCAACTATATGTTTGGCTTTCATTGTGAAAATATTTAGCTTTAAACTATTTTCATCAATCTCCACAACGATTATGTATGAAAGTTTGAAAAGACTATGAAACAAAGATATGAATTTTATACCGCCAGTATTAAATATTATGATCCAGTAACATGGGTAGAGGTAAAGAGTGTTAGTAATAAGTGGGCCTTAGAGTGGTGACCCCCTCACCCATTTCATAAAAATTAAAATCTGCTGATTTTGTTTTTGCCTTCAAAAACTACACATATCTAAGTCTCATGAGTTCGCGTTCCTTTTGATTCATCAAGGGGGGGGGGGGGTATTTTAAGTACCCTACTTCTCAATTTGTCTGCCCTTTATATATGCTTGAGAATGTGGGCTTAAATTTTTCACTCCTTAAAAGATAGGTTAGATACTAATACTGTTTTAAGCTTTGTTTTATTGCTTTTCGTTTTACATTTTCTTATCATAGGATAGGGATAAATATCCTTCAGATCCATTGATGGCGCGGAGGGTGTCGAATCTGCGTTTCAGTTGATGCCAGGTATTTTTTACAGGGACAGAGAGCTAGCCTGTTGACCAACCTTGCGGCAGCTGGAATCGAGTCCCAGGTCTTCTATTGCCAAGCAAAGCGTAAATCCACTGTACAGCCACAGGGCTAACTTTTTATCAACATAGATATAAAACTTATGTCGTTGAGTAGCGTCATTCTGGCCTACTCATGGGATAGGCCAGATCGCACATCCAAACAAACTTTTCAATAATTTTAAGTTTTTAGCGTATGTCGATGAAAAAATTCACAAACGGTCTGATAAGTCAGTATTTCAAACACTCTGATTGTGATACAAAAATATTGTAAATTATCAAATTAAAATTTGATTTTTTTGTAAGAATCAATTGTGTGTTTTGTCAGCACATCCTGCCAAGTGGCTGATCTCTTAGCTAATCTTTCTATGAGCTAGTACGGTTCATGCACGGTTTACATATATACAGTAATGAAAACTACTATCCTTCCTTTGAAAGGTACCTGTGTGCCAATACAAATATTTCCATAAAAATTCAATAGAATTTCTGCCAATCAATACTCAATCCAATACTTCCGGCTCTGATCACTTTCCTCTATAGACCTAATACTGCTGAGCCTCATCTTCAAAACAAAATCAAATGACTGTATACTATATCTTTGCTTTGGTTTGCTGGTGTTGGTTATTTCAAAACAGCTTTTCAAACAACGTTCCACATCAATCAGCAGTCCTGCAGAGTTTGAAGTCAAATGCTGACGTTCTCTCATATTGCTAAAACGATAATTTTTGAAATACAATTTTGCCAAAAAAAAAAACAATGCATCCAATCATGAATACTATTTGGCCTAAGAAAAAATAGCAGTCTTCTTTTAAAGTTTTTTCATTGCTTATTTAAGACCCACAAACTTATGTTCTAGGTTGCGTGGAAACCGGAGGGACTTTGACACCAAGGGTGTTCTACTGGTTTATCAATATTTCGCTAAACGTGGACATAAAGTGTGTGTTGTCTTTACCGACACTTTGAGTAACAGACTATCAAACGATCCTGTAATGAGTGAGATATTCAAAGCCAATGCTGTTGTTTTCACACCGCATGTTAATCAACCAAAATTCAACAACTTTGTTTTGAATGATGATCGGTAAGTTTAATAATAAAAAATATAAATTTAGTGATGTTGACCCAAATTCTATCAAATAGAATTTTGTCATCAAAAACAAAACTTTCCATTACTTATGTTGAGTAGATCGTGTTGTGAAGTTTGCAGTAAAATGAAAAATGTCTACTCTCTTACTGTCAACTTATCGTTTAGTGTAAATATATGGAATTTGTTGTTATTGTGCATTGCCGAAATTAAGGCTGATAATTTGGCTAATTTTCGTCGCCTGGGCTAATGGTGATTTACCTTAGTTGACATCAGCCATATCAAAGACATTGGAGATGGCGTTGTAGAGTCCTTTTATTACTTGCATAAAATTTGCTTGTCTTGCTACACTTCTGATATCGATCCATGATAAAAGTTTACTTTGAGAATCGTACCTAAATTGTCTATAAGTATAGGCTGTTTTATTCTGCAGCCTAAGACTGCATTGTTGAGTACCTTGTTTTATAGATTAAAATCATAAATGGTAAATACTACAGAAACTTTGTGTAATATTCTAAAATATTTATTTTACTGAATAAAATAAGACAGTCATTCAGTTGAAGGAAAATAAATGCATATATTTATGCATAAAAAAAATAGTTAATGTGGAATGCTGGCGATTGCGAAGACAAAATAGTATCACCACTAACAACTAAAATAAAAAGAAAAGCTGCAAAGAAAGAATAAAAATAAAATGAATGTGCCTCTTGTGTTGAGTATGCTTTTTCAAAAACAGCTTCTTTATATTTATAAATATCAGAGTTCTACTCTGAAACCGTTTTTCTTAAAGTAGTTTGATGCTCTGTTGACGTCCCTAAAACTTATTAAAACAGTAAAAGTTTCAAGATGGGCTAAAACAAATTGGACTTATATTATGTCTTCTCCCGTAAACCTAGTCGTCACAAAAGGTAGTAACCCTTTTGATTTGTTGCTAAAGTTGTTCCTGGGCATTATAATCCGTTCCGGGTAGTTTAAGGCAGCGGAGTTGGAATTCTGGTTAAATCAATAGAGTTGCAATTTAACAAAGCTGTGGTTTGAAGTATGTATTAGTAGGATATTAGCCCTGGTCAACGCTAGTGCTCCCGCTCAGCTTCATGGGCTTTTACTCTCATAATCTTTTTGTCCTTTTTTTTTCGTTTAATCGTAAATTCAAAAAAATGTTTAAATTATACCATGCAAATGCCACCCAACACATATGGAAATGTAGATAAAGATTTAGAGGCTATTAAATACTATACTCTAAATACACCGATCACGGTTTTCTAACTTTAAAATAAAGGTAAAATTATTCTAAACGCCCTCTTAAAACAAAGGTAAAATTACTCTAAATTACCCTCTTCAAAAAATATGATAACTTTTTGTGATGTCGCTTTAAAGTCTACTTTGGCTTTACCATAAGAATAGCTGCTAAGAAATCTTTGCGTCCTGTATTCAGTAAAGATACTTTCTAAAGCCGTTTTATATTTATAAATTATTTAAGGGCTTAAAACCTAAAAATTCTCGAGAACTTTTGCAGTAAGCGGGAAAATCATTCAACACAGCTATTGTAAAAGAAACTGCAAAAAATATTCTGCAGTTTATAACTAATTATGAATCATTGTTTTTAAGTTCTAATGGTTCATTGTCTGTATTATATGATGTGGGTCTTGGTATGCTGAGGTAAGGAACAGGACATCTCGTGTATTCTATTACTCTTGGACTTGTTTAACCGTCTCAGTTATGGTCCGAATACTGGTATTTTTGAGGAGCATTTGAACTAACACCCTCTGGGAGTTTTTATGCATCTCAAATGAAAAAATGTATCTAGGCACTGCCCCGAAGGAAAAAGTGATTTTATCCTCCATTTCTTCTACTCTGAATGTGAACAGTGTTTTACTTCACAAAAAGTCCTTTGAAGATGATCCCTGGTTCTTAGGCATTCCTAAGCTACAGTCTATGTGGTGATAGACCACTTATTGGATCCGGTTTTTTTTTTCAGATATAAATATTGCCAAATAAGTCCGTGGTGTGTGGGGGCACCTTGGCTGCTGTCAACGGCAAAAGGACCCTTGTTGGAGTTGATCTTAACCAGAAGCTTAGATAAGAGCGACTAAAACATCGCCAATTGAAATTTCGTAGGGAAATACTACCTTGGAAAATAAGCCAAGGGATATCACCCAGAGGCATGAATTGAAAATCTGACTGTCCCAACATTTTGGATGTATGTACATACAGAAAATTTAAAGAACCAAATTTGGGATCTTTAAATCTAGCTTTGAATAGAGTCAAAATCTGTAATTTTACTTTTGGAATGGAACTAACAATAGGAAACTATCAAGTCTTAATGTCTTTTCTGAAGTAAATTAAATAAAAAAACAAGTTTTTTTCAACTGAAAATAAGGAGCAACATTAAAACTTATGACGAACAGAATTTATTACGTATATGAAGAGTATTGCCCCCTCCTCAACACCTTGCTCTTTACGCTGAAGTTTTCTATTAGTTTTATTAAAGCTTCTTATTGTTCTAATCAATCGAACCTATTGTTCAGGAGTCGTTCTTAAAGAACTGGTACAAAATTTCAACTTTAGCGTAAAGAGCGAGTGTTGAGGTGGGGTTGATCCCCTTCATATGTGTAATAATTTCTGTTCGTTTTAAGTTTTAATGTTGTCCCTAACTTTCAGTTGAAAAACTTTTTTTTTATTTCTGATCGTTTCTTAAATAATGCCAGGAAATCTAGCCCCATGTCCACGGGGAAATCCCCCTCCCAACGGAAATATCCTGTAGACATTTCAATACCTGTGAAAATTTACCCAAAACAATCAACTACGCGCGTAAAATTGAGACGGAAAAGAGAAAGCAAAATATATAAAGGAATTATGTGTCGGAATTTGGGCTAAGTCCCCCAGTGCATAAATTCCCCTAACAAGTTCATGTCCTGGAAACTTCCCTTCCCGTGGAAAATTCCCCCGTCGAAAAACCCCCAGCAGCAAATTCGTCCCCATCCCACCCGAAAATGTATACATACTTCCCAATAACAAATACTATGCGTAAACAATGGTTAAATTTTATAACTTAAAGACCTTTCCATGGGGTTGTTGTTGGGGGGGGGGGGTCATGAATCCAAAGGCATAGTTGTTGCGTCTTTAAACGAAGATGAAAAAAAATGGCTGTCCCAAAATTTGGGTCGGACGATTTTGAGGGAAAAGGGCGGGGGAAGAAGTCTAGTTGCCCTCCAATATTTTTGATCACTTAGAAAGGGCACTAGAACTTTGAGTATGCTCACGACATTCTAGGACCACTAGATCAATTCCATCATACCAATCAATACCAATACCCAAAAAAAACACAAATAAACACGCATCTGTGATCTTTCTTCTGGCAAGAAATACAAAATTTTACATTTTTGCGGACAGGAGCTTTAAACCTCTACAAAAGGGTTTCCTGGTACGCTGAATCTGATGGTGTGATTTTCATTAAAAAAATTTTGAGGGGGGTTTCCCCCTCTTTTCCAAAATCAGGCAAATTTTTTCAGGCTCGAAGCCTCTAATGATAAAACTAAACTTAATGAAACTATTGTATTTGAATTCTTTTTATATATCTTTTGATATCAAAATTCCGTTTTTAAGAGTTTTGGTTACTATTGAGCCGGGTTGCTCCTTACTTAAAGTTCATTACCACGAATTGTTTGATAGAGTTCTTTGATCTCTCTGGGTTTTTTGACGTTTTGAATTCTATATTGTTTTTTTTAGAACTCTTTTCTATTATTAATTGCCTTTTTATTTTTTATTTTATTGTTTTTGAGTTTTAACTCATTACGTGCATGTGATTCTTGTAGATTTAAAAAATTTTCACCTAAGATGTTATTTTGTTGTTGTTTTTTTTTGCTTGTGGGTGTCCTCTATGAAAAAGTACTGTGTTATTAAATTACAAACTTATAATGGTGATTCTTGGAAGGATATTGGCTATCGAAATTTATTACTTTAAGGTTTATTGTTCAACTTGCAAGTGAAAAACAAGGAGTGATTGTTACTAGTGACTTTTATAGAGATGTTATACAATATGCAGAAGAAAACAAACTTCAAGATTGGCTTGTTACTATGACTTCAAGGTAACTATTGAATCATTCGAATAATATACCTAGTGTAGTTCTCAAAGAAAGTAGGAAACTAAAATATGAGGTCTGTGTTGCTTTAACATGACTCCTAAAAACTTCGACATTGCCAGCACCACAGAATATACGCTTCCTAATCAGCTTTTAAAAAAAGTAAAGTAGAATATAAGTGCCTTTTTAAAAAGCACTCCAAGCAGCAGTGGTACATCTGTTTGAAGCTGAAGTATTTTATGATGTAAGGGATATCATATTGAATGGGATGGTTGTGCTAGTACTACTATTAGTGCTCTTACTCTGTATACTACAAGTTACTACTACCAATAATAAAACTGCGTCAAATAAAATACGAGAAGTATTGAACGAAAAGTAAAGAGTGCTTTCAAGCCAAAATTATATATCTCAATATTTTGTCATATTTGATGTTTTGCTCATCGCTACTAAGCTTCAGTAAAGAAAGTCCCATTTAATTATATTTATTATAAACAATAAGGTTGTTTGTTCAAATACTTAATGTGTAGTTAATAAATAAATCACTTGTAATTTGCATCTGGCTGTGTTTTTGTATTCTAACTTGGCCTACGTGAGTGTGGCTGTCTCCTTTATAAATAGGATAATTCATGTTCCTTTTGTTTTAAACTATGCTTTTTACTTTAATTTTGAAAAAACCTTGTTTTTTTTTTGTTTTAAGATAAACGTTAACATTAAAGATAAAAGAAAATTAGAATATTGTGAACGTGTTTGTATTATATCATACCACGTGAAATTACTAGAGTTGATAGTATCAGTTTTTTCGGGAAATTCTGAAATTTCACGTGACGTCAAATACCACATTCTCAGGCAACGTTCTTGCCTTGAGCCTTCAATGTATCCTCTTTCCCTGGCCACATGGTATAGAAGGGGTAGTCATAGAAACCTATAAGGAGATTCGAATTGGAAACTAAGAGTTTTTTCGCGTTGAAAATAGTTGTTGGGCGATCCCTCCCTCATGACCCTTGTAACCCCCGTAATGTCGAATCAAAATTCTGAGATACTGATTTTGTTCAGAATAGTTGATTGTTCAAATAAATGGATCTCTGGAGAGGACACAACCCCTTGACAAGTGGCCCCCATAGCTCCTGTGACAAGACCTTTAAGCTATACATTGCCCATTGTTTACAAATAGGTTTTATTGTGAAAAAGGAGGGGGAGGAGGAGGATATAAAGTCTGAAATTTTCTTTTTATGCATTACCTTTTCTCTTTTTCCTAGAATGTAATTAATGCTTCATATTTTTTTAATGTAATTTATTCAGTTATCCTAAGCCTATTTTAAATCAATGCTTTTTTCGAATTTTGAAGTGTTTCCTTTTTTTGCAGTGTCATTTATGCATTTTATATACTCCTCAATTTTGAGGAAAACGAATAGATATTTGTTTGTGGGTGTATAATTGGCTCTAAACTTTCAAAGATTGTTTTTTGGGTCAAGATCATCCCACGCTTTGCTGGGGGGGGGGGGGTGTTAGACCTCAAGGAACTTTCGATCTGATAAGCTTCAAACTAACAGTCGTAGGTTTTTGGGTCAATAAAAACTCAAAAAAAAGAAAGAATTTTAGTTGGAATTAGAGGCTCCCGTAAAAAGGGGCCAAATTTGTTTTGCTTTCTTTCGCTTGAAACTTATATCCGTAAGTACTTAGGCTAAGGGGAAGCTAATGCAGAAGGAAAAGTTGAAAAAAAAAAATAACGTTTCCCCCGTAAACAGGATCTCACAAAGGTCCAAATTTTTTAAGCAGCTTGAAGCTTTAAACCGTAGCTTCCTATTCCTAGGCCAAAGGAACCCAGATTAAACAATTCGTTTGGTGGTATGCCCATCCCCCCCCCCCCCAAAAAAAAAATGTAAAGGTAGTCTTTGGTCAGCTTGGAACCTATCACCTCAAGTCAATGGGTCATGAGGCTTATTTCGACTCACCCAAATTTGTCTTCATAAAAAAAAAGTAAAAAAGAATAATTAGTTGGGTTACGGGCTCTTGGAGTATGGAACTAAAAAATTATCCATAAACTTTTTTTGATTGGCTTATAACTTTCAAGAAGCTTTGTCTTGGCTAAGGGACTAAACATTTTGTAAAGAGAGGGAAGGATGTTAGGGCGTGAAAATGAGTAGAAAAACCTGTTACACGTGATGATTTTCAAACTTAAAGAAGTAAGTCCCATACCCATCCACTCCTAATTTCAATAAAAAAATTTCATAACTATGCTAATGTGCGTCTTATCAAACATTTTGAATGAATATAACTCCCAGATTTAAATTATTATCCAACGTTTTACTTACTAAGAAGACACACTGAACATGCTTTACAAATATTCCTCCAATTACCTTGTATAAAACTGTGGTGATTAAAAAACAAACATAAATAAATTTAAATAAACAGGCTCCCAAAAGGTATCTTCAAACGAAGGCATAACCGAATAGAAATTGAATAGAACATCAAACAGTTCGTGGTAACGAACTGTAGTAAGAAGCGACCCGGCTCAATAGTAAACGAAACTCTAAAAAAACGGAATTTTGATACTAAAAGATACATCAAAAGAATTGGATTTTTATGCTGATTTTAAATATATACGTTTCATCAAATTTAGTCTTTGTCATCAAAAGTTACGAGCCCCTGCTCTTTACGCTAAAGTTTTTTAGTGTAAGTTTTAAATTTTAAAACTTTAAAGTTTTATAAAGTAGAATTGAGAGAAAGAGTCAAACTTTAGCGTAAAGAGCTGGGTGTTGAGAAGGGAACAGCCCCTTTCATACACGGAGTAATTTCTGTTCGTTTTGAGTTTGAATGTCGCTCCTTATTTTCAGTAGAAAAAAAAACTAGTTTTTTTTATTTAATCAAATATAAAGATAAAAGATGCTGCTATGGATTAATAGATGAATGCTTAAAACAACATAAATTGAAATTATTAAATAACTCAATCTTAAAACGAACAGAAAATAAGAAATTACCAAAACACGAGTAGATACCCCCCTCCGCCCTCTAGAGCGTTGTTTGTGCTTCACTTAAAGCAAGAAATTTCGAAGATAGTTTATCTTTTCAAATTCAAGCTCATTTACTTTTCATACTAATTTACCTGCATGACAATGATACAGCGGAAAAGAAAAATTTACAGAAGGTGCGTACAAAATGAGCTATAGTCAAAAACAGATACTCTCTAAAAAAAAAAAAATAATAGTATAAAAGGGGAAGAAAAAATAATTGATAATAAAAATATTGAACATAGAAAAAAAATGAGACACCAAGTACAACTGAAATTCCAAATCAAATACTAACCTTAATATAGACAAACCCTTTTGTTTCCCTTTTATCATTTTATCTTTGAAAAGAAAATAGCAATGAGACTTTCAGGAAGTCACACAGTTTTATTCTAGAAAATCATTCTGTTTTCATTAAGTTTTCTTATTTAATCTTTATTATTTGCGTGATTTTTCTTTGTGTTGATGTTTTGATAAATTAGAACCACACACTTCAAAAGTACTATTGTTTCTAGTAAAATTCAAATAACTGAGGGGGGGGTAGCCCCGCATGTATTTACTGTAGCTCTCATTTTTAAACCTTGATTTACCTTATGATATTTTTGGATGTTTTGACAGATAGAATCCATCCGATTCGAATTATAAATCCTTTTTGTGAGGTGCAAGTCCTGCTTTGATCTTTAAAAGGTTTAGAAGATCGATAGTTCTACTCTGAACTGTAGTATTTTCTGTTCAATTTAAGTCTGATTTGGTTTTTAATTTTAATATCTGTTTGTTTTATTATGCATGATTTAATCCATAGCAGTGTCTATTTTCTTTATGTTTGATCTGAGTATACATTTTAATTTCTTTTCGCTTTTGTTTCCGTTTATTCATTCATAGTAATGTCTGTTTGATTTAAGTTTGAAATATTGATTGGCTTTATATCTCATTTTGTGTTTGAATAAGACTCTTAAATTTGCTTTATTTGGAAGATGTTTGTTAAAACTGATCGGGACAAATAAAGATATTTACTTGTTAAAGTAGTAGTGAAACTTTTCTTTTTCACAGCTCAACTAAATTAGTATTTAAAAAAATGAACCCTGAGAAAGGAAATGAACTCAGCCTTCTCTTTGTGTTGTTTTTTTTTTTTTTTTCGTAGATAAGGATCTGCTTAAAGGTTCCTTTTTTCTAAGTAACATTTTATTTTCTATCCTTTTCAGACTTTTGGTACCTACTTTTGCAACCGATACTGTGTTGTTCGATCCTTTGCCATATGGACTCGCAGGACCACCGCTTCAAAGTATCCTCAGGATGTGAATAATACCATTAACCAACAATGATAATAAAACTGGCGACTAAAAAAGTTGATTATAATTTTTTTTTTTTTGATAGCCTTATCTGTTTTATATTTGATTTTCTTTGCTGTGAATAAATACAGGTGTTTTTGGCAGATTATTAAATTGGATTTTTTTTTTCCCCTTTTTTTTACTTCAACAGCCATGGTAATTGTAAATATCTTAAATTGAAGGACATAGGTTTTGAAGAAGATAATAAAACTGCAAAATAACTTTTGTGTTCTTATTTTGATTTACGACCTCGCTTTATATACGGTGTTTTTTCCCTTCAAGTCATGATAAAACAGTTATTCTTGTCAATAGCTTCATTTTCTATATTTTCGTGCTGGCGAGAAGAATATGTACCATTGATTAGAAGAAGGAAGAAAGAAGAAAATTCAGACCATCCTGGCAGCACTGTTGATGCTAGAAAATTGAGTGTCATTTGCCTTAGAGCATCGAGGCGATAAATCTCAATTTTACAATAAATCTCTGAATGCCTCTTGGATTAGCACAAGGTAGTAAATTGTGCAATTTGCCCATTGTTTAAATGCAGGGTTTATCGTTGCGAAAGGGGGTGTGTTCGTAAAAGCTAAAAGGAAAAAACTTTGGGAAATGTTAAGAGGGCTACTGAAGTAAATCAAAAGGCAAATTGTATATCTAGGCTAGCAAAAGGGGGAATCCATAATATCCTAAGAATGGTTCAGGATTGTAACTTTACATTTTCATATTTCCCTGCTCTTTTATTTGTTCCCACAAAGTAGATCCTCGTGGGGAGCTTAGGCGTATTAAAATAATGCTGCTGGGCAAACTTGAAAAACCAGATATCATCGGCTCGGAACCAAACGAACACGTTTGCTTATGAAAATTGTGAACTTTGATAGGGTATTCAGAGACTTAGGCTCTGGTGGTATGCATCTGTTATCCGTAGTTTTGCAAAAGTGTATGGCAAATGTTAGCCTTTTGTATTATGTGGTTTGTTCAAAGCAGTTGTGGGTCACCAGGATATTTTGTCTAAAAGATACTATTTTATTTCCTTAACCTGCACTTCATTTTGGACAGATGTTTCTGATTACCTCTATCAGGAACTTGGATAGTTACTAGAAAAAAAAAACACGTTTGCTTATGAAAATTGTAAACTTTAATGGGGTATTCAGAGGCTTAGGATCTGGGTGGTATACATATGTTGTACGCAGTGTATGGCAAACGCTACCCTGTTGATTCATCTGATGTGTTCAAAACATTTGTGAGTCTTCAGGATAATTCGTGTACGAAAAATGCTATTTGATTTAGCTTAACCTGCATTTCATCCTTGACAGATGTTTCTGACTACCTGTATCAGAGACTGTTAGACCAAGTTCTCAACTTGAAAACAGATAGTTGTGTAATATTAATATTGTAATTATTTCATCTTATCAAACAGTCGTGGTAAGAAAATTTAAGTAAGGAGAAACTCTGGCCAATAGTAAACAAAACTTTTAAAAAAGGAATTCTGATAACAATCAATGTGTCAAAAGATTGGCTTTTGTGCCGGTTCCAAATATACAGAATTCATCAAGTCTAATGTTGCCCATTAAATTTACTAGCCTGAGAAAATTTGGCCGATTTTAAGAAAATGAGGAAACACTCCGAAAAGTGTAGAAAATTACACCATTAGATTCAGCAAATCAGTGAACCTGTAGAGGTTTCAAGCTCCTATCTACAAAAACGTGGAACTTTGCTTTTTTTTTCCAGAAGAAAGATCACGGATGTGTGTTAAATTGCTTGTTTGTTTTTTTTATCGTACTGATGGTCTGAAAAGATTAAAAGAGCATATTGGAATGAAAATCATAAGTTCTAATGCCCTTTTCAAAAGACTGTGCCAGGGGGAAGTGGCATTTCCTGCTATTTTGTGGTACCAAACTGTGATTTTATCCACATGAGAACCAAGTTGCATTGATTGAACATTCTGACAGACTAATTCAATTTAAAAGGAAATATTATTCAAAGGGTCGCATGATTTAAACAGTTTTTGTATTTGTTTCGGTAGTGAGAAAATCAAGAACTTATATATTGAGCTCCTCAGTTGCATAAGGAATAATCGCTACGGTAGCGCATTTGTTCGTGAAAAGCTAAGTAGCTTTTCAAGAACAAAAAATTGTTAATATGGACATTTATCTTGTTGCTTCATTTAGCTAAGTCGATTCACTTAATTTTCATGAAATGACGTTTAGTAATGTATAATTTCGCATCAGCTTTTAGGAAGAATGGGTATTGAGTCCTAGGGTTGGGCTGGGGCTCTACCTTATGCCAAAAAAGTGCTTTTCATTGCCCAAATTATCTAACTCTCCATGAACCTTCAGATATAGAAAGCGGTAAGGCGGGAAAAGACTATGAATTAATTCCTGATATTCATTCATTTCTGAGAATATATTCTGAGATTTATCTGAGTGTTTCTGAGATTTATTTTAAAGCTCCATTGAAGTAATATAAAATGCTTCGTGTTTGATAAAATTACATATTAGTGATGTGTAATTGTGAATCAGCTATTATGAAAGAGGGGCGATGGGTCATTTTGTATTCGAGGGGGGAGGTCTTAAAGAGCCTGTTCTAATGTCCAAATATTTTAACTCTAATTAAGTCCAGATCAGTATAGAATGGATTTCGAAGAAGGAAGGGAGATAGAAATTGATATTTAACTACTTTATTTCCAGGGATATTTTTAGCCTAAGGGTTTATTATTAGTGCTGGGTTGGGGGCGACAGTTCCCCTTCCATTGTTGCAATCTTTTTCTATATATCATAAAATATTACACTGACAAACTTACCAACAAATAAGTGGAAAAAATGAGGCGGGGCATCATGAGCCTTGCCGAAGAATTTCTTGGCGTTTGGACATTTGGTTAGTAAGTGCTACTAGGAGCTCTGTTTTAAGGGTATTCAATGGTAATATTTCCTTTTTCCTATTTGTACACTTATTGAGTGTATTTAAAAATACGTATGCATTGTATTTATACATCAGAGAGCCTTATGGTATAGTTCACGCCTCAATAGTGAAATATGGCGTTCCTTTGTTTTAATTTTCTTATGTTACTCTTTACTGTAAGTTTATTACTTTCTTTTTAATTTATTGAGATTGACAAGTTTCCTGTAAGTTTGACTATAGTTTGAAAAAGAGATCATATTTGTAGTGAAATTTCGAGTACCACAAGGAGATTAGAAATATATTAAAGCACCAACGACAGTGAAAATAATACCTGATCTTTTGGATTCATTAGTTGGAAATATACACAACCATAAACATCTTAAAAATTAGGAAAGATCAGTAATTTAAATTTCTAGGAAAAATACCTTCAATATTTAAATGAAGCCGAGTTGAAGAATCAACAAAATACTCTAGTTTTACTTTCGTGTTTAAATATCCAGGGTAATTTGTCATCAACACTTTATGAAGTTCATTCAAAGTAGCAAATTTGAATTGCCTATCATGGAAACTTATTCGAGCGACTGAATTGAGTTTACGTAACTTCATAAAGAAAAAATATGTGTTTTAAACCAAGAGTTAAAAACTTTATGGCTGACAAAAATAGAGCTTTGAGATGATTTTTTTCAGGTTTGTCTAATGTGAAAAAACGATCAAACTTGAAATGGAATTATATTTATGGTAAACAAAGACCATTTTTTTGCCAAATCTTTTTCTTACCTTACATTTTATGACATTTATTCATCCGCTACAAGAAAAATTAATGTTATTTCCGCCTAAGAAAGGTCTTTTAAGCCGACGGGTGATCCAGGGCGAAAATAAAGTTTATCTTATAATATTTTCTTCGAGTCACAATATGATAAAAGTTCAATGGCTTTATCATGAACTGTCGTTGCGTAAAAAGTGATAAAGAAAGTGTAATGACCTCACCATAAGTATGTTTATTGATATTGTGTCGAAATTACTTTGGTTTCTTAGCGAGTATCAGAAGCATGGAGGTTTTATTCTATGTAACTGTCTAAAATTCCCATGGACACAAAAATCCTGCATACAAAATTGTAGCGAGAGCTGTTCTAAGTTATGCGTCCACTCTTCTTAAGTCTATTTATCTCTGTTAAGTATAAATATACTGATCTTAAATATTTTTCCTAAGATTGTGTGAAAATTATTTTTGTTATTTTGAGATTAACAGGAGCAAACTCTTTTGTTCCATGCAAGTGTATGAAATTTCCCCACAAAAATTAAGCTTTCCATCATTTAACCTTTTTAACAATCTAAGCTTAAATCAGTTATGCCTGATGTGTGATGGCATTAAACAGACTGGACTTCACTATTTGTGTGGTGTGGGCAACATGAACTGTTGCAGCAAGTGATGGATTTGCAAATAAATCCATTGCGGGAGCAACACTTTGATTTGTTTTCTTTGCCATCATTTTTTTTTTTTTTTTCAACTGTGTAGTTATCAACTCGTCGTTATTTTTAAGTGGTGTGTCCTAAGAAGAATTTATTTCTTCAAGAAGATGATAACATGCTCCTAAAGATGGTCTTGAAATACCCGATTTTCACTGAAAAAAGCTTTATTTTCTGTTTTGGGACAGTCCATTAAAGTTTTACTGTTTCAAAGTTTTTTACTGTATAGCCTATACTAGCCAATGATTTTTCACAGACTTCAATAAAGAGCGTCGATAAATCGTGAGAACTAAAATTTACTTTCTATGTTATTTTATACGTCCCAGGAGACGTAAAGAAACAAAGACACATCAAGCAATAAATATTTGTGTGATAATTAAGACAATCATTTAAATCCTTTCGATAACTTTTAACAAAACATAAATGTACCTCTTCTTTAATAAAAAAATTGCTTCGAATAAAATATTAGAAAAAAAATCTGAATAAATATCTCATATAAATATATCGTAAAAAATTTCAATAATACTCTTCTGATTACCTATAAAATAAAAACTTGATAAGTCAAATAGAACCAAGAATTTTATAAAAACAAAATAAATTTCTACCTGAGCACAAGAAATATAAAGGAAAAGAGGTAAAGAATACTACTGAAAACTCTTTATTTTACTAATTGTGTAATATTAGTCCAAAACATCTACAAAAATAAACATTACTTTTAAAAAGTTTTTAAATGGTTTTCTACCTGTTTATGTGACTTGATGTCATTATCCGATGGAGGTTGATTGAATTACTGGGTTGTTGATAAATGGCTTGTTTTGAAGAAATTTCTTCAATGTGCAAAACTTTTTATTCATAACTTTAATATCTAGAGGTGAATTGAAAGGTGTAAAACCATCAGATTTTGTCATAATAGGATTTTTTTCGCAATTACTTCAATATTTAGAGGTGAAAATAATATTGCAGTTAAGGCCACATCCAAAAGGGAGGGGGCTATCGAGTTCGAATCCCTCTTCCTCTCGTTTAAACCCCTCCGACCTGTAAAAAAAAATGGATATAAACAAATTTCATAAGTTTTGTAAAGATTTTTTTTTGTAAATACCCCCACATAAAAAAAATCCTGGATACGTCCTTGAGTGTAGAGATTTTGTAAATTCAAGGGGAAATGAAAAACCTTAATATTTGAGGTTTCTTTTTATGGAGGTTCCGTTGTACTATGAAATTTGTAGTAACTTTATTCTTATAAATATTTCAAATTTAATAATTTTGGAATCTAACTTAAAACTATTGAAATGAAACGCCTTGCCATTTACTTCAGTGCAGTCACTTTATCTTTTCAGCGCAAAGAAAGTGTACATAAGGAATTTCAACTTATTATTGGTTCTATCATCTGTAGATTTGTACCAAAAAGTGGCTCTCTTGTTTGCATAGTAAGTTTTAAATAAATACATCGACTGTCAGAGACAAACCCATTTAGAAGTCAAACACCCTCTAAAAAAACAGCATTTATGTTGCTGTCAACCAACAAAAAGATAGATGAAGGAATAAAAGAAAATAGTGTGGCTCAACCTCACTCAATGTGAGGTTTGAAAAACCCCTAAAAAGTCTCACAATTATCTTATCTCACTTGTAAGGGGGTGGGCTTCATGGCGATGCTTTCGTGTCCATACTCAGCCGTGAGGCCCAACCACCTCTAAATAAGCCCCGAATGAAGGAATTGAACCAAGTGAGAGAGATGCCTTGACAAAATCTTGAAAAATCCTAACATCGTTGTAAATAAGCAAGACAACAAAGGTATAGAAAAACTAAGAGTTTATTGGCAAAGAAGAGAATTTAGTTCAATTACTTTAAGCTATTTCATTATAATTGAAAATCAGTATTTATTACTCACAATTTCAGAAACAATAGATCAAATCTTGTTCTATGTAATGGCTATGAGTGAAATTTCATTATTATTAAAGAAAAGCAAGCGGTTTAACTAATATGGTAAGGCTGACACAATCATGCTTGAAAGAATCTGATAATGTTATTAAAGAAATGGGGTATACACCCCTTTACTAGGATTTAACATAATACAAGTAAGAATTAGCAAGGAACATATTAGACTTGCATTCTATAAGCGTGCAACAAGCTTTAACAAAGCTTTCACCCCAACTGAATCCCATTGGCATTGTATCTCTCTATTTAAAACATGTCGGCCTCCTTATCTGTAAAATTAGGAGAAAGTCAATATTTCCTATAATTTGTCACTCTCCCTCCTGATCTGTTACTCCCTTGTGCTTACAGCATCCGTACGATGTTCTACTGCCTTTATCTTTGTGTCCAGATGATTTCGGGCTTATTTATTTGTGTCTTTATTTTTAATTCAATCATATTTTCTTGATATATTTTAATTTAATTTTTTACCTTATTTCGTTAGAATTCCTTACTGATAATTCAGCAAAAACTCTTTTCTTTATTCATGCACTGCTTATTTTTCTACCTTTTTCTCGTTCGTTCATACAGTTAAATTTGTGTCGCTTTTGGATTGTTTATGAATGAATGTTTATGAATGACTATTTTTTTTGTCTTCCTTTTTTTTTTAAATCGACTATGCCTAGCTTTAATGAAACCCATTTTCATTAGCATGAATAATTAATATGCACCTGTTTTTGTTTTTTTTTGTTTTTTTTTGTAATTCAGTAAAAGCTCTTTTCTTTATTCTTACCTTGCATATTTTTTGTACCTTTCTATTGACTTTTTATTGCTTTGGAGTGTTTATGTCTGAAAGTAGGGGCTTTGTCTTCTTTAAAAGTACTTGTCATAAACACTGACAATGTAATTAATAAGTAACTGTATATGAATGACTATGTTTTGGGGGTCTTAGGTTTTTTTTTAATCAACTATGTCTAGCTTTAATAAAACAAACTATCATTAACACGAGTAATTAATCTGCGACTGTTTTTGTTTTTGTTTTTTTGTTTTTTTTTAATTTAGCAAAAGTTCTTTTCTGTATTCATACCCTGCTTATTTTTTGCACCAGTTTTACGGTCCTTTATGCAACTAACTTTTGTTGCTTTTTGGGGTATTTAATCCTAACATCATATTATTTTTTCTTTTAATATATTTTGTCTTTATATATGCTTTAATATATTTTATTCATTATATATGTTGACGATATAATTGATAAATTATTATATATACGCATAATATTGAGCGACTTCATTTTTAGGTACCTTAAATATTGATGATGATTGTTGGTTTTGTTCAGTTACTTAGTCTTTACTGCATTCAATTACTGATTTATTTTACTTTATGTCCAGCGCAGCTGCGCACACTCCTCCGTCACCTTAATCTATTCTGATGAGTCTTTACTTAAATAAAAACTATAAAGAATTTTTCTTTTTTCTCATACCTACTTCATCGTTTGCACATTGCTTCTCTCCATATTTTTTTCTATGCAAAAGATATTTATAAATTTATTACAGATATAATACATGTAGACGAGATATATTTATATACAATATAAGATTGTTTAAGTCTGCTTTGAATTTCTGTTCGTTTTAAGTTTTAATGTTGCGCCTAACTTTTAGTTGAAAAACTTTTTTTAAATTTCTGATCGTTTCTTAAGTAATGCCAGGAAATCTAGCCCCCTCCCAACGGAAATATCCTGTAGACAATTCAATACCTGTGAAAATCTACCCCAAACAATCAACTCCACGCGTAAAACTGAGACGGAAAAGAGAAAGCAAAATATATAAAGGAATTTTGTGTCGGAATTTGGGCAAAGTCCCCCAGTGCATAAATTCTCCTGACAAGCTCATGTCCTGGAAACTTCCCTTCCCGTGGAAAATTCCCCCGTTGAAAAACCCCCAGCAGTAAATTCTTATACTTACTTCCCATTAACAAATGCGTAAACAATGGTTAAATTTTATAATTTAAAAAGCTTTCCATGGGGTTGTTTGGTGTGGGGGGGGGGGGGTCATGAATCCAAAGGCATAGTTGTTGCGTCTTTAAACGAAGATGAACAAAATGGCTGTCTAAAAATTTTGGTCGGACGATTTTGAGGGAAAGGGCGGGAGAGGAAGCCTAGTTGCCCTTCAATATTTTTGATCACTTAGAAAGGGCACTAGAACTTTGATGCTCACGACATTCTAGGACCACTAGATCAATTCTATTAAACCAATCAATACCAATACCAAAAAAAAACACAAATAAAGACGCATCTGTGATCTTTCTTCTGGCAAGAAATACAAAATTTTTGCAGACAGGAGGTTTAAACCTCTACAAAAGGGTTTCCTGGTACGCTGAATCGGATGGTGTGATTTTCATTAAAAAATGTTGACTTTTAGGGGGGGGGGTCTCCCTCCTTTCCAAAATCAGGCAAATTTTATCAGGCTCGAAGCCTCTAATGATTAAACTAAACTTAATGAAACTATGGTATTTGAAAATAGGATAATAAGCCGATTCTTTTTATATATCTATTGGTATCAAAATTCCGTTTTTTAGAGTTTCGATTTCTATTGAGCCGGGTTGATCCTTACTTAAAGTTCATTACCACGAATTGTTTGATAGAGTTCTTTGATCTCTCTGGGTTTTTTCGACGTTTTGAATTCTATATTGTTGTTTTTTTAGAACTCTTTTCTATTATTAATTGCTTTTTTTATTTTATTGTTTTTGAGTTTTAACTCATTACGTGCTTGTGATTCTTGTAAATTTTAAAAATTTTCACCTAAGGTGTTATTTTGTTGTTTATTTTTCTGATTGGGATTGTCCTCTATGAAAAAGTACTGTGTTATTAAATTACAAACTTATAATGGTGATTCTTGGAAGGATATTAGCTATCAAAATTTATTATTTTAAGGTTTATTGTTCAACTTGCAAGTGAAAAACAAGGAATGATTGTTACTAGTGACTTTTATAGAGATATTATACAATATGCAGAAGAAAACAAACTTCAAGATTGGCTTGTTATTATGACTTCAAGGTAACTATTGAATATTTCGAATAATATACCTAGTGTAGTTCTCAAAGAAAGTAAGAAACTAAAATATGAGGTCTGTGTTGCTTTAACATGACTACTAAAAACTTCGACATTACCAGCACCACAGAATATACGCTTCCTAATCAGCTTTTAAAAAAAGTAAAGTAGAATATAAGTGCCTTTTTAAAAAGCACTCCAAGCAGCAGTGGTACATCTGTTTGAAGCTAAAGTATTTTTTTATGTAAGGGATATCACATTGAATGGGATGGTTGTGCTTGTGAAGTATTCAACGAAAAGTAAAGAGCGCTTTCCAGCCATAATTATATATCTCAATATTTTGTCATATTTGATGTTTTGCTCATCGCTACTAAGCTTCAGTAAAGAAAGCCCCATTTAATTATATTTATTATAATTAATAAGGTTGATTGTTCTAATATTTAATGTGTAGTTAATAAATAAAACACTTGTAATTAGCATCTGACTGTGTTTCTGTATTCTAACTTGGCCTACGTGAGTGTGGTTGTCCCCTTTATAAATAAGATAATTCATGTTCCTTTTGTTTTAAACTATGCTTTTTGCTGTAATTTTGAAAAAACCTTGTTTTTTTTTCGCTTTAAGATAAACGTTAACATTAAAGATAATGGAAAATTAGAATATTGTGTGCGTGTTTGTATTATATCATACCACGTGAAATTACTAGAGTTGATAGTATCAGTTTTTTCGGGAAATTCCGAAATTTCACGTGACGTCAAATACCACATTCTCAGGCAACGTTCTTGCCTTGTGCCTTCAATGTATCCTCTTTCCCTGGCCACATCTTATAGAAGGGGTAGTCATAGATACCTATAAGGAGATTCGAATTGGAAACTAAGAGTTTTTTCGCGTTGAAAATAGTTGTAGGGCAATCCCCCCCTCATGACCCTTGTAACCCCCCGTAATGTCGAATCAAAATTCTGAGATACTGATTTTGTTCAGAATAGTCGACTGTTCAATTAAATTTAATTCTGGAGAGGACACAACGTCTTGACAAGTGCCCCCCATAGCTATTGTGAAAAGGGCTGTAAGCCATACATTGCCGATTGTTTACAGATAGGTTTTATAGTGCAAAGGGGGGGGGGATATAAAGTCTGAAAATTTTCTTTTTGTGCATAACCTTTTCTCTTTTCCAGAATGTAAGTAATGCTTGATATTTTTTTATGTATGCTATTCAGTTATTTTTATTAAACCTATTTTAAATCAATGCTTTTTTCGAATTTTGAAGTGTTTCCTTTTTTTGCAGTGTCTGATTGGCTCTAAACTTTCAAAGATTGTTTTTTGTGTCAAGATAATCACACCCTTTGCTGGGAGGGGGTGTTAGACCCCAAGGAACTTTCGATCTGATAAGATTCAAATTAACAGTCATAGGTTTTTGGGTCAATAATAACCCTAAAAAAAGAAAGAATTTTAGTTGGAATTAGAGGCTCCCGTAAAAAGGGGCCAATTTTTTTTTCTGCTTGAAACTTATATCTCTAAGTACTTAGGCTAAGGGGAAGCTAATGCAGAAGGAATATTTGAAAAAAAAATAATGTTTCCCCCGTAAACAGGATCTGACAAAGGTCCAAATTTTTTAAGCAGCTTGAAGTTTTAAACCGTAGCTCCCTAGGCCAAAGGAACCCAGATCAAACAATTCGTTTGGGGGTATGCCCATCCCCCCCAAAAAAACTGTACAGGTATTCTTTGGTCAGCTTGGAGCCTATCACCTCAAGTCAATCGGTCATGAGGCTTAATTCGGCTCACCCAAATTTGTCTTCATAAAAAAAAAGAATAATTAGTTGGGGTACGGGCTCTTGGAGTATGGAACTAAAAAATTATCCAAAAACTTTTTTTTATTGGCTTATAACTTTCAAGAAGCTTTGTCTTGGCTAAGGGACTAAACATTTTGTAAAGAGCGAGAAGGATGTTAGGGGGCCCCATGTTAGGGGGCATAACCGAATAGAAATTGAATAGAACATCAAACAGTTCGTGGTAACGAACTGTAGTAAGAAGCGACCCGGCTCAATAGTAAACGAAACTCTAAAAAAAGGAATTTTAATACTAAAAGATGTATCAAAAGAATTGGATGTTTATGCTGATTTTGAATATATGCGTTTCATCAAATTTGGTCTTTGTCATCAAAAGTTACGAGCCCCTGCTCTTTACGCTGAAGTTTTTTAGTGTAAGTTTTAAATTTTAAAACTTTAAAGTTTTATAAAGTAGAATTGAGAAAAAAAAGTCAAACTTTCGTGTAAAGAGCGGGGCATTGAGAAGGGAACAGCCCCTTTCATACACGGAGTAATTTCTGTTCGTTTTAAGTTTTAATGTCGCTCCTTACTTTCAGTAAAAAAAAAACTAGTTTTTGTTTATTTAATCAAATATAAAGATAAAAGATGCTGCTATGAATTAATAGATGAATGCTTAAAACAATATAAATTGAAATTATTAAATAACTCAATCTTAAAACGAACAGAAAATAAGAAATTACCAAAACACGAGTAGATACCCCCCTCCGCCCTCTAGAGCGTTGTTTGTGCTTCACTTAAAGCAAAAAATTTCGAAAATAGTTTATCTTTTCAAATTCAAGCTCATTTGCTTTTCATACTAATTTACCTGCATGACAATGATACAGCGGAAAAGAAAAATTTACAGAAGGTGCGTACAAAATGAGCTATAGTCAAAAACAGTTACTCTTTAAAAAAAAAAATAAAAAATAATAATAGCATAGAAGGGGAAGAAAAAATAAATGATGATAAAAATATTGAACATAGAAAAAAAAATGAGACACCAAGTACAACTGAAATTCCAAATCAAATACTAACCTTAATATAGACAAACCTTTTTTTCCCTTTTATCATTTTATCTTAGAAAAGCAAATAGCAATGAGACTTCCAGGAAGTCACACAGTTTTATTCTAGAAAATCCCTCTGTTTTCATTAAGTTTTCTGATTTAATCTTTATTATTTGCGTGATTTTTTTTTGTGCTGATGTTTTGACAAATTAGAACCACACACTTCAAAAATACTATCGTTTCTAGTAAAATTCAAATAAATGAGAAGGGGGGGGGGATAGCCCCGCATTTATTTACTGTAGCTCTCATTTTTAAACCTTGATTTACCTTATGATATTTTTGGATGTTTTGACAGATAGAATCCATCCGATTCGAATTATAAATCTTTTTTGTGAGGTGCAAGTCCTGCTTTGATCTTTAAAAGGTTTAGAAGATTGATAGTTCTACTCTTAACTGTAGGATTTTCTGTTCAATTTAATTCTGATTTGGTTTTTAATTTTAATATCTATTTGTTTTATTATGCATGATTTAATCCATAGCAGTGTCTATTTTCTTTATGTTTGATCTGAGTATATATTTAAATTTCTTTTCGCTTTTGTTTCCGTTTATTCATTCATAGTAATGTCTGTTTGATTTAAGTTTGAAATATTGATTGGCTTTACATCTCATTTTGTATTTGAATAAGACTCTTAAATTTGCTTTATTTGGAAGATGTTTGTTAAAACTGATCAGGACAAATAAAGATATTTACTTGTTAAAGTAGTAGTGAAACTTTTCTTTTTCACAGCTCAACTAAATTAGTATTAAAAAAAATGAACCCTGAGAAAGAAAATGAACTCTACATTCTCTTTGTATTGCTTTTTTTTTTCGCAGATAAGGATCTGCTTAAAGGTTCCTTTTTTCTAAGTAACATTTTATTTTCTATCCTTTTCAGACTTTTGGTACCTACTTTTGCAACCGATACTGTGTTGTTCGATCCTTTGCCACATGGACTCGCAGGACCACCGTTTCAAAGTATCCTCAGGATGTGAATAATACCATTAACCAACAATGATGATAAAACTGGCGACTAAAAAAGTTGATTATAATTTTTTTTTTTTTTTTATAGCCTTATCTGTTCTATAGTTGATTTTCTTTGCTGTGAATGAATACAGGTGTTTTTGGTAGATTATTAAATTGGATTTTTTTTCTCCCTTTTATTTACTTCAACAGCCATGGTAATTGTAAATATCTTAAATTGAAGGACATAGGTTTTGAAGAAGATAATAAAACTGCAAAATAACTTTTGTGTTCTTATTTTGATTTACGACCTCGCTTCATATACGGTGTTTTTTCCCTTCAAGTCATGGTAAAACAGTTATTCTTGTCAATAGCTTCATTTTCTATATTTTCGTGCTGGCGAGAAGAATATGTACCATTGATTAGAAGAAAGAAAAAATTCAGACCATCCTGACAGCACTGTTGATGCTAGAAAATTGAGTGTCATTTGACTTAGAGCATCGAGACCATAAATCTCAATTTTAAAACAGAAATAAATCGCCGAATGCCTCTTGGATTAGCACAGGGTAGTAAATTGTGCAATTTGCCCATTGTTTGAATGCAGAGTTTATCATTGCGAAAAGTGGTGTGTTCGAAAAAGCTAAAAGGATCATGGCGAAACTTTGGGAAATGTTCAGAGGGCTACTGAAGTAAATCAAAAGGTACATTTGTATATCTAGGCTAGCAAAAGGGGGAATCCATAATATCCTAAGAATGGTTCAGGATTGTAACTATATATTTTCATATTTCCCATTTCTGCTCTTTTAATTGTTCCCATAAAGTAGATCCTCGTGGGGAGCTTAGGCGTATTAAAATCATGTTGCTGGGCAAACTTGAAAACCAGATATCATCGACTCGGTACCAAACGAACCAACGAACATGTTTGCTTATGAAAATTGTGAACTTTAATAGGGTATTCAGAGACTTAGGCTCTGGTGGTATGCATCTGTTGTACGTAGTTTTGCAAAAGTGTATGGCAAACGTTAGCATTTTGTATTATGCGGTTTGTTCAAAGCAGTAGTCGGTCACCAGGATATTTCGTCTAAGAAAAATACTATTTTATTTCCTTAACCTGCATTTCATTTTGGACAGATGTTTCTGATTACCTCTATCAGGGACTTGGATAGTTATTAGAAAAAAAACACGTTTGCTTATTAAAATTTTAAACTTTAATGGGGTATTCAGAGGCTTAGGATCTGGGAGGTATACATATGTTGTACGCAGTGTATGGCAAACGCTATCCTGTTGTGTCATCTGGTGTGTTCAAAACATTTGTGAGTCTTCAGGATAATTCGTGTACGAAAAATGCTATTCGATTTAGCTTAACCTGCATTTTATCCTTGACAGATGTTTCTGATTACCTGTATCAGAGACTGTTAGACCAAGTTCTCGACTTGAAAACAGATGGTTGTGTAATATTAATATTGTAATCATTTCATCTTATCAAACAGTCGTGGTAACAAAATGTAAGTAAGGAGAAACTCAGACCAATATTAAACAAAACTTTTAAAAAAGGAATTCTGATAACAATTAAAGTGTCAAAAGATTGGCTTTTGTGCTGGTTCCAAATATACAGAATTCATCAAGTCTAAAGTTGCCCATTAAAAGTTACTAGCCTGAGAAAATTTGGCCGATTTTCAGAAAATGAGGAAACACTCCGAAAAGTGTAGAAAATTACACCATTAGATTCAGCAAATCAGTGAACCTGTAGAGGTTTCAAGCTCCTATCTACAAAAAACGTGGAACTTTGCTTTTTTTCCAGAAGAAAGATCACGGATGTGTGTTAAATTGCTTGTTTTTTTATCGTACTGATGGTCTGAGAAGATTAAAAGAGCATATTTGAATGAAAATCATAAGTTCTAATGCCCTTTTCAAAAGACCAAAAAGACTGTGCCAGGGGAAGTGGACATTTACTGCTATTTTGTGGTACCAAACTGTGATTTTATTCCCAAGAGAACCTAGTTGCTATTGGCTGAAAATTCTGGCAGAGCCATTCCATTTCAAAGGAAATATTATTCAAAGGGTCACATTATTTAAATAGTTTTTGTATTTGTTTCGGTAGTGAGAAAATCAAGAACTTATATATTGAGCTCCTCAGTTGCATAGGGAATAATCGCTACGTTAGCGCATTTGTTCTTGAAAAGCTAAGTAGCTTTTCAAGAACAAAAAAAATTGTTAATATGAACATTTATCTTGATGCTTCATTTAGCTAAGTCGATTCACTTGATTTTCATGAAATGACGTTTAGTAATGTATAATTTCGCATCAGCTTTTAGGAGGAATGGGTATTGAGTCATAGGGTTGGGCTGGGGCTCTACCTTATGCCAAAAAAGCGCTTTTCATTGCCCAAATTATCTAACTCTCCATGAACCTTCAGATATAGAAAGCAGTATGGCGGGAAAAGACTATGAATTAATTCCTCATCTCCATTCATTTCTGAAAATTTATCTGAGTGTTTCTGAGATTTATTTTAAAGCTCCATTTAACTAATATAAATTGCTTCGTGTTTGATAAAATTACATATTAGCGATGTATAAGTGTGCATCAGCTATTATGAAAGAGGGGCGATGGGTCATTTTGTATTCGAGGGGGGAAGGTCTTAAAGAGCGTGATCCAATGCCCAAATATTTTAACTCTAATTAAGTCCAGATAAGTATAGAATGGGTTTCGAAGAAGGAGGGGAGATAGAAATTGATATTTAACTACTTTATTTCCAGGGATATTTTTAGCCTAAGGGTTTATTATCAGTGCTGGGTTGGGGGCAACAGTTCCCCTTCCATTGTTACAATCTCTTTCTATATATCATAAAATATTACACTGACAAACTTACCAACAAATAAGTGGAAAAAATGAGGCGGGGCATCATGAGTCTTGCCGAAGAATTTCTTGGCGTTTGAACAGGAGGTTAGTAAGTGCTACTAGGAGCTCTGTTTTAAGGGTGTTCAATGGTAATATTTCTTTTTTCCTATTTGTATACATTTTGAGTGTATTTAAAAATACGTATGCATTGTATTTATACATCAGAGAGCATTATGGTATAGTTCACGCCACAATAGTGAAATATGGCGTTCCTTTGTTTTAATTTTCTTATGTTACTCTTTACTATAAGTTTATTACTTTCTTTTTAATTTATTGAGATTGACAAGTTTCCTGTAAGTTCGACTATAGTTTGAAAAAGCGATCATATTTGTAGTGAAATTTCGAGTACCACAAGGAGATTAGAAATATATTAAAGCACCAACGATAGTGAAAATGAATCGTGATTGTTTGGATTCACTATGTGGAAATATACACAACCATAAACATCTTAAAAATTAGTAAAGATCAGTAATTGAAATTTTTAGGAAAAATACCTTCAATATTTAAATGAAGCCGGGTTGAAGAATCAACAAAAAATAAGCTAAGACGCATGGTACCAAGCAGATTAAGAAGGTGATGAATTACTCTAGTTTTACTTTTTTTTTTTAATATCCAGGGTAATTTGTCATCAACGCTTTATGAAGTTCATTCAAAGTAGCAAATTTTAATTGCTCATGATGGAAACTTATTCGAGCGACAGAATCGAGTTTACGTAACTTCATAAAGAAAAAGTATGTGTTTTAAACCAAGAGTAAAAAATTTCATGGCTGACAAAAATAGAGCTTTGAGATGATTTTTTTCAAGTTTGTCTAATGTGAAAAAACGATCAAACATGAAATGGAATTATATTTATGGTAAACAAAGACCATTTATTTGCCAAATCTTTTTCTTACCTTACATTTTATGACATTTGCTCATCCGCTACAAGACAAATTAATGTTAATTCCGCCTAAAAAGGTCTTTTAAGCCGACGGGTGTTCCAGGGCGAAAATAAAGTGGATATCCTGTGCTTTGTGGCATTTAAATTTAGATTTAATGACTATAATTTAAAATTTTGACAGATAAATTAGAAGTTTTTGAATTTAATATTTCTTTTGCCTTTGTTTTTATTTCTGAAATTTGTCCTTTTTATTTAACTTTTCTTAATGTCAATTCATCTTCTCGTCCGAGAAGTGTTTTGGTGGTTCAACAAAAACGTACTTGTCAACTGATATTGTCCAAATTACACAGCAGTGGATTCTCTTGGGGGAAAATTAAGGGTAAATATGATGGGTAACTTTCATGTGCCCAGGTCCAGAACCGCCATCGATTTCGATCCCCCTGGAAAACTCCCTCTCACAAAAATCCTCCTCGACAATCCCCCATCTAAGTAAAACCGAGCAGCCCAAATGGAGAGTAAGACAAAGAAGATTGAAGAAAGGAAGGAATCTTGAAATATTCAACCTAGACTCCAAAATACAGATATGGTGTAGAATATCCCACACTCAGGGTAGTCGCCCGCATGGAATATCCCCCCTTTGGAATATACCTCCCAGTGGACAATTTTTCCCTGAAAAATTCTCTGCATTTGTAAAATTGAGCAGCGCAAATGAAAATTCACATTAATATAAAGAAGAGATTATGGAATTGTGCTTTTAGTGTACCATGTGGGACTTCAGGACGGCCTTGTCGAGTCTACTATATGAAAAAAAAGAGATAAAATGTAAGAATTAGCTTGTAAGAGTCCTTAAACAGCTCTCTATGATGCTCCTGTGTCTCTTTAGTGACGAAGAATAATAAGAGGACATATCACTGCTGTCCGTCTAAAAATGTAATTTTTTCTTGTGGTTCAATGACGGGGCTTATAATTTTCCTATATAAGGTTTCAACAATTGCAATTTCAAGGGTATATTTTTTTGATTTGCCAGCATGTCATTTTCAAATCGCATGCAACTGAATGACGCAATCCACAGGGCTCTTGGAATAGTACGTAGTTCAACTGTGAGATTTAGTCTCCTACGATAGGCGCGGGAGTTGAAGGAAGTGGAAGGAGGATACGCACTTTAATATTAACAGTAAAGCTGGTAAAAAAGCCAAGCTTATTAAACTCACCATCATCCACCCCAAAAGCTTGTTTACAGTACACTACTGTCGTCTGTAGCAACTCATTGATGACATGCTTAATAAAAGCTGAGTCGACTACTTTATTTATGTTTGTTTGATGCGTGCGCATTGTTTATTTATGTATTCTGTAATGTTTTTTTAAATTTATCCGAGTCATGCCTTTGCTAAACAGTAACTTTTCTTCGATAAAGCTTAAAGAAAAATCCCCTATTGAAGGCTTAGGGAAAGAGATGGTTATATTTACTTTTTAACCGCCTGGTACATTCCCCCTCC
The DNA here is from genome assembly GCF_032884065.1 of Artemia franciscana. Taxonomy (NCBI): domain Eukaryota; kingdom Metazoa; phylum Arthropoda; class Branchiopoda; order Anostraca; family Artemiidae; genus Artemia; species Artemia franciscana. The sequence goes on from NC_088873.1 coordinate 26,720,043, forward strand.
CAACCCCAACAAGTGAAAGAGTGTATGCACAGGTGGTCCGAGGATTAGGACAGATGGATTACTACGTATTCTGTAAATTTCTGGTTCATAATAAGCTTGTCCATCAGCAATGTAAGACTGTCAGACTTTCTTGTTTCTTAACCAGTTCTACAAAAGCCAGCTTTGTCTAGCTCTAAATTTGATGTATTTTATAATGCTATGAAAATATAGTTTATGTCAATTTTAATTGGTTATAACAGGCTAATAAATCAATAAAGCGCAGAGCTACTTACTTTCTTTCTTTGGCTCAGAACCAACTTTAAAAAAGCAACAGAAAGTGGAACAAGAAGAAGAAGGTATTGAAAAGGGATTAGATTTTTATCTACGTCTTCTTTTAGTAGGACCATAACAAAAAGTGAAGACAATCTTAACAGTGAAAGCAGATCAAATCAATTAACAAACATGATCCAGCTTCAACTTTGGCTCATTATTATGATGACCCCTTTCAAACAAGAGACTTAATTTTCCCTTAAAGTAACGGGAAGAAATTCGAACAGAATCATTAGAGCTTTCAGACATCTTTAATACACATCTAGGCTTTTATTTTTCACAAGTTTTCCAACGCCCCTTTCCCATAGGTAGTTTGAGAAGAGAGGACATTCGCGCCGGGTGCAGAAATTTTATGGATCTAAGTCTGAAATAAATAATCTAACATTTATCATCATTTCTTAGTTTTAGAAAATTTTATCTTTATTAAAATAAAATAGAGTTCGTAGTTGGCAGTAAGTAACTTACTTATTGTAATACTTATATAATAATACTTACTTTAAGTGTAAGCAAAATGAAGAGGCGAAAATCCTCATTGCTACCCCTTATAGAATAACCGATGCCCATTGGCCATCTGGATGTGGACCCCCTCTTGCCCCCCTCCCCCTTCTCAATAAAAAACTTGAACTACGTCCCTGCCTAAAGCTGATGGCACCCAGAATAGAATTAACTCTGGTTTCCGGTGTTAGTTGAATAATAAAGAAATATCCAAAAGTTAGGTCTTTGCAGCAGCCCCCTCCCTCCACCTGGCTTTGTCCTCAGGATAGCTTTCCATGGTTTATGGCTGATTGAACGTCTTAGATTTGCTGCTGTGTTGCTCGTCTTGAAGCTATTAAAATATAAAAACGGTACAAGTTTCATTTTTATTTAGGGTTATTTTTTATTTTGAGTCTTTCTGCATTTAGATTAGTCTCTACTGAAAAATAAAGTGGGTCCAAGTAGTTCGATCTTAATGGCAAAATTTAATTTTATTTTGTTTTGAATTGTTTTACTAAAATATTGCCAGTAATATCTCGTAGTTGATAAATTTTTTTTATAATTTTTGGCAAATCTTAGCATTTCTATACGGTTTTTATGCTGATGACAAAACAAAAATAGGATCTGTCTATGGCTTTTGGTTGTTACATGCCACCAGCGTATAACTTGTTACCAGTGTATCCATAGGAGTAGGCTATATTGAGTTCTAGAAACCGATAAAAATGTTTCCCGGCCGCTAAATCATCGACGCAGAAAACTAAGGTGAAAACCAGATGAAATTTGCCAGATCATGAAAAATGCTCGTTTTTTCGCGAAAGCAGAGCAGGACAAACAAAAGTTAGGCAAGTAAGGTAGAAGTGGAGTTAAATTAGGAGCAAAACTTTGTCTGGCTTATTTTGGGCTTGTTTTTCTTCTAGGGCTCACGATTTATTTATGGTTTATTTATATTATTTCTGGCTTACTGGGGCAGAACATTGTCTTGCTTGAGTTTTCAAAGGTTCTGGTGTGTTTTTGGCGTGTTTATCAGAGGGTCTGGCCAATTTTTTCTATCACCTTCTGGCAAGATTGCAGTTGTCAAATCAAACAAACTGGCGAAGAAGGAGAAATAACTTTTTTGAATGGTAATAGGTCAAAAAATAATGTCTCGTACTTGAAAATGGACTTTCCGGAAGACAAAAAAGAGTGGAAGATTCAAGTTAATTAAAAATCAAGCGAATTGAGCAGCTTATTTGGTGTTAACTTTAAATGTTCATAAAGATATTGAAAGAAACAGAAGAAAGTAATTTAAGAATTACACAGGAATATAAAAGTCATAATAAAGTTCTCTAGTCTATTGGAATTGGTAGCCTATAAGAACATGGTTGAATAAAACATTTTGTGGTTAAACTGCAATTATTCAACTTGGGATTAGTGATACAAGTTCAAAATAATCAATTTAAGTGCTGTTAAAACGCTGCTTGGCAACAATTCAAGTTGTAGAAAATAGTAATACCTGAAGATTTTGATGGTTGAAAAAAAAAATAACAAATTAATGTGAAGGTGAAAAAGTGTTTATTGAATTTTGGTAAATGCAAAACAGTGAAGGGACTGTATGGTTGATATTCAGACCACCTTTTAGGCTCTTTTATCTCCTTGAGATCTTGTGCCATATGAAATATTGCTTACTTGTATGTATGTGTTGTATATAGTGCCCTTATTTGCTTGTATTTTTGCCTCTCTTTTTACTTTATTGAGGTCTGTTTAATCGTATTTGTGCATTCACTTTTTTTTTTTTTTTTTTTTTTTTTTTTTTTTTTTTTTTTTTTTTTTTTTTTTTTTTTTTTTTTTTTTTTTTTTCTGCAAAGTAAGCTTGTCACGTGAAAGAAGTAATGGTTCCTGGTAGTCCTGGGAAGGGTGGAGGTTGTGGGGGAGTTAGAGGTGGACCCACTGTACCAAATTTGTTGGCTAAAGGTCATGATATGACAAAAATTACTGACACTAATGACAAGGGTATGCTAGTCCCTCTATCAAAGACTTCTGCTGGATATCTAGGGCGTAGATTGGCTGTAGCTCTAGGAAATGATTATGGGAAAATACTCCCACGAATAGGTCCTAGAGGCTCTCTTGAAGTTGTTCCAAAAAATCTAGACATTGCTAATAAGATCTTAGGCATAAGGGATCTCACATTGAATAATATAGTGATCAAATTTGAAATGAAGCCAGAAAATATGCTATACTCAAGCAGAAAAGGAGTACTATACGTTCCCAGGGACTTAGCTACTCCTGAAGAACTCTGTAAGGAGATTCAGCAAGTAGAACAGGTTACAAAGGCAACTGTACTAAACCCTCATCCCACATCTAGAGATGGTAAACCATACACTAGCTACACTATACATGTTGACTTCTCTCAAGAAATGGATTTTCCTACAATAATTCCTATATGGAGTGCCCTCACTGTGGTGAAACAGTTCATACCAAAACCGTTGAGATGTTTCAAGTGCCAGAAATTTGGCCATAACTCTCTAAACTGTTGGGGTAAAGATACTTGTGGTATTTGTGGAGATAATCACCCCATGACAGCTTGCCCTGAGTTAAACAAAAACAGAAATGAACAAAAAGTAAGATGTGCAAACTGTAATGGACAGCACACTGCCCTCAGTAAAGAGTGCCAGGATTACAAGTTTAGAGCTGCAATTCTGAAAACGTCAGTCACAAAAGGTATATCATTCAAAGATGCAGTTCAAGCTTTCACTGACACCAAAGGGAAGACTCTGCACACACCACCACCAGCTTTAAACTTTGAACATTTTCCAGTCCTTGTTCACCCTTCAATCCCACCAGAAGCAAAAATACAGGAACCAATTAACAAGGAAGTTGTCTTACTGAGAGAAAAAATAGACCAACTAACCACAGTAGTGTCATCATTGTGCTCACTGATTGCTTCCAGTGTAAAGTTAAGCAAAAGCTCGAAGTCAGAGGTACAGAAGATCCTGTCTTCACTGAAGAAATCTGAATCCTTTGTTTCTGGAAATGAAACAGACTCAGAGGATGGTATGGATGAAGATATCTTTGTTCCAAAGAAAATTTTGTCCTCTCCAGAGAAAAAGACATTAAATAAGCGTGTTCATAAACAAAAAATCAAAGAATGACTACAAGGGTAATCCAACTAAACATTAGGGGAATGGGAAAATCAAAGGTAGTAGAATTGAAAAACCTTCTAGTGAGGAGTAAGCCAGATATTGTACTAATTCAGGAAACTTTATTGAATGAACAGAAAACTTCCCCAAATTTTAAAGGCTATAGCATGGCTAGATGGGATAGGAAGACAGGACCAGGGGGAGGACTTATGACTTTAGTTAAGGATAATATCCCGTTTAAAATAGTAGATGATTTTACCCCAGGAAAAAATGAAATTGGGATTATATCTGTCAAAGAGGATGGAACGGATAACTGGATATCCGTTATCAACTATTATAACAGGACTGCAACTGACTTTGATTTTAAACAGTTCAAAGATGCTTTTCAGAAATGTAATGAGAGGAAAATAATTGCTGGTGACTTCAACCTTCATAACCCAATGTGGGACTCAACATCTTCTCCAAATAATAATTCTAATTTACTGGCAGATTTTATTACTGATCCTCAAAATATGGTTTGTCTTATCACTCCAATAGATCTAGGTACTAGGCTAAACCCCTTAAATGGGAAGACTTCTACTATAGATTTAACAATTGCTTCTTTAGACCTTTCAGTTGACTTTGAGGTTATTATACCGTCACCCTTTGACTCTGATCATTTCCCAGTGATGTCGGTGCTTAATTTTTCTGCTTATAGACTTCAGTTAATGAAGTCGGTGAGTTGGAAGTTCCGCAAGGAGTCCTGGCCTGAATGGCAGAGAGAGGTAGACTCGGATCTGACGGATGTTGAACTACCTACCTCTGTTGAGGAGCTTAATGAGAAGTTAACTCAAGTTATGGTGAATGCTAGTGAAAGGGTATTTGGGTATGTAAAACTTAAAAGAAAATCTAGAAACTCCACACCAGGGTGGAATGCTGCATGCCAAAAAGCTTATAAGGAACGAAACACGGCAAGAAACAAGTTTAGAAGAAATCCTACAGTTACAAACAAAATTGAAATGAATGCAAAACAAGCCATCTTTAGGAAAATTGTTCCCCAAGAAATCAAGAATGGATGGAAGACTCTAATTGAGACAAAGTTTACGAAGACTACATCAATCAAAGAGTTGTGGAGGAGCTGGAAAGTCTACACTGGACAAAGGTCTTCCCCAATATCTGGCATCATGATACACAACGGAACCACTGCCGCCACAACACCCGAGAAAATAAAACTTCTGAAAGAGTATCTAATTGCAAACATTCCTCCAAAACTTTCTACTCAAAACCGACCCACTATGCAACCTACACAGGTCTTCCCTAAGAATGATATTGAACTTGTAGAACAGGATATTGATACGATTATTAAAAAATTAAAACCAGGGGCTATGGGCCCAGACAGGATTCACAATGAGATGCTGTCCAACATGTCCCCCCTGCTTAAGGCTTCTGTCTTAACTTTGTTTAATAGGTCCATCAAGGAAGGTTATGTCCCATCGCTTTGGAAAAAAGCTGCAATAATACCAATCCTGAAACCCCAAAAGGACCCTACATCCCCAAAATCATATCGCCCAATTGCCTTGACTTCATGCCTCTGCAAGCTAATGGAGAGACTGATAAAAAAGAAAGTTCTACCAGAAATTGAGAAAGTAGTTCAGCCAGAACAACTAGGCTTTCTGCCCCAACGCAGTACAATAGACTGTCTTGTGAGGCTTGAAAATCAAATAAAACAGGGATTCCGCCTAGGAAAAGAAACTCTAGCTGTTTTCCTTGATATGACTTCAGCATTTGACAGAGTGAATATCCCTACTCTAATGGCAAAACTAAAGAAGCTAAATATTAGCCCTCAAATCGTGGAATGGATTGGTAATTTCTTGACTGAGAGGAAAATAGAAATAACTTTAGAAAATCATTCGTCTGGCTTTTTTAGTGCTCCAAATAATGTGGGTCTCCCCCAAGGAGGGGTACTAAGTCCTTTATTGTTTTTAGTATATTGTCACGATATAAACTTAGATACGATACTGGGTTGTAAACTATACTTATATGCTGATGACATTGCAGTAGCTGCCTCCTCTCGAGATAGGGGATGCCTTAAGGCTTCAGTCCAAAAAGCCCTGTATTACTTAGAAAATTGGACAATGGAAAACTACATGTCATTTTCAACAGAGAAGTCAGTAAGTGTTCTTTTCTCAAGGAAAAATCGAACAAATGCTCAACCCCCCATTGTGTCTTTAGCAGGAGTGGACATCCAACATGCAGAGAAATTTTGCTATCTAGGAGTCTTACTGGATTCAAAGTTGCTATGGACTAACCACATCGACTATCTTGTTGGTAACCTGAGAAGTAGGGCAAACTTTGTCAATGCAATCTGCCTCTCTAAAAGAGGAGCCCCATATTCTTGTGTTTCAAAACTAATTGGAGCAACAATCACCAGCAAACTGGACTATGGTAGCATGTTCTATAGGGAAGCAACTAAGCACAACCTCCAGAAACTTGATTCAGCTTTTAATCAAGTTCTCCGACGAGCTCTAGGCTGCTTAAAAACCACCCCCACCCCAGCCCTCTACTGTGAGCTTGGCGTCACATCACTTCAGAGGAGAAGAAATAATCTTCAAGCCCGTTACTTTCTAAAAAAAATGGGATCAACAAATCATATTGTTTATAAAGAATGCATTGCTACATGGAATCAAGATCTCCAGTTTAGACCAAGGTTTTCCCCTACAGTCTATAAATATTCTTGTCTGATGAGTAATGCTGGCCTTCCAGGCCTAGTTCCAACCCCAAATATAGATGACCTTTCCTCACGCTTCAACGGAATAGGTAATGTAATTAATTTAGCTCTAGATAATAGAATTAATGATTCAGGAACAATAATTTTAAAATTAGAGTGGTATAGGCTGACTCTGCAATGGACTGACTTTACTCACATATATACTGACGGATCTAAGTCGGAAATGGGTGTAGGCTGCGCTTTTGTAGTCCCGTCAACTGGTACTTCTTGCGGATTTAAGCTACCTGACAAGCTTACTGTTTTTTCTGCAGAAATGATTGCTATTTATCAAGCACTTCTTTATATTAAGTCAAACGGTATAGTTGGTAGCTTTTTGATTTGTTCTGATTCTCTATCTGTATTAAATTACTTAGCTATGAAACGAAATGATGCCAAAGAAACTGCTGCACAAATTGAAAAAATAGTTGATGACCTTCTAATACATGGTTATGATCTACAACTTACATGGGTCCCAGCACATGCAGGTATTCCTGGGAACGAGTCAGCTGACAAAATGACAAAATGGGCTTGCAGAAATGGTGAATTGTTGGATGTAAACTTGTCCCTGAGTGAATATATTCAGGGTTATGAGGCCAAATCCGCAATTGATGAGAAAGCTGATTTCACAAGAAAGTCCACTAATACAATCTTGGATCTATATGATTTTAAGCCTCCTCCATTGGACCTAATTCACAGTGAGAGGAAAATTGCCACAACAATATTTCGAATCAGATCTGGCCATGCTAAAGTGAATTCTGTTCTCTTTAAATGGAATTTGGTTGACTCCCCAAATTGCATTGTATGTAATGTATATGAAGATGTCCGCCATGTTATAATGTCGTGTAAAAAGTATTATATCCAGCGTGAAATATTAAAAAGAAAAGTTCTAAAGCTCTTTGGTGCCTTTACTTTCCGTGCGGTGGTGGGTCATTCATCCGCCCCTCCGTGGGCTCGTAGGGTGTCTGTTTCTGCACTGGGTTGTTTTATTAGAACTTCAAGTTTATTCGATGTGCTTTAACAGTCTTGGGTCATGTTGTATCAAGTCAAATGTTTATTAATGTATTCAATATATTGTATAAGTTTAATGTGTTTCCCACGAACTTTAATGTAAATTGTAATTTACGGCTGTAAATACTATAGAATTAATTAGGGTGGTCTGACGTAGGTGGCTATACTAGTGGAAAAAATGGTTTGCCACCAATAAAGAATCTGCAAATAACGATTCTAAGTGATTCACTAATCTGAAAGTAGTCATCGTTTCTTAAAAATTCTCCATACACATTGTCTGGACAAGATTGATACGTACGTGACGGAGCTGATTCATGCTCCAAAAACGTTGGAATCAACAACAACAACACAAATAATGTCTCCTTATTTGTCAGGGATCATTGTTCCCTGGTGGTGTCAATGGTTTCAACCAAAATTAGGCTAAGCCATTTGTCACCTGTTTTGAGTATTTTGGAAGCTAAAGGCTTGAGGGTAAAATTTTAGTTTAGCTACTTTTTGCTATCTTGGAAAGGGGCTAGTCTAGGAAAGTGAAACTTAGGGATGGGTCTATGGATTAAATTGTGCCCTGAGAAGTTATTTTGAATTACCTACCTTGGTCAATGGTGTTATTACCTGAACAATAGTTTTGGGTCATGAAATTATTATTAATAGATGCATTTTGACTTTTTGAACATCTTTTCTCTCTTGCTAAACTACTGCAAACTCACCATTATTGAGTTATTCCAGGGTAGACCTTTAAAAATATGTGTGTTATGAAAGTGAAACCTTGCAAAACAGATCTTCTGCTTAATTGAAGTAGAACAAAATGGTTTCCAGCTTAAAAACTTTGCTCAATCCCATTTTATAAGGTTTTAAAGATATGCAAATACATTTCTTAAATTTTGAAAAAAAACAAACACTGATATGAATCAAAATTCTACTCAAATAACAGGAATTACATTTTCAGAACCAAAAGCAGAGGAAAAGCAGCTAGTAACTGAAAATTAAGGTAAAATGTTGTTTTGTAAAAATTTCAATAGGTATAGACATGCCATGTAGGCAAATTTCAGGGCCCTCTAGAGGGAGAAGGAGTGGAGGCGGGTACTTTAAAATACCTTCCTAGGACATATTTTAGCCTGTAGACCCATCCCTGAAAGTTTCATTTTTCTAACCTAAACCCTTTCTGAGATAGCAACAAGTCAATTAACTAGAATTTTAATGAGGTGGGTCCTTTAATATACCTCCCTGGAACATATTTAAGCCTGTAGATCCATCCCTGAAAGTTTCATTTTCCTAACCTAAACCCTTTCCAAGATAGCAAGAAGTCAATTAACTAGAATTTTACCTTATTCCAGCCCAATTATTCTTGTATTTATACATATAGAATTGCAGTCATTTCTGTTTTTCCTGATTAGATATTTAAAATCACAAATCTATAATAGTTTAGGAACAAATTTGGGCTATATATTTGCACATCAGGGGGGTGTGGTAAAGCATAGCATATATTAAATACATAAACTAGCCATTACTATATTTAATATATGCCATGCTTTACACCCCCCCCCCCCCCCAATGTGCAAATATATAATAAAACCATAAAAGTGAGTTTGCAGTAGTTTTGCAAGAGAGAAAAGATGTTCAAAAAGTCCAAATGTATCTATTAACAATAGTTTCATGACCCAAAACAATTGTTCAGGTAATACCAACATTGACCCCTACCTCCACTCCTTCTCCCTCTAGAGGACAGTGATCTTAGATAACCTTTGAAAATCATTGTGTTATAAAAATGAAACTTTGCAAAATAGATCTGCTGCTTAAATGAATTACAACAAAACTGTTTTCAGCTTCACAACTTTGCTCAATCCCAATTTATGAAGTTTCAAATCAGGATAAAGTTAACATAGAAGTTTGACAGTACCCTCCCAAAGTATGCTTTTGGCTTTGTATTTGTTACTGAAAGTTTCATTTCCCTATCTTAACCCCTTTCCAAGGTAGCTAAAAGTGGCTAAACTGTAATTTTACTAACTTGAGTAAAATTCTACAGAAGCTACTTTTTGCTGTCTTGGGAAAAGGGCTAGCCTATGTTAGGAAAATTAAAAAAAAGTTAGAAAAAATTAAAAATTAAAATTAATTAGTATTTGCAGGTCTTATAAATATTAGAAATTTTGATTGAGTAAAGTTGTGAGGCTGATGATGCATTTGTTGTGCCCCTTTTCAAGATGGCCAAAAGTAGCTTTTCTAGAATTTTGTCAGGGCTTGAAACAAGCTTGATCTGAGTATTTAAGTTGCTATTTGCATGTTTTGGGCACATTTTCAATCTTACAAACTTAAACCAAGCTTGAATAAAAAAAAAATACCTTGAAATCTGCTTGTTTAAAGTATATTTCCCAATTAAAATATTCTCAAAATATCAGGTTTGAAACTAGCTTGGAACAAAGATCATCCTTGCTATTTGCTTGTTTTAAGCCTTGATTAATGCTGGCAACAAGGCAGAAATAACATTATACATTAATATTCTGCTTTCAGTTTCCCTTTCTCTGGTTTTAGTTTATTAAATTGTTTTCTTGGTGGAAATGTGTTTGCAGGTCTTAGAAATTTCATAAGTTTAGATTGAGTAAAGTTGTGAGGCTGATGATACATTTCTTGTGCTTCTTTTCAAGATAGCCTAAAGTAGCTTTTCTAGAATTTTGTCAAGGCTTGAAACAAGCTTGATCTGAGTATTCATGTTGCTATTTGCATGTTTTGGGCACATTTTCAATGTTACAAACTTAAACCAAGCTTGAATAAAAAGAAATATCTTGAAATCTGCTTGTCTAAATTAAATTTCCTAATTAGCAGGCTTCAATCAAAGATTTGCCTTGTCATTGGCTTTAATTATGTTTTCAAATTGCAGGTTAAAAATAAGATCAAGTCAAAGATTTGCCTTGGCATTGGCCTCTTTCATGTATGTTCTCAAAATTTCAGGTTTGAAACTAGCTTGAAACAAAGATCATTCTTGCTATTTGCATGTTTTAAGCCTTGATTAAAGCTGTTGACAAGCCAAAAGTTGGGCAACTATTGATCTTAGTGTGTTCAGCTATTTTTTGGCTCTGGTTACTGTATTCTTTCTTCTTCTATATGAGTTCATAGTAGAGCTCCTCAGGAAAGTGTATTGAGTCCTATACTATTTAAAATCTTTATTAATGATGCTGCTTCTACTTTCAGCAGTAAATTAATGCTCTTTGCTGACAACTTGAAGCTTCTCAGACCAGCCTTGTCATATGAAGATCATGCTCTTTTTACAAAGTAATCTTAGGCTGCTTGGTCAATAGTGCTGAGGCTTGGCTTCTTGAACATGAAGTTACATGATGTTGCCAAGTGCCATGTTATTCACTGGCAAAAAAAAATCCTTGTGACTTATTTTCTCTCAGGCCACCCAATCTCCTTTGTAAATGATGAGGAGAGCTACAGCCTCTTCAAACCCAAGTCTCTGAATCAAAGTTTAAACTTCTACAGGGCTCATACTAACAGAAATCAAAAGATCTAGTGCCCTTTCTAAGTGACCAAAAAAATTGGAAGGCACCTAGGCCCCTTCCCATGCTCATTTTTTTTCCCAAAGGCAACAGATCAAAATTTTGAGATAGCCATTTTATTCAGCATAGTCAAAAGACATAATGACTATGTCTTTGGGGCCAGTGCTGTCACTTACTTGAAGTACTACTTAAGTAAAATTTTCCATTACTTGTACTTGTACTTAAGTAAAAATTCTAGGGTGTACTTATTACTTGATACTTAAGTAAGATTACAAAATACTTATTACTTAGGATACTTTTAATGTACTTGTTTTTCAAATACTTTATGTTTGACACAAAAACTTTGTGTGTGTGCTTTGGCAATTGTACAAGAAAACATCACCTTTAGATTTAGAGCAAACTCAGATATTGCTTTTGTGTGTCTGTGCTTTGGCAATGTACAAGAAAACATCACCCTTTAGATTTAGAGTAAACTCAGATGTAGCTCCATGCCCTATTTTTGGATATGAAATAACGTATTTGTTTTTGACAAAAAAAAATTATAGTATGATTAACACTTGGTTTAATTTTTCGTTAAAAGTTATATAACAAAGAAAATTGAAATTATTTCAGAATTCACTGGTCGACAGTGAGCTAAAATCCAGCGTTTTGTGCTAAATGTTGCATACTCTAGTCCATTTGGGCTTATATTTCTGACATTAGTGTTTAAGTTTTGTCATCTCAGCAACTGAACCAGATTTCTACCATTGCATCATCTTCAGGACCATATTATTGGTAAAACTACTGAAGCTCTGAATCTTTGCCCACCTAAATGCTGTCTGCAATAAACAAGTCTAGGGAATTCTAGCTGGATCCAAGGCAGTGGTATTTTGTCAAATTTGTTCCAGCAAATTCAGGTATTCAGACGAATCTGACTTCAGATTTGTCACTCCATTCATAAGTTATAGGCCCTACTAAATTAAAGGAAAACTCAACTTTCTTAAGACTTGAAACCCTCTCCCTCTCGCCCTATTTGAGATAGGATTTGTGATACCAGAACTTGATATGAACCCTGATCTTAGGCATCTTTGGTCTAGTTTTCATTCGGATCCGTTACTACATTTGCAAGTTATACTAAATTAAACTGAAAACTTAATTTTTCAGGAATTAAAACCCACTCCCCCTTGTTAAATTTGAGCTAGGCTCTTTATCTCAAAATTTGATTTGCGCCATGGTCTTAGGCCTCTTTGGTTCAATTTTCATTCAGATCCATCACTCCAGTCGCAAGTTACTCTGAATTAAACAAAAAACTGTTTTTAGCAGGTAAAGCCCTCTCCCTCCTGTTTTATTTGAGCTAGGGTCTTCATCTTTCAACTTGATGTGCCTCATGATCCTTGACACCAAATCTGACCATCAAGGTTTTCATCCAAATCCAACCAGCGTTTCTGGTTGACGGACAGAAAGACAGACGGATGGACAGATTTTGCAACATCTTAGGTAGCCATGTTGGCTAATTGGATAAAAAAAGAAAACAATGGCATATCATCATCCAGGTATCATCACCTATTTGGATAGTGGAAAATATCCATCAAGATAAGTTTTTGAGATCTGTCTGTCTGTCCGCCCGTCTGTGCATCGAGTATAGCGGGTGAACCACCAGTCAGATTTGTATTGAAATTGAACCATTTGGATTAAAATTGAGCTTAATTAGGGTGATGGGTTTTTAAGTGTTAAAAAAATTCGTTTTTTTCATTTAATTCGCTGTAACTTGCATATGGAGATGAATAATGAAAATTGAATAAAGATGCCTAAGAGTATGATATGCATTGAGTTCTGGGATGGAGACCCAAGCTTAATTAAAAGTTGAATTTTTCATTTAATTCAGTATAGCTTGCGAGAGATTGATGGATCTCAGTGAAGATTGAACCAAAGTTGCCTAAGACCATGACAGACATCAAGTTTTGAGGTGAAAACCCTAGCTCAAATAGAATGAGGGGGAGTGGGTTTTAAGTGCTGAGAAAGGTCAAGATTTTAGTTTAATTTAGTATAACTTGCAAATGGAGCAACGGATCCAAACGAAAGCTAGACAAAAGATGACTAAGATCAGGGCTCATATCAAGCTCTGATATCACAAGCCCTATTTAAAATAGGGCGACAGGGAGGGGGTTTCAAGTTTTAAGAAATTCAAGTTCTCCGTCAGTTTAGTAGGGCCTATAACTACTTCAATCCATGGCTTGCCCAAAGCCTCAAAATAACCCTTTTCCAAAATAAGTCATACTGAAGCCAACCTTCAACCAAATATTCCGTCCCCAGAGAAAAATTACTTTGTATGGCATTGGTATTTACCAAGTGACATACAGTGATCGCAAATTCTGTATGTCTGTCGGTCTGTCAGTACTGGTCTTGCTAGTTTAGGCACTTCCAGATAAGCTAGGACTATGAAATTTGGCAGGTGTATCAGGGACCAGACCAGATTAAATTTGAATAGTTGTTTCCCTGATTTGACCATCTTGGGGGGGGGGGGGTTAGGACGGTTAATTTAGAAAGATTAGATCAGACCTTAATTAAATTTGATATTTAGAAGGATATCATGTCTCAGAGCTCTTACTTTAAATTCCGACCAGATTAGGTGACATCAGAGGGGGAAACCTACAATCTTGAAAAATGCTTAGAGTGGAGGAATCGGGATGAAGCTTAGTGGGGAATATAAGCACAAGTTCTAGATATGTGATTGACATAAACGGAACAATTCAATCTCTTTTGGGGAGTTGGGGGGGAGGGTTACTTCTGAAAAACTAGAAAAAATGAGGCATTTTTAACTTACGAAGGAGTGACTGGATCTTGAATTTCATTGGATGAAGTTTCATATTAGGACCTCGTTACTCATATCTCATGTTTTAAATCCCGACCAGATCCAGTGTCATTGGGGGGATTTGGGGGGGACTGGAAATCTTGGAAAACGCTTAGAGTGGAGTGATCAGGATGAAACTTGGTGGGAAGAATAAGCACGAGTCCTAGATACATGATTGACATAGCCGAAATGGATTCGCTCTCTTTGGGGGAGTTGGAGAGGGTGTTAATTCGGAAATTTACAAAAATTGAGGTATTTTTAACTTAAGGGCGGGTGAACGTTTGTGAGGTATTTTTGAATTTGATATTAAGAAGGAACTCATGTCTCAGATCTCTTATTTTAAACACCGACCAGTTCTGGTGACATTGGGGGAGAGTTGGAGGGGGAATCCGGAAATCTTTGAAAACACTTAGAGTGGAGAAATCGGGATGAAACCTGGTGGGTAGAATAAACAAATGTCGTAGATACGTGATTGACGAAACTGGACTGGATCTACTCTCTCTGGGGTAGTTAGAGGGGTCTAGTGCTTTGGCGATTTCGGTACTTCTGGGCGTGCTAGGATAATAAAATTGATAGGCATGTCAGGGACCTGCACAAATTGACTTGATAAATTTGATTTCCCCGATTCAACCATCTGGGGGGGGGCTGAAGGGAGAGCAAAAATTAGAAAATGAGGTATTTTTAACTTGCGGGTGGGTGATCGGATCTTAATGAACTTTGATATTTAAAAGGACCTTGTGTCTCACAGCTCTTAATGCCGGCCAACGTTAAGCCTCTGATTTTTCTTTTAAATTAATCTATTGATTCTTATACTTTTGCTAGAGCTCATGCCATATGAGCTATTGGCTCTTCCGACCTTGTCACAAGTGCCATATGAGCTCTTAGCTCTTGTTTTATTCCTTTTTTCTCCTAAGATTTTCGACTTAGTCTCATGGTTTTTGCCACTTCATGGTTTGAAAACTGCTGCTAGAAATAGATAGGTTGCAACTTCTGCTGTATTGTCTTCTAGTATATTTAATTGTGTGCTTGCATCGTACCTGCGTCCCCCTAAAAGTTCTATTTCTTATGGTAATATTGGTTTGTCTTCTGTTGCATATGCAGACGATGTTCTTCTTGTTGCCCAGACGCGCTGTGGATTATTTTCCAATTTTACTATATTAACCAATGAACAATCTATAAGTTTGGACTGTCAGTTAATGCGTCTAAATGCGAGTTTATTTGTTTTAATAGCCCTTATGCGGTCGCTCCATTACCAAACAAAAGCCGTTAGTGCTTTTGTTTATATCAGGCATGGCTCATGTGTTTCGTAGAAAAATTCCCATACTCTACGTGCGGCTTATTTCAGATATTGCAAATTCCTCCTCCGGCTTGCTCGATTGCTCGATTGGGTTTCATAGATATGCCTTCTTGGATTTGGTCTTCCAGTGATGATTTATGTAAAAAGACTATATACTTTATTCACGTTTATGACCCTCTGCAGCCTTTTTTCCATATTGATACTGGTTAATTAGTGCATGTTGTCTTTTGTTAGTTTGAATTTTTTTTCTTGTTGTTTATCGCTTTTGTTTATTTATAATACTCCGTACTTTGTGCTTTTTTTATACTTTTACGAATAATAAAGTTGGTTCATTGATTCATTCATTCATTCTGCAGTTTGACCAGCCGTATGGAATGCGTCTGAATCAGCGGGCTTGCTGCAGGCCCGTGATTTTATAATATATGTTTCTAGGGAGTTTTACCGACCATCTGAATTGACTACACAGTATGCAGCTTGCTTGAGTGAAAACCAGCCAAAGGATATAGATCCCATACATTTTCATAGCATCTCTGAAATTTAACTTGAAAACTTGAGGCAGTTTTCTTGTAAAGGTGCAGAGGGCGAGACATGTCATTAGTTGATTTTTTATTTTTGATTGTTGAGCTTTGATTTCTCTTATTAAAAAAGTCTGCAACTGACTTACTTAGCTCCTTGCTTTTAAATTTGAGTTTTTTTGTTGCTAAGGTTTTTACTTATTGAATCAGAGAATGAACTACTTTATCACCTTTTATCTGTTTTAAAGCCAATCCAAAGTTTATTTTTCTATTTTCAATATTTTTTCCACCATTTCGACATGTTTCGGAATAACCCTGTTTTTTTTTAAACGTGCCAGATTTGACTGAACACTAATCACCAAAAGTTCAACTATATGGGCACTGTGTTAATCCTGTCATGTGATGTATCTGATCCAATCAAGAGTTTGACTGGACTTAATTGTTTTATAGTCTTTTCCTTTCAAGCCGTTGTGTTGAAAATTGGTTAAGATTATTTTCTTGGACTTCATTGGGTTGTACCAGCCGAACAAGGGAAACGGTTAAAAATGATAAAACGGAAATTCTGGTTCTTGATTAAGATTTCTAAGAGGAAAATGTCAGTGGACATATTTAAGGGAAGGAGCTAAGAAGCCTTCAGAATGGCTTTAAAAAAGGTAGCATGGGCTTTATATCAGATATATATATATATATATATATATATATATATATATATATATAATAAATACTTGAAGTAGTATTTAAAGTAATACTTAAGTACAATTTTGGGCAAGTACTTGATACTTGATACTTAAGTAAGAATTTGGAAAGTACTTATTACTTGATATCTAAGTAAAAAAAACAATTAGTGCTTAATACTTGATACTTAAGTAAAAATTTGGAGTACTTGTTGCTGCACTGTTTGGGGCTGACTTACTCCCCCACAGTCCCCAAAGGAGGGGCTGCAAATTACAAATTTTGACCAGTGTTTATGTCTAGTAATGGCTATTGGGAAGTGTACAGACCTTTTCAGGGTTTTTTGGGGGGGGCTTGGGGGAGAGGGCTATGTGGGAAGATCTTCCCTTGGAGAAATTTGTCATGGGGGAAGAGAAATTCCATGAAGGGGGTGCAAGATTTTCTAGCATTACTTAAAAAAAACAATGAAAAAAAATATGAAAAATTTCTTTCAACTGAAACTAAGGACCAGCATTAAAACTTAAAACAAACAGAGATTATTACGCACATGGGTTCATCTCCTCCTCAATACCTTACTCTTTATGCTAAAGTATTTTTAGTAATTTCAACTATTTATTCTACATCCTTTGTGATTCCTGGGTCATTCTTAAAGAATTGGGACAAAATTAAAGGTTTAGCGTAAAGAGTGAGGTATTATCAAGGGGGCAATATACATAATACACGTAATAAAAACATAATACCCTCATATACATATAACACATAATACCCTCATACATATAACACATAATACCCTCATATACATAATAAATATGTATATGAATATATGTATATGTGTTATAAATTGTCATGTAACACATAATACCCTCATATACATAGTAAAAATATACAAATATAGAAGTTTGTTATGTAAGTTAATTTGTAAGTTACAAATATTTTTTAACTAATAAAAATGTTTGTTAAAAATTCAAGATTCTAGTTGCCTTTTTCTAAGTAACTGAAAAATAGGAGGGTAGCTAGGCCTCCTCTCCCACTTTTTTTTTTATCAAAATCATCCAATCACAACTATGAGAAAGCCATGTAGCAAAAAAAAATAATATGCAAATTTTGTTTTAATTATTTATTTGCGGAGAGCCAAAATGAAACATGCATTAATTCAAAAACGCTCTGAAATTAAAAAAAAAAAAACAATTTTTTTAGCTGAAAGTAAGGAGCAACATAAACACTTAACACAAACAAAAAATACTCTGTGTATGAAAGGGGCTGTTCCCTCCTCAATGCCCCACCCTTTATGCTAAAGTTGTTTGCTGTTTTATAAAGTAGAATTGAGAGAAAGAGTCAAACTTTACTGTAAAGAGCAAGGCGTTGAGGAGGGAACAGCCTCTTTCACACACGGAGTAATTTCTGTTTGTTTTAAGTTTGGATGTTGCTCCTTACTTTCAGTTAAAAAAACTTATTTTTTTTAATTTAATTTATAAAACAAAATGACACATATGAACCCTTCTTTAATTAGCTAGAAAGTAAGAAAGATGTTTTTTTTATCCTACCATTGCATTTACAGATGTGTATTTGCCCCATAGCCTGGATTCTCACTAAAAGTGGTTTTTGACATCTAGCATAATGATTACAGGGTGTGAACCTCAGCCACACATTATAATTTTAAATGCCCTTTGTTAGTCAAACCCTGAAAATAGATATAATATAGGAAATAGATATAAAATATAGGAAAATTGCGATAGGAAAAAATAGATCTAGATATATTATAGATATAAATCAGAAAATAGATATAGGAAAAAAAAAGTTTCAAATCATATTTTGTCCTCCTGCAAAATTAGGATCATGACAATCTGTTTTGTGTACTCAGCAATTTAAGTAGTATTGGCTAACTATACAAAGTATTTTTGCAAGCAATTCCTGTGGTAGATTATGAGAATGATCTCTGTTGACTTCCTAGAAAGAAGTCCAGAGGTGAGAAATGTATGCAAATTTATGTGAGGAAGAAAGAAATAGTAAAAGCACAAACATCATGTTAGATTATTGTCAAGTACAACTTGACAATGCTGTTGGTAAAATGTAGGGATAAAACTTCTAATGGAAGAAGTTATGTGGATCAAAGGTTTGAAACTCTGTTGTTTCCCTTGGCCAACTCCAACCCCCCCCCCCCCTTGGAGGTGGTCAATCCCCATAATAAAGACTGACTTCTCAAAGTGGACCCAAGAACTTACCCCTATTGCTTTTATTAAAAAAAATTGCTGAGCTCAATAATGTTGCATATAAAAACCATTTCAAATTTTTTTTTTAGATGGGTCCAAAATGAATGAGAAAGGGGCAAGCGGAGTGTTTTTCCCAACCCATAATATCGCTTTAGGCGAGAGATTACGTGATAATGCATCTGTAATGTCTGCCGAGCTAAATGCCATAATCATGGCTTAAGATTTCCTCATGGTTAATGAATATATAACTGTTAATATTAAAAAAATTATAATATATTCTGACTCTTTATCAAGCTTTGAACTGCTTTCTTCAGCTTCTCAATACAAGATGGATATTGACACTTTTCTTTGTCTTAGAATTATTGATATTCTAGCTTCAAAAGGTATTTTAACTCATATCCAGTATATTCAAAGCCACTTGGGTATATTTGGTAACCACAAGGCAGATGAAATAGCAAAAAAGGCTTTATATTGACCAGCCAAGTGGGAGACCAATCCCCATTAGAGATATTTACCACTGGAGACTTGCACAGGTACTGATAAATAATAAGAATCCAACACTATCACCTTTCCCCAGTAAGCACCTTTCCGAGATTTATCATAGAATTCGGTCAGGTTCAAATGGGCTAAACTTTCAGGCATTTTCATATCAGATTCCTAATTCAAGTGGTGAAATTCCCCCTCCCCCCTTTGCAGGTCATGTAATCTTTAAAATGAAACAATAGATCATTGCCTATTTGAATGTAGTATGCTGACGTCTGCATAGTATACCCTGCAGTGTAAATTGTTAGAATGCTTCAAACACCACAAAATTCCACTAAGAGCCAAAAGTCTTGCTGACCATACTTGCACACAGAGCACAGAGCTCAATATATATTCTCTTTTAATTCAACTGCTAGCATCAAAAGATATACTACAAGAAATCTGAGCAGATACAAATTATATAAGTCAAACCTGCTCCGTAGCTCTGTCCATCTCACAGAGCAAGTCAAAAGGAAAGGGCTGAATAGTGTTGACTGAAAAGCCCCGACTGCTGAATAATAAGAAGAAGTTGTTTACTTTTCAACAAGCAAATAAAACCCCTTTTACCAGTATGTATATATCATTTTATATGCATATTACTCAAATAATTATGTGGTCAAGGATTAAATAGGGTAATGACCAGGAAAATGCAGACCTTGTGTGCTCTATCTCAGCTTTCCTTACAGATAGAACTCAGAGAGTTAGGATCTTTACCAATAAAGAAGAATCAATCCTCTCTGAGAGATGTGGGGTCACCAGTGGTGTCCTGCAAGGCAGTGTCATAGGACCTACCCTATTAAATATCTATATAAATGATATTTTTCAATTAACTACAAATTATCTAACTGTCTATGCTGATGATTCAAAGTTGTTTTGTGCTATCAATCATGAGTCACTACAAGAAGATTTTAACCATATTCAAAACTGGGAAACAACATGGCACATGAGCTTCAATATTGATGAATGTAGTGGTATTTATTTTGGTAAGTTCAACCTAGGTTTCAAGTATACTATGGTCAATTCAGATGTAAGTATCATTCAAGAGCTGCAAGGTGAGGATGAAGAAGGAGATCTTGGAATTATTGTGGACAACCTGTGTATATTCCATTCAAACTGCAAGAAGACTGTGTCTCATGCAAACTCTGTCCTGGCACTCTTAAAGAAAACTATATACAGTAGGTCTCCTTATTTTTTTGTGAGGTTTTACAAGGCCCTTGTCAGACCAGTGCTTGATTATGGAATCTGTATAGCATCACCAGGACACAGGGGTATGTACAGCTTCTGGAAGGGGTGCAAAGGAGAGCCACAAAAGCAGTATATAAGATGATAACTTCACAAGACCCCCCCCCCCAATTTCCTAGAATATTGGCACTGACAGTTGGGGACAACCAAAGAAGCTGTTTAAGTCCTCTGTCCAAACTCAACACCAACAATACTTTATTTCAAGCCATGTAGTAAACCACTGGAATAGTCTCTCAAATACAACAGTCTCAGCACCCAATGATGAAGCTTTCAAGAAGTTATTAGATGTCAAATGAAATAATGTTCCCTGGAAGTACCAGTGGGATACATTTGATGGTTAATCATTCACATCATCAAGCATGTAGCAATTAATAGATCAAGATGGATCTTAATTTGCTCCAAAGTGCAAATTAAGATAATTAAGATAAATAAACTGGGATTGAATTTTCGTAAACAGTTTCAAATCACATGTCTATCTCTGTGAAGAAAATATTTAACTGATCATGCTAAAATAATAGTTGTTCTTAACTTTATTGATAAATTCAAACCCATTTCCAATATAAACAATAAAACTTCAGTGCACAAACATTCTCTCAAGAGCTGGTCCTAAAACAGCTGTTCGATTGACATTAATGAAATTTGACTTCAGATTTTGCCAGATAGTATTTAATTATATTTTTTTGTAAAATTATAAATGCTGCATAGAGCTGACATTGCTTTCCTCCTTTCCAAGAAAAAATTAATTAAACCCTGAAACTGAAACAAAACCTACAACAAAGAAGTAAGCAGGAACAATAGCCTATTTTTGAGGGTTTTTTTATCAAACGTGGGTGGGTCCTTAATCCTAAGTATCCCAACCACATCTACATCAAAAGGCTTTGCCCCTTTTAAATTAGATTAAATAAAAAAAATGACTTCTATTAAACACTCAAATTTCATTTATATATTCAGTGGATGTGCTATAGTGATGTAGGAATTGTGTCTGGATTGATGCTCACAGTTGTTTTTCCTCCATGCTTGCCAATATAGATGTGTTCCAGCTTACCCTGAACAAGCATCAACATGGGAATATTCCATGGTATTTAAACGTTCTTGCCCTCATGGTTATTAGATAGATCAGTTTGAAGTGAACACATTACTCTGCATTGGAATCAGAATCATGTAAAGAGTAATAATGTGTGTTATGAGGACCTATCCCGCCTTCTTAATACAGACATGCTAGATGTCCTTGCGATCAGGTTCATTCCTGGGAACAGTCTCAAAAGGATTCTAGATTGACTGTGTGTGACACTTACATTCTAAGCCCTTGGGTTTGTATGCAATTTGCAAGTCTGAATTTTGTTAAGCTTAATAATATAAAATAAATTTATATAAGCAAAGAGTGAGTCTTAAATTTATGTACCTAGAAATAAAATATTACTTTCATCTCTTAAATCCTTTTTTAGTGGCTCTCATATGCTAATACTAGGCTAATAGGTCTAGAGGCGTGAGTTTGAAATGTGGATGAAAGATGTGTCTTAAATAAGGTTTCTTCAGTTTTTTTTTCTTTATGACTCATTATTATATTTTATAGGGGTTTATTAGATGCTAAAGTAGCACCTACTGAAAATGACTGATAGACCCGGACCTTCGCGACAAAATGAAGGTGAACTTGTTCCATTTCCAAGACTTGGCCCTGCAAGAAATGCTGCTGGCTTGTTAAATGCAAATTTACAATTAGATCAAGCCAATCCAGCTAACCTTAGCTGGCAGTCAACAAAAGCTAGTGTCAAAGAAAGAATTGCTTTTCTTTTCAACAATGAAATTATGAGTGATGTCATCTTCAGTGTTGGTACAGAAAACTCAACTCGCCAAAGGATTCCTGCTCATAAATTTGTTCTTTGTGCTGGTAGTGTTGTCTTTGATCGAATGTTTAATGGACCCCTGTCATCAAGCGTTAGTGAAATCGAACTGACTGATATAGAACCACAAGCTTTTCTTGTCCTTCTCCGTTTTTTGTATTCAGATGAAGTTAGAATTGGACCAGATACTGTTATTGCGGCTTTATACACTGCTAAAAAATATGAAGTGCTTCCACTTGAGCACCATTGTGTTGTATACCTTAAAAACAATTTGACAGTTAGTAATGCATTTACCTTATTAAACCAAGCTCGCTTCTTTGATGAAGAACAACTGGAAGAGTTGTGTTGGGATGTCATTGATAAATCAACACCTGAAGCTGTTGAATGTGAAGGATTTTTTGATATTACAAATGAATTGCTATGTGCCCTCTTAAAAAGAGACACATTAAGAGTATCTGAGTTGAAACTTTTTCAAGCAGTAAAACGTTGGGCAGAAGTTGACTGTGAAAGAAAAGAAATTGAGCCCATTTCCCTCAATGTAAGAGCTGTCTTGGGTCAAGCTCTGCTCCTCATTCGTTTTCCGCAAATGTCTTTGGATGACTTTGCACACCATGTTGCGCAATCAGGAGTCCTGACAGATAAAGAAGTGGTCTCTATGTTTCTGTATTATAGTGTAAATCCAAAGCCTGAAGTCCCATTCCCTGATAGTCCTAGGAGTGTAATGACTTCACGTCTTCTCGTTGCCAATCGTTTTGGGACAGTCGAAACTAGATGGGGATATAGCGGTACTTCAGATAGGATTCGATTTGCCACAGATAAGAGAATCTATGTTGTTGGTTATGGACTCTATGGCTCTATACATGGTAAGCTGTTACTTTGTCTATTTATACTTTAAAAATACATTTTAAACCAAGTTCAGAAAGCTAAAGGACTGCTTTTTTATTTTCATTATGGGATTATGTTTCTAAACTTTAACAGGTTATTATTCTTTAAAGTCAAAGAAAAATAATGATGTATAGGCTACATTCATAACACGCTAGATTACATTAATGCAACGGTAACGTAGGAAATAATGAACCCTTTAAGCTGTCAACCGAGTACGTTCCCCCACCACTGCCGGCACCTGTTTAGTGGCTTAGTGGTCTTGACACAATTTTGCTTCAGTTTTCCACTAGTGTTGATCTCCAGTTGATTATTGCCCAGCTAGCAACTTTAAAATGTGTCATCGTATAAATGATTTTGGCACATATCAAGCTTTTAGTTTTATAAAGAATCTTAAAGCAAGAAAACTGCAATCAATAGAAAATTACAGACAGATTATTGGGGTGTTTGACAATGCGATTAATGAAGTGTCAGTTTAAAGTGGTGTCACATATTTAACAGTGGATAGACAAATGTTCATGATGAAAAACGTTAGGGCGGGCTCCTGTTGTGACTGGTGAATTCAAAGAGAGAATTGAAAGGTAATTCAAAAGGTATGTGTAGTTCACAATTTAGAGGTGCGCCCACTCTTTCCTGAAATTTCAAAAACTGTTATACACAATATTTTCAGTGGTTAACTTGGTTAAAAAATAGATTAGGCAAGGTGGACTCCTTGAGTGTTAAAATAGCAATACAAACAAGGGAATGGTAGCTTTACTGACTCTTCTCAGCTATGATGAAAGACCTAGACTTCAGTAGCCTAGTGGAAAGTTTTTGACCATCCACTCCGCAGTCCAGATTTAGTCTCCAATGACAGAATATATATATATATATATATATATATATATATATATATATATATATATATATATATATATATCTGAATATTACCTTGCACATAGAACAAACATGCACAACAGTTGGAGTTGTAAGTTATTAAGATAATTCAAACTCCAACTGTAACAGACCCAACCTAATTTATCATTCTAATTTATCATTTGCATGTATTTGTGTTATTTCTGTGGTGATAATGAAGTTATTAAGATGTGAGTTTTGTTTTTATTATTCTTTTCTTTGCTGTTTTCTTTAATTTAGCTTTGTTAATTTTTACCTTGATTAAGGGTACTGGATGTCAAGTAGAAATATTTGGATGTCTTTATTATTTTTTAAGTTGTTTTTGTCCAATGATTTGTTTTAAGTATTCTACCCGTTTTCACTATGTTTTCATTTGTTAAATTCTGTAAATTGAAAGTCAGTGTGGTCTAAGAAATCATTGGTTTTCAGTGACTTTCACTTGTTCTCTGATTTGAAACATTTTTACATGGAAACCACTATGGTAGTGATGTTCAGAAGTTTCTGAAGTTCTGAGATGTTCAGAAACAAATCATGACAAATCTTATTTACAAAATGGTGTTTAATGTCCATCAAATTTAGTATTTAAGGATTTTAAAGTCAGTAATGATGACTATGAGGCTAAATTTGTACTAAAAGTTGTTAAAACAAAATAAGCATGTGGCTATCGCTCCGCTCGTGGCTCGCTCGATGGCCATCCTGAACATCCAATAGTCAATTTGACAAAAATTTCAAATTATGTCCCAAATTTTTACATTTTGGAACTGGGTTACTCTTATATGGGAATTTTGGGTGAATCGTTGTAAATGATGTAATGTTGTGGAGGAAGATAACACAATAATTTTTATTATTTTGAAAACAGTATAAATTTCGTTTACAAGTTCAGCATTTTTTCTAAAGTTGTGTCGAACAGTTTGTGGTAATGAACTGCAAGTAAGGAGCAACTAGGATCCATAGTAACCAAAACTTAAAAAATATTTGGATTTTGATACCAATAGATACATAAAAAAATCAGATTTTTATGTTGATTTCAAATATGTAAGTTTCATCAAGTTTAGTCTTACCCATCAAAAGTTACGAGCCTGAGAAAGTTTGTCTTATTTTTGAAAAATGAGGGAAACACCCCCTAAAATTCATAGAATCTGAATGAAAATCACAACATCAGATTCAGCGGATCAGAGAACCACTCTGTAAAGGTTTTAATTTCATATCTTCAAAGATGTAGAATTTCTTCTGCCAGAAGAAAGATCACGGACGCCTGTTTTTACATGTTGGACACGTACTAAACTCGGACTACGTGTTTACATGTAGTATTGGTTATTGGGAAGTATACAGACGTTTTCTGGTGGGGGTCGGGGGAGAGGGAGCTACGTGTGAGGATCCTTCCATGGAGGATTTTTTTATGGGGGAAGAGAATTTTCCATGAAGGCGGCACCGGATTTCCCAGCATCATTTAAAAAACGATTAGAAATTAAATAAAAGAAACACGTTTTATTCAACTGATAGTAAGGAGCAATGTTAAAGCTTAAAAGCGAACAGAAATTATTATGTATATGAGGGAGTTTGCCCCCTCGTCAATTCCTCGCTCTTTTTTTGGTGCTTTCAAAAGAGCTATTTTATTCTAATTAAACGGCCTTTGTGATTCAGGAGTCTTTCTTAAAGAATTGGAACAAAATTTGAACTTTAGCATAAAGTGAGAGGTATTGTCGTGAGGGCGAACCCCCTCATATACGTAATAGTTTCTATTTGTTTTAAGTTTTTATGTTGCTCCTTACTTCGAGTTCAAAAAACTTGTTTAAAAAAATAATCTTAGAACAATACATGATATTGGCAGGACTGTTATATTGACAATTTTCTGATAAAAGTCTGATTTTATTTTTGGTAATTTTTGTTTGTATATAAAAATGCAAGAACCTCCATAGAAAAATGTCACTTTTACTTAAAAATCTTTATCCCTCCCACACACATATCCCCACCCATTGGCGTAACTAAGGGGTGCGGACCGTCCTGGGTCGTACTGAGAGAAGCGAACCAAAAGACTAGAGGGTCACTTCTTAAGTATATTTTGACCACGGAAGATCGAGCGCTAAAGACGTTGGAACAACCAGAAGAAATGTTGTGGTAGAACGCGGTCTACCCAATCATCTACACGGATCGGTAGGGTAAAGTGCTTTGGTTGATTTTTCAAAAAGGCGGCCAATTGTCACAAATTTGGGACAAAGCTTATTTTACACGTTTCTAAATTTTAGGTGAGGCTGTGCTGCATAGCGCCGCTTCTGTTATAAATAAAATAAGCTAAAAATGAAACTAAAAAGGTTTTAGCTGGAGTCCTGCATTATCCATCCAAATACTCCCTCACAAATTTCTTTTTTTTTAGTTCTTAAGTATTTCAAAATCGAAAAATTTGTAACTTTAAGGTATTTCAAGTTTTTGTCGGATCTGCTTACTGGTGCAAGCAATAGTACATACTGTGAATTAGTTTACAATGCTCAAGTTGTAACTTTAGCCTTATATTTGTATCTAGTGACCCCAATAAGCCTTTAATACCTGTTTTTGGTGGAAATCAAGTGCCAATTATGGAATGTATGCTTAACATGTTTTTGATTTCCACCTTATAAATTGCTGTGTTAATCTTTTGATCAACCGGATAATAAACCCTAGGATAAAAAAAAATATGTTGAAAATCGGAAATCATTTGTGAATAATTCTAAGGCTAGGCTGCCAAAAGGTGTTCCAGGAAGAAAAATGAAAAATATTTGGAACAGTAAGATTTTTCGAGCTTTTGCTCAGACTAGCTACAGGGTGCTCGGTGCAGAGAGCAATTCAGCATCGGATGGAATAAAGGCTGCAGACTGTTGTCCTTTACAAAACTTTTATTATAATTGTATCTATGTATTCCTTATTGCCATCTGCAAAACCTTTAAATTCTGCCTTTGTGAAAATCAAACACTGTTTGTGAAATGTATTTACATTACTTATATGAAATTTACCTGATATGAAATGATCGTTCGCTTTTTCTTTATCCCTCGAAGTAGTGGAACTGGTTTGTCTCAGCTGTTGAAGGTCGAAATGCCTTCACTGCACACTGATTTGCCTTCCCTACAGATTTCCAACCCAGGAACATCTACTAAGCTTCCAGTATTCTGTTTTGTTAGTCTAAAATACAAAGTTTGTCATTGAAACTAGTGCTAACTTCAAAGAACGAATTCTCAGCACTCATTTCCGTAATAAAGTATTTTGTACTGCCAAGCTATAAGAAATTGTGCAGTAGAAAGGCTGATCAGTGAATGCTGTTCTAGGTTTTATGTCACTCACCCTATCCGTCCATTAAATGGGTCCCTTTTTTGGACTTTAACAATGACGTAGCCGAGAAAGATCTAAAGTGTCTGAAACCCTACCAGAACATTCTTAATTTCATCCAAGCGACATCCAAGAGTGACAATAACTAGTTTAGCTATTAATTATCTATGCAACCAAATTGACCCCCTTTATCTCCCTTTCTCTGCCTTCTGGTGTCCTTTCACCATCTATGACTAAAACACAGTTGTCATAAAATTATTTTGCCTCCTTCTTGGGTCAAGACAAGCCACCAATTTTTTTCTTCTACTTCACTTTCATTGTCTTCTTTTTGTATCAAGGACTAGAATTCCCTCCTTCTTCTGCTGATATTCTTCTTCTCGCTGATATTTCCAATTTCACAAGCAACGCTCTAGAGTCATCTTAGTACAGAGCCATCTGCGTTCTATGTATCAGTTAACTTAAAGTTTGGTACTTATCTTCTAGCCCGTACTTATCTTCTAGACTCATAAATCAAGCAGAATAAATAGTCCTTGACCTATAAACTACTACAAACATAAATTAAAAGTAACTGAGTATTTTTTTCAGAAAAGGATGTACATTGAAACTTACCATTGTAAATCCTACGCCAGCCGAAATTAGCTATTTGCGATTTCCGAATGTTGGTAATCACTCGCATTTAAGACTCAATTAACACTAGCCACGTCGTGGTAAGACTGCTTTCAATTTGCATTTATCGGGCTAACCTAAATACGTCCTTTCAAATGGCCATCCTCCTTGTCTGTTTTAACTCGAGGTGAAGGGCCTATCATGGGAAATGGGAAACTTTGGGCCAAGAACGGCACTTTCATGTATTGGGTTTTCACTTGTTACTAAGAAAGGGTATAAGCCGAGCCGTTCCCAGGGTTGGTGGTGTCCGGGGAAAAATTAATTTCGGCGCCCCCTCCTGATTCATAAAGAAATTTAAACAATGCCGAATCAAAGTGAAAAAAGGGACCAAAGTAGGCAATTTCTCAACCACGGTGCTCGCGGCAGCTGCCCCGGCTGCTCCCCTCTAGGAACAGCTCTGGGTGTTATAACTCAATTTCCCGCTCAAGTGAGCCACTTGTCAATATTCTATGATCGTTGGTACATACACCATCGCCCTTAGGGAAAACAAAGCAAATATTTGCAAACAGAATAAATGCAAAGTTTTGCATTTTCCTTTTATTAAGGGATGAAGCTTATGCTTCCAGACAAACCAAGTTAAATGGTTCAATTTTCATCGATATGTCACCACTGTTTGCGAACATTTTTACTTTTTCAAAAATTATGTATAATTTCTTAAGCTGATAATTTTTTATAGGTGCCTCTAAATTTGAGTATTTGTATTTGAATATTATGTGTTTGGTATCTGAATGAAAATTATATCTATTCGGCATACATATATTCATCAAAATAACGTTTTGTATTTATCACATGAAAAACAAGTTTTTTAACTGAAAGTAAGGAGCGACATTAAAACTTAAAATGAGCAGGAATTACTCCGTATATGAAAGGGGCTCTTCCCTCCTCAACGCCCCGCTCTTTACGCTAAAGTTTCACTCTTTCTCTCAAGTTTACTTTTTAAAGCAGTAAAAAACTTACAGTAACAGTAAAAAAAAGTAAAACAGTAAAAAAAAGTAAAACAGTAAAAGCATAAACAGCGGGGCGTTGAGGATGGAAAAGCCCCTCTCATATGCGTAGTAATTTCTGTTTGTTTTAAGTTTTAATGTTGCTCCTTACTTTAAGTTAAAAAAAAAAAATTTTCATTTTATTTCTGAACCTTTTTGAATTGAGGCATGATTTGATTTCGGGTCTCCGCACATGAATAATTAAAACGAAATTTGCGTGTTAATTTTTTTTAGCTAAATGGCTTTCTCTTAGTTTTGATCGGACGATTTTGAGAATAAAAGGGACAAGGGAAGAGGCCCAGTTGCCCTCCAATCTTTTGGTTACTTAAAAAGGCAACTAGAACTTTTAATTTGTTACGAACGTTTTTACTAGTAGAAAATAAACGTAACTTACGAAATAACTTACATAACGAACTTCTAAATTTGTATATTTTTATTACGTATATGAGGGGAGTTTTCCCCCTCGATTATACCTCGCTCTTTGCACTAAAGCTTAAATGCTGTCTCAATTGTTTAAGAATGACCCCTGAACCACAAAGGCCGTAGAGTAAAAGGTTGAAATTACTAAAGAACTTTAGCGTAAAGAGCGATGTATTAAGGAGGAGAGGAACCCCTCATATGCGTACAAATTTCTGTTCGTTTTATGTTTTAATGCTGCTCCTAACTTTTCACTTGAAAACCTTTTTCATATTTATTTTTCATTGTTTATTGTTTTAAATAATGCTAGAATATCCTGCGCCCCCTTCATGGAAATTCTCTTCCCCCCTGACAAATTCCTCCATGGAAAGATCTTTCGACATAACCCCCTCCCCTCAAACCCCCCAACCAAAAAAATCCCCCTGAAAACGTCTGTACTCTTCCCAATAACCATTACTATACGCAAACACTTTTCAAAGTTTGTAACTTGCAGCCCCTCCTCCGGGGACTGTGAGTGAGTAAGTCATCCCCAAAGACATTATTATTAGGTTTGTTGACTGTGTTGAACAAATTGGTTATCTCAAAATTTTGATCTGTTGACCTTGGAGGAAAATGAGCCTGGGAGGGGCCCTGGGTCCCCTCCGTTTTTTGTGACTGGAAAAAGGTACTAGAACTTTTAATTTCCGTTAGAATAAGCCCCCTCGCAAAATTCTAGGACTAATGGGTCGATACAATCACCCCTGGAAACAAAAAGAAAGACGAATAAATACGCACCCGTGATCAGTCTTTTGGCAAAAAACACGAAATTCCACATTTTTGTAGATAGGAGCTTGAAACCTCTATTTAATGACTTTTCAATGACTTTCAGGGGGTGTTTTCACATATTTTACAAAATAAAGCGATTATTCTCAGGTTTGTAACTTTTGATGGGTAAGACTAAATTTGATTAAACTTATAAATTTAAAATCAGCATAAAAATCTGAGTCCAACTATTTATCCAACGCTTTCTTTTGCTTTTCTTTTTTCCTTTTCAGGCAAAGCAGAATATGAAGCTAATATTGCACTGATTAATTCAGCGTCGAACCAAATTATTACACAGAATGATACAACATTTACATGCGATGGATCCCCAAACACATTCCGAGTATATTTTAAAGAAGTTGTCGAAGTAAAAGCCAAATGTCAATATATTGCTGCAGTTACATTGAAAGGGCCAGATTCGTTTTATGGTAAGCATAGAAACTAATTGAAATTAGAAGATACAGACATTGATTCATAAAATTTGAGAAAGAGATCATAATAAAAATTTGAGATCAGTCCTGCCTCTCCCTTTCTTTCTTATTTCAATCTCCAATTCTCAATTTTTCTCTCTCTCTGTTTCTCTCTTTCTCTTTCTATCCATCTCTTTATCACTCTCTCTTTTTTTGTTTCTTACTTAATAGGGGAGTAAATCTGGATAAAATTGAACTATATAAGAGTCCTGCTTGGTGTTTGTTAAGAACAAAAATTTGCTTACGTTTTGCATTTCGTGGTTTTTCGTTCTACCTCAGGAAAGCTCTATCTTAAAAGCTCCCCTTTCATCCAATAAAATGTCTCCATCGAAGATGTGGAAGAACTTTTTGCCCATGTATAGTAGATGTGATAAAAAAAAAAGCGAATCCCTTCCCCTGCTTTATTTTTTCCAAGTACTGTGTAAAAATGTATTTTATTAATTTTTTGGTACGAAATTTCGAATACTATATTTTACTATTTATTTTAATTTTTTATGGATCGTTTTATGTATTTTACATCGTGATATACATCAATACACTTAGATAATTAATTTAATTAACTGAATTTGGTTAATTTTCGAATTTTTTTTTTGTTTTGCTTTATTGCCGATTGAAGATAATTTGGCTCTTTAGAGCTTGTCGTAGTCATTTAAAATAAATATCCCAAAAAAATGTACTTCTCTATGATTAAAAAGTTTTTTTGGCATACAAATAAATGGTTTTATAGCTTAAAATTAGCAAAAGGGCTGTGCATTAAAGAAGCTGGTGCCTAATAGGATATAACTATCCTTCAAACACTTAAAATACTAGAATTAAATGTATTAAAATAGGATAAGTTAAAGTCATAAATTTAAATACGTGTGACATATATTTTTGATTCCTTGGTCTTTGGAGTAAGAGCGAATGTTTAAGTAAAAGCTTCTGTTTTGATAGTCGGATATTATCAAGTTGGTTCCTCCATTAACATGAAGTTTAAACGGCAATGAACTTTTAGTGTCTATTTAATGGAAAGGTATCTCCATCCCTTAACAACTCTTTAGATTGTTATACTCTACTTTTAGGATTTCATATTTTTTTTTGGGGGGGGGGGGGGGTATCATTCCGTTTTGTTCAATGGTTTGTTAACGAAATCGAAGCACAATTTTTTTTTTTTTTGCTCTCTGGTCAAATATGCATTAAGGGACATACAAACTGTTAGTGCACTTTGGATCATATATTGACAATTGGAACCCATTTTGTCAAGGCTGTGTTTTCGTTTCTTGTGTCTCTAGAAAGTTGAATTCCTTTTTTTCAGGTACAAAAGGTCAGCGCAAAGTAACGATTGAATGTCCTGGACTTCCTGGTCCGGAAAAAGTTAGCTTTCAATTCTATTATGTTACGGGAAACAACAATGGTACGTCAGTGGAAGATGGTCAGATAGCCGAGATTCTATTTTTTATTTGATCTTCTAGTATTTATGTTCATCATTTACCAAGAATTTATTGGTTTCTTTTGATCAGATTGTTGTAGAATATTTAAAACTGCTTTTCATCTGTTGTTAAAGGTTGCTGTATATAATATTGTATAGTATTCTGCTTTTTGGATTTACGATATGGCTAAATTAAAAGTTTGTTGTCAATTGGAAGGAGTATATTTATTCTAAGGATTTGGGATTCAGAACGTTAATAGTATCCCTTCAACAGAGACAAGCGCAGCCCTATCCCGATGTACTATTGGAATCACTAACCCCTCGTATCTCTTCAACAGGGACAAGTGCAACCGTATCCCAATGTGCTATTGGAGTTGCTAGTCCCTTGTGTCCAGCTAAAATCTTTTAGGAGAGTGTTAGCATTTTCTGGGAACAATAGATGCCTATTTTCTTGGTGAAAAATTCAATTGGTACAAGCGTAGCCGTTTACACATGGCGTAATCCTAATTTCTAGGCGATAAGTATATTTTTAGGAAACGCTTGCCAGCTTTCATTTTTCGGTGAAAAAGGTCTTTAGATACAAGTGCCCTGGCGCAGAGTACCCATTTGGCGAGCATCACCTGATAATGGGTATAAAAGTTTGATGGTGAGTTATTTAGTATCACAGTTCCACATAGACATTTGTTTAGTTGCATTATTTCGAGTTGGAAAAAAACGTTCTAATATTTAAAAAAAGGCTTTACACTATTGCGCCTTGAAGGAGAGTTAATGAAAATGGTGAAGCAATCTATATTGCATGGATATCTCAACCAGGAAGAGGCTCCTCCGACATATCGGATAGAATGTAGTATACATTCTTACTCGGACAGGAATCTGACTTTTCCTCTTCGATTCTGTGAATTTTACGATTATATCAGGGACGATCTTGAGCAAATGTGCCATATGACAACTGATATACACAGACAAAAAGATACTTTAAATGCAACTGTAGAATGTATTAAAGACATTAATTTGAACCATTATGTGAAAATAGTTCGATATGTATGCCATTGCTAGTTTTTTTTTGAATAAGAATGTTTCGAAATAATAAAAAAAAAATAGAATTTTTTGGGGACCGAATTTTTATTTCTATATTTTTTATTTTACATAGATTTTTTAACTGAAATATTTTCAACTTTTTTCAATGTCTAAAGTCACATGGATATACTTATAAAATAATATTTACTTTTATATTTAAGAAAATAGAAAATGATATAGATAAGTCAGTCGTGATTTTTTCTATCAGAGAAATAATGTTTGTTGTGAACTTTTGTATGGACTGAATTTTTTCTCGACTTTTTCTAGACGGTCGGTTCAAAACGAGAGAATGGTGAAAACATCTCGAGAGGATATGGACAGCAGTCTCCTGGTTGTGTAGATCCAGTAGCAATGGATGCTCTTTTGAGTGCGATAACAAGCATCCCAAGCCCTCAGGATGAGCTTATAGACACATTTTATAGAGATTCAGACAAAATTTTCGAACAATTCGGTTTGGAGAGATTGACTCGAAATGAAATCATTGACATATTTCTCAGAGATTCGGATGTAATTTTCGAACAATTCGATTCGGAGAGAATATATCAGAATCACCCCTCACGAGATAAAAAGGATACTAATTTACATGATACTTTCACTACAGGACGGAAAGGTACTAGAGACTTCGAAAAAAAAATATATATAAAAAGACACATCGACTAATATTTTACGGCAAATTAAGGAAGTTTGCCCCACTAAAATCAACGTTAGAATCTTCAACGTGCACAGTCAGAAAAGAAAAGGAATAAAATCTGAGGGGGTATATGGGACTTTTTTGAACTTAGAATTTTTTTTCTTGCAACTTTTTTTCTTAAATATTTTTATTGGGAGCTTTGAATTTCTTTTCACTGATATACAGACTTATAGGCTTACAGACAAGCACAAACAGACACATTGGCACACAGACAGACGGACAAAATGACAGACAGAAAAAAAATGACAAACAGACTGAATGTGGTTATGTTCGTCGCACAGTAGATACCAAGGAAACATACATGATCGTGATAAATGCATACGAAACAATAAAAAGTGTGATATATCACAGTACCCACGAAGAGGCTCCTCTGATATTTTGGTTAGAATATTGTATACATTCTTACATGGACAGATGTCTGTCATTTCCTCTTCGATATTGTGAATCTTACAATTATTACACAGACAATCTCGAACAAGTGTGCCCTATGAAAAGTTATATATACAAACTACATGATACTTTAAATGCAACTGTGAAATATATTGAAGACAATAATTTGATCCAGTATGAGAAAATAGTGCGATATGTATGTTATTATTGTAAATTAAAAAATAAAAATGTTTCGAAATAATAATAAAAAATCGAGTCTGATATAAATTAACAGGGTTTTTAGTATTGTCTGAAAGAGATGAGCAGGATTTCTTCCAAAGTCCGCATACAGACACACAGACAGATATACATAAACACACAGACAAACATGGGTGTTTTCCATGCGGCTCTCTCCGTTGTACTCTGTGGCTGATTATCGGCAGTACCTAGTTTATTACAGTTTTTCAATCAGTATTATTCGTACAATGGGAAGGATAAACTCATGACTGGAATAGATGACACTGAAATTATTGGTTTGAAATCATCATCTTGTGGAGTTATGTTTGGATGTGCACTTTTGTAAGAACGTGAATAAATTGACTGTCATCACTGGAAAGTGAACTATAATATGTTTGACTACGATAAAAGCTTGTGGAGTACTACATTACGTCATTTGAACCAACTGGGATATTATAACCGAGTGATTACACCTTATAATAAAAAAGGTAAAGAACTGAGTACAGTTCAAGAAGAAGTCAGAGAAATATACAATTTTTCTGGAGTCGAGGCACTTTACCTAAAGGGTATTGTGCCTACAGATAAACTTTTCATCCAGAACTGTGAACCCAGAATTCCACTTTTCAATTTAGAAGAGTATAAATGCCCCAAATTTAAAGGGGCTTATCACTGTCCTGAAGATGAGGTTAAGTTCTTCGCACAGTGGATGCCTAGGGACATACCTGATTGTTATATGTGCATCTGATACAGTAAAAAGCATGATATATCCTAGGACCCTCGTTTTATGGATGTGTAAAAGCGAACTTTAGCAATAAACATCTTTAAACTTAACGTGTATTTTATTTTTATGTCTGCTACCAGAAGCAATCGTCTTACTAGATTCAAACTATCCTATGATGGATGAAAATATTGAAATAGAAACATTTTTATATAATAGAAACGTCTTTTTACTGCGATTGCATCATCTGTAAAGTGTATTATCATGATTTTACAAATTCTTATGAGTCTAATGCAACCAATTTTGAATATGTGGATATTTGAATAGATGAGGTGAATCTGGAAAAGATCAGGAGAAAAATATTGAATGAAATGAAATCAACTAGAATGAAGAGATACTTAGTTATAGATTGGTCAAGTGAGGAACTAGCGGAAGAAAGGGCGCCCTTACTGCACCATGAAAACTCAAAATCACAACGATGGTCTTGGAAAGGAGGTAGGGGATAGAAGAAAGAGATCACGAAGAGAAAAATAAAAGATCAAGAAAAACTGGGTCTGAGGCCCCCCCCTACAGGAAATGTTCACATTTCTTAAGACCTAACAAAGAAGATTCGTATAAAAGAATTATAGCATACAAGAATTCATAATCGTTCTGTAGTACAGTCAGTCTAAGGTTTAATCTCAAATAAATTGCAAAAGTTATGATTTTGGTACCATTTGAACCGGAAAAACAGTCTTAAACACATTTAAAAAACAGGCCAAAATCGGATGAGGTGAAATTGACCGTTTCTCGGTCAAAGACTTTTTAAAAATAACCTAATTGTCACGTATAGAAAATATTTTCCCCCGTACAATTTAGAAAGTGCAGCCTCTCCCGCTGCTTTAATCCCTTCTTTCGAAACATCAATTTGAGAAAACGTTGCTGCATTTTCCCTAAACTGTTCGTTGTCTTTCAGCCATTTAAGCGCAATCCCTTTACCAAGTTCATGTAGAAGGGAGGTTGTGTCGCAGCCAAGAACCGCATGTGGAAACGGGAGCAGTTCGCAGGTTTTAGTCCCAATCTTCTTAACAATGGCTTTGATGTTTCCAAGTTTCGTTCGAAGTGGTTGCCTTAGGCTCACCGTGCAGGTAGACCTTGTGGTGCTCAGGACTACAATGATAAAGTAACAACACCGACAAGTTGACAACAAGTTGTTGTCAACATTGGTGACAACAAGTTGTCACCGATAACTACAGTATCCAAAATTTTTAACCGCTGTACGTACAATTAGCAAGTTAGCATCAGCTTTAGCTCGGATGGTTCTCAGACCTTTGCCTCGTAAAACATCAGTAAGTACATTGAACGGGCTTTATTCTTTTTGCACGAAAGAAATTTCTCTTTTTTGGTGGTCAGTCTCATTTCTGGGCTAAACAGTACTTCCCGTCCAGTGACATGGTTTCGCTTAAGATGAGTCATATCTTTTGTCGAAGCACGATGTCGTAGCCATCAAAGACAATAATGACGTCTGGATATTTGGCCAAAACGTAGTTCCAGTATTGGTCTAAGATTTCCAAATTTGTTTCTTTCTTCGCCCAGGGAATCCTGTGAAGCCAAGCGCCCCTGTCTAAGACGTAGGTGCAAGTCAGACTAAGCTTTTCCCTATTAGTATTAATATCTGAAAATTCTTGATAGCTTTTGCCAGCTATGGTTTATTCAGCTTCTGGAACGTGCCAGAATTGTCATAAAGCGACGCAGGATAGGAGTAAAGTTCATATTTAAATTAAGATTCCTCGTCCATATTCAGTCTTTTGGATACAGTTAGAAGAAGCTGAAACAGCAATGGGGGGTCTAAACGGTGGATTTCTCCTCCAAATTTTTTATTCACCGTCAGAAGGACTGCATGATCCTTCCGTTTGAACGAAAGCTCCTTCCGCGATTTCCCTACCATTCCGTCAAGAATTTTCTTCCCAACTTCCACTGCTTTGTCGGCGTTCATGTTTTCTGCTGCAGTCAAGCCAGTAGCAAGGCTTCGAAGCGATAGCAGATCACCTTAGAAAGGAGACGACTGCTTGACAAAGTCAATAACTATTTGTGTGTCGTTGCAGTCCCTCTGCTTTCTTGAAAGACCAGACTCTGTGCCGGTCGCTTGTGTGACACGAAATATCCGTCAGTTTTTGTATCAGAAGATTAATGTGAGAACATGCTTTACGTTCCTTTACCCTCTGAAGTCTTTGTAGATCCGTCATTCCTCTACCTCTAGTCAATCCAGTTGCCGTTTTCAGACTTCTCATCAATTCTTGTTCTATGACCAAATCTGTACATAAACCGGCCCAAAATCTCTCCGATCTTCTCATAATTTGCAAGTTTGTTCATCTGCTGCAGGTACAACCTCACCGACTTCATGTAGTTGTTGTAATCAGCTGCTGCGAAGTAAGGGAGCATGTCGGAAACTGTTTGCAAATGAAGTTTCGAATGACCTGTGCGCAAAACAGAATTGAATTAAAATCGAATAGCTGTAGGCATCAAGTCATATAGTCGGGTAATTTTAGAAAAAGCCCTGGCATATAGTCTGATTTAGTGAGAGGTAAATCTGGCTTTAACCCCTTAATAGGATTGCATAAAAGTGATGTTAATTAATTTGTTAATGGATAAGTCTATTTATTATCCGTCCATGCGCCATTCCTAGGGCAGGAGAACTAAGGAAGATAGTCATAGAGCTAAGATAGTTATAGAATCTACAGTTTCCCAAGTTTTCGGTTAAATGGTACGGGTGAAGGGCAGGAGTAAGTATGCCTCTCTTATTGGACCAATACTTTTTTTATATCTTTTAGCAAGCCACACCCGGGTAGAGTCTCAGGCAGGTTGACCAAGAATTTAAAATTGACGCAGGACCATTAGATTGCCTGGAATGAGAGATAAGCGAAGCACGCCTACCTATGGTCCATGCTTCATTCCTAGGGCAGAAGAACTAAAGAAGATATTCATAGAATCTATTGTTTTTCAAGTGTTTTGTTAAATGGCATGGGTAAAGGGCGGGAGTAAGTATGCCTCTCTTAGTGGACCAATAAATGTTTGTTATCTTTTAGCAAGGCACGTCAGTCTAGAATCTCAGGCAGGTTGACCAAGAAATTTAAATTGACACAGTACAAATAGATTTCCTGGAACGAGAGGTAAAAAAGACATGTGCACTTATGGTCTTAGGTAGGTTGAACCAAGAATTTACAATTGACAAAATCACAGTTCCGTTTATTTGATTGGGTGTACGTGAGGGGGGGGGGAGAATATGTAAGATACTTGGACACGACTTTTTCTTAGCTTTTCGGCATAGGAAGTGTATGTTTTCTCTGCATGGATCCTACTTCGCGTAATATCCAACATATATTAATGCACACTTTATTGTGCATTAATATATTGTTAATTGTGATTTATTTATTTCGCTTTATTGTGATTAATGTCACGTGCGGGGAGGGGGAAAATGGCTGAAGGATGATCAAAACACAGAATTGATTCCATAATCGTGATCTACGTACCAGATTTTTCTATCACCGACTTTTTAAGAGTGTAAGTTAATCTTTTTTAAAGTCCTTATTTTAGAAGAAAAGACGAAAAAATGTTCCGATTTTTTTTCCTAGGCCGATTTAGTATATGTTGTAGAAATTTTTTCTCTGGTTCAAATGATACCACAATCAAAACTTTTGCAATTTGTTTGAGGTAACCCCTAACATTAATTTAGATTGACTGTACTACTGAAAAAATTGCCATTTATCAATTTATGTCAAATCTCGTTACTGATGGCACTTGTAAGAATCTTTTGGCCTTTACTTTTACACTAAATATTTTTACTATATTTTCCATTATGCATTTTTGAAGGGTATCAGTATCTATATGACAATAGGCTGTTAAACTGGTAAAAAAAATTTTAGACTTAAGTCAAGGATTTGTATTGCAACTGGCCTGTTTTAGGTAAATGTTTGATTTTACATGTTAGAAAAAAGCTTGAATCAGAGAAGGTACATTGAGAAACCGTCATTGATTTTGAAAATTAAAGAGATTTTTAGCTTAGAATTAGAAATAGAGAGTATGCTGATAATGAGGTTAACATAAACAATTTGAAATGATTTCCACGTAAATATGACAGGCTATTAGCAAATGGTTCTGTGAAGTGAAAATTTTTTTTTGGAAGGGTTCCATAGAAGAATCCCTTTCTACTGGATCTACATAATCATGAGACTGCTGCCCCATCTTTTCACGAGATTCTTTAACCATTTTCTCTTTTGGAATCAATAGTTTAGAATTGAAAAGAATTCTACGTCCTGCAAGAATTTGACGGGCGAAAATTCCACCAAGAACAGAAAACCAGTGAACTTAATAAACACCTAGTTAGCATTTTGCAAACACTCCCACCTCTCTCTGAAAACCATCTAATCCCTGAAACTTTAAAAGGTAAAATCCTGGAAATTTCAGCGGAGCAAATAATAGAAAAAATACAAAAACTGAAATAAGCTAGTATTTGTCCGATTGATATCCCAATTGATTTAATAAGAGCCTTCCTGATAAACTATCAACACTCATTGTTAGTATTTTTAATGATATTAGTAATTCCGGATGTTACCCCTCGTGCTGAAAGCTGGGCTATATTGCTCTAATCCAAAAGAAGGGAGGTCTGAAAGATTTTACTGGAGTACGACAAAACAAAATTGACCCTAGTTTTAAAAAAAATGTATGAGGGTCTCTTAGCTAATTGGTTAAAGGTAGGGATTTTTGAACTTATTGGCTTGCAACAGTTTGGAAGCATGAAGGAGACACTTTGTGTTATCTTGTTAATCTTCTTGACACCATTCTTAAAAATTTTGAAAACCCTGATACTTCGCTGAATATTTTACTACTTTATCTCCAGAAAGCGTTCCACCTAATTGACCACAATATCCTTGTAAAGAAAATGCTGACGGAGTTTCAAGTGAGTCCCTTTCTAGTTAAAGTTGATGCCTCCTTTTTAACAAATCGTTCTCAAGTGCTTAAATATAAAATGTTTATTCCAATCCCTCTCCTATCTTTTGTGGAGTCCCCCAGAGAACCCTGTTGGGTTCCATTTTATTCCTTATAATAGTTAATAGCCTCATGACCGACAACACAGAGCGATGTAAGTATGTGGACGACCTATATACGATTGATGTTGTTGACGAAATATTAACAGCTCAATTATGACATTACTTGAAGATGTTGCAAAGGAGGCTCTTTTATCGAAGATGAAAGTTAACGCTAATAATTCGTCACTTATGACAGTTAATTTTAAAAATCCTCTCCTTGTTTCACAAACCCCATTCCTCCCAAAATCTCTGTCACATGCATTAAACTACTTTGGGTGACAGTTACTGCTGATTTGAAGTAGGATACCCATGTTCAAAATATTCTCAAACAAGCCTCCTCTTCAGTTTCCCTTCTAAAAATTTGGATAAAACTCTCTTGCTCCCCCCTGAGGATCTCCTTCAAATTTATTGTTCTTTTATTCGGTCAGCACCGGAGTTTCCTTCTTCTGTGTGGCATTCTGGTCTTTCTTTGGAGCATATTTGTAGGATTGAAAATGTCTAAAAACGAGCGCTTAGAATCATAAATGGTGAAGAGAAGGTACCATATCATTATCTACCGGGTAAGTTGCACCACGTTGGCCAAGAGAAGGAATCTCCTCTGCCTTCGTATCGGTACCAAGACCCTGACTCTTCCCCGATAACATTACATCATTCCCGAGCCCTACCTTCCCGCCGGCAACATACCATCCCGTATAAAATCACAAACTGACTCCCATCCTCACTAAACATGGAAGATATCGGAAGTTTTGCTCCGAGTTTAGTTGAGTTGTATAATAGCCAGGAAAACTAGTCATAAATTCAATTGTTCTCCATTTATTTTTCTTTTTGACTTTTATGCTAAGTTTCAGCTTATCTTTCTTATGTGTTTTGTACAAGAGATTATTTTTGTCCTGAAGGTCAAATTCTTTCGATATATGCCCACACACACATTAACAATATATATATATATATATATATATATATATATATATATATATATATATATATATATATATATATATATATATATATATATATATATATATATATATATATATATATATATATATATATATATATATATATATATATAATATATATATATATATTAGCTGTTTTTAAATTTTACTTTGTATATTTCTATACATGTTTTGTGACCATAGTAGGATGTAATATGCAGAAAAATGCTAGTGATTTAAGCAAGAACACTCAGTATAGCGTCTTTGTACAACCCCAGAATATTTTAAGTATTAACGTAGCCTTTGGCAAAATACATCTGTGTGATTAGAGCCCAGAATTATTAGAGGATCACACATAAATGAGCTTAAAAGCTAATTTAACTACAGCCATATGCTTGCCCATTTTGCTTGAAGACACATGAAAAGCCAATTGGTGCCATCATTAAACTATAAAAATTCCAGGCCCTAAAACCTTTCTGTAATGTTGACAAAAATCAATCAGATTTGAGCGTTTTCCCATATTCTTAAACGGGCAATTACTTGGATATTTCTCCAAGTTTTAGTTTTTTCGAAAATTTTGTTATTGTTATGGCAAATATATAACCTACTGTCCAGATGGTACAAATTGACCTCTTGTGGCATGATTCTAGCATGCACTAGAAGTATTGTAGATTCTATATTGATATATTATTACATTGATGTATTCTATGTATTACCTACTTCTTGTCTATGGATTCTAGTCAGAAAGCTGGTATAATTCATTTTTAGGGTTTGTCAACGTTGTCAAAATAACTTTCTCCTTTTAAAATTCCGTAGCGTGTTGAAAACAGACATGTCGGTAATTAAGATCTTAGAAAATGAACACGTAACTAAAATATGTGCTCCAATGGTCCGTTACTCAAAGTAAGTTGTATGTTGGTAACTGACGGCCAAGTAACTGGGGCTTTCCCTTATAATTCACTTGATAGAAGAAGATCACACCACTTGATGTGCTTTGTCATGCTCTTTTCAAATAGCCTATACTAATTTCTGTATTCATAAATGCACCCTGCTCTATGTAATTTGATGAATATAATTTTATGGTACATGCTGCCCAAACCTTTGCTAATATAGGCTAGTGTTTTTTTTTAATTTGCTTGTTTTGGTACTACAAACCAGCTGTTGATGAGAAATAGCCTAAATTCAAAAGTAGCCTAGTATAAATCACCAAAATTAGCAAAGTTTAAATCCTAGCCAATTGACTTTTTGCTATCTTGGAAACTTGTTAGGCCAGGGAATTAAAACTTTTGGGGATGTATCCACAGGCTAAAGTCTATCCTGGGAAGTTATTTTGACATCCCTAACTATACCCCTTCCCCCTCCTCTATATAACATAGCTTTTTGTACATTGCAGCTTATATTTTGGTCAAATTTGATCCTATATTACTATTAAAAGTGTAAATACTTGCTTACCTTAGGAAAATTCAACTTTTCACTGTTTTTTAAGCTACTATATTCCATAATTAGTTCACCAGCATTGAAAAACAATAATTACCTTTTATGGTATAGTTCAAAATAGAATGTAGGCATTTAAACAAACCCCTTGTTTGAAATGTCTTATCTTTAAATGGCTTTACACAGGGGTAAAACAGGTAAGACATTGAACTTTTAAGGGGCTTCTCACTCAAAATTATGATTTGTTGCTACAATTGGGTAAGGCTTATGTTATATGTGTGTCAATAACATCTATTTTGTAAATCATAACAGCATAGAGAAAGTCCATTTCTTCAAGAAGGCCCAAATAATGATTCTTAGAAACCTGAAGATTTAGTAGGAAAAATAAGCACAAGTCCTAAATACATGATTGACACAACAATAACAGATATGCTCTCTTTTGGGGAGTTGTGGGGGGGGAGGGTTAATTCTGAAAATTAGAAAAAATAAGATATTTTAAACTTACAAAGGAGTGATTACATCTTAATGAAATCTCATATTTGGAAGGACCTTGTAACTCAGAACTTTTATTTTAAATTCAGGTCAGATCCAGTATCAATAGGGAGAGTTGGGAGGGGACAGGAAATCCTGGAAAGCTTAGAGTAGGGAGATCAGGATGAAAGTTGGTGGGAAGAATAAGCACAGGTTCAAGATTAATGACATACCTGGACCAGATCCACTCTCTTTGGGGATTTAACTCATAACTTCATCAAAAGCTCTTTTCAGATCCTGGAAAGCTGTTCTGGCTCCCTGGAGAATTGTTATGTCACTTGTAATTACTTTTCCATGTCTCATCTGGTATTCAAAAGAGTAATTAATGTGGATTTTATATATTGAGAAGACCATTTGTTTTAATGAGAATATAATATGTGGGAGGTTGTGAGAAAATTAATGCAATCTTTAAATTCAAATAGGCTAGCAAAAAACAAGCAGTATCCAGGAGGGCTAGAGGGTATGAACCCCCCATCCAAAACTTTTCTCCAATTCATAAAAACATAAAAATATGAATATAAACAAGTCTTTCATCTGTTTCATAGTTTTTTTTATAAACATTCCTCAAAAAAATCTTTAATACCCCTTCCCCCCTGAAATTTCCTGGATACCACCCTATGAAAGAGATTTAGAAATGTGAAAAATACTAGTTATCAAATTTTAAGGGGTGTGCAACATTTCTAAATCTTCTATATTGGTAAAACACCAACAATTGGAAGAAGGGGTTGTTGAAACATAAATATTCAATCAACAAAGTCATAGCTTACACCAAAGGCCCAAGAATTTTGATTCTACCTTGGCCCAACACCTGAACAATAACCCTCACCACTTCATTTTGTTTGAAAACACTTCCACTATTCAGAGGTCCTTGTCAAAATATTTGCTCTATTTTTGTCTTCATATTTTGCTACTAGCTGACAAAATTCTCATTTTTTCAACTATTTGATTTTTTTTTCATTAATTATATCTTTTCCTTTCCTGGTTTCTCACAAAACATTGAGCTTTAAATATTATAGGAATGTGTTGATGCTTGTCTTAAGTTTAATATGGTTCTTTACTTTCCTTTGTAAAACTTCTTTTGTGGATAGTTGTGTTGTAACTAATGTTTATTAATGGCTTATTTTTGGTTTATTTTGCTAATTTTAAGTATATATTTATAAAACTATGGTATAAATTAAATAAAAAAACAAGAGTTTTAACTGAAAGTAAGGAGCAACATTAAAACTTAAAATGAACAGAAATTACTCTGTATATGAAAGGGGCTTTTCCTCCTCAACACCCCACTCTTTATGGTAAAGTCTTTTACTGTTTTAAAAAGTAAAGTTAACAGAAAGAGTCAAACTTTAGTGTAAAAGTGGGGCGTTGAGGA
Source organism: Artemia franciscana (assembly GCF_032884065.1). Lineage (NCBI taxonomy): Eukaryota > Metazoa > Arthropoda > Branchiopoda > Anostraca > Artemiidae > Artemia > Artemia franciscana. Next base: position 26,764,564 of record NC_088873.1, read on the forward strand.
GGAAAAACCCCTTTCATATATGGAGTAATTTCTTTATAAGTATCTGTATTAAGCATTTGAGACATAAGATCTTTCTATATATCAAGTTTCATTAAGATCCAACCACCCATTTGCAAGATAAAGATACCTCAATTTTCATGTCTTCCAAGATTTCCGGTTTCCCCATCCAACTCCCCTCAATGTAACTGGATCTGGTCAGGATTTAAAATAAGAGCTCTGAAGCACAAGATCCTTCTAATTATCAAACTTCATTAAGATATGATCACCCGTATGTAAGTTACAAATACCTCTTTTTTCTAATTTTTTCGAATTGTCCCCCCCCTCCAAAGAGAGTGGATCTGGTCTGGCTATGTCAGTAATGTATCTTGAACTTGTGCTTATTCTTCCTACCAACTTTCATCCTGATCTCCCCTCTCTAAGCATTTTCAAGATTTCTAGTCCCCTCCCAACTCTCCACATTGACACTAGATCTGATCTGAATTTAAACTAAAAGATCTGAGTTACAAGGTCCTTCTAAATATGAAATTTCATTAAATTGCAGTCACTCCTTTGTAAGATTTAAATACCTCATTTTTTCTAATTTTCAGAATTAACAACCCCCCCAACTCCCCCAAAGAGAGCATATCTGTTATGGTTGTGTGAATCAAATATATAGGACTTGTGCTTATTGTTCCCACTAAATTTCTGTTTTGCCTCTCTTCAGGTTTCTAAGAATCATTAGTTGGGCCTTCTTGAAGAAATGGACTTTCTCTATGCTGTTATGATTTACAAAATAGATATTATTGACATGCATGTAACATAAGCCATACCCAATTGTAGCACCTAATCATAATTTTGGGTGAGAAACCCCTTAAAGTTCAATGTCTTATCTCTATTACCCCTGTGTAAAGCCATTTAAAGATAAGACATTTCAAACATGGGGTTTCTTTAAATGCCTACATTCCATTTTGAACTATACCATTAAAGGTAATAATGATTTTTCAATGCTGGTGAACTATATCATAAATATAGTAGCTTAAAAAACAGTGAAAAGTTGAATTTTTGCAAGGTAATTAAGGATTTACACTTTTAATAGTAATATAGGATCAAATTTGACCAAATTATAAGCTGTAATGCACAAAAATCTGTGTTGTATAGAGGAGGGGGGGGGAAGGGGTATATCTAGGGACCTCAAAATAACTTCCTGGGATATACTTTAGTCTGTAGACACATCCCTGAAAGTTTCAACTCCCTAACCAAACAACTTTCCAAGATAGCAAGAAATCAATGAACTAGAATTTTGCCAAGTTTTGTATTTACCTTGGAGCTAAATCTGATATTGTTACAGAAGGATATGCCTGGGATAGATTTAGGTAACATGCTAGAGACATGCAAAAAAAAAACTAGGCAAATATATCACAGTTTATATAATTGACTTACTAGTAAAAGGAACATGCCACTTGATGCCTTTTTTATGCTCTGTAGAAATATAATATTAGTTTCAAGCCTATTGCAAATTCAAATTTAAGCACTTTTTGACCTAACTTAAGTATAAGTAATTTTGGCACTGAGAAAATGTAGCATTATTATGGCTAAAACAACTGAGAAAACAGCACTAAGAAAACACAGTTAGCTATTATTTTGTTGAAAACGACCAATAACTCATGCTTTAATTGAAAATTTATCATTTTTCAGAGCTCAAAAAGTGCTTAAATTTTAATTTGCAATGGAAGCAATAGTTCTACTTGTAAAGAACATAAAAAAAGGCATCAAGTGGTATGTGCACTTTATTGGTAAGTCAATTATGTGAATTGTGAAATATTTACCAAAAACTCTACCAATAGATTCTTTGTTTATGGCATTTTGTAAATATCATGGTAACTTCTGACAATGATGCTATCCCCTGATGGTAACTTTATAATAGCCTAGCCTATATTGCATGTTTTTATTAATAAGATTATCATGTTTCCTTTCATTGTTATCTAATTTTCAAAATAACTATATATAGTGTCCATTTTTAGAGTTGTGTTCTTCTTACTCAGTCAAAAATAAGTTTCACCAAGACTACAGTAACCCAATAAACAAAGAAGACTGATATCATTTCAAGATTCCATGTAGCAGTGAAATATATTATTAAGGCTATGCCATGGACCACTAGGGGGAGTGCATTGCCAGACAAGCAACCACAATCAAGTATAAACATCAAACCAGTGTTCTAACAGAATATAGAAACCTATATGGACTTCTCAAACAAACATGCAACAAATGCATGGTTATAACAACTGTTTTTTGGGACTGCAAATGTGTTTTGAGTGTGGAGTTAGATCTCTTTTTTTCTATAGCCAGGATAGGTATGTAACACTGTTTCAAAGACACAAATTAGACTCTGGGCTCATTCCTGATAGTTTTGTTGTCCTTATTCAACTGTTTTCCAAAAGAGCAGAAGGTCCATTGTCTATAATTTTATTGTCAAAATTTCTAATATATGCTATAATAGTAATATATTCTTAACCCACTGTATAATAAATGTAAATAGCAAGAGTAATAAACAAAAAAAGTAAACAAAAGTAATCACTGATAGAAAAATTGGATAAGACTATGATGTGGTCCCTACCAAGAACTAGCATCCTGACTGAACTTTGCTCACATGACAAAACACAGGAAAGAAATGATTCATGGATTTGTACCAACCTGCTCACAAGAAAATTATGCTCAATGGTGCTAACAAATTTAGATGCAGAAACACTAAGTTATTTAAGAACAGGGACACTGGGTATCATAAAAGTATTCCAAGGAGAGAATAGCCTAATTAACAGCATTAAAATAACATTCCATAGTATACAATGAAAGGTCTATTTTTTTAAGCATCAATCCAACTAGACTGACATTCTATTCTAGCCTCCATTTAGAATGACTAATCAGGAGACGACTATCACTATATGCTAAATAGCCTTCCCCCCCTTACAAAAAACAACAACTAGAGGTATGTCATACTAATCACACTCACAATACTAGGGCTAAAAATGCAAGGCAAAATATCTCCTTTTTGCCTAACCCTGCTTTTAACAGGGATATTTCCAAAAACAACTCCATTTTATTCAATCTATCATATGAGTTAGAATACCGAAAACACAGGAAAGAAATAATTTATAGATTTGTACCAACCTGATTCCCATCTCTACTTGCATTTACTCCTTCCCACCTATGGCTCAAAATAAAAAAAAATTAATTAGTTTTTCCTACCAAGATTGGAAAAATGTGTAAAGTGAGTCTTTCAGTAAAGTCTGTGCTGAGATCCTGATCAAAATCAAACTGCCTTTCAATCTTTTATGCAATCATGCTGTGCTGCCACAAAGTGAAAAGAATATCTCAATTGACCTCACTTCCTACTTGACACAAATAAATCAGGCACTGAAATGTGCTGAAATAAGTGCTGTCCCTCTTTGACATGTTTGTTAAAAGTCTTAGCTAGAAGATTGGTCAAAAAAACAGATATCTAGTAAATGCAAGCAATTTGGCCAAGCTATGGCTTTTGGTTTGGAACAACTGTGATCACCTGAGAGATGGCTTAGGAAATGACTTAAGGCTCTGTACAAAATGGAAATTCAACAAGGAACTGAAAAACTATAAGTTACTGCTGATCCAGAAAAATGTGATCTCCATTGCTGAAGACTCCTTCAAACTCTGGAAGTGTAGAAAGCCTACCAAAGCCCAGAGTCCTAGTGTGCCTGAAAAAAAGTGGGTTGAATATTTTGGAAGGGAGTTCAGTGCTCCCAACAAAAGTATGTTAGAGTTTTTTGAAAAACAGCTTGACCTTGTTCTTTTAAATAAGACAAAATCTTTCCTATTTGTGTTGTCAAGTGCTGTTCACTCTTTGATTTCTGAAATTAAAGAAAAAATCTTCCTCTGATATTGATTCCATTTCATCAAGGGACCTGGAACTTGCAGGTTCTTTAATCAAGCATCATTTAGCACTACTGTTTTAGATGATCCTTGTCTGTGGTGTAGTCCCTTTGGAACTTTGTATTGGGCAAATAACTCTCATCCTTCAAAAGGGTAAAAATATGCTTCTTTGTGCAGTTCTTATTGCCCCATCACTGTCTTGTGTAGTACTTTCAAGCTTTTTCAGTCATCTATTGTAAGAGACATTGAAGAGAATTGTCCCTCCTCATCAGTTTGGGTACCAGTAAGGCTTATGTACAGACCATGCTCTCTTTCTGCTTATAAATGTGCTGAATGATATTGAAGAAAGAGGTGATTTCTGGGTCTTGCACTGGATGTTGCAAGAGCTTTTGACTGATGTATATTTTTGCAAGTTTTGCTTGATGCCCATTTGAAAGGCACTGATGTTGCAGTAATTACTTATTTAAGATACATGTATAGATACCTGAAGGCTGGAATTAAAGATGGTAGTCAACTATTTCCAATCCTAAAAAGTGTACTCCAAGGAGCTCTGAGTTCTCTGGTTTTGCTTAATAATTGTGTTACAGGTTCTCAAGATAAGTTGAGATTTACATTTATCTTCAAAGGAGTTGATCTCATTAGTTAAGTTTTAACTTTCCACTTGGACAAATTACTTCTTTTTTGCAAAGACAGTATTAATTGGTAAACCAAGATTGGGTTATTGAGAAGCATATTTGAGGAGAATAACTCCAGGTTCAGAGACATACTACAGTTGTTTTTTTAAACCTATTTTTGTTTCATACTTGATGTACATCAAGAACTATCAGAGAGTTGCCAATAGGCAATCAAGATTCATTAATCACAACCATAGCCTAATTTTGTACTTTCTTCAAAAGGGGGTTATGATTTTATATAGACTTTTACCTGCTACCCTGTTGATACTCAATTGGGACATCTGCTTGTTCAGCTTTTTTCAGAAGTAAAATGGATTAATGATAGTCCATGCTCAGTTGCAAACCAGCACTAGGTGAGGCAACTCAACAGCAGAGGAGGTTATAAGGTTTAATAATTGGAAACAACAGGCTTACAAACATGATCAAATATAGAGGCCAATTGGAATTCTTCTAATCACACTGTTGAAACCAATTTTTCTGTGGATTGAGGAGCATTTACTAGTAGTTTAGACATGATTAATGCATTCAAGGATACTGATTTGTGGCTATAATCTCTTTTGACTTTATCAACGTGGACAGATGAAGCTATTGAACAAGCAGAGCATACATAGTGGTCAAGGTTAGACCAGAAGCTACTAGTATGTATGAAAGTAAATGCCTCCTTTTTGCTTAGAATTTTGTAAGACCAGGGAGGAAACAATCAAGCAGCGGGTCTCATTAGAAGGAGGACATTGCCACATCACAATTCATGTCACCCATTAGCAGCCAATCATAACCAAGTTCCTCAATACCAGAAACCAAATTTTCCAATTCCTTGCCTGCTTTGACAAAAATATTGATGCCAGACTGCTCTTATTATGCAGCAAATATACATAAACTAGTACCTGATCACCAGTCCTGATGGCTAAATAAACGTCATCAGATTTATAACACTAGAAAAGGAAAAAGAGTAGCTAGTTCAGCATGTCAGCTAATCTGGGACATTACAAACTATAATACTCTTAGTGTCTGCCACAGTTAGCACATTTTGGGTGTAACTGACTGGGTGAGAATTAACATCATTCATGGGGACCAGAGCATCAGGAATACTTTAAACACTGGGCTCTTTTAATTTGCAGCTATGTGGTCAGGAGATCAGCATTTTTGGCAATGAAACTTGTTCTCTCCTCAATTCACTTGCTCTTTACGCTAAAGTTTGACTCTTTCTCTCTACTCTACTTTCTAAAACAGTAAAAAAAACTTTAGCGTGAAGAGCGGGGTGTTGAGGAGAAAACACAATTATAACAATAATTTTTGTTGTTATAAAAAATATTTTTTTATAAATACAAAAAATACAAAATTCCACATTTTGTAGATAAAAGCTTGAAACTTCTACTGTAGGGTTCTCTAATATGCTCAATTTGATGGTGTGATTTTCGTTAAGATTCTATGAATTCTAAGGGGTTTCCCCCTATTTTCAAAAATAAGGCAAATTTTGCCTATGCAAATGAGAGGTTCACACCTCCTCCTAATACCTTGCTCTTTACGCTGAAGTGGAACTGTTTATTCTACGGCCTTTGTGATTCAGGGGTCATTCTTAAGGAATTGGGACAAAATTTAAGTCTTAGTGTAAAGAGTGAGGTATTGACGAGGGGGTGAAACCCCTCATATGTAATTAAAAGATACGAATATAGAAGTTCGTTACGTTAGTTAATTCGTAAGTTACGTTTATTTTTACTTATAAAAACATTCGTAAAAAATTAAAATGTCTAGTTGCCTTTTTAAATAACCAAAAAATTGGAGGGTAACTAGGTCTCCTCTCCCGATTCTTTTTTTCCAAAATCGTCTGATCAAAATTATGAAAAGGCCATTTAGCCAAAAAAAAAAATTAATAGGCAAATTTCGTTTACTCTCAAAAAATTTTGAGAGTTTGGTTACTATTGAGCCGGGTTGCTCCTTACTGCAGTTCGTTACCACGAAATGTTTAATGAGATTTACTTTATTTAACCTCAGTAAATTATCATAAATTAAATTCAGTCCGAATTCACCTGTATCTCTGTTTATGGAATCATTCTTAAATAGATTTTTTTTTTAATTTTGATTGTTTCCCTGAAAATTTGCTTTTATCCTTGGTCCCTAGAAATCAAAAAACATTTAAAAAAATGATTTGGATAATTATAAATATGTGCTGATAGAGCCGACGTGAAATCTTTATATTTGGCATTTTGCTTTAAGGATGATGAAATAGAATTATGATGTTGTAGTAATCTCATTTTTAAATTCTGGTTAGTACGTCCCACATAAGAGCTCCCACAAGTACATGTGATTTTATAAACCCCACTTTGTTGCTCTATGGGAGTTCGATCCTTTCCAGAATTAAAAAAAAAAAACTAGCCAAAGTATTACTACCTCTCAAAGCTTCCTTTAAACCATTATTATGTAAAATTCTTTTAAATTTTTCACTCAGTCCTGGAACATATGGTAAAGAACAAAAAACATCTTTCTTTGGTGTTGTTTCCAGAATATCGTTAGCAGTTTTTTCTAGCAATAAAATATTTTTTAAAACACAAATTTTGGGGGAGATATATGAATGACATAATTTCAGTATGGAATTATGAGGAGGAGGAATTAAAGGTTTGTTAGAACATCTTAATCTTTGGGGAAGTGATTTAAAATTTATAAAAGAATTAGAAGAGGATAAGAAACTTCCATTTCTAGATGTTCATCTCTTAAGAAATGAAAATAGACTGGATTTTAAAATTTACAGAAAACCTACTAACAATAATAGGTTTTTGTCGTTCTTCTCTGGTCATGCTCGCCAAGTAAAAATTGGTTTAATCATATCCTTAACTGACCGCATTTTAGAATTTGTTCTTCAAAATTCATTGAGGAGGAATTATTGTTGTTAAAAGAAATTTTAATAAGTAAACATTATCCAGGTTGGTTAATTGACCAGACTTTTTCGAAAAGAAGGGAAAATTTTCTAAAATTTCCCAACCATATTCCAGAAACAACAGCAAAGAAAGATGTTTTTTGTCCTTTACCATATGTTCCAGGGCTGAGTGAAAAACTTAAAAGAATTTTACAAAATAATGGTTTAAAGGTAGCTTTAAGAGGTAGTAATACTTTGGCTAGTTTTTTAAATTCTAGAAAGGATCGAGCTTCCGTACAGCAACATAGTGGGGTTTATAAAATCCCATGTACTTGTGGAAGCTCTTATGTAGGACGTACTAACAAGAATTTAAAAATGAGATTACTACAACAGCATAATTCTATTTCATCGTCCTTAAAGCAAAATTCCAAACCTGAAGATTTCAAGTTGGCTCTATCTGAATATATTTATAATTATCCAAATCATTTTAATTTGTTTGAAAATGTTTTTTTGATTTCTAGAGACCAAGGTTTAAAATAAATTTTCAGGGAAACAATCGAAATTAGAAAAAAAAGAATAATTCCATAAAAAGAGTTACAGGTGAATTTGGATCGAATTCAATGTATGATAATTTACTGAGGTCAAATAAAGTAAACCTCATCTCACCTAAGAGCTATGACCTCTGTCCACCTGATGTCAGATAAATCTAATGAACCGGAACCGAAAAGGTCATGGAGATTTGCTTCCACTGTTGCATTGAAAAAATAGGAACAATAAACTATATGTAATTGGTTTATTGGGTATAAATTTTGTTTGTTTTTATTGATGTCTTTTAGTTTTACTGCTGATGATGAACTCTGTATATGTGTTCGAAATCTCCAGCTAAAATTTTTTATATCTGTTCGCTGTCGATTAAAAGTTTTCATCCCTATTTTCAACCGTTATACTTTCTACAACTAATTTATTATTAGACAACATTATGCAACTGATTGCCTCATGTCCAGAGATCTCATCAATTGCTTCTCTGCATGTAGCTCGTCTATGTAACTCCTTAGGCATATTTGAGATAACAATTGGGGCATAAATTTCAATTGCTAGAATAGTAGGTAATGCCGGGAAATTCAGCTTGTAAGTGCCAATGCGTACTTTGCAATACTATATCTTCATCTTCTTCTCTTGAAAAACAGCACAAACAACAACTTGAAAAACAACAGACTTCTTTTCGCTTCTTGGAGGTTTCTTCTTAATACACAGTTAATACACCGAAAATCAATGCAATTGTCGTGGATGGGTGGGCGGGGGTGGAGGGGGGGGGGGTTGGTGGCTTGCGCCTGTCTGACACTCCACATAATATATATATATATATATATATATATATATATATATATATATATATATATATATATATATATATATATATATATATATATATATATATATATATATATATATATATTTATATATATATATACATATATATATATATATATATATATATATATCTATATATATAAAAATAAGTTGTCTGTGGATCTGTGGATGGATCAGGTGACGTCACCTGAAAAAACTGGATCAGGTGACGTCAAAACTGAAAAAACTAAAAACTAATAAAAAAAATAAAAAAGCTAAAAAACTAAAAAAACTAAAAAAAGGCAAAAACTACAAAAAAAACTAAAAACTAATAAAAAAGCTAAAAAACTAAAAAAACTAAAAAAAGGCAAAAACTACAAAAAAAACTAAAAACTAATAAAAAAAATAAAAAAGCTAAAAAACTAAAAAAACTAAAAAAACTAAAAAAAGGTAAAAAACTAAAAAAACTAAAAACTAAAAAAAACTAAAAAAAAAGGAAAAAACTGAAAAATAAGCTAAAATAAAGGTAAAAACCAATAAAAAACTAAAAAAAAAACTGAAAAAACTAAAAAAAAGGCAAAAACTACAAAAAAAACTAAAAACTAATAAAAAAAAGTAAAAAAGCTAAAAAACTAAAAAAACTAAAAAAAACTAAAAAAACTAAAAAAAGGTAAAAAACTAAAAAAAATAAAAAATAAAAAAAAAACTAAAAAAAAGGAAAAAACTGAAAAATAAGCTAAAATAAAGGTAAAAACCAATAAAAAACTAAAAAGAAAAAAAGGAAAAAACTAAAAAAAATTTTCATCTAAAAAACTAAAAAAAACTAAAAAAGGTAAAAACTAAAAGAACTAAAAAAGAAAAAAATAAATGACGAAACTCAAAGAGAAAGCGACCAGGACAAAAGGAATGTTCGATTAGCAATCAACAAAGCACCGGGACACAGGGAGTATAAATGACGACCAGGACATAAGTAAAAAAAAAAAAAAAACTATCTATATATATAAAAATAAGTTGTCTGTGGATCTGTGGATCGTGGATCAGGTGACGTCACCTGAAAAAACTGGATCAGGTGACGTCAAAACTGAAAAAACTAAAAAAAAGGCAAAAACTACAAAAAAAACTAAAAACTAATAAAAAAAATAAAAAAGCTAAAAAACTAAAAAAACTAAAAAAAGGCAAAAACTACAAAAAAAACTAAAAACTAATAAAAAAGCTAAAAAACTAAAAAAACTAAAAAAAAGGCAAAAACTACAAAAAAACTAAAAACTAATAAAAAAAATAAAAAACTAAAAAAACTAAAAAAACTAAAAAAAGGTAAAAAACTAAAAAAACTAAAAACTAAAAAAAAGGAAAAAACTGAAAAATAAGCTAAAATAAAGGTAAAAACCAATAAAAAAACTAAAAAAAAACTGAAAAAACTGAAAAAAGGCAAAAACTACAAAAAAACTAAAAACTAATAAAAAAAGTAAAAAAGCTAAAAAACTAAAAAAACTAAAAAAACTAAAAAAACTAAAAAAAGGTAAAAAACTAAAAAAAATAAAAAATAAAAAAAAACTAAAAAAAAGGAAAAAACTGAAAAATAAGCTAACATAAAGGTAAAAACCAATAAAAAACTAAAAAGAAAAAAAGGAAAAAACTAAAAAAAAATTTCATCTGAAAAACTAAAAAAAACTAAAAAAGGTAAAAACTAAAAGAACTAAAAAAGAAAAAAATAAATGACGACACTCAAAGAGAAAGCGACCAGGACAAAAGGAATGTTCGATTAGCAATCAACAAAGCACCGGGACACAGGGAGTATAAATGACGACCAGGACATAAGTAAAAAAAAAATTAACAAAACTAAAAAGAAGGTAAAAACTACAAAAAAACTAAAAAGAAAAAAAAAACTAAAAACTAATAAAAAAACTAAAAAATCTAAAAATCTAAATAAACTAAAAAAGAAAAAAAAAGAAAAAAAATAAAGGAGAAAAACAAAACTAAAAAACGAATGTATATACAGACCGGTACACCGGGATACAAATGACGACCGGGACACAGGGAATATAAATGACGACCGGGACACAGGGACACAACTACAACGGGGACACCGGGGGAAACAGGGGGATATAAATGACGACCGGGACAAAAAAACTAAAAAGAAAAAAAAAACTAAAAACTAATAAAAAAACTAAAAAATCTAAAAATCTAAATAAGCTAAAAAATAAAAAAAAAGGAAAAAAATAAAGGAGAAAAACAAAACTAAAAAACGAATGTATATACAGACCGGGACACCGGGATACAAATGACGACCGGGACACAGGGAATATAAATGACGACCGGGACACAGGGACACAACTACAACGGGGACACCGGGGGAAACAGGGGGATGTAAATGACGACCGGGACACCGGGACAGGGAATGGTCGATTAGCAATCACCATCAACAAAGCTCAAGGGCAATCATTAGAATCATGAGGTATAGATCTGAATACAGATTGTTTTCCCATGGACCATTATATGTTGCATGTTCAAGAGTCGGTAAACCTGACAATCTATTTATATGCAAAGACAATGGGACAGCAAAGAATGTTGTATATTCGCAAGTTTTACGTAGTTAAAACCATATATATATATATATATATATATATATATATATATATATATATATATATATATATATATATATATATATATATATATATATATATATATATATATATATATATATATATATATATATATATATATCTATATTCACAGGTGGGACATAGGGACACAACTACAATGGCGCGTAACTATTATGGCGCGTAACGACTTACGCGCGCGGGGGGGCTTGGGGGGGCGCGAAGCGCCCCCACCAACTAGGTGTTGGGGTGGCGCGAAGCGCCACCCCAACAGCTAGTATATATATATATATATATATATATATATATATATATATATATATATATATATATATATATATATATATATATATATATATATATATATATATATATATATATATATATATATATGTTTTTAACTACGTAAAACTTGCAAATATACAACATTCTTCGCTGTCCCATTGTCTGTGCATATAAATAGATTGTCAGGTTTACCGACAATCTATTCAGATCTGGAAAAACAATCCGTATTCAGATCTATACCGAATTTTTCTAATGATTGCCCTTGAGCTTTGTTGATGGTGATTGCTAATTGAACATTCCCTGTGTCCCCGTCGTCATTTATATTCCCTGTGTCCCGGTCTGTAATTTCTCTTTCAGTGTCCCGGTCGTCATTTATATTCCCTGTGTCCCGGTCGTCATTTGTGTCCCGTTTTTTTTTCTGTAATTTTTTTTTTTTTTTTTTTTTTAGTTTGAATTGCAATTGTTGATCGCTCAGTTTTTTTTTTATAGTTTTTTTTTAGCTTTTTCATTTTTTATAGTTTTTTAATTGTTGATTGCGTAAACAAAAACCATGGTTGATTTCTTAGAGAATAGAAGTACAAAAGATTAAAAGAGGTAGAGACGTACGAACAAGCAAGCAGTATATTTATATATATTAAATAAAAAAAAACAAGTTTTTTTAACTGAAAGTAAGGAGCGACATTAAAACTTAAAACGAACAGAAATTACTTCGTATATGGAAGAGGCTGCTTCCTCATCAACGCACCGCTCTTTACGCTAAAGTTTGACTCTGTCTCTCAATTCTTCTTTTTAAAACAGTAAAAAAATTTAGCGTAAAGAGCGGGGCGTTGATGAGGAAGCAGCCTCTTTCATATACGAAGTAATTTCTGTTCGTTTTAAGTTTTAATGTCGCTCCTTACTTTCAGTTAAAAAAACTTGTTTTTTTATTTAATTTCTGAACGTTTTTGAATCAATGCATGTTTTGATTCTGGCACTCCGCGGAGGAATAATGAAAACGAAATTTGCATTTTTTGATTGATCGAATGATTTTGAGAAAAAAAGAGCGGGGGAGGAAGCCTATTTGCCCTCCGATTTTTTGGTTAATTAAAAAGGCAACTAGAACTTTTAATTCCTTACGAATATTTTTATTAGTAAAAGATTTACGTAACTTATAAATTAGCTTACGTAAAGAACTTTTGTATTCTCATATTTTTATTACATATATGATGGGGTTCGCCCCCCTTGTCAGATCCTCGCTCTTTACTTTAAAGCCTAAATTTTGTCCCAATTCATTAAGAATGAGCTCAGAATAAATAAACCGTAGAATAAATAGTTGAAATTACTAAAAATACTTTAGCGTAAAGAGCGAGGTATTAGGAGGAGGTGAGCCCCTCAAATGGTTAATAATTTCTGTTTTTTTTTTAAGTTTTAATGCTGTTCCTTACTTCCAGCTGAAAGAAGTTTTTCGTATTTATTTTTTCATTGTTTTTTTTTAAATAATGCTAGTAAATCCTGCGCTCCCTTCATGGAGATTTTCTTCCCCCATGACAAATTATCGATGGAAAGTTCCCCCAGCATATCCCCCTCTTCTCAACCCCTCCCCCAACCAAAAAAATTCTCCTGAAAACGCCTGTACACTTCCCAATGACCATTACTATATGTAAGCATTGGTCAAAGTTTGTAACTTGTTGCCCCTCCCATGGGGACTGTGGGGGAGTAAGTCGTCCCCAAAGACATAGTTATAAGGTTTTTCGACTACGCTGAATAAAATGGCTATCTCAGAATTTTGATCCATTGACTTTGGTAAAATAATTAGTGTGGGAGGGGGCCCTCCAATTTTTTTGGTCACTTAAAAAGGGCACTAGAACTTTTCATTTCCGTTAGAATGAGCCCTCTCGCAACATTCTAGGACAACAGGGTCGATACGATCACCCCTGGGGAAAAAAAAACAAATAAACACGCATCCGTGATCTGCCTTCTGGCAAAAAATACAAAATTCCACATTTTTGTAGATAGGAGCTTGAAACTTCTACAGTAGGGTTCTCGGATACGCTGAATCGGATGGTGTGATTTTCGTTAAGATTCTATGACTTCTAGGGGGCGTTTCCCCCTATTTTCTAAAATAACGTAAATTTTCTCAGGCTCGTAACTTTTGATCAGTAAGACTAAACTTGATGATATTTATATATATTTATATATTTGTATTATATTTATATATTTAAAATCAGCATTAAAATGTGATTCTTTTGATGTAGGTATTTGTATCAAAATTCCATTTTTTAGAGTTTTGGTTACTATTGAGCCGGGTCGCTCCTTACTACAGTTCGTTACCACGAACTGTTTGATATATATATATATATATATATATATATATATATATATATATATATATATATATATATATATATATATATATATATATATATATAGATAAATATATATATATATAATATATATAAATATATATATAGATAAAAATATATATATATATATAAAATATAGATAAATGATATATATATATATATATATATATATATATATATATATATATATATATATATATATATATATATATATATATATATATATATATATATATATATTTATATATATATATATATATATATATATATATATATATATATATAAACTTCTAGGCCGGCTGGTACCTATATGGCTCTCCCTACTCGCTTTTGCTCTCTTTTGCACTCACTTTGCTCTCTTCAAACAATATTAATACTCACGACAAAATCATTTATGCTTTTTTACAGGTATCTTTTGTCTGATGCATAATAATTGGCTTTAAATAGGTCATCAATATCTTTGTTTTTCTTTAGTCGACGTTTGATGGTGGCTGCCAAATAAACTGTGCTTTAGTGTTCAAAAAATATGTTTTGTAAAGTCTCAGGCACTTTTAAACAAATCTGCAGTATTGGTCATCCCTTCTATTCCAGCCATATTCTTCCTTTATTAAAATCAGAGCGTTACTTTTTATTCTGAAATAAAGTACATTCGTTTCCCAAAAGGGGAAGATGAGAATAGGAGATAAGAACCGTTTCTGAGATATTCTCTGTCGTGATAGAGTGAGAGACCTGGTGTTGATAGAAATGGGTGTATCCACTGTAGAATTTGCCAACAAATCAGCAATTTCATTATAGTGTATACCCTGATGATTTGGAACATATTCAAACTGGATGATAATATTTCTCTGTTGAAGGTCAAAGCGAAGGCTCCAAAGGCAGTACAGATCTGAGTCAGGTGCTGATTTCTTTCCCAACCAAAAAAATCCCCCTGAAAACGTCTCTGCACTTCCCAATAACCATTACTGTATGTAAGCACTGGTCAAAGTTTGTAACTTGCAGCCCCTCCCATGGGAACTGTTGGGGAGTATGTCGTCCCCACAGACATAGTTATTAGGTTTTTTTAATATGCTCAATAAAATGGCTTTCTCAGAATTTTAATCCGGTGACATTAGGAAAAAATGAGCGTGGGAGGGGGCCTAGGTGCCCTCCAATTCTTTTTATCACTTAAAAAGGGCACTAGAAATTTTTATTTCCGTCAGAATGAGCCCCCTCGCGACAATCTAGGACCACTGGGTCGATACGATAACCTCTGGGAAAAACAAAAAAATAAACAAACAAATAAACACGTATCCGTGATCTGTCTTGTGACAAAAATGCAAAATTCCACACTTTTTAGATAGGAGCTTGAAACTTCAACAGCAGGGTTCTCTGATACGCTGAATCTAATAGTGATTAGATTCAGATGATAATTTTCGTTAAAATTCTATCACTTTAAGGAGTGTTTCCTCCTATTTTCTAAAATAAGGTAAATGTTATCATGCTTGTAACTTTTGATGGGTAAAACTAAACTTGATGAAACTTATACATTTAAAATCAGCAATAAAACGCGATTCTTTTGATGTAACTATTGGTATTAAAATTCTATTTTTTAGAGTATCGGTTACTATTGAGCCGGGTCGCTCCTTACTAGTTCATTACCACGAACTGTTTGATTGTTTAAAAAGATTCCAATTTGCTTTCCTTATGCTAAATTTATATCTTGGTGGGTTTTAGGTCAAGGAGTCATATTATCTGACAAAGCAGAGTAATATGGTCTGTCCGAAGTTCAGGAACTCTTTTAATTTCTATCGTTGGCTTGTAGGTCTATTGGCCATGTATGTCCAATTTGCAAATATATTGTTGAAAAGGATTATGACTAAGAATTGGTGTTTCCATAGAACTTCCTTTTTTATTTGAAGAGGTACAATTTTCCCGTAGGACACTATGAGCATGAAAGTCCCTCAGAACAATAGTATTGCCATCACTCATAATCTCCTGAATGATACCAGTTATATTATTAGTACCATTAGGGTTACAAAAAGAAACGATTTTCAGTTTTCTCTCTGCCTCCAAATGTAAACAAATAGTAGGAACATCTATCTCATGGGGATGCTCCTTAGACCTGGTATATGGATCCTCCTGAGGCTATGAAGGTTAATTTCTTGTAAACAAAATACACCAATAGGATTAAAAGCAATCGCAGCTCATTAAGTCTTAAATTATTCATTGACACAACATTCTAATTAAGAACTTTGAATTACTCACTTTTTGCGCTTCCATCCTCCACCTGATCAAATGCAGTTGTTGTGTCTCTCTTATTATACTTAGGAGGGTATTGATTACCTTTGATTCTGGTTTAATCATTTACAGCCCTTTGCTCAGGAATCATGGAGTCGCATCATCATCAAAAGCATTGTTATTGGAAAATTGAACTATTCTGAATAAAATGGCAAACTCAAAATTTTGATCTGACGATTTTAGGGAAAGGGAGAGGGCTAGATGCCCCCCATTCTTCTTGGTACTTAGAAAGGGAACTATAAATTTTAGTTTCCGTTCGAATGAGCCCTCACCCGATATTTTAGGGCCATCAGTTCGATGCGATCACCCCTGGGGAAAACATCCAAAAAAGCAATAAATACGCATCCATGATTTTGCCTTTGGCAAAAATACAAAATTCCTTTTTTGAAGACCTCTACAGTATGGCTCTCTGATACGCTGAATTTTGTGCTGTGATTTTCATTTAGATTCCTTGACTTTTATGTTGTGTTTCCCTCTTTAAAAAAAAAATCAGGCAAATTTACCATCAGATCGATACGATCACCCCTGGGGAAAACATCCAAAAAAGCAATGAATACGCATCCATGATTTTGCCTTTGGCAAAAATACCAAAATTCTTTTTTTTGATGACCTCTACAGTATGGCTCTCTGATACGCTGAATTTTGTGCTATGATTTTCATTTAGATTCCTTGACTTTTATGTTGTGTTTCCCTCTTAAAAAAAAAAAAAAAAAAAATCAGGCAAATTTTCTCGGGCTCGTAGCCTTTGATGAGTAAAATCAAGCCAAAAATTCTGTTCTTATGGTTTCGGTTACTATTGACTAATTGTTTGAAAATGAAGAAAATTGTGAAGAATAAAAGTACCTAAAGAGCTGGATACTGTAAAGCTGAATTGTCAAAAAGAGACAACGCAATGAACGAGGATGACTAGTGTGCTATAGCAAGCCATTGATCCCGCAACCCCACCCCCTATTTCACTCTCCGCTTTAAATGTTGATAAGTGCAAGGATGATAATTGAGGTGGTGGACTATGTGCTTCCCTAATTTATTCTGCTCATTCATAAATTGGTTCAAATACCTTAATTAGACTGTGGTTTTACTGAAATTGTCTTTATTTGTATTTCCATGACCAAAGAACCATAAAGAAGGGAGAAACAAGGGTAATGATTAGCCATTGTGCTCTAAAAAATTATTTACTTTCTAATTTCATGGAATAATGTCGAATTTGGACCCTGCTCCCTGGATTAAGAAAAAAAAATCCCATCTCATCTGAATTTTTGTGAAATGCCACAGCTGAATAAGCATTGGAATGTAGTTTTTTTTCTAATTTTGAGGAACTCCCCTTGTAACATCAGTGGGGGACTATGACCTTGGGATGCAAGATGCAATCAAGCTGTATATAAATGAAAAAATGACAGATATTACCCTCTCAAGCTCCGAAAAATTTATTATTTGTATTTATTCACGTCTAAAGTATCCAAATTTTTTGATGACACAGTTGACCCTCTCCAACCTCTCCAAATTTCGTCCCGGTTGAGAAGTGAAAGTGATGTTTTGTGTTAAACAAAATCGGCAATAAGAAGGGTGCTATCACTGAGCAGCACTTATATTCAGACTGAAGGGAGGACAAAAATTAATTTATACTTCCTCCCTCCCCAGAACATCGTCTATATTTACCTGAATGTTAACAACAAGTTAAAAAATATTAGCGTAAAAATTCGGCTTTTGATACATTAAGTAATTGTCCCTCTCTCCATTATGTTAAAAACCACTGATACTCCTCCATAATTTCTGGAGCAAAATTCCCCCCCCCCCGGACAATTCTATATTGGCTAAAAACATCCCAGAAATTCACTCTGAAAAATTTCTCCTTAGCATACTTTCATTAAAAAAAAAGACTTGTTTATTATTTAAATTCTGGTCTTTTTTCAAGTCATGGCAGAAAAACCCTGCCATCAAACCTGGCATCAATATCTTACACCCTTATTAGGATTGTATAAAAATGATGGTAGTTCATTTGTTAATCGATACTTCTATCTAAAGTCATTTTCATTTTTTGATAGATAATCTATCTTCCATCCATCCTAGGGCAGAACTAAAGTAGAAAAAACGAAATTATTCTGTATATGAGAAGGGCTCCCCCTCCACCCAGAAAAAAGTAAAAATATCATGGCGGTGTCTCTACCATATGGTGTATCATGGATTTCCTGGCATCATTTAGAAAACGATCAGAAATTAATTAAAAAAACAAGTAAGGAGTATCATTAAAATTTACAACGAGCTGAAATTATTACGGTATATGAAAGGAACTACCCACTCCAAAATACCTCGCTCTTTACACTAGTTGTTTATTACTTTAAAGTCTTTTATTCTGATCCTGTTAAAAAGGAGAGTTATGATAAAGAGTTAAACTTTGACGTAAAAAGCGATACATTAATGAGGGCTATATTTGAATTAAAATGGAATAGTTGTGGGCATCAAATCGTGGCTAATTGCAGAAAAAGCCAAGACAAATAGTCGAATTGAGTGAGGGGCAAACCTGGCATCAATATCTTACACCCTTATTAGGATTGTATAAAAATGATGGTAGTTCATTTGTTAATCGATACTTCTATCTATTATCCGTCCATGCTTCACTTCTAGGGCAGTAGAATCAAGGTAGATGGTCATAGAGCTAACATAGTGATATATTAGCCCCTTTCATGTAACAACTTCTTTCATAACGACCCCTCTCATGTTTCAATGACTGTTTTCATTTAAAGTCAAACAATGTTTTGAGGTTCTAGTTTGTGTCACATTACCTTGCAGTGTACTGAATATCAGTAGGTACAAGGCAATGTGTCTGCTGATGGCTGGCTATCATTTCGCTGGCATTATCATATTGATGCTGTTTATCATCAGTTATCAATAAATTATTGTAGTTTATGGCACACCTACTAACAGGCACTTAATAATAAATCAATTTTGTTCAATATTTTGATATTTATGATGCTATGATTATCATGATCTTTATTGTTCATGATGCATCATTTCCATTGTTTATGGTGCTGCTACCAAAACAGCATCTAGATAGAGGACTTGTGAAGCTGGAGGTCTTTTCCTCAGTATTAAATTTGGTTTCTTTCCCTGAATTATCTGTTTTTGACATTTAGCGCTAGTTTTTATTATAAATCTAAATTTTGTAATTTAGTCCGTATCACTGTAGGCTACCTTTCCGCCAACTAGTAAGAGAATTTGGAACAGATATCACTTTCACACCAATGATCATCGCTGAAGGTTTTGTTCAGTCAGAGGCAGCAAGAGACAATGAATTCCAAACAGATGAAGGTAAACACCATAATTTCTGTTGAATCTTTGTGCATCAGTAAAACATACTGATTTGTTTTTATTCCAGTAAAATTTTTAACACACATTTTGCTCTTTTAACAACATTTGGTCGATTTACCTTTATGATTCAAATTCTTATTCCTTGAATTTTAACTTGTATTTAACATAAATTAATTATCTATGACACCAGAGCTACTAGATAATGCCTAAATGAATGTGCTGTTTTATCTTTAAATAACAAATATTATTGTTCTCCCATACTTCTTTTTAGTTGAACCGTTCCTCCCTTTAAGACAGTTCAAAAGACTTATGTGGACATTTTTGATGACAACAACATTTTGAAATGTGCCAAAACCCATATTTTTGGGCTAAAAGCACCTTCTCTTATCTGGATTTTTTTTTGCACACCATATATATATATATATATATATATATATATATATAATATATATATATATATATATATATATATATATATATATATATATATATAAAAATAAGTTGTCTGTGTGTGGATCTGTGGATCAGGTGACGTCATGTTTGTTCGCATATGACGTCTGAATTATTTCACACTAATACAAAAGAAGAAAAAAACTAAAAAAGGTAAAAACTACAAAAAAAAACTAAAAAGAAAAAAAAACTAAAAAAGCTAAAAAACTAAAAAAAACTAAAAAAAGGTAAAAATCTAATAACTAAAAAAAAACTGAAAAAATAAAAAAAGGCAAAAACTACAAAAAAAGAAAAACTAATAAAAAAACTAAAAAAGCTAAAAAACTAAAAAAACTAAAGAAAAACTAAAAAAAGGTAAAAAACTAAAAAAAACTAAAAACTAAAAAAGAAAAAACTAAAAAAAAGGAAAAAACTGAAAAATAAAAGAGAAAAAGAAAACTAAAAAAATATGAATAAATATATATAAAAATAAGTTGTTTGTGGGTTATGTCTGTCTGTCTGTCTGTCGAGTGACGTCGTGTTTGTCCGCATATGACGTCTGAATTATTTCACACTAATACAAAAGAAGAAAAAAAATTAAAAAAGGTAAAAACTACAAAAAAAACTAAAAAGAAAAAAAAACTAAAAAAGCTAAAAAACTAAAAAAAACTAAAAAAGGTAAAAAACTAAAAACTAAAAAAACTGAAAAAACTAAAAAAAGGCAAAAACTAAAAAAAAACTAAAAACTAATAAAAAAACTAAAAAAGCTAAAAAACTAAAAAAACTAAAAAAACTAAAAAAACTAAAAAAAGGTAAAAAACAAAAAAAACTAAAAACTAAAAAAGAAAAAACTAAAAAAAAGGAAAAAACTGAAAAATAAGAGAAAAAGAAAACTAAAAAAATAGTAATAAATATAAAAAAATATAAATATAAATATAATATAAATTAGCAATCAACAAAGCACCGAGACACAAATGACGACCGGGACACAGGGAGTATAAATGACGACCAGGACATAAGTAAAAAAAAAACTAAAAAAACTAAAAAAATGGTAAAAACTACAAAAAAACTAAAAACTAATAAAAAAACTAAAAAATCTAAAAATCTGAATAAACTAAAAAAGAAAAAAAAGAAAAAAGGAAAAAAATAAAGGAGAAAAACAAAACTAAAAAACGAATGTATATACAGACCGGGACACCGGGATACAAATGACGACCGGGACACAGGGAATATAAATGACGACCGGGACACAGGGACACAACTACAATGGGGACGCCGGGGGGCACAGGGGGATATAAATGACGACCGGGACACCGGGACACAAGGAATATAAATGACGCCCGGGACACTCAAAGAGAAATCACAGACTGGAACACCGGGACACAAATGACGACCGGGACACAGGGAATATAAATGACGACCAGGACACAGGGACATAACTACAAAGGGGACGCCGGGGTGCACAGGGGGATATATAAATGACGATGGCGACTCAGGGAATGGTCGATTAGCAATCACCATCAACAAAGCTCAAGGGCAATCATTAGAATCATGAGGTATAGATCTGAATACGGATTGTTTTCCCATGGACCATTATATGTTGCATGTTCAAGAGTCGGTAAACCTGACAATCTATTTATATGCACAGACAATGGGACAGCAAAGAATGTTGTATATTCGCAAGTTTTACGTAGTTAAAAACATATATATATATATATATATATAATATATATATATATATATATATATATATATATATATATATATATATATATATATATATATATATATTATATATATATATATATATATATATATCTATCTATATTCACAGGTGGGACATAGGGACACAACTACAATGGCGCGTAACTAATATGGCGCGTAACGACTTACGCGCGCGGGGGGGGCTTGGGGGGGGGGGGGCGCGAAGCGCCCCCACCAACTAGGTTTTGGGGTGGTGCGAAGCGCCACCCCAACAGCTAGTATATCTATATATATAAAAATAAGTTGTCTGTCTGTGTGTCTGTCTGTGGATCAGGTGACGTCATGTTTCTGTGTCGGCTGACGTCATGAAGTTAGTTGTCGTCATTTTTGCTATGACGGCGACGTCATTAAAGATATTTAAGACATATATGTTCACGTAGAAATCTATTAATGTTTAAGTTTAAAATGACTGATGAACTTACAATGGCAAAAGCCGATGAAGATGCTCAAAGAGTCTATGCCAAAAAACTTGCTGCTGATAGAGAAAGTCAGAAAAGAAAGCGTGCCGAGGAATCAAAAGAACAGCAAGGAAACAGGCTTGAGGCTAAAGAACGCAAATCCGTGCAGTTAGATGAAGATCCACCTGGACAGCGAGAGTCAAAACATATCAGAACTGAAAATGATAGCGATGATGATTGGGTTTGGGATTTTGACTTGGATAAGGTCATCAATGCCTACCAGATTTTAGTTAAAAAAACAAAGGTTCGGCGATATGTATTTCATAGTGAAGCTGAAAAATAAAGAAGAAAAAGAAAACTGAAGAAAGAAAAAATGTAAAAAACTAAAAAATACTAAAAAGAAAAAACACTCAAAGAGAAATTACAGACAGGGACACAAATGACGACCGCGACAGAGGGAATATAAATAACGACCGGGACACTCAAAGAGAAATTACAGACTGGGATACAGGGACACAAATGACGACCGGGACACAGGGAATATAAAGGACGACCAGGACACAGGTATTTAAGAATATCGTTCAAAGACAAATTTTTAATTGTAAGAAGACCGTTGAAAGAGAAATTTCTAATTGTAAAATGACTGAAGAACCTACAATGGCAACGGTACCACCATCGAAGTAGATAACCAGTGGGTTGTTCCATATTCCCCATTAGTGCGAAATGTCAACCCCAAGTCAAATTCGTGCATTGTTTGACATCATTTTAACAACTTGCTCTCCATCAGCTCCTACAGAGTTATGGGAAAAATATAAGTCAAAAATGTCCGAAGATATACTCCATCGAAAACAGTTAGAGACGTCAGATATGACTTTTGATTTTACATCAGAAATTTATAACTACACTTTAGTTATTATAGAAGATTTGTGCGTACGTATGGCAAACAAACCTCTTCAGGATTTGGGAATGCCTTCACCTAACCGTATCGCTGCTGTTTCGACATGTGTAGAATTGGATTGTGAAAAAAGTTACAGTACGAATGATCTATTGTCGTATGTACAAAATAACATTTCCAAGTTAATGTCGGAACAAAAAGACATTTATGATACGATAGACTCAATTTCAGGACGTATACAACTACCTGCTGATTTCTGTAATTTAGTGACGTCCAAAAATGAATTGATTGAAAAAGTATTTCCGAATATTCTAAAAAATTATAATAATAATAAATGGCTAAGTGAAAGAGCGATTCTCGCACCCAAAAATATAGACGTCCACGAAATCAACAATATTGTTTTGACCAAGATTCGAGACCAGGCAGTCCTTTACAAGTCAGTCGACACAGTTTTGGAACCAAATGAAGCGGTTAATTATCCATCTGAATTTTTAAATTCCATAGATCTTTCAGGGTTTCCACCACACGTGCTACAACTAAAAATAGGCGTACCAATAATACTTTTAAGAAATTTCAACCCACCAAAGCTTTGCAATGGCACGCGACATGCCGTAAAAAAAAATAATGGAAAACCTAATAGAGGCCACAATCTTGACAGGGCCTTTTGAGGGTGAGGCTGTTCTTATTCCTCGCATTCCCATGATTCCAACGGATTTGCCTTTTCAATTTAAAATATTGCAATTCCCAATTCGATTAGCATTTGCAATCACCATTAACAAAGCTCAAGGTCAATCATTAGAAAAATGTGGTATAGATCTTAATACTGATTGTTTTTCCCATGGACAATTGTGCGTTGCATGTTCGAGGGTCGGTAAACCTGACAATCTATTTATATGCAGCGACAATTGGACAGCGAAAAATGTTGTATATTCGTAAGTTTTACGCAGTTAATTTGTATTGTATCTATCTGTGTATCTATCTATATAAAAACGAGTTGTGTGTATGCATGTTTGTTTGTAAAAAGAGCGTTTGCATATGACGTCATTATTAGTACATACGGCTTTGTATATGCACAGACAATGGGAAAGCCAAGAATGTTGTATATTCGCAATTTTTACGTAGTTTAACTCCTGCAGACGAAATGAATGCTTGCCTGAAAAATTCTAATTTATGGGCACACGTAAAAATATTAAAATTAACTACAAATATGCGTGTCCGATTGCAAAACGATGACTCTGGTCAAACATTTTCAGATCAATTGCTGGCAATTGGAAACGGAAAGCTCCCAGTAGTGGGAAAGCCAAAAATGTTGTATATTCGCAAATTTTACGTAGTTTGAAACACATATATAAATCTATCTATATTCACAGGTGGGACACAGGGACACAACTACAATGGCGCGTAACTAATATGGCGCGTAACGACTTACGCGCGCGGGGGGGCTTTGGGGGGCGCGAAGCGCCCAACCAACTAGGTGTTGGGGTGGCGTAAAGCGCCACCCCAACAGCTAGTATATATCTATATATATAAAAATAAGTTGTCTGTCTGTGTGTCTGTCTGTCTGTCAGGTGACGTCACGTTTCTGTGTCGACTGACGTCATGAAGTTAGTTGTCGTCATTTTTGCTATGACGGTGATGTCATTAACGGTATTTAAGACATTTGTTCACGGAAAAATGTTTAATTGTAAAATGACTGAAGAACCTACAATGGCAACAGCCGAGGAAGCTGCTCAAAGAGTTTATGCCAAAAAACTTGCTGCTGATAGAGAAAGTAAGAAAAGAAAGAGTTCCAAGGAATCACAAGAACAGCAAGAAAACAGGCTTGCGGCTAAAGAACGCAAAACCGCGCAGTTAGATGAAAATCCACCTGGACAGCGAGAGTCAAAACATATCAAAACTGAAAATGATAGCGATGATGATTGGGTATGGGATTTTGACTTGGATAAGGTCATCAATGCCTACCAGATTTAAGTTAAAAAAACGGTTACCTTTAACTTAAGTTTAAGTTAAAGGTTCGTCGATATGTACTTCATAGTGACGCTGAAAAATAAAGAAGAAAAAGAAAACTGAAAAAAGAAAAAAGGTAAAAAACTAAAAAAAAAAACTAAAAAGAAAAAACACTCAAAGAGAAATTACAGACCGGGACACAAATGACGACCGAGACAGAGGGAATATAAGTGACGACCGGGAACCTCAAAGAGAAATTACAGACTGGGACACCCGGACACAAACCACGACCGGGACACAGGGAATATAAATGACGACCGGGACACAGGGACACAACTACAACGGGGACGCCGGGGGCACAGGCGGGATATATAAATGACGACCGGGACACAGGGATTGTTCGAATAGAAATTACAAACTGGGACACCGGGACACAAATGACGACCGGGACACAGGGAATATAAATTACGACCGGGACACAGGGACACATCATTAGAATAATGAGGTATAGATCTGAATACGGATTGTTTTTCCCATGGACAATTAAATGTTGCATGTTCAAGAGTCAGTAAACCTGACAATCTATTTATATGCACAGACAATGGGACAGCGAAGAATGTTGTATATTCGCATGTTTTATGTAGTTAAAAACATATATTTATATATATCTCTATTCACAGGTGGGACACAGGGACACAACTACAATGGGGCGTAACTAATATGGCGCGTAACGACTTACGCGCGCGGGGGGGCTTGGGGGGCGCGAAGCGCACCCCCAACTAGGTGTTGGGGTGGCGCGAAGCGCCACCCCAACAGCTAGTATATCTATATATATAAAAATAAGTTGTCTGTGTGTGGATCTGTGGATCAGGTGACGTCATGTTTGTTCGCATATGACGTCTGAATTATTTCACACTAATACAAAAGAAGAAAAAAACTAAAAAAGGTAAAAACTACAAAAAAACTAAAAAGAAAAACCAAACTAAAAAAGCTAAAAAACTAAAAAAAACTAAAAAAAGGTAAAAATCTAATAACTAAAAAAAAAACTGAAAAAAATAAAAAAAGGCAAAAACTACAAAAAAATAAAAACTAATAAAAAAACTAAAAAAAACTAAAAAAACTAAAAAAAACTAAAAAAAAGGTAAAAAACTAAAAAAAAACTAAAAACTAAAAAAGAAAAAAACTAAAAAAAAGGAAAAAACTGAAAAATAAAAAAGAAAAAGAAAACTAAAAAAATATGAATAAATATATATAAAAATAAGTTGTTTGTGGGTTATGTCTGTCTGTCTGTCTGTCGAGTGACGTCGTGTTTGTCCGCATATGACGTCTGAATTATTTCACACTAATACAAAAGAAGAAAAAAACTAAAAAAGGTAAAAACTACAAAAAAAACTAAAAAGAAAAAAAACTAAAAAAGCTAAAAAACTAAAAAAAAACTAAAAAAAGGTAAAAAACTAAAAACTAAAAAAAACTGAAAAAACTAAAAAAAGGCAAAAACTAAAAAAAAAACTAAAAACTATTAAAAAAACTAAAAAAGCTAAAAAACTAAAAAAACTAAAAAAAACTAAAAAAAGGTAAAAAACAAAAAAAAACTAAAAACTAAAAAAGAAAAAACTAAAAAAAGGAAAAAACTGAAAAATAAGAGAAAAAGAAAACTAAAAAAATATTAATAAATATAAAAAATATAAATATAAATATAATATAAATTAGCAATCAACAAAGCACCGAGACACAAATGACGACCGGGACACAGGGAGTATAAATGACGACCAGGACATAAGTAAAAAAAAAAACTAAAAAAACTAAAAAAATGGTAAAAACTACAAAAAAACTAAAAACTAATAAAAAAACTAAAAAATCTAAAAATCTAAATAAACTAAAAAAGAAAAAAAAGAAAAAAGGAAAAAAATAAAGGAGAAAAACAAAACTAAAAAACGAATGTATATACAGACCGGGACACCGGGATACAAATGACGACCGGGACACAGGGAATATAAATGACGACCGGGACACTCAAAGAGAAATTACAGACTGGGACACCGGGACACAAATAACGACCGGGACACAGGGAATAGACCGGGACACAGGGACACAATTACAACGGGGACGCCGGGCGGCACTGGGGGGATATATAAATGACGACCGGGACACATGGAATGTTCGATTAGCAATCACCATCAACAAAGCTCAAGGGCAGTCATTAGAATAATGAGGTATAGATCTGAATATGGGTTGTTTTTCCCATGGACAATTATGTGTTGCATGTTCAAGATTTAGTAAACCTGACAATCTATTTATATGCACAGACAATGGGACAGCGAAGAATATTGTATATTCGCAAGTTTTACGTAGTTAAAAACATATATATATATATATATATATATATATATATATATATATATATATATATATATATCTATATATATATAAATAAGTTGTCTGTCTGTCTGTGGGTCTGTGGATCTGTGGATCAGGTGACGTCATGTTTCGGCTGACGTCATGAAATTAGTTGCCGTCATTTTTGTTATGACGATGCTTAGTATATTGTAAAACACATTAATTTGGTTAATAATATACCATTTAAAACACCAAAATGAACATGCTGGAGTAGTCACTCGGTGAGAGAGGGTGTCAGAACGGAGAATGAAGGTCCCAGGTTCAAATCCTGGTTAGGCTAAAAAAGGTAAAAAACTAAAAACTAAAAAAAAAAACTGAAAAAACTAAAAAAAGGCAAAAACTACAAAAAAACTAAAAACTAATAAAAAAATAAAAAAGCCGAAAAACTAAAAAAACTAAAGAAACTAAAAAAAGGAAAAAACTTAAAAAACTAAAAACTAAAAAAAACTAAAAAAAAGGAAAAATGAAAAATAGAAGAGAAAAAGAATACTAATAAAATTAAAAATAAAAATAAAAAAAAAAAGATAAAAAGCTAAAAAAAGGTAAAAACCAATAAAAACTAAAAAGAAAAAAAGGTAAAAAACTAAAAAAAAAATTCATCTAAAAAACTAAAAAAAACTAAAAAACGTAAAAACTAAAAGAACTAAAAAAGTAAAAAAAAACTAAAAAAAGGAAAAAACTGAAAAATAAGCGGGATATAAAACAGGGGGATATAAATGACGACCGGGACACCGGGACATAAGGAATATAAATGAATCAGAAAATACAACTCATGTTTCCAAATGACGTCGTTTGGAGC
Source organism: Artemia franciscana (assembly GCF_032884065.1). Classification (NCBI taxonomy): domain Eukaryota; kingdom Metazoa; phylum Arthropoda; class Branchiopoda; order Anostraca; family Artemiidae; genus Artemia; species Artemia franciscana. The sequence continues at coordinate 26,792,763 of NC_088873.1, forward strand.
CCAAATTGAAAATCCAGATCAATTTATGTCTACTTTCAAAGTAAAAGGGCAAATTTATCATAGAGTAGGGTCTCTTCTACCATTCTCAGGTGAGAATCATAAATTTTTACAATTGTACTTCATCAGTGATAGAAATTCTGAATTGAATGCACGTTGCGAAATTTCTCCCAACATTGAAAGGACAATCGTTTCCCAATTACAACATCTTTTCCACGAAAATAATAATTTAGTGTGTCTGTTCAAAACAGCCATCGATTTGATGCCTGCTTATACGCATAAAATTGTTATTTCCGCTGACAAAACGCCTCCTGGCCAACATGTGCGTAGATACAATGCTCCAACTATCGACGAAGTGGCCATCGTTATGGTCGGTGATCAGTTTTTACCTCGAGATATTATTCTCAGGGTTTCCACCACACGTGCTACAACTAAAAATAGGCCTACCAATAATACTTTTAAGAAATATAAACCCACCAAAGCTTTGCTATGGCACTCGACCTGCCGTAAAAAAAACAATGGAAAACCTAATAGAGGCCACAATCTTGACAGGGCCTTTTGAGGGTGAGGCTGTTCTTATTCCTCGCATTCCCAAAATTCCAACGGATCTGCCTTTTCAATTTAAAAGATTGCAATTCCCAATTCGATTAGCATTTGCAATCACCATTAACAAAGCTCAAGGTCAATCATTAGAAAAATGTGGTATAGATCTTAATAGCCTACTTATTGTTTTTCCCATTGACAATTGTACGTTGCATGTTCGAGGGTCGGTAAACCTGATAATCTATTTATATGCAGCGACAATTGGACAGCGAAGAATGTTGTATATTCGCAAGTTTTACGCAGTTAATTTGTATTTTATCTATCTATCTATCTATCTATCTATATAAAAACGAGTTGTATGTATGCATGTTTGTTTGTTTGTAAAAAGAGCGTTTGCATATGATGTCATTATTAGTACATAGCCTACGGCTTTGTATATGCAGAGACAATGGGAAAGCCAAGAATGTTGTATATTCGCAATTTTTACGTAGTTTAACTCCTGCAGACGAAATGAATGCTTGCCTAAAAAATTCTAATTTATAGGCACACGTAAAAACATTAAAATTTACTACAAATATGCGTGTCCGATTGCAAAACGATGACTCTGGTCAAACAGTAGACTCAATTTCAGGACGTATACAACTACCTGCTGATTTCTGTAATTTAGTGACGTCCAAAAATGAATTGATTGAAAAAGTATTCCGAATATTCTAAAAAAATTTTCCCATGATTCCAACGGATCTGCCTTTTCAATTTAAAAGATTGCAATTCCCAATTCGATTAGCATTTGCAATCACCATTAACAAAGCTCAAGGTCAATCATTAGAAAAATGTGGTATAGATCTTAATCCTGATTGTTTTTCCCATGGACAATTGTACGTTGCATGTTCGAGGGTCGGTAAACCTGACAATGTATTTATATGCAGCGACAATTGGACAGCGAAGAATGTTGTTTATTCGCAAGTTTTACGCAGTTAATTTGTATTGTATCTATCTATATAAAAACGAGTTATGTGGATGCATGTTTGTTTGTTTGTAAAAAGAGCGTTTGTATATGACGTCATTATTAGTACATACGGCTTTGCATATGCACAGACAATGGGAAAGCCAAGAATGTTGTTTATTCGCAATTTTTGCGTAGTTTGACACCCCAACAGCTAGTATATATATATATATATATATATATATATATATATATATATATATATATATATATATATATATATATATATATATATATATATATATATATATATATATATATATATATATATATATATATATATATATATATATGTATATTCACAGGTGGGACACAGGGACACAACTACAATGGTGCATAACTAATATGGCGCGAAAAAAGCTAAAAAAAAGGAAAAAACCTAAAAAGAAAAAAAACTTAAAAGAAAAGGAAAAAATAAAAAAGGTAAAAAACTAAAAAGAAAAAAACTAAAAAAAACTAAAAAAAAACTAAAAACTAAAAGCTGCAAAACTAAAAAAAGAAAAACTAAAAAAGAAACTATGTCTATATATATCTATCTATCTATATATATAAAAATAAGTTGTCTGTGGATGTGTCTGTCAGGTGACGTCATGTTTGTGTGTTGACTGACGTCATGAAGTTAGTTGTCGTCATTTTTGTTATGACGGTGACGTCATTAAAGATATTTAAGACATGCGTTCACGTAGAAATCTATTAATGTTTAACTTTAAAATGACTGATGAACTTACAATGGCAACAGCCGAGGAAGATGCTCAAAGAGTCTATGCCAAAAAACTTGCTGCTGATAGAGAAAGTCAGAAAAGAAAGCGTGCCGAGGAATCAAAAGAACAGCAAGGAAACAGGCTTGAGGCTGATAGAGAAAGAAAGAACAGAAAGCGTGCCGAGGAGCTACCAGAGCAACGCGAAAGCAGACTTGCTGCTAAAAGAGAAAGTGAAAAAAGAAGGCGTGCCGAGGAACTACCAGAGCACCATGAAACCAGACTTGCTGCTAAAAGAGAAAGTGAAAAAAGAAGGCGTGCCGAGGAATCAATGTTTCCAAATGACGTCGTTTGGAGCCCAAATCGAAAATCCAGATCAATTTATGTCTACTTTCAAAGTACAAGGGCAAATTTATCATAGAGCAGGGTCCCTTCTACCATTCTCAGATGAGAATCATAAATTTTTACAATTGTACTTCATCAGTGACAGAAATTCTGAATTGAATGCACGTTGCGAAATTTCTCCCAACGTTGAAAGGACAATCGTTTCCCAATTGCAACATCTTTTCCACGAAAATAATAATTTAGTGCGTCTGTTCAAAACAGCCATCGATTTGATGCCTACTGATACGCATAAAATCGTTATTTCCGCTGACAAAACGCCTCCTGGCCAACATGTGCGTAGATACAATGGTCCAACTATCGACGAAGTGGCAATCGTTATGGTTGTGATCAGTTTTTACCTCGAGATATTATTCTTCATAAGCGAAACGCTCAGTTGTTAAGAATTGCTGAAACTCATCGATGCTACGATGCCCTACAATATCCTATCATTTTTTGGGATGGAGCCGACGGCTATCACTTTAATATTAAGTTGATGAATCCAGCCACTAACAAAGAAATGAATAAGAAATGCAGTGCAATGCACTATTATTCCTATAGACTAATGATTCGGCAGGATGAAGAAAATTATATTTTAAAATGCCGTGAATTGTTTCACCAATTCGTCGTTGATATGTATGCTAAAATTGAATCAGAACATTTGCTATATATCCGCCTGAATCAGACCAAGCTCCGCTCTGAACAATACATTCATTTGGGAGATGCGTGATTTCCGCTGAAATACCTGATGAAAATGTCGATAAGGGGTTACATGATATTATTGTAAAAAATATGATACATGGACCTTGCGGTGCACTGAACGAAAATTCACCATGCATGGCCAATGGAAGGTGCACAAAGCAATATCCTCGACTTTTAGTATCCAACACAATTACTGGCAATGATGGTTACCCACAATATAGAAGAAGATCTACTGAAGATGGCGGTAAAACAGTAATAATAAAGAAGCGTAACGGTATCACCATCGAAGTAGATAACCAGAGGGTTTTTCCATATTCCCCATTATTATCAAAAACATTTAATGCACACATAAACGTTGAATACTGTAACTCCGTAAAGGCAATCAAATACATATGTAAATACGTCAACAAAGGCAGTGACATGGCAGTTTTTGGCTTGCAGCCCGAAATCAAAGATATCGACGAAATCGTACAATATCAGGTTGGAAGATACATAAGCAGTAATGAAGCTGTTTGGCGAATTCTTTCATTTCCGATACATGAATGAAGTCCAGCTGTTGTTCACTTAGCGGTACATTTACAGAATGGTCAACGTGTTTCTCGGAAACCAACGTGCAACAAAGAGCCCTGAATCCACCGGATACAAAGTTAACCGCTTTCTTTTCGCTTTGCAAAAATGATTCTTTTGCAAAAAAACTGCTGTATACTGAAGTGCCTTCGTATTACACGTGGAATACTAAAAATAAAGCATTTGAACGTCAAAAACAGGGTAAGTCAGTCGACGGGCAACCTACCATCTTCAAAAATACCACGATAGGACGACTCTACACCGTTAACCCCAATCAACATGAATGCTTCTTTCTACGCCTGCTTTTGGTGAATGTACCCGGTTTGACATCCTTTGAGTATTTGAGAACTGTAAACGGTACTATACATGACACTTACCGTAGTGCATGCCAAGCTCTGAATTTATTGGAGAATGACCAACACTGGGATAACTGCATCAATGACGCGTGCGAAACGTCAACCCCAAGTCAAATTCGTGCATTGTTTGACATCATACCCTTTGGCAGCACATTAATATTGCTTGCGGGAGATTTCAGGCAAACACTACCTATAATACCTAGATCAACTCCTGCAGACGAAATGAATGCTTGCCTGAAAAATTCTAATTTATGGGCACACGTAAATACATTAAAATTAACTACAAATATGCGTGTCCGATTGCAAAACGATGACTCTGGTCAAACATTTTCAGATCAATTGCTGGCAATTGGAAACGGAAAGCTCCCAGTAGACTCATTTCAGGACGTATACAACTACCTGCTGATTTCTGTAATTTATTGACGTCCAAAAATGAATTGATTGAAAAAGTATTTCCGAATATTCTAAAAAATTATAAAAATAATAAATGGCTAAGTGAAAGAGCGATTCTCGCACTCAAAAATATAGACGTCCACGAAATCAACAATATTGTTTTGACCAAGATTCGAGACCAGGCAGTCCTTTACAAGTCAGTCGACACAGTTTTGGAACCAAATGAAGAGGTTAATTATCCATCTGAATTTTTAAATTCCGTGGATCTTTCAGGGTTTCCACCACACGTGCTACAATTAAAAATAGGCGCACCAATAATACTTTTAAGAAATATAAACCCACCAAAGCTTTGCAATGGCACTCGACTTGCCGTAAAAAAAAACAATGGAAAACCTAATAGAGGCCACAATCTTGACAGGGCCTTTTGAGGGTGAGGCTGTTCTTATTCCTCGCATTCCCATGATTCCAACGGATCTGCCTTTTCAATTTAAAAGATTGCAATTCCCAATTCGATTAGCATTTGCAATCACCATTAACAAAGCTCAAGGTCAATCATTAGGAAAATGTGGTATAGATCTTAGTACTGGTTGTTTTTCCTATGGACAATTGTACGTTGCATGTTCGAGGGTCGGTAAACCTGACAATCTATTTATATGCAGCGACAATTGGACAGCGAAGAATGTTGTATATTCGCAAGTTTTACGCAGTTAATTTGTATTGTATCTATCTATCTATCTATCTATATAAAAACGAGTTGTGTGTATGCATGTTTGTTTGTTTGTAAAAAGAGCGTTTGCATATGATGTCATTATTAGTACATACGGCTTTGTATATGCAGAGACAATGGGAAAGCCAAGAATGTTGTATATTCGCAATTTTTACGTAGTTAAACTCCTGCAGACGAAATGAATGCTTGCCTAAAAAATTCTAATTTATGGGCACACGTAAAAATATTAAAATTAACTACAAATATGCGTGTCCGATTGCAAAACGATGACTCTGGTCAAACAGTAGACTCAATTTCAGGACGTATACAACTACCTGCTGATTTCTGTAATTTAGTGAAGTCCAAAAATGAATTGATTGAAAAAGTATATTCGGAAATATTCGGAAATACTACCTGCTGATTTCTGTAATTTAGTGACGTCCAAAAATGAATTGATTGAAAAAGTATTTCCGAATATTCTAAAAAATTATAAAAATAATAAATGGCTAAGTGAAAGAGCGATTCTCGCACCCAAAAATATAGACGTCCACGAAATCAACAATATTGTTTTGACCAAGATTCGAGACCAGGCAGTCCTTTACAAGTCAGTCGACACAGTTTTGGAACCAAATGAAGCGGTTAATTATCCATCTGAATTTTTAACTTCCATAGATCCTTCAGGGTTTCCATCACACGTGCTACAACTAAAAATAGGCGTACCAATAATACTTTTAAGAAATATCAACCCACCAAAGCTTTGCAATGGCACGCGACTTGCCGCAAAAAAAACAATGGAAAACCTGATAGAGGCCACAATCTTGACAGGGCCTTATGAGGGTGAGGCTGTTCTTATTCCTCGCATTCCCATGATTCCAACGGATCTGCTTTTTCAATTTAAAAGATTGCAATTCCCAATTCGATTAGTATTTGCAATCACTATTAACAAAGCTCAAGGTCAATCATTAGAAAAATGTTGTATAGATCTTAATACTGATTGTTTTTCCCATGGACAATTGTACGTTGTATGTTCGAGGGTCGGTAAACCTGACAATGTATTTATATGCAGCGACAATTGGACAGCGAAGAATGTTGTATATTCGCAAGTTTTACGCAGTTAATTTGTATTGTATCTATCTATCTATTTATCTATATAAAAACGAGTTGTGTGGATGCATTTTTGTTTGTTTGTAAAAAGAGCGTTTGCATATGACGTCATTATTAGTACATACGGCTTTGTATATGCACAGACAATGGGAAAGCCAAGAATGTAGTTTATTCGCAATTTTTACGTAGTTTGAAACACATATATAAATCTATCTATATTCACAGGTGGGACACAGGGACACAACTACAATGGCGCATAACTAATATGGCGCGTAACGACTTACGCGCGCGGGGGGGCTTGGGGGGGCGCGAAGCGCCCCACCAAATAAGTGTTGGGGTGGCGCGAAGCGCCACCCCAACAGCTAGTATATATATATAAAAATAAGTTGTATGTAGGCATGTTGGTTTGTTTGTGGGTTTGCATATGACGTCATTATAAGTATATAAGACTTTGTATATGACGTCATCATAAGATGACACTACAGACTGGGACACCAAGACACAAATGACGGCTGGGACACAGGGAATATAAATGACGACGGGACACTCAAAGAGAAATTACAGACCGAGACACCGGGACACAAATGACGACCGGGACACAGGGAATATAAATGACGACCAGGACACTCAAAGAGAAATTACAGACTGGGACACCGGGACACAGGGACACAACTACAACAGGGACACCGGGGGGCACAGGGGGATATCTAAATGATGACGGGGACACGGGGAATGTTCGATTAGCAATCACCCTCAACAAAGCTCAAGGGTAATCATTAGAATAATGAGGTATATATGTGAATGCGGATTGTTTTTCCCATGGACTATTATATGTTGTATGTTCAAGAGTTGGTAAACCTGACAATCTATTCATATGCACAGACAACGGGACAGCGAAGAATGTTGTATATTCGCAAGTTCTATGTGGTTAAAAAAATATATATATGTATCTATATTCACAGGTGGGAAACAGGGACACAACTACAATGGTGCGTAACTAGTATGGCGGGTAACGAATTACGCGCGCGGGGAAGCTTGGGGGGGCGCGAAGCGCCCCCACCAACTAGGTGTTGGGGTCTGATAAAATCCACCAACTAGTGCCTGACAAAATCCTGCTCCATCATTCATGCAAAAGGATCTTGAAAACAGCAATACATGTAAGGTTACAGTTTTGGTGTGATTTGATAGCTGAAATTTAGCTACATGCTGAGATTAAGCTTTATGCTGAGATTCAGCTGATGGAGTGGTTCGCACGCTAGGCTTGAAATCCTTTGTCCGTGAAAAAAGAGGTTTGCGTCCTGATACGTTTGGTTTGAAATAGAAGTCACTGTTGTGATTTTATAAGCTCAGCCGGAGTCGACCCAGCCTTAAATAGGTACCTGCGAAAATCTGGGGGAGGTAAACAGGAAGGATGTGCGAAAGCACAGGATCGCAGCCCTCAAACCCCTATTGCACTTCCTTGCTGAAGGGCCATGTGACGGAGATCAGGTCCACCAGTAGGGAATGTAAAGTCCAAGTATACTTTAATTTTTCTTTACTCTTTAATGAATTACTTTTTTAGAATTTGTTTTAGATTTTCTTAGATTAAAAAACACATCAAAAAGGTTTTTCAGAAACGTGGAATTTTTTCAACTAGCATACGTCTGTAATTTCAAACGAAAATATGATTTATCTTTATATTTGTTACTTTTGGATCTATCCATTCATTTAGTAAGAATTTTGATATTATTCAACTCTCCTTAAAATATGGAAATTTTGCTTCTAGATGGACTCATGAAATTTTCTTCCTACTAGTTTCAGGTGGAGCAAGTTTATGATGCTGCTATAAAGATTTCTGTACAGGTGAGGGGTGGCATATAAGCAATCAAGAGGGGAATGCTTGCAATAAGGCTCTAGAAATAGCAAGCGAGAATTACTGAATCATTGACTGCTTTGCTTTCTATGATTTATTGGATTATAACATAACTTGATATTAAATTATTCTAGGATATCAAAAACAATCCGTAAAAAAGCAGATAAAGTAATCCTCAATGTTAAATGTTACGTTAATATCAAATTAATGTTAATGTGATCCTTAATATTAGCTTTATACATTGCAGTCCCTGTGGATCACAAAGAGATTTAAGTTTCAAGCCAATTGCGAAAAAAGTTTGATTGGTCCATTTTGTTAGGAGTGGGGTGAACCAAGGATATTTTTTATTATTAAGATTCCTTGGCCAAGGGGGCTTACAGATGTAACTTTGAAACCCTTTCTCAGGGTTAACTTTGAAAGTCCATGGCACAACGTAAAATTGGTTTATATTTAGTCCCATTTGCCAAGATACTTACGGAAATAAGTTTCAAATCCTCATGATCCACTCCTAGCAAAAAAATGGAATTCCCTTATTCCCCCCTCCCAGAACAGACACAGGGAATATATATGATGACCGGGACACTCAAAGAGAAATTACAAAACGGGATATCGGGACACAAATGACGACCGGGACACAGGGACACAACTACAACGGGGACGCCGGGGCACAGGGGGGGGATATATAAATGACGACGGGGACACAGGGAATGTTCGATTAGCAATCACCATCAACAAAGCTCAAGGGTAATCATCAGAAAAATGCGGTATATATCTGAATATAGATTTTTTTTTCCCATGGACACTTATATGTTGTATGTTCAAGAGTCGGTAAACCTTATAATCTATTTATATGTAAATTAGACTAATATGAAGGATTAGTTTAGCTATCCGGGTTGCAGCGGTAGCTAGCCACCTAGTAAGAGACGATCACGTCCCATACTAATACATCCTATACCTGTCAAAAGCTACGAGCTTTTGTAGGGATGTGTCTTTGTTCGTTTTTCCCCAGGGATGGTGGTATCAAACCAGTGGCCCTGGAAGATTGAGAGAGGGCTTGTTTAGCCCGAAGTTAGAACTTCTAGTGCCTTTTCTAAGTGACCAAAAATTTGAGGGTAACTAGTCCCCTGTCCAAACCTCGTTTTCCCCAAAGTAATCCAATCAATTTTTGAGAAAGACATGTCGTTCAGCATAATTGAAAAGTCCAACAACTAAGCCTCTGGGGATGATACGACCGACCACAGTCCCTGCTACAGTCATTGGGGAAAGGGCAAATGAAATTTGTCCATTTTGCTCATATATTGTTTGTTATTGGGAAATATATAGATATTGTTTAGTGGTTGATTTTCAGCGGGGGACAATTTTCCAAGAGGAGAATTTTCTGTTGTGAGGAAAGTTTCCTGAGAAATTTTCTTTGGAATATTTTTCAGGGAACAATAAACGGGATTCATATATGGAATGTGTTTTATTTGTTTTACTGTCTCTTTAGGGACTTAATTTGCTTGTTCTGGGGAAATGCCCAGTGGAAATTTTTGCCAGTGTTGGAATTGTCTTCGGGGATTTTTCCGTGGGGGAGGGTATTTTCTACGTGAATAATCCTTCAAAGGGAAAATTTTTGCGGGTTTAACTCAAAGGATCGGTATGTAAATGGGGATTATGTCCCATTGGTATCATGGTTGTAGAGATAGCTGAAACCTAGCAAATTATGGTAATTATTATAGCAATTATAGCAAATTATATAATACAAACATCTTTTCAAAAGTTGTATCTCTGAGGTGTGGCGCAATATTTGAAATACTTAGCTGCCTGATTGTCTGTTGTTTGCCTCTTACTATTCTAACTAAGAAAAAGCCATAGCCTTTTCCCTGTTCGTAATCATTTTTGAAGAATGGATCTCGTCTGTCATTGTCCGAGTTGTCCGGTAGCTACCTAGTAAGACAAGATCCCGTCCCATAGTAAAAAATATCTTGGTTGCAGCGGTAACTAGCAAGCTAGTAAGAAACGATCACGTCCCTTAGCAAGAACTATAACCCATAGACTACATATACTATATAGACTACCATAGACTACCCAATAGACTACAATAGCCCATAACTCCTAAAAATACATTCAGATCAAAATAAGAAGTACGTTATTAGAACCACCTTTTCCGAGACCCCTATATAAGTTACCATCCCTTGGCTAGATTGTAATAAGGAACAAATTCCAGTCTGTAACAGCAGATGCGTCGAACACAAAGAGTAACTTCAGATATTGATCTGGGTTGCAGGGCCAGTCTTTGCTACATCTAGTGCCTTTTCTAATTAAAAAAAAATGTTTTAGAATATTTTTATTATGAAAAACTGCATTTTGGTACTGCATTGTAGTTGCAAATGCTATGAACATCATCTTGCATATGAAGATCAAAATAGTATTTTTAACATGACAAAAAGTATGTAGATATAGTTATATAAAATGCAGTAATTCTTTTAAAGTTTTGCATAAAGTTACATAAAGGATCAGTGTCGCAGCCATATTATTAGTCAAGACGGTGTTACATTAAGGGTTGATATAGCTCATTATGACTAATAAATGGGGACTACGTAAATTTTATCGGATATACTAATAAATGGGGACTACGTAAATTTTATCGGATATACTAATAAGTGGGGACTGTGTAAATTTTATCGGATATAGCTGAAATCTAGTAAAGTAAAAGTTTATACTTCACTTAGCTAGCTTCCTGATACTCTGAAGTTCGTCTCTTACTATTCCAAATAAGAAAAGCCATAGGCTTTTTCCTGTTTGTAATTTTTATATTAATCAGGGTCGCAGCCATATTATTAGTCAAGACGGTGTTACATTAAGTGTCGATATAGCTCATTTTTAGTGGGTACTATGTAAGTTTCATCGGATTTGGCTGAAATTTAGTAAAGAACAAACTACGGCACATGCTGATTAGAGTTGTAGCGGTAGCTAGCAACCTAGTAGGAGACGTATACGTCTCATTCTAAGATTTGCAATAACCCATAACTTCAAATAAATAGAGTATAAATAAATAGAGTCAAAACAAAACAAAACACTGTTAGAACCGCCTTGTCAAAAACCCTATATAGGAAACTTACCGTCCCTCGTCTTGAACAACGAGCAAAATATATTGACTTAGAAAACAAAAAATTGGCTGTAACCACGATATTCTGCATCGAAAGTATCTTTTTTGAATTTGTATTTTTTAGTGCAGCTAGAGGGGCACTGGAAAATCTTAGAGAGCTATTTAATGGCTCATTTGAAAGGAAGTTGCTGCATCTAGTGCCTTTTGGAATTAAAAACAAATTTTCAAAATAGAATCAATTTAAAAAAAATGCATTTTTGCACAACAGGGTAGTAGCATATGTTATTTACATCATCCTGCTTATGAAGATCAAAATAGCATTTTTAACATTATAAGAAGAATGTAGATAGAGCTATATAAAATGCAGTAATTCTTTTAGGGTCTTACATGAAGTTACCTAAAGAATCAATTTAGTTCATTAGAAACGGGGACTATATAAGTTTCACCGAATATAGCTGCAGTCTAGTAAAGAAAGAGTTTATATTGGAGCTAGTTAGCCGCCTGATTCTCTGAAGTTCGTCTCCTACTATTCCAAACATCGTTTGAAAAGTTATTTTTCTGGGGTATAGTGCAATACTGATCAGGGTTGTAGCGGTAGCTAGCAACCCAGTAAGAGACGATCGCGTCTCATTCTAAGATGTGCAGTTACCCATAACTCCTAAAATAGAATCAGAACAAAACAAGATGCACACTGTTAGAAGTGCTTTGTCAAAAACCATATATAGGAAACTTACCGTCCCTTGGCTTGAACAACAAGCCAAATCTATTAGCTTAAAAAAAAAAGTGGCTGTAACCACGATATCCTGTCTCGAAGGCATCTTTTTTTCCATTTTTCCTCCGCAGCTATTGAAGCACTGGAACATCATAAAGAGCCGTTTCATGGCTCATTTTAATGGAAATTTATGTATTTAAGAACATTTTGTAATAAACAAATATATTAAAAATAAAATATTTTTACAAAATATTAAAAGTGATAGCTCTTTTCATGTACAAGCTTCATCAATGACGTGATAATCGTAGGTTGTAACCATTTATGACGTAATAAGTGAATCCAATATTTATACACGCTTATCTTTCGACATAATAATAAAGAACGAACGCTAGGTCATAGTAAGTGAAATATTTATTTATTACCTGAAGGATTGCTATATTAAAGGACGAAATGTTGCTCATAGTAAATGATATATTTTCTAGTGAAGCCCCAGGTTGCAGTGGTAGCTAGTTTATGGTAAAGAGCGAAGTCTAGCCCATAGTGATTAATTTAATTTCTAAAAGAAGGAAATTACGGCAGAGATCAACATTGTACTATTAGTAAGCTACAAGTTATAATTATTATAGAGAACAAACTCTAGCCTATACTAACTGAAATTTTTAATATAAAGAGTGACTTCAGAGATTGAGTAATCACGGATGCATTGGTAGCTAGCAACCTAGTACCTGCAATTAGAACCGCCTTTTCCGAAACTCCTATATAGAAAACTACAGTCGCTTGAATTATAGTAAAGGGCTATTGTTTCTATCTTTGTGAATAATTATCAATTGGAATTGGTTTAGCAACCTTGCTGTTACGTTTTGAAAACTAAGTCTCTTTATTATTTTCAAATCTCAAAACTGTTCCAGAATAGGCTGAGGCGATCTCTTTAGACAAAGATAAGAAGTAACTTTAATTCTTAATTAATAACTTCTTTTTGCAGAAGATGGGCCCTTAATTGTTCAGTTTGCTGCTAAAGATCCAGTTATTTTTTCTGAAGCATCTCTTCTAGTATACGGGTATGTTTTTTTGCTGCTTATATTTTGCATGTTGATATATATATATATATATATATATATATATATATATATATATATATATATATATATATATATATATATATATATATATCTTATATATATAAAAATAAGTTGTCTGTGTGTGGATCTGTGGATGGATCAGGTGACGTCATGTTTGTTCGCATATGACGTCTGAATTATTTCACACTAATACAAAAGAAAAAAAAACTAAAAAAGGTAAAAACTACAAAAAAAAACTAAAAAGAAAAAAAAAATAAAAAAGCTAAAAAACTAAAAAAAACTAAAAAAAGGTAAAAATCTAATAACTAAAAAAAAACTGAAAAAAATAAAAAAAGGCAAAAACTACAAAAAAAATAAAAACTAATAAAAAAATAAAAAAGCTAAAAAACTAAAAAAACTAAAAAAACTAAAAAAAGGTAAAAAACAAAAAAAAACTAAAAACTAAAAAAGAAAAAAACTAAAAAAAAGGAAAAAACTGAAAAATAAAAGAGAAAAAGAAAACTAAAAAAATATGAATAAATATATATAAAAATAAGTTGTTTGTGGGTTATGTCTGTCTGTCTGTCTGTCGAGTGACGTCGTGTTTGTCCGCATATGACGTCTGAATTATTTCACACTAATACAAAAGAAGAAAAAAAACTAAAAAAGGTAAAAACTACAAAAAAAACTAAAAAGAAAAAAAACTAAAAAAGCTAAAAAACTAAAAAAAAACTAAAAAAAGGTAAAAAACTAAAAACTAAAAAAAACTGAAAAAACTAAAAAAAGGCAAAAACTAAAAAAAACTAAAAACTAATAAAAAAACTAAAAAAGCTAAAAAACTAAAAAAACTAAAAAAAGGTAAAAAAAACGAATGTATATACAGACCGGGACACCGGGATACAAATGACGACCGGGACACAGGGAATATAAATGACGACCGGGACACAGGGACACAACTACAATGGGGACGCCGGGGGGCACAGGGGGATATAAATGACGACCGGGACACCGGGACACAAGGAATATAAATGACGCCCGGGACACTCAAAGAGAAATCACAGACTGGAACACCGGGACACAAATGACGACCGGGACACAGGGAATATAAATGACGACCGGGACACAGGGACATAACTACAAAGGGGACGCCGGGGTGCACAGGGGGATATATAAATGACGATGGCGACTCAGGGAATGGTCGATTAGCAATCACCATCAACAAAGCTCAAGGGCAATCATTAGAATCATGAGGTATAGATCTGAATACGGATTGTTTTCCCATGGACCATTATATGTTGCATGTTCAAGAGTCGGTAAACCTGACAATCTATTTATATGCACAGACAATGGGACAGCAAAGAATGTTGTATATTCGCAAGTTTTACGTAGTTAAAAACATATATATATATATATATATATATATATATATATATATATATATAAAATCTTTTAGAGAGTTCTGTCCATGTTCCCAAACAGAAAGAATATCATCAGCGAAGTAAAGCCAGAGTGGCTGTTTTTAGAGGAAACTATTCAAAGCAGATTGTTCTATGAAATTCATGTAAAAATTTGCCAAATAAGGAGAAAAAACAGTGCCCATTAGGGTCAATTTCTTATTATATCCTTTCCTTTCTTGGTTTCATACATTAAAATACAAATGAATGTGCATTGTCAGTTCATTATACATACGCTGATATTTATTCCTCAAAATCTAAATAATTTTTTATTTATTGAAGTTGTAAAAGTTGAAAAATTTAAACTTATTTTTTTCAGTAAAGTGCAAATTATATTCTGGCCTTGAGAAGGCATAGGGGCTGTGAGCTCTACTCATGTTGCTTCCTGCTCCGAGTCTGACTCGGTTGACTATTGTAATTTTTGTTCGTTTTGGGTTTCATTTATTTATTGATGCTGATCTGTGGTATTTTTACGCTTGGTAGATTATTTGATTCTATTTTGTTCATTTTTTGTTTTAATTGAGTTCTTTACTTTTCTGTAAAAAACTTATTTCTGTGGAAAAAGTATTTTTTTTTTTATTAGCTTGAAAAGATGCCTAAACCTTAGTCCAATTTGTCTGATGAAATCTTTGACTGTGCTCTTTTTTTTATTTCCAGTTTTTGAAACTATGGGCGATTTGAAACATTTTTTTGTAACATTGCATAAGTTCACTAACTTTTTTATTTGAAGATCCTTGTATTTATTTCATAAAGCTTATATTTAATATATAGCTTAAATAATATCCCCTTGCTTAGAACTAATTCAGACATTCTTTGTTTTAGTAAGTGTGCTGGTGTCGATATAAATTGTGGATGTCCTCAACGCTGGGCTATGGAAGAAGGGTATGGTTCCCATCTTATTAAGAAGCCTGAGCTTGTTGCTGAGATGGTTTCCTCAGCTAAAAGGCGAATAACTGACCCTGATTTTACTATTTCCACAAAGATTAGACTCCTAGACGATCTAAGGTATGTTGGATACATTCTGGTATCTGGTAAGGTATGTTGGATGGTATCTGGTATGTTGGATACATACTGAATCTGGTCTTGTTGTTCGCTGTATTTTAAAAGGTTTTTAAGTTTACTACATTTTGTTTTAGAGATACAAAAAAAAAAACAAAAAACACTTAGGTGTTACCTGGCAAGTGTTTTAAAAAAATGAGGTTTCTCATGTCCTTTCGGTAGGCCATTAGTGAGTTTGGTATTAGTAGCTTTTTTTCTGAACAATTATTTAAGTAAAAAAAAAGGACACATAAAAATGTTTCCGAAGAACCACAATATTACAGTCCAATTTTATGCACAGTTTATCAGAAACATACCAACTTTTGTATAAGCCAAGTTTTTCTATTGAAATAATAAACGTATTGGAAGGATAGGACATTAAACTGTATCCATCGGACATAATCCCCATTATAAAATTATAGCTTTTAGTAACTGGTTTGTTATGGTCATGTGAAATTCTGATTGTGTCTTTTCGTACGCTAATTGAAAAACAAAAACAAAAAAAAAGATCTAAAGATGCTGCCGGAAGTCTCTAAAGCTGGATATTGGACAAAGTAGCCAAGATAGCTACACTCGAATTAGTTTACATTAGATCAGTGCGATTTATATGCAGCTTAATTTCTATCTTAGTCGTCGTTTTATGGGGTAGGGGGGTTTTCCCCCCGATAATATGAAAGAATTTGTAATTTATTAAGTAGATCTAAAAATAATAATTGCTGATAATAAACTTGTATTTTCTCTTACCAGTTTTATTTTTTTGCCGCAGCATAAAATTGGACTAGGTTAAGAGGAATAATTTAAATTAACTTTCTATCAAATTGGTGTTTATGTGGCAAATTACAATAGTGTTAGTTCTATTTAAATTTTGATAGGTTAAAATATTTACTTGTGCTTGCACTCGAATCAGGACGCAAGGTGATCAGCTCTCTTTGGCGCTAGGAGGTGGCATATGGTCACATTCCATTAGGTTCAGGTGTGAAAAGACAGAGGAGGCTACTGATATGCTGGCACTGATTTCATCAGTGCATCCACCATGAATGTCTCTGATTGAGCCTCGATATTTAAACTTATTATCAATTAGCTCAAACTGGCAGTGATTCAGTGAAAGAGGTAAGTAAAATTCATCATTGGTCACCATCTTCTTCTCAATTCTGATCTTCAATTCGTCGAGGTCAGCTGCTGCAGATACTCTCTGGAACATGTTCTGCGTTTTCAGGAAAGAACTACTTATCAGCAAGATATCTTCCGCGTAGCCCAAATCAGCTACGTTTTAATTCAAGCTTGCGTTAATTTAAGCGTAGCCTTGCATGGCTTTCCTCACAATCCAGTCCATTATGAATTTTAAAAGTCCTTGGGAGAGGATGCATCCTTGTCTCATATTGAATTCGATATTGAGCCAAGACGAGAGCTCCTCATTGGCTTGGATGTAGGGTCGTTTGTATTTATAGTATGCCTGGATTAGATGAACAATTATGGATGGTACTTCATCTCCCAGCATTGCCATCCAAATTCCACTACGAACAACCTAGTTGAATGCGGTGACGAAATTGATGAAAACTGCTGTTGCTATTTACTGATGGTTGGCCCTATGATTGACTATCTGTCTCAGCGTCAAGAGCTGATCGACGCATCATATGTCTGCTCTGAATCCATCTTTATTGGGCTGGGTTGTCGAGTTTCTTGCAGATCTGAAACAATTCGGGAGAACAATAATAAAGATCTCTGCAGCAATGCTATTTAGGAATATACCGTGTTGTTTTTGCACGCAGTTTTTTTTTACCCTTCGTGGATACCGGGATAACGACAGAGTCTCTACAATCCTGGGAAAAGGATTCTTGCTTCTAAATCGTATTGAAAAGGCCCTGAAGTCCCGGAGCTAGGCTTGGGAGTGCTTTGAAGATTTCAGTTTTGGATCGAGTCAACTCCTGGTGCTTTGTGATTTTGAGTTCCTTGATGACAGCCTGACTCTCTTGTAAAGTTTCTGGTCCAACATCGAATCCGACCAGTTCCATCTTCCCTAGTGGGCCGATTAGAGAAGCTATAGCTATTTACGAAAATATTGCTGATATTGGAGCGTCGGGATAGGAGGATTACTCTGGACGTCGTAAGATTAAGTAAATTCTGTGAGACATCCATCTTTGTCTATTATTGTCCATACGTGTGAGGAGGGTACTAGCATTACTTCTTATCGAATTTGTATGATCTCTAATTTTTACCAGAGGTCTCTTTGAGAAGTTGGTAGAATCTCCTCAAATCTGAGTGCCTTAAGGCCTTCTGAGCATATGTTGTCATCTCTGGTGGTCTTGGTTAGCTGATTTGTGGCATTGCCTCTTGAGGTCCTCTAAGTAAGACCACTTACTATGCAGAAAGTCACACGTGTTAACTTATTAAAGAAGTCGTCTATTACGAATTCTCAAGAGATTCTTATTGGATCATTCATGGCAACAACCGTTAATGAAAAGTTAAAGAACATGGCATCGGACTTTGCAGTCCTTACCGCCGGTGCTGATATCCATTTCATGGCCCCCTTTTTTTTTACTCCCGTTTCAGATAGGCCAAGGATGTGCATGTCGTTGCTTTTGAATTTTTCAGCAATGAATGTTCTTGTTTTCCATACGGTTCACGGGAATATGCTTTACTGTCTGGTATTCAATCCAAGACAGCTGCTTTTACGCGATCCCCTCTATTTCTGAGATGAATGCCAGGTTTTATTTTAGTATTTCTGTACTAGTCGACGAATGTTTTTATTCTGATTTCGAAGCGGCGTGTGAAACAAAAGTACCACTGGACAAAATCAACTCGGCCTCTTTTGTTTCAACTTTGCACATAACGGAAAAAGTATTATTCACTGTAAATTGTTCATCAGAACAACTCCGATCACAAAATTTGTTGATTTATAAGGCACTTGCAACCTATGAAACTACTTAAGCAAAAATATATCCGAGTTCATGGCTTTATACTATATCCAAGGATCAAAATCTGCACAATCTAAAACCAGTGCATGAAAGAAGAGAAGTCAAGTAATTTCCGTTCGTCTCGAAGACTTTTTTTTTTAACCCAGCAAAGAGTCAGCATTCAGCTAATCAGTCGGCCAGTCGAATCACGTCCAATAAACCTTTGTACTTTGAGAATAATATACCGTTTCATGGAAGAGATGAACCAACAGTTCATTCAAAATATGCCTCTACTCGACACTTTATATGCCCTCGAGCCCTCATGTTTCGATTTCCTAAATTTATCTTGACTCCCATATATCTATTCTGTCGTGCTAAAACTATTGTAGTTAGTTGGTACTTTGTCTGTGACCATTCCCAGAAATGAATGATTCTTCTTAGCATCATGACATGTGAAGGGTTATTTGCGATTGACGGAGGGAAATGAAAGATTCAGTGATCTTATGATCATGGCTGCCGAAAAAGAGGAGGTAAAGCAATGGAGTTTGGATAGAATCATTGAAGATTTCTCCTATTGGATTTCTCCGATTGTTGTACGACGTTTTAAGTGCATCAAAAAATTTTTTTATATGCAATTTTGTTACCTCTTTACGAGTTGGACAAAAATTGTCCTTTTTACGAGTTGATCAAACCCGGTAACCCCCCCCCCCCCGTTCCGGAATTACCGGTGTGCGTATGGCCTTGATCATGAATCACATGCTGACATGTAATATAGTATTAATCAAAGGGATTGAAATGATAGAACTGTGTGAAAGGAAAGACAGTTCTTCATATTATGATAATAAAAATCCAAACCGTTCAATCCATAATATATTGAAAGGCATTATAAGAGATCTAAAATGCTAAAAACTCAATCTAAAATGCTCGAAACCCTCAGTTTAACACCTCAAAAGACTAATAATAAAAAGATGACATATAAAGATCGATTTTGCTAACAGATTCTATTGGATATCATTTTCTACGCTTAAATATTAAAAAAAAATTATTTGACACATTTGAACATTGAGGCACTAGAGGTTAAACTTAAAATAAGAACAGCACATGTCATGGTAAAACTGGCAGCGGGAATTAGACTAACGTTCGAATGGGGTTAAAACTATATTAGATATGCACTCGGAATGGAAGAAAAATCAAGTTTTTTGTGCAAAATTAAATATAATGAACGTAACCACCATAAAGGATGGATTAAAAGCAATTGTCAACCACATAGAGTAAATTGGACCGAGTTATATGAAATTAATAATGAATCATTACAATTCTGTTGTTTTTTTTTTTTCGTGTCTAAAGTTTTGAATGAAAAGTTTAAAACCGTAGAATAAATCCCACTATTTTTATTTCTATATCTAAATTAGGCTAATTTATCTTTAGTTGTCATAATTTAGTTAATTGCACTTGAACACGTTAGAAAAACGCTTAATGAAAAAATGCAGTTATGGCTGAAAAAATAGAATATTAGGTTGCACATCTGGTGCAGCACATTCATTGAAAGCAAAATTTTTCTAGAGTCTCCCTAGAAAGTTTTTGAAAAAAGGAGGTTCAATCGACCATCTATTTTGGTACTGCAGACTTTTTATAATAAAATAAAATTGATACCCTCAGTGGTATTTTTCGAAATGATGTCATTCTGAAATAGATTCTGGAAATTGATAGTAGACACACACACACAAAAAAAAAATCAAACTGTGTGTAGTTCAAGTCAGTTTTAATCGCAGTACAACGACCGATGCTTGTAACGCATATTGTATGTGAATGGTGACAACAGCGAGAATAGAAACTGACAATAATAAGTGTTTCGGTATATTTTCGATTTCACTGTTCTTTTCAAGAAGAAGCATATATCGTTGGGAGATTGAGCTAAGAAATTCTCTGAAATTTCTAACTGACATTGTATTTTAACTAAGTTGAATGATTTTGAAATAGGTTTGGTCGTTTTGTTTTTTTGAGGAGCACTTATCGCCCTACTGAATTACAAGGTGCCTGGTATTATTCCCAAATCTTAAAGCATAACGAATTAAGCTTTTTCTTAAAATTTACTGTAAATCTAAAGGCAGTCGAGAATTTATGAAAAGATCTATTGATAATGATCAACTTATTTTAACCTAAGTTGTCATAATTTACTTAATTAGACATGAATACGTTAGAAAAATGCTTAAATACAAAGCTATCATCGAAAAAATAGAAAGTGAATTTTAGGTTATTTTAACCTTGGTTACAATTTTCAAAAAGTCAAAAATACGTGAACGAAAACTTGAAAAATCCAGAAACGGGTGAACAACAACTTGAACGGTCTGAAACACGTGAACTCAGTTTAATTTAACTTAGGTTAAACCGACCGTTGCTTATGTTTAAGTGTTTTTCTGACTTTTTAAGAAACATTTTCTACAAAAATTAATTTTCTAGAAAAATTATATAGGATATTATATTATATTCTGGATTATATTATAATTTCTTCTTAATCCATTTCACTAATGTACTACTTTCTTTTTTTACTAGAGAGACGGTAGACCTGTGCCGCCAGATCGAAGCTGCTGGGGCAGATTTTATTACTGTTCATGGCCGAACTCCCAAACAACGAAGTGAACCAGTGGATCTTGAAGCTATAAAAATCATTAAAGAGTCGCTAAATATTCCGGTAATTGCTAATGGTGATATATATACTATTGATGATGCTGAAAGAGTTGGCGAAATAACCAAAGTTGATGGTAAGTCCTGAGAGAGGAAATAAAAAGCTTGTTAGATGTTATGGTGAGCTAAAGTTAGCAATTAGAAAGTATAATTGCTTTTATAGCTACGCCATCAAGTGTATAGTAAGACAAATGAGCACCAATGAACTTCTTTTTGGGGATGGGCTTGATCAAATTCATTTAAAATAGACGATTCACTAAAATTTTTTGAAGTTTCTCAAAAACCCTTATGTTTTGGGGTCAAAGCCTTCTAGTTCCCCTAGTCTCCCCTCCAAGTTGTGAGGGCAAGAAGTCCCCAAGTATGAAAGGAGGGGTGTGAGTAAAAAACCTGCCAAAAGTTTAAAAATTTAGCAAAAAGCCAAGAATCTATGTATCTCTAAATTCTACTCACCAGTTGTGAAAAATACTTATTTACATTCATGAGAACAAAATTTTAAGCTCTGGATCGAAAATAACAGTAATTCTAGTGATGAAAAGATAAAGTTTGCTGAAGCGTTTCCCCCTTTTTTTTCTTGTAAGTTTTCGATAAGTCCGTATTTCTCTAGGTGTGTGAGCATTATGTTCTCTCAGTTAATATTTTGTGATTGTAATATCAGATCCTTTTATCTGATAATTGAGTTGGAGTTCTCTTACAAATACCAAAGTAAAATTTTCTGTTTTTTTTTTTCAATGTAAAATAACGCGAAAAATATGTATGAAAATAAAGCGCTAAGCATGATAATAAGCCAATTATCCTGCGAATATTTTCTTACGAAAATCGCAATGCTAATTGCCATTTTCTGCAAGAGATTTTTCTATTGTGTTTTATGTTCTGCTGATATTTACAATATTCGAAAAAAAAAATGTAAAATAGACCAAGACTTGACATAGAATCCTTTATTGTATATTTAGAGGTTCAGCTAAATACCAAAGCTTTTGGTGATTTCTCTAGAAAAAATATGGAATTGAATGAAATTAAATGAATATATGGAACTTAAAAGTTATGAAATTGAATTGAAAGAGCCCATGTATTGAATACTTAGGGAGTCATCTTTTTCAGTTAAACACCAACTCTTTTGGTGATGTTTCTGGGAAAAAATGGAACTGGCCATAATGGACGTTATAGTTCTCTTACATAGATCTTATAGTAATAAAATGTCATTAGTCTTATAGACAGTTGGTTAAAGTGCTGATCAACTGAATAAAACCACTAAAAATATCAGTTAAGCTCCACGAGTAACCGCGCTAGTACCACCAATGCCGAGTAAAATTCGAATAGTTTAAATTCAGTAGTTGCTGTGTAGAACAAGATGCCGGCGGTCGGTTTTTTATCAAGGGCAACTTAAACTTTCACTATTACCTGTTTAATTTTTCCTCTAGATATATTTAGGTAAAATATGTGAAGGTGGTTGGTTAAATTAAATCCATAGGCTTTAGTTCAGAAACCTCGTCCATTTTCTAGTGATAATTTTTAAGATAGAAGTTTTTTTAATCTTAGTCCTGGTGGTTTTCAAATTATTTTTTATAAATATCCAAACTTTTAGCTTGAATAGTTAGATTCTTACTTGATAGAATTAGTCTCCGATAGCTGCTTTAGTTTATATAGATAAAAGGATAAATGTTTGTTTGTTCTCTCAACTAAAAAGTAGTTATCGATTTTAAAAATGTATAGTTTCTGGAATTTATCTAATATGTTCATCCCACTCCTAAAATTTTATGATCGAAAATTAGTTGTATATGAAAGATTATTACAGATCAAAAGGCAAACTATTCTAAAAAATGAGAGTTCTACTACTAGTTCCTACGAAAAGCTGATCCAGGGGATTAGGAGAGGAAGTTCCTCCAGGCATGGAGCTAGTTTTAATTTTACATTTTCTATTTACATTTTAACGTATCTCTAAATTACTAATGCTTTCCCTCTTGGCTTGGGTTCAGTTCCAATTCTTGCAATTCTTACCTACACTTCAAGAATCTATAAAAAAAAACCTTGACATTTTAGCATACAAATCTATCAAGCAGGAAAAAGAAAAACGAAAACTGTAAAAATTCTTGCCACGGACCCTCTCTTCTCAAAATCCTGGATCTGCCCCTGAATCTAAAACTACTGTCTTGCCTATTTGTATAAATAATTTGTGTCTTATTATGTATTTTTGTTTTAATTCCTTTTCAATAAGGATTATTATTTCATTTCGTATCAATTCTTGTGATGCGTTTCAAAGTGACATGTTTGATGATAAAAATACGAAAGATTATATTTTTTTAATGAATATTAAAATGATGAAAGACTTGATGAAACTCTTATCTGTCTGTTTTCTAAGAATCTTTACTTAAGTAGATTCCTTCAAGTCATTTTGTGGGCCTCAGTGTCGGCTGGCCGTCTCAAACGCGAAGGGCCAGTTAGCGAATTCTCCCAGTGGACTAACCACCATAGAGAGATATTGATAATATGTGGCTTGACAATGAAATTTGATGGAAAGACAATGAAATTTCACGTCTTCAGCATTGGCACGGTCTTCAGTTAGTTCGGGTAGCACTACAGGGGACAATCAACAGCTGTCAAATTTTTCAAACGATAGTTTCCCTGGTTTTGTTTTTAGCTTTTTTCTACCGAGTTTGCTCGAAAATTTTTAGGGACTGTCCTTTCCTGAACATTCAAAAGAAAATTCTGCCCCCTCTAATCGAAAAAATAAATCCACACGTTCTAATGATGTAAATTTTATTAAAACTGAATATATTTATTTATGGCACAAATAAGGAGAAGTTGAATGTTTTTTTCAAGATTCTCGGGAAATTGTGTGTCGGCTTTTAGCTTTATGTGGTTTATTTGGATCTCTTAGCGAAACTGTACCCACCATAATCAATTTTAAATAGTTTGGCCTTAAAACTTGAAGAAGTATAATAATGGACGAGATAGGGCTATCATTTGAGGTATTGAATTCGCTTAAGTTCTTGTAATAATTTATATATATTATTTATCGAATCGCATCTATTATCGCTTTTTTTGGGGAGGGGGTATCTCCTCTGAGCTTTTCATGTGTGTTAATTTTCATTCATAGTAATATTCATTTTAGGAGTTATGTCTGCTAGAGGAATGCTGGAAAACCCTGCCATGTTTTTTGGCTATGCAAAAACTCCTCGAGAATGTGTAAAACGATACATCGAAATAGCTCAATTGAAAGAGCCCCGTTTTATGACTTTCCACCATCATTTAGTTTTCATGTTAGAAAAATCCCTGCCAAAACCTAAAAGGAAAGTATTCAACAATCTGCGAAATAAGGAGGCGGTCTTGGAATTCCTTAGTGAACATTACTTCGCACAAGATGAGTAAGTGTGGAAATTATGATAATACAAAATCAAGTACCCATAGAAGTTTAAAGACTATAAATTAAAGCTAGTTTTTCCAGCAGGGCAATTGCACGAAGAATGAAGCCTGGAAAAATATTTTAATATCCATGTAAAATATATTATAACATTAAAGATGAAAAACTTTTTGAATACAGGTTTATGCTGCAATACTGGCTGATTCAGATGTTACTACTAAGTCATTTTGAAAATATAGCTAAGTCAAGAGACAAAGCTGGAACCTTCCCCTATACCAAGAAAAAAGGAACGTGCCAACATCATGCAGTGGAATTGTAAATAATCACTGGAAAATAAAACCTAAAAATATAATCTTTGAAGTTCAATTCCGTAAATTCCACCCTAAACTTGGCCAGAGGTGGAACGAAGCTGATAGGGTGTACGTTTTGGTTTTATGGATGTGATCTTTTGTCAGTGTGATTTTAATAAGGCATTTTCTAATGATTGCAACCCTGAACGGGTGGTTTTTCTGTTTAAGAATATCAGTGGGTACTGTGTGTACGTTTTGAATATATTTCTATCAACTAATGCTGTTACTACTAACAACTGACTGCAGCACAAAGCTACCTGAGGCCAACACAACTACGCACGATCCTCCTCCATCCCAACTGTTCAAAACTCTACTCATTACGTCTTCCAATGAAGATTCATTTTCCTTCAAATCATTTATCATGACTTCACTCCCCCCTCCCCATTTGGGAAGACCTGTTTTCCGTCTAGTCGCAGATGAATGACCAAAATGCCCATTCTCTTTGACAGTCTGTCCTTCATCTTCCGTAAAACTAGGTCTAGGCTGCTTAACCTTTCTTTCATTTTAGACCTAGAAAGTGGGATCAACTGATCTTTTTCATACAGCTTACTATTTGATATGCGGTGAGTCAAAGGAGTGTCTAAAACTATATTGATAAAGCTCCTCTTTAAGAAACATCATTGGCTCTCTAGACACTTTTTATGGCACAACTATAGGGTCATCATATTTTCAAGTGGAGAGTAGCAACTTTGATCCAAGAGAAATTGCAAAAGTCACAAATTCAAGTGGTTATCCCATGGGGAGACAAGCTCGAAAAACTAGGCCTAGACAAAGATACAATAAAAAACTTACACTACAATACAGAGTTAAACATGACGGTAGAGATAAACATGAAGATACAATTGCACAACAATAATATGAAAGTAGCAGCTAGCCCAGGATCTTTCAGTAATACTGAAAAAATTGAAAATTTCAATATTATTTAATATTAAATTAATACTGGAAGATAGCTGAGAGGCCCACAATCACCCAGAGCAACAAACCATACAAATAACTTTGCCTTATTAAAAAGATGCTTAATTAAAATAATCCTGAACTAAATGAAATTTAAGTTTCCTTTTTGTTAAATGGCTAGAGGTAAATTTATCAATAAGAGCCTTGTGAGCATCCCAGCACCGAGCTATTGACACAAACGGAGCGAATTTAGATCTCTCAGTATTATACTTGTCAATGTAGATACTCTTTTTTTTTGTCGAGTGTTATAATTATGTAAATCTTGTGATTGGGAGAATAAACTTTGACTGAGAGAAACATGGCGGTAATTTCTTAGTGCCATAATTGAATTTGAAAAGAATTGCTCCAAAAGTAAATTGTTGAGAAACTGGAAGTATATCTAGATAAGTATATAAAGATGCTGTAGAAGACTTATTTGGAAGTTCAATAGGTGATGGAATAAAAAGTTTAAGGATTCTTAGGGCTTTATTTTGTAAAATCTGTATTGGTTTAATATGGCTTTTAAGTGTAGATAAATATACTAGAGAACAATAATTAATATTAGTCTGAATCAAAGCATAATAAATACTTCTTAAAGCAGAGCAGGGTAAATAAAGCTTCAACCTTTGCATTAAACCAACATACTTTGAAATCTCTTAGCGTGGTTTTTGAATGTGTGTTTTAAAAGATAAGCTTTCATCAATCACAAGTCCAAGGTACCTTGCCATTTTCACCCGAGATATTGATAATAGGTACTTTGAAGAAGTCAATCAATCAATCAATCAATTTATTAATACTAAAAGAAAAACTATTACAAAAGTAAAGCGGTTACTAAGCCCAAGAAGCTTTGCTTGTAAAAACTCGGGTAATACGAGGGCAGATATTAGACTTTCTGCCGTAAATTATGAAATTAGTTTTTGATACGTTCAATGCAGTAAAATTTGAAGAACACCAATCAAGAACATTAGAAAATGCAGTATTCAGTTTTGCCTCCAACTCCTCGTCATTCCTCTCAGAAATTGAAACTGCCGTATCATCAGCAAAATGACTTGTTTAGGTAATTCTTCGAAATCGGAGGTTTTCTATAGCCTGAAAGGTTTGGACCCCACTCAATGTTTCCTAGACGATGACCGTGTCATTTTAGTTTCAGTTGAGATACTTGTTGTATACTCAGTGCATTGTATGCTATTCATGGCTTTGTCAAATGCTGGGGGAAATACCTGGTGATGATGTTTGATTGGTCATACTATTCTCGTCTCAATTCATTAGTAGAAGTTATCTTCACCTGCCTGTATGAAAGAATCAAGCAAATAATCAGTTGGATACTACTCCAAGTTGGATAGAGGAGTCACATCGTCTTTTTCTTATGGACATAGAGATTCTTAATCCTGTTGAAATTGAGAAACATCTTTTTTCCTTTTTTTTAATGATATTATTGTTAAAGAACGGAAATGTAGGTAGTTTAATTAAAGTCAACGGAATAATGTTGTCAATGTTGACATTATCGAAAGTGACGTGTCCCGTGCGTTTTTCCGAACCACTTCGCATAGAAGGGAGGGTATCGGAAAATTGGGATGGGGTTCATTTGGTTGAAAAACTTTGAGATTGCAATTTAACTCAAAAAGATTCATAAGGCAAAAATGTGCTTTGGAGGGGGGGGGGGGGGTATTTACATTTTAGTAGAAAAGGTAGACACTTTGCACCTTGTTAAAATTTTAATAATGAGAAGAATTAAAAATGTTTGACGGGACTGATCAAGAGGATTCTTGTTATCTCTAAGCACCCTGTCCCCTGTACTGCCAACATTTTAGCAAAAATTTTGTCATGTTGTGTCTTTTTTAAACCAAAATCGTGAACAGATTCTCTTCTTAGTTGAAAAATGACTCAGTCGTCTCTCGACATCTTAATCTACTACTTCAAAGCTGTTCACTGACTCAGTGCTTTGGAAGTCCAAGCTTTGGAATTTTGGTGACTCGCGGAAACAGCGATTTAAGTGCTTTCTGGGTGCTAAGTGATTGAAGCTCTAACTCGTTTTTTGTTTGACCAAAAATGGTTTCAGATTGAAATTATATCAACCTCTGGGAATTGTGTGTCTAAGTTCTCTTCCTCCAGCTTTGCAAAGAAATTTTTGTCTTATATTTTTGTTAATCTTTTAATGCTTATGAAAAAAATATTGTCTTTTTTTTAATACTGATCGCACTACCATTATATACTCTTCGAAAAGGAGAACCTACATTTTGTGGGCTACTGTTTTTGAAAAAAAAAAAAGATTTATATTTCTTTAGTTAAGTCTGAATGTGGCATTAGAAATTTCTCAAATATTTGTTGTAAGAATTTTGCTTCAAAAACTGCTTTGGATTAAGTCATGAGATTCAGATACGCTTCGGAAATTGCATGTTTTAGCATTTGTCTCTGTGTTGTAGGCCTGCTGTTGGATGGGAGTACATATTAAGTATCAATGGACTAAAATAAAGTTAGCCTGGCTGCTCAAATTTTTTCTTTGTGGGGGGATTTATTGCTTGTGTTTTTTTTTTTTTTAGACACAACACCGTTACCAGTAAAGTTGTTGATTGCAATAAAGAGATGCTGCTACTACTACTAAAACCACCAGCGAATAACTCACTGCAGCACTAAGCCACTTGATTCCACCACAGCCACTACACTCCTTCTACATACCAGTCTATTTAAAGCCTCCTCTTTACAGCCTTTCAAGAAGTACTAAAACTTCCAATTCTTGGACGACCTACTTTTCGTTTGCCCCTAGATGATTGGCTGAAAAGGACGATCCTTAGCAATACAACACCCTTCATCCTAGAATGTGTCCCTGCCATTTCCATCTTTCTCTCAATATAGCATTAGATAGCGGGGTAAAACCACATTTTTCGCACAGCTACTGTATGAAATACTGTGATTCAGACGGGTACCCAGTACCCATAGACAATTCATCTGGAAAAGATCAAATAAATCCGGATCCGTCTTTCAGAGTGCCTACGTTTCCGAACCATACTTGACAAATGCCATTACTGTAGTTTCCAATATTCTAATCTTGGTTTTCATACTTATCTTCCTGTTCTTCTAAAAAGATTTCAACTGTGAATAAACACCCTGGGCCTTGGCTATTCTATTTTTAACATCTTTACTCCATCCCCCGTCTTTAATTATAATAATACCTAGATAAGTAATGCTGATCGATGTTCTCCACTCCTTGATGAAGAAGCTGACCAACATCATCTCTACACCTTTACTTTTTCTCAGTCAAAACAACTTAGACTTCTTATATTAACAATAATTTTCAAGTCTATTCTTGCGTCCTGAGCTCTCAAAACATCCCTAAAAAAATAACTTTGCTAATATTTTTATCTAGGACGCTCGAATCATCAGCATAATCTATGTCAGGGGAGTTTTACTTACGTATTTTAAATGAGGATAATACAGATTGAAATACCAAATAAGGAGATACAGAGTGAAAAAATACATATAATGTGGTGAAGACTGAACCTTTTCTGAATATTAAAAAAGACTGAAGTATGATTCTGGTCTGGGTAGGACGAATATTTTAGCTCTACTGTTGATGCATTGATACTTTGCTTGAACAAATCTAGTTTAATTTTGGATTCCAATCATGAGCTTTGGTGGTGGGACTCGTGCGTGTAAGCGGTATGTTGTCCAGGGTCTCGTCAACGCTCTGTTAATATATATTGTGGGTTGATAGGAAATTTGGGATGGTGTATTGTAAAGGAAAAAAAAGCTGATTGAGGTTAAGTGCGTTTGCACATATTTCATGGATCGTTATGTTTCCTAATTTGACCTCAAAAGCGGTAAATCTTCGCGTTGTTCTAGCTAATCTCCAAGGGGAAGGGAGAATGGCTCACATATGGGAGACCAAGTGGTCTTTTTAATTGATCTGGCTTATGGGTGCCAATTAATCCTGTTTGCCTTAGTTTATATTTGATATGGATTTTAGTGTGAAAAAGAAGCAGTTTAGTGTTTCTTGTAAAATCATAAACCTTTTTAAAATGTTACTTTATTACTTGGAGTGCTGTTTTGTGTTCATTTTTGCTGGGTTTTATCTCAACTAGATAATAGTACGATGCTTCAAACGTTGGTTGTTCGAAATCCTGAAAGACTAGTGTCATAATATCAAGGATCCTTTTCCGTTGAAGCTCTTTTTTTGTACAGTTAGCCTATTCAGAGGACTATTTTTTACTCATGTTCGAAAACCTGCTGATAGTTATTTGGGAATTTGCCGCGAACAAACAACGGCGTCAGTTTAATATGTTCCTTCTGCTCTAAGTTTGTTTTTTGTTTTTATTTCAGATTACCTCGCAGTGAAGGCCCATGCAGCTAACAACTGTGTCTTTAAGAAATCACATTTCGCTTTTATCTTAATTTTGTACTGAAAATTAAGCTTCGTCTTTGCCTTTTCTGAGAAAACATTGAAGAAAAAATGGAAGAAAAAAAAAAGAAGAAGAATGTGTTAATTCCAGG
Source organism: Artemia franciscana (assembly GCF_032884065.1). Taxonomy (NCBI): domain Eukaryota; kingdom Metazoa; phylum Arthropoda; class Branchiopoda; order Anostraca; family Artemiidae; genus Artemia; species Artemia franciscana. The sequence continues at coordinate 26,823,123 of NC_088873.1, forward strand.
CTCTAGTCTTTGAAACTAGTGGCCAAACAGCAAATGAAAATTTTCGGATGTTTGTATTATTATATTTTTATATGATAAATATTTTACTTAAAATTTTGCCAAATGTAGCCTATTGAGGAGACTATGCGAATAGAATAATTCCAAAAATAGGGATGTTCTTTCCTATCACAATAATAATAGGAGAACTAATCTATAAGAATCATCTCTGTCTGTACATTACCGTCCTCAGTGAAAACAGAAAATGACTAGATTGAAACTGTGAAAACGAAATTAAAAAAGCCTTATAATCCACAATCCAAGAGGATTGAGCTTAGAGATGGGATGTTTTGGAACTGTCTGCGAAACCTTCGATCGCAAACCTTCGTCTGCAAATCACATGATAATGCAATGTTTAAAAAATTTGTCCTTGTTTAAGGGCTGTTAAGACTAATTAATAGTATTTTGGGGTCCAAAGATCCTTCGTGCTTAGAATTCATCTCTTATGATGATGTGGCATCAAATATCCAAATAAAACACAAATGAATAAAAAAATGACGACACAGGAAAATTGCGAGCAAATTACGATGGTTTGACAGAGAAAGAGAGAGAGTGTGTGTGAAAATATTGGATACGAGATTTTCTAACGGGGTAATTCATTGACATTTAGCCAAATGCAGTCACTTCTTGGAGGAACGCGAGTGGTGTTACTTTTTGTCTCACCACGCTGACTTAATTATGCAAGTTGATTTTTCGGAACAACTCCAATATTTATAAGAGAAACAAATTTGGATTCAAAGCTAAGATAGGAAATTTTTTCTTGTGGCAAGTCCTCTTCCAACTCTGAATTTTGGTGTTCCATTTCTGTATTAGAGATACTTAGATTTCTTTTTTTTTTATACTTAAGAACCAAGAACGTTGTTAAGTTTCACTTTTGAGAATAACGATTTTTAAGTTTTATTTCTATGCATCTACTTTCAAAACATTCTTGACTTACTCGCCTTATGTCTCCTGCTGGGAGCTGCTTGGTATAAAGAATGACAACAGATGTTTGCCAACGCAGACAGGCTGCTGGACCATAGTGTCTTCCATCGGCCTCGCTAGCTTCAGCTAGCATTGATAGGGTCGAAGTTGCAGTTTGTTGTGGAGGCAGAATAGGCGTTGAGACCTTCGACGCAGGTGTCCAAGCCATTTCATATTCTACTAGGCTGCTTTGATCGAAAACACAAATTATGAGTTTACCAATGGTTACTAGCCTGCCTTCTTTTTTGGTCATTTTTTACATGTTTCCATTGAAAACTCTTCACTGAAAAGTTTTCCTCTGAAATCCTGTTTTTTTTGGCGGGTTTGTGTATGATGTTGTTTCTGTTTGGGCTTATGGAGAATTTTCACTTAACGATTTTTTGGCACGTCTCAACGCGCTCGACTGGAATTTTCAGTTCACATTAGAACTCGAAGAAAATCACAAACTTCATTTTATTAGATGTCGTAATTTTCAAGAAATCTCCGAGCTTTGAGTTTTTGGTACCTCCATGATTGCCTTTGTTAAAGGTCCATTGCAAGTGTTCACAGAGGCAGTCGAAATTAAGAAATATATACACCAAAAATAGCCCTTAAGACGAGATACCGGAGAAACTTATTTAAGCTCCATTTATAATGAACTTATTAAAACCGATTTTAATGGTTGTTTTTTACTGATTGTTTTTATTTGTTTAGCTGTCATTTTTTATAGTATTTTATTATTTTTTTGTCTTTGCACTGAGGACGGCGGAGCGGAGGTCTTAGCTGAAATATTTGTTTTGCATTTTTATTTTTTCACTCGCTGGAAATATCCTCATTTTTTCTCCCGCTTGAGTTTTTTTCTCACTTTGTTATGCTTAGCCAGTATGGTCTTAAAAAATATTTATCGTCCGTAAAATATGATTTTAAGTTTTTGAATAATGTATCTATTCGTTTTCTAATTGGTTTGAAAACATATTCTTGTTTCACAGTCGTTGTTTTGATTGATGGCAGGAGAGAGTACTTAACTAATGAAAAAAGTAGCCTTCTTAAGTCTAGGAACTTTGACACCGTTCGTAAAAATAAAGTACGTGTCCTGGATTTAAACTCGAGATGTCACGCTCCTTTGCCAGGACCTAGAGCAATATGCCAGAAGGCATCATACAAGAATAGCAATATCATTAATTTGATAGACGTAGTGTGAATTATTCACTGCATCTGGTACCATTCTAAGTGATCGATTGAATTCATGCTCATATAGAATCTCCTTAAGAAGGTCTCTGCCAAGAAGGTCTACCCAGCCTCTTAGCTTCACCTGCTCCAGAGATGGCACCAAAAAGTGTCGTTTTTTGCCATACGAAACTTTGATCTGCGTATCTTGACAATCCAATGATCTGCTAAGGGCATCGAGGGGTTTCAGGTGTTTTTTTTTTCCAAATTTCGAAGAAAATTTCCAAGATTACAAATTACTGTTGAGTTAAAAGTGAATAACAACTATAACTCCTGAATTGCTTTTATTTGGGTATTATTAGCATTATTCTTATTTCAAACGGTTTTATTATTTTTGGTTACTACGAGCCAAGGATCGATTTCTAGTTGGTTGCAGCTCCTGCTGCAGCAGTGATATAAGGATCAGGTACGGAATGTTTATATATTAATAGCTAATTTGATAGAGTAAGAAGTCCAAGATGCAAACTGAGAAAAAACGTTGAAAATTCGATAATTTACATCTAAACAAAGGTGCACAAAAAGTCCCGGCAGCTTAAGTAACTCCAGAGGAAATGGACACCGAACATTTTCATCCATCATTATCACGAAGATTTGGACACTGTAGCTTTGAAGCTTTTCTGTAGTCTTCAGGACACTTAAGGTCACCTAACACCAAAAAGACATTGCTTAATCTGGCAAAAAGGGACTTAACAGTTGTTTTAGGGGGGTTTTCAGGAACCCATTTCAGTTCTAGGGATTCAGTGGCCGCTCTGTTCTTGTTATAGTAGTATGCTATAAAATAAAGACTTCTAAAGCACTGTAGAAGACAATTGAATTGTCTGGGGAACGAGAAAATAGCACATTATAGCAATGTGCATAGCACATTAAAAAAAAAATCAATTATGTGTATATATGAATCGAATTAACAACGCTTTTTGACAACGAAGGTCCTTGCATCGACCCTGCAGTGTGTTGTTATAGCTGAGTTTGAACTCTTGGTGCCGCAGCGCCACCACAGGACAACAACAAAAACAAAACAACAACTGGTTAGGATGTATCCATTTTAAATTCTAAACTCTTATGTTGATGTAAGTTGGGGAGAAGAAGAGGGACAGGAGCAGTTTAATATTGCACTAATGGACGGCGACTAATACAGAATGCATCATAGTTCAGCAGCTTCTTATGTTTATGTCAAGACAGGACGGAATAAAAATTTTGGCTATCAAAAAACTACCTATTGGCGAAGCATCTACAACAGTACAAGCTGAGATGTAAAGTTTTGATGATTGTGTTTGCAAAATGGTGTCAACGGTGTTGGTCGGCTTTTACCACCCCCTGGAAAATATCCCCCTGCGGAAAACACCCCCACCCGGAAAATACACCCTTGGGGGAAATACCCGCCTCGGAAAATACCCCCTCCCCCCTGAAAATACCGCCCAGAAAATACTTCCTCGGGAAAACACCTCTCTGGAAAATACCCCCCCCCCCCGTGGCTGGCTGGTCTCAAATCACTTTTGACTTATTAAAAAAGACCTAGAAGTCTCAATTTTTGACCTAATGAGCACCCTCAAAAGTTTCTGAAACCATGAAGAGGAGGTGTGGATAAGCAAGGGACAGTCCCCCTTCTATACGAAATAAGTTCTGCTCATCTTAGGGTCTAATGCTACCCTTCACTTTCATAATAATACCGTAGACCAAAAGTATTCTAAGAAATCACAATTTCGCATTTTGCTCTTTTTAAAGTTTCTTCAGTACCCCCCTTGGCAGTAAAATGTACTCTTTGACGTATCTCCAAACTACAAAAAAAAAAAAAAAAAAAACTAAAAACCCATTGTAGAAATTTAAGTGTCTTCAAGTTTTGTAATTTGTCCATTGCTTACAGACAGTATTTTGTTATTGAGAAACATAACAGAGACATTTTTGCGGAGTTTTCTACAATGGGGTGAACATTGTCTTGGAGAATTTTCAGTGGGGAGTAATTTTTTTTAGAATAATTTCCTTTCAATGAGGATTTATTATCCGCGGGAGGCGGGTATTTTCCACGAGGAGCATTTTTCGGGCGGGGGAGGGGGGAAAGGAGGGAGTTGCCAAACTCCTTATTATAAAATGTTTATTGACTAGAATGTTCAATTTAAGTTTTACTCGTCTTAAGGGTTATTTATTCATTTATATTAGTACATGTTATCTTTATACTTGTTTTGATAGTTTATTAAAGAACTAAAATGTAATCGTCGAACTAAAACGAACTAAAGCAGCTTAAGAACTAAAATGTAATCGTCAGCATTCCCTGATGTTTCAACTTCATGCCATATTGTCGATACATACTTTGCTTGGTAAGGATTGCATATAGTCGAACATTTCGGTCGTCAGTTAAACCTAATGTTTTACAAAATAGCAATTTGACTGCTGTTAAAAATTGAAAAAAAAAAAAAAAAATACCGAACACGGATATAAAGTAGTGTTTAAAATTCTAGGGTTATAGCCGAGATGAACAATAAGATGAACAATTGTATAACATAAGATGAACAATTGTATTTCGGGTAAAATCGTATTTTAACAATATCTCTACCCAAATATTTTACCAAGAATAATAATAAACCAATCCCGATCGGAGCATACCCAGATATCGGCCTGTAACAATTGTTTTTTTGTTTTTTTTTTATGGGGGAAAAGTCGCTTTTTCTTCCATTAGCAGTTCATATAGTGACAGTGCCCATGTTTTCTTTTGATTTAAGAAATAAGGGCAAAATTCTTGCTTGATTCCATTTAGTAACTTTATTTCTATTGGATTTTCAGAGTCGCTTCAAAATTACCTGTATCTCAGGAACGCCTCCTACCCGAATTCCCTTCAAATTTATCAACTCATGATGAGAAACAGGTACAAACAATGATGAAAACCAACGAGATCAATGAATTTTTGGACACAGCCTAGGACTTATGGCATTAGGGGATGGGTGGGTGGTAGAGTGCGGTTAAATTGGAATGACACCGAAATTAAATGAATAATATAATACAAATATAGAATTGAAATACTAGAAATATTAATATCTCACCTCCATCAACCAGCTATATCGGTTTCAAATTCTGGTTATGGTAGCCACTATTTTTGGAATATATCTGCAAAGACTGTTTACACAGGGAGAGTTATATAGCCTTACCAGAACAAAAAGTATTTCTAACAGTTAGTTGTGCAATAGATTATTTAGTCAGTACTAAATTTTCTATTAACTAGAGTGCTTAAAGGCAATTAAGAATGCGTGTTCTAATGCTATAGTAATCACTAAGACAACCCTGGTGATTAGCCAATGCATTAAGTAGGAATTTTTAAGAGATTAAATTGTATCATAAGGGTTGGAATGCCTTATGACCTTATATTTATTCTATCAAACATAAGGGTGGACAGGGATATGTTGCTGGCACCTCGCAATCACTCCAGAAGGCTAGAGCGTTATTAATGCTTAACCAAAAGCTAAATACAATACTAACATTGAAGATTTTCATTGGCTAGTTCATTTTTCTACGTCACTCCAGGAATACATGTTTTGGGGTATTTGACTGTGCTGACTAAAATGAATCTCACAAAATTTTGATTCGGTGCGATGTACGGCTGGGAAGGAGAAGGGGGGAAGTGCCTGTACAGATATAAATTGGTGCAGATATAAAGGGCCTTAGGTTCATGTTTAAAGTCGAAAATAAATAATTTTAAGACATTTTCGCTGACTTCCATCCGCTACTTTTTGTATGGCTTCTAGTAAGCTAGTCGGACCCAATGACTTGCTCTTGTCTGGGTTTAAAAATGGATATCTCATCGTAATTTGGTAGACAAATCCAAAATGAAACTGTTTTGGTTGTGTTACGACTTGAAATTAACTTCAGAAATTCGCAACGTAACTTAAATTCTTCGCGACATACACCATAAGAGCTGAATCTATTGAGTTTAGGTTATATTTTATTAGTCCTTTGTTTCGATCAATCCAACATTAGGATTTTACTTTTAAAGTTTTTGTACTACCTACTATTATCCCAGCTTATAAATCATATGTTCGTTGTCTGCTTAGCTTTTTGAAAATTTGGTAGAATACTTTTTTAAAAGATCAACTGAATTCAGTGCTAAAATTTACCGAAATTAATTAATTTTTATAGCATTCTGAACTAAAAACTGAAAATTTCCTGGAAAGAGAATCATCATTCTTTGCTGTCCTTCCCAACAATCTTTGACTATTTGTTCAATATGATGTGCCTTAGTGAATAAATAATAAGTGGGAAACCCATATTTGTATACTAATTTAATACTCTTATTGACTATAAGGAGAAAACTAACGGTAGAACTGTTTCCAGAATACTTGGAGCTTTTGAAGGAATAACTGTATGGTGAATTCGTAGGATTGACTGAATTAGTCACACCTACCCTTAAATTTGACTCCCGCCCCCTATACTTTTATTTCTTTAAGATTATGTCGCCATATTTTATGTTATTTAAAGAAAATGCTGAATGGACTCAAATTCCAAATTAAAGGTCTTATTTATAGATATAGACATCTACGCAAAGAGGATATTATTGAAACAATTACCCTTGTAAGCGAAAATACAATTTAAAAACAATAACTTTAGTCACCGTGGGATTTTTTTTGTGACGTCATGTCATTGCAAGCCGAAATGAAATTGCAAGTCATTGCAGGCTGAAGTGATCAGAATTGAAAGCAGTTTAAAATGACGTCATCGAATGAAGCTGCCAGGTAGGCGGGGCCTAACAGAACGTACTGGTGTATAAAAGAGGAAAGCAGGCAATCAGATTTTAATTCATTTTAAGAAGTGATGAATAGCCACTGATAAAATAAGTATGAATGTAAACAGCCAATATTATACATCTAGTGATATGGATTCAAGTTACGAAAATTTTGGCCTTGACCCAGATTGGTTGCTAATGTGTGGAACAACAAGTTTTACAAACCAAGCAGACAAACTGAAGGATATTTTGGCATGGGAGGAGGAACTCAATCAGTCTCAAGGTTCAAACGATCAAATGGACATCAAACGACAAAGTCAGACAAATACAGGGACATCAGAAGTAAGAAGTGTCGTGAATGAAAAATACAACATTGATCAAAACCAAAATACAGAAGGAGTTTTACCTGCAGTGTCTCTACCAGGCTGTGGTAGTCCTTTTCTTACAGAAACTTATCATGGTTCGACCGCAGCTGTAAAGTTATCCTGTTCTTTCCCAAAGACTCTCATGGATATTCAACTGCAAATGCTGAAAAGTACACAGAAAGCAGAAACAGAAAGTTCTGTGAATAATAAAGGTAAGATTGATTTCGCCCCAATAACCAAAGGAGCTTCGGTTTTAATGTCAGTACCAACGAGTGACATCAGCTTTGGTTTAGAAACTTACCAGGTCGGAATTTTACCTTGTTCATCCAGAGTGGATACTAATATTGATGAAAGCCGCAGTGCTAAGGTAAATACTGCCTATCAAATGACGAAGAATAGATGTAAACAAGACGCAACGAAAGATGCCAAAAACGCTGCAAATTGTTTTAAAACTCAAAAGGAACGAAACAAGGAAGCTGCTCGTGCCTATAGAAAAAGAAGAAGAAACAAAGAGCAGGAACTCAAAATAAAGTTTGGGTTATTGAAGAAGAAGAAGGCAGTGCTCGAAGAAGAGTTAAAATCTCTCAAGGAACTTTACTCAAAGAAATGTGGTCATAAGAAAATAGCCCAAGAAGGGGTGTGTTAAATAGTTAAAGTTACACTTTAACTTTCTAACTTTCACTTTAACTTTCTAATTTTATTAGAAAGCGATTGGTTTCAACTTTCAAAATTTGTTTTGTTTTGCTTTGATTAAAACATTCTCCTTTAATATGTATTCACTTACTTTTTGAATATTGAGTTCATAGCTTAGGATAGGTACTTACGGCTTGGACATCGGGCTATAAAGTTTTTATTGCTGCGTTAATGAACTGAAGAGTTCACCAAATGAATTGACAATTCCATTGCAGTTACCGTTATTACTAATTGAATGGGCTTGATAGGGGAGGATGCGTACAGAAAAAAAATAAGGAAGGGGGATGGGAATGTTGGGGGTACAAGCTCAAATATGTCCCTTTGGTTCCTTTAATCAGACACTAAAAAAAGTCCACTTCAGATCGAAATTAAAGAATCGGAGAAATGAGCTCCAAATAATGGAGGAAATATTATCTATCTCCTGATTTTCAAACAGTTCGTGGTAACGAATTGTAAGTAAGGAGCGACTCGGCTCAATATTAACTGAAACTCTAAAAAACCGAATTTTGATATCAATAGATAAATCAAAGAATTGGCTTTTTATGGTGATTCCAAATATATAAGATTCATTAATTTTTATATTATCCATCAAAAGCTACGAGCCTGAGAAAAATTACCTGATTTTTTAAAAAGGGAGGAAACATTCCCAAAAAGTCAAAGAAAATGAAAGAAAGCACCATCCAATTCTCTATATCAGAGAACCGGTTGAAATCAAAATTTACTTTAAGTCTACTTAAAAGTATAATAATATTTTATATATTATAGTAAACTTTATTAAAGCACAGTGATTCATACCTATAGTATAGTTAAAATCTGACCTACTATTTAAAAAAAGTTAAAAAAAAACTTACTATTAAAGTAAAGAATGAATTTGGAACTTAAAACCGAACTAAAATTACTACTTAGCAGTTTATGCCACATATTTTCAAAATACTGTTTGAAATAAACTAACTCGTTATATTTCCCTGTATTTGTCGGATTCTAAAAAAATAGTTCTATAATGAAAACACAAAATTAACGCAACGAAACAGGATTCGAGGCGGAAAAATTCTTAGGCTGCCAGCAGTGCTGCAACAAGTACTCCAAATTTTTACTTAAGTACCAAGTATCAAGTACTCATCGTTTTTTTACTTAAGTATCAAGTAATAAGCACTTTCCAAATTCTTACTTAAGTATCAGGTATCAAGTACTTGCCAAAATTTTACTTAAGTAGTACTTCCAGTACTTCTTCAATATAATCCAATATTACTTAATTAAGTACTTCAATGTATATATATATATATATATATATATATATATATATATATATATATATATATATATATATATATATATATATATATATATATATATATATATATAGATATATATATCTATATTCATATATATATATATATATATATATATATATATATATATATATATATATATATATATATATATATATATATATATATATACATATATATATCTACATTTTTATATATATATATATATATATATATATATATATATATATATATATATATATATATATATATATATATATATATATATATACATATATATATATTAACACAGTGCACACAGAGTTGAACTTCTGGCGATTAGTGTTCAGTCAAATCTGGCGCGTTTGAAGAAATACAGGGTTATTCTGAAACGTGTGGGAATGGTGGAAAAAAAATAGGGAAAATATGTAAAAAAAAAAAATTCGGATTGGCTTTAAAACAGATAAAAGGTAATAAAGCCGTTCATTCTCTGATTCAATAAGTAAAAACCTTAGCAAAAAAAAACTCAAATTTAAAAGTAAAGAGTCAAGTGAGTCAGTTGCAAACTTTTTTAATAAGAGAAATCGAAGCTCAATAAAAAGGAGCAGCGACAATCCACACTTTCGGAGGTTAGCTGAACAGTATGAAAGAAAAGAATAGTATGAAAATGAAGTCTTGATTCCTACTTCGACGATATGTCTCGCCCTCAGCACCTTTGCAAGGAAACGGCCTCAAGTTTTCAAGTTAAATTGCAGACGCGCTATGAAAATGTGTGGCATTTACATCCTTTGGCTGGTTTTCATTCAATCAAGCCGCATACTGCGTAGTCAATTCTGAAAGTCGGTATAACTCCCTAGAAACATATATTATAAAATCATGGGCCTGCAATTCAGCCCGCTGATTCAGACGCATTCAATACGTTTGGTCAAGCTGCCGAAGTTATCAGAAGTTGCAACTTATCTATTTCTAGCAGCAGTTTTCACACCATGAAGTGGCAAAACCATGAGACAGTCGAAAATCTCACGGGAAAAAGGAAGAAAAAAAGTGATTTTTTTTTTTGGGATGGAATATTCGGTTAAAGGTTGGCTTCAGTATGGCTCATTTTGGAAAAGGGTTATTTCCAGGCTTTGGGCAAGGCATGGGTTGAATTATTTATAGGCCGTACTAAATTGAAGGAAAACTCAACTTTCTTAAAACTTGGAACCCCCTCGCCCTATTTGAGATACGGTTTCTGATGTCAGAGCTTGATATGAGCCCTGATTCTAGACATCTTTGGTCTAGCTTTCAGTCGGATCTATTTTTCCATTCGCAAGTTATACTAAATTAAACAAAAAGCTCGACTTTCTTCAGCACTTAAAACCCATTCCCCTTCGTTCTATCTCAACTAGGGTTTTCATCTCAAAACTTGATGCGTGTCATGGTCTTAGGCATCTTTGGCCATTTATTTTTAGACGTTTATTTTTCCAAAAACGCTTTTTTTCATTTCATTTAATAAGGGGGCTAAGTGTAAGAGCATACAAGAGGAGGACACTGGCCTTTATCTTCTGTTTTAAAAGAAATTCTCCATCCCCCGAACGACGCAAATAAATCTGCTCCTGTTAACCCTCGCATCGATTTTGAAATTTTAAAGCCAGTCCGAACTAACATATTGGTCGGCCTTTTGAGGGGAAAAGGGGGCTTGGGCCCCGAAGCAAAATTTTATGGTAGGGTCCACGACTGATCGGACTTGTTTTTACTAAGTTTCAACTCTTTTTCATTCTGTTTGTAATTAATAATTTTGGCCGAATAATTTTGATAGATTTTTCTTGGTAATTTCGGGCCATGCACAAAAGCGGGAGTTTCCTTCGGAGGATTATTTAAAAAAATTTTCTTATGAAAAAATTATTGCTTCCTAGTTTATGCAACATATATCTTTAACATCGGTACAAATAAAAACTGACTCATAATACTTCCCTAAATTTTTACAATTTAGGAAAGCTAGCGCTTACTGTAAGCTGATCTCACTCGAAGTTTTGAGAAAGTTAGAATTGTATTCTAAAATAGACTGGCTTCATGGGCGGTGAGAGACTATTAAAAGAGCAAAACATTAGTATTTCATTTCCTGCAGGTTACCCATTTTCTAATGTATAAATTTTAGTTTTAACATAAACCTATAGAACAGTCACCATTCCTGGATTACCTATAAACGAAAATTTTTTTCACTAGACTTTTTTCACATACCATTTTGAAGTTTTCGTTATCTTACTACTTTTTAATGCTTAGTATGGCATTCAATTAAATTTCAAGATTGTTATTTATACCAAAATGTTAAGAGTCAAAAAACATTTTTTTCGGGGCAGACATACCACTTCATTCCTAAGCGTAAGTGCACCAAATTTCACAAAAAGCCTATTTAGAATAGAGGTATCATATATAAAAAAATAGTCAAAAGGAGGGCGTTACACCATGTTGAAGCCAGGTTGACGTAAGATACGAAATTAACACTAAAAATGAGGCCTCGGTCCCCTTCCCCACCTCTAACTTTGTGCAAATACACATACATTCGTGCATGTAGGCTTAATTACTTAATTCAATTGAAGCGTGAACGAATCACGTAAACCATAGGCTTGTGTTAATATTAACATTAATCCACACTTTCGGAGGTTAGCTGAACAGTATGAAAGAAAAGAATAGTATGAAAATGAAGTCTTGATTCCTACTTCGACGATATGTCTCGCCCTTAGCACCTTTGCAAGGAAACTGCCTCAAGTTAAATTGCAGACGCGCTATGAAAATATGTGACATCTACATCGTTTGGCTGGTTTTTACTCAAGCAAGCCGCATGCTGCGTAGTCAATTCTGAAAGTCAGAATTGAAGTTTTTACCTTAGGCTTGCGTTAATATTTAACATTAATCCACACTTTCGGAGGTTAGCTGAACAGTATGAAAGAAAAGAATAGTATGAAAATGAAGTCTTGATTCCTACTTCGACGATATGTCTTTAATATAAAGTCAGACATTGACATTGTTTTAACATTAAGTTCGAGTAAATCCTGCTTTACTGAAATCATTCGACCCCAAGAAAAGAATTTTGGCTTCGCAACGAGTACTGCTACGATTTGAGTAGCAGCAGCAGTAGTAGCATTCTGACAGGCTAATTTATTGGCATTTATCCAAATGCACTCCCTTCTTGGAGGAAGGTGACGGGTGTTCCTTTTTGCACATCAGACATATTTTATTATGTGAGGTAGCTTTCAGGTACAATTCCAATATTGATAGTAGAAACAAAATTGGAATCAAAGCTAAAATAAGAAGTTTTTCTTGTGGTATATCCACGTCTAGCGTGATTCTTGCGTTTCACTTCGTTATTAGGCCTATCTAGAACTTTTTTTTCACTTATGTACTTTTAATTTTTTTCTTTTTTTTTAGATACAGTACTATTGAACGAGAACTTTGTTAAGTTTCACTGTAGATGGAAAAGACATTAAAAGTTTGATTCCATTTGCATCTTTTTATGATTATAAATACAATAATGATAAAAATCCTATTTTCATGCTCTCGTCACCTAATGGCTCGTTTCAGTTACAACTAAATACTGTATTTTACTAGTAGAATATGTTTTCTAATTTTAACAATAATAGTTTCTTTTACTTTCGAAGTAGGCCTACACAAACACACGTATTTTTCAAAATTTATTTTCGTTATAACTCTTGGTATAAACGCAATTTCAAACTCCAATATCAATAAGTAACGTGAAAGAAAATATTTTCGGCTAGGTACAAATCAAAAGAAAAAAAAGGCAAAACTGAGAATAAAAAGGTAACAAAATTAGGCAGCAGAGCAGCGGACAGTTACTTCGTCCAGATTGGCTCGTTCGGCAAACAGAATCCAAATATCAGCTTGGGATTGGTCAGATTTCTTTGGCGCTGCTGATATAAAAACTTTACATCTTTCAAGTAGAAACTGCCATTTGATCATAGTCAGCTCGTGAGGTGCCAAATTCATGAATGCTTCAGGCTAAAAAGAGAAAATTTTCGATAAGGCCATAGACACTAACTTTGAAATCAGCTGATCTTCGTTTTGACATGTTTAGTTCTGAATGTAATATGTTTCACAAATCGTTATTAACCAAATTCAGATGATTTTTGGTAAAATTACATAGTGAGTGGACCTTAAATATTGTTACCGTGTTTTGCGAGAGCCCATGAGTTCACATGACACCACCCTTTCATAGACAAAAATTTCAAAAATTTAGATTCTTTTTTCTTGTATTAGTTAACTCAGATTATTCAAAGAATATAAACAATCAACCGGATTCACTTTTCATAGTAATGGATTGACCTACATCTGCACACATGGGGATAAGGAAGACATTACGACGAAAATCCAACCTCAATTTTTTTAATTTTGAAAAATGTAATAGTATAATTCAGTGTAGTACTGTACAAGAATTATATAGTATATTTGGGCCTGAGGACGGAATTTTCTTTTCTGCATAAAAATCCGTTTTCCTAAAACTTGAACCTTACTTTAAAAAAAACAAAACAAAAAAAAGACAAAAAAAAACTGCGAAGTCTAACCCATCAGGGCTGCATGAAATTATCGATCATTTGACAGTAGCATGGAAAAACCTTAATTATTTGTTTCCAATGATTATTATTCACCTTATTATACCTTGATTATTCACTACTTCCAATTAACTGCTTCTAAAATAATTGTTTTTATGCCATATTGAATTTAAACTTTAAACCTCTTGTTGATTCTACACATATGTGTCGGTATTAATGCACTGGGCTCTTGAAAAAGAAACATGTTAGAAAAACAATTCTTACTTCATAATATGCAGAAAAATTGTAATTTACACATTTTGAGGCCGATTAAACTAAAATTTACCCCCCCTCTTCCTAATGTGCAAATATATAACCCAAATTATATATTTTTAGGAGTAAAATATAGTTGAAGCGGCTTAAAAATTTGTCAATTAAAAATTTTCTACATATTATGAAGCAAGAATTGTTTCTGAATATGTTTCCTTTTCAAGAGCCCTAACTGTGCATTAATATCCATGTATCAGACATATTTTCTGTTTGTTAACATGCATGTTTTTCTATAGCAGAAAAACTTTCTACAACAGAAGTTTTTGACTGGGATTGCCCGGACTCTAGAGTTACGTAGAATATTCCTATATGTTCTTTGCGAAAAAGTAAGCTACTGTGAGCCATAACCACGGCTACTAAAACTACTTTCGGATTCAGAAAGTACTGATTAAAAAAAAGACAAAATTTCGAAAAAGCTGGAAAACCCTCGAAAATGGGAGCATATTTCTATTATTGTTAATAAATCAGTAATAAATGTTGATTCCATCTTAATTATTAATTAAATAGCTGTTGGGGTGGCGCTTCGCGCCACCCCAACACCCAGTTGGTGGGGGCAAAAGCCGTAGAATAAATAGTTGAAATCACTAAAAATACTTTAGCGCAAAGAGCGAGGTATTAGGAGGAGGTGATCCCCTCATGTGCGTAATAATTTCTGTTCGTTTTAAGTTTTAATGCTGCTCCTTACAAAAGTTGAAAAAACTTTTCATATTTATTTTTTCATTGTTTTTTTTTTAAATAATGCTAGAAAATCCTGCGCTCCCTTCATGTAAATTTTCTTCCCATGACAAATTCCTCGATGGAAAGTTCCCCCAACATATCCCCCTCTTTTCAACCCCTCCCCCCAACCAAAAAATCCTCCTGAAAACGTCTGTACACTTCCCAATAAGCATTACTGTATACAAGCACTGGTCAAAGTTTGTAACTTGTAGTCCGTCCCATGGGGACTGTGGGGGAGTAAGTCGTCCCCAAAGACATAGTTATAATGTTTTTCGACTACGCTGAATAAAATGGGCTATCTCAGAATTTTGATCCGTTGACTTTGGGAAAACAATTAGCGTGGGAGGGGGCCTAGGTGCCCTCCAATTTTTTTGGTCACTTAAAAAGGGCACTAGAACTTTTAATTTCCATTAGAATGAGCCCTCTCGCAAGATTCTAGGACCACTGGGTTGATACGATCACCCCTGGGGAAAAAAAAACAACAAACAAATAAACACGCATCCGTGATCTGCCTTCTGGCAAAAAATACAAAATTCCACTTTTTTGTAGATAGGAGCTTGAAACTTCTGCAGTAGGGTTCTCTGATACGCTGAATCTGATGGTGTGATTTTCGTTAAGATTCAATGATTTTAGGGGGTGTTCCCCCCTATTTTCTAAAGTAAGGCAAATTTTCTCAGGCTCGTAACTTTTGATGAGTAAGACTAAACTTGATGAAACTTATATATTTAAAATCAGCATCAAAATGAGATTCTTTTGATGTAGATATTGGTATCAAAATTCCATTTTTTAGAGTTTTGGTTACTATTGAGCCGAGTCGCTCCTTACTACAGTTCGTTACCACGAACTGTTTGATTTCTGGTTGTTCAAAGTTTCAATTATTACGAGACTTAATTTCTGTTCGTCTGAAGTTTATCAATGGTTCTTTATTTTTTTTTCCCAAAAAATCCTTGGTTTAATTCTAGACATAGATTAATTTCTTCCTGACTTCAAGTTAACTCGGCTTCGTATAACATATGTCTAACCCCCCCAAAAAAATACAACAAGAGCGTTTTCTCAAGTCACAAATGAGGAATTAACGAAGGAAAATTTTGCCCTTATCTGAACAAAATAATGCAAATTTTCGTGTGTTTTCGTAGCCATTATAATTTAAGGTGCTATGAATGTATGAGATTATTACCTGATGTAGCATAAATGAATGTCCATTCAACTAAACCAAAAACTGTTAATTTTTCACAGGGAAACATTGATTGCTAATGAGGAACTTTTTGACTTTTTTTTAGAACGCGATATAAACATAACATTTTTAGGAGCGTTGAAACAATAGCAGATTTTTATTGAAAACGTTAGATTCGAAAAAATGCCAAAAAAGTGTTTTTTTTTCAAAAAGTGTCCTTTTTAGATCCCAAAGTGTCCCAATATAACCCAAGATGAAAAGGCATATAAAATGCATAAGTGTCCCTTTTGCAGCCCCATAAGTACCATAACCTAAGTACGCGAACTGCGATGAAAGAATTTAGAGTTAGACAAGTATATATAGATCAAGAGCTACATGAGATGCTTAATCTATTTTATGGGTTCTGCAAGGATCAAAACTTTATCGAACACGTATATCAAGATTAGCTCATTATACGTTTTGAGCCTTAAAAACATGCGCGATGTCCTTCTATTTTCCAAAAGCATTAATTTTACTCACTTGCATACCGAAGAGGCGTTCTGCGGCTATACCCGTAAGACGACAGTTGTTGATAGAACCGGTTGAATCTGACAGAGTCACGCGTATGTCAAAGTTCCTAAAAAAAAGTTACTGTGAAATCTGGATGTCTCAAAAGTTGCTATAAACCAACGAAATTCATTATACAACGATTTCATCTTCCGAAAATAAATTTCGGTTAAAAGAGCCTGTTTCGATTTTAAGTCATACGATTGAAATATAAGTATCGGATTATTCAACAGTCTGGGATTCACCCGTCAGTTTTAAGCAAGAACAGAAAAAAACTTACTCAAAAGAAGTATTAAGAAATTTTCCCAACAAAAGTTCGTGCAATACAGTCATTCGAAAGTTATAAAAATAAATTATGGAGCCAAGTCGGCGTTAGGGTCTTTTCATTTCCGAAGTTTACAGTTTTCGCGTAAAACTATGACATTACACAAGTTGCAGTCATTGTGAAGCATCCAAAGTTTTATTTTGGGATAACTCAATGAGTTATAGTTGCTATTATTCGTATGTTAAAAATCAAATTTTGTCACCATAAATGCTTTCGGTTTTAGTTCTTCCAACACTAGATTTTCCGTATTTTCTTTGCTTCATGATTAAAATTACCTTTGATTCTTGTTACAGTAGTATGTTTAGATACAAAGACTTCTAAAGCGCTATTGAAGACAATTAGATTTTCAGGTGAACGAACATTAAATAACATATTTAAGCTGCAAATCGGTAAAATGAAGAAAAAAAATAGAGTGTGTGTGTATTGAATTAAAGAGACTTCTTTGTACAAGTTCCTTGCGTCGGCACTGAAGTGTGTTGTGTTGTTACAGCTGAGTTTAAACACTCACCACCGACACAGAAAAGAAATAATATAATAAACAGCCGCTATATACTAGGATGTACCCATTTTAAATTCTAAACTTTTATGTTGATGTCACTCCGGGAGCGGGGGAGGTCAGGAGCAGTTAATCCATGAACAAACGGATGGCGACTAATACAGAGTGCATTAAAATAAAACAGCATCCAATATTAATGTTTAAACATGATGGAATAGAAATTTTGGTTGTCCAAAAAACTGCCTATTGGTGAAGCAGTTGCAACATCAAAGTTTGCAAGATGGTGCTAACTGCACCTCAATTATTATTGGAACAGTTATCGGTGTCCGAGAGGAGAATGATATTGGCTGGGAGATACTTTGGGGTTCGAGACATTTCTTCGTGAAATAGTTGGAACTTTTCTTGACAGGTTTCTAATGTTTTCAATGCATCTACATCTCGCCGTGAAGCTACTTGGTCAATTAAAAAAATCTGTGCTGTGCTTTGTTCTCCCAGTATGGATTTGTACTTCAAATGATGATCGAAGAACGACGATATCTTATTTTGTACTTGAATAGCGAAAAGATCTCAATTTCAGATTCAAATTGTATGAGCTAATCAAGTCCTCGAGTATATAAAGCCATTTGTTGGGATTGCTAAGACTCACCATGTTTACTATCCTCCTGCCGTTGAAAGAGCTCGTTCAATGACGACGGCCATTAATTCTATACAGATGTAGCTATTCTACAAGCAATATGAGCAACTATAGCATAAAGCAATTGCCACAGAATTAAGAAATGTCACGGTCTTTTACAAAGCCTGCAAATCTGGCATCACTTACAAGAGATGTATTTGGTTTGTTAGCCAGGTATATGTAATTTACTGACTGGAAGTTCCCGCACTGCAGTCGCTGCAGTCCACTGACTGGCCTAGTCTAAAGCCTAAACCAATGAAATCTTTTTTCTCAGCTGACGCTGGTCTTGCTGACCCTCTTGAAATTTTTTGGGTACTGTTTCTTGAAGACTAGTGATGCAGTTTGCAATGAAAATTATTTTAAGCGCCTTGTCCTTCCGTCTTCTTGCAATTTTGAGCCTATTCGCCATAATACATTTTCAAATATTAATGATATTTCAAATACTTTTACATATAGATGCTTAGAAAAGTAAAAAAACAATAGACGAAAAGAATAGATTATTTTAGAAAATTCTACCTCTTTTTTGACAAAAATTCACAAAATGATAAAATTGAAAACCAGAAGCATTGAAGTTGCGTTTGCTGAAACTGTCTTACAATCTGGTCGAGAGACAATGGCTAGAAAATCCAACCAAGACAATCATAACTTATTTACAGTTTATTTATTGGTCTCTACTGCTTTTTCTAAAGCATAGTCAACTTTTTCTCCAAAACCCGTCATTACTACCAGGATTTCTGTATTCTATATTTAGCATCCCGTTTATCTGACAGATGTCAATATCTTAAGAAAAACTCCACTACAAAGAAAACTACCCATAAATCATAAATACCAGGGTTTTTTTATTCATCATTCATTCAATTTCCTGATTTTACCGGAAATTTTCGCGTATTTCCTGGAGGTTTGTAAAACAGGACAGCCACCATACAGGGGACAATTATTTCTTGTTTCTTAAAGAAGAAATTTAAGGGAGGCAATGAACTGAATTTCTGTCTTGTTTTGGCCAATAAGACTAAGACTTTTCTTTGAATGATAAAACGCTTATGTCCTAGAGTTAGGCCAAAAGTGGAAATTAGAGCTAGTTAAAGGACTAGCGGTAAATTGAGAATCTAAGTGTGTTGAGCACCGCAAACAATTGTATTAAAATTTGCAGAGCATGAAAGTGGAAATCAGAGCTAGTTAAAGGACTAGCGGTAAATTGAGAATCTAAGTGTGTTGAGCACCGCAAACAATTGTATTAAAATTTGCAGAGCATGAGGCATATATATATATATATATATATATATATATATATATATATATATATATATATATATATATATATATATATATATATATATATATATATATATATATATATATATATACATATATATATATATATATATATATATATATATATATATATATATATATATATTTATTACCGGGTACCGGGACTTGGCACGCGGCAGGCGTCTATATATGGATTCTAACTGTCACTTGTCTTCTAAACACTGTCGCTCGCTTCTAAGTTGGTTATCCTTGTAAATGAATATTCTCCTTATTTTGATTTCAGAGGTCAATTTTACAAACAGGTGTTTGGTTGGGCTGTGGGGGCATCCTTCTCTCCTTTGTTGGCAAATCTTTCATGGACTCTATTGGAGCCTCCCTTATACACAGTTTTAGGCTCTCCCCTTGTTTCTGGGGTAGATTCATGGATGATGTGGTTTGCATTTGGAAACACGGTTTAGATTCCTTAGACCTTTTCCATAAACATTTAAATAATTTTGATAAAAATATAAAATTTACAGTGGAGTTTGAAAAAGATGACAAACTACCTTTCCTTGATATCTTATTAATTAAAAGTGATTTCCATTTACTGTTCTCAATATATAGAAAGCCTACACACAGTGATTGGTATTTGAATTTTCATTCGTGCCACCCTATTTTAGTGAAACGAGTGGTTCTGATTTCACTGGTCGATAGAGCTTTCAGAATTTGCTCCGGTAATTTTAGATTCTGAATTGTTTTATATTTTATTTATTATAAAAAATATTTTATTTTATTTTGTAATAGGTATCTGATTAAATTCATTGATAAAACAATGAAAAACAGACGCATTACAAATTTTGAAAAGAATATACAACAAGCCAATACTGTAAATTCTAGTTCTAGATGTAAATAAAAAATAACCTTTTCAAACGCTCAGTTGGTTTCAACCAAACAACACAAAAAGTCCACAACGAAACAACATAGATTTTTGTTTTTGGCATAAATAACGATTTTAAATGATTATTCCTAAAAAGTAAAAAGCTATGACTAAACTAAGTACTTGGATGCTAAAAAAAGCTTCTGAACGACCCACAAAAACAGAAAACTTACAAATGATGTTTTCCGGCGTAACTTGACCCATCACATTCTAAATCCGAACAAGCATAATAGTTTGATGATTGACGAGACACACGACCACCACAAACGCCACTGAAATTGAGAGAAGTTATCCTTTTACTGCAAAAATGTTTCTTTAGATAAAATTTTATTATGTAAAAGGCAAAAAAATATTAGAACGATACACTCCAAATTGATTATATTGTGTTTTGATGTAAAAAAAACCTAAAGAATGCAATAATAAGTTGGTATAACCATAAAAAATCAATATAAATGAATTAGCATTTTCATTTTGCAAACTCATTTCACGAAACAACCGAATAAAAATTTTGCATTCAATTGAAGGTATTAGATTCCATATGCTCCAAATTGATTACATTGTGTGTTTGGTGTAGAAAAAACCCAAACAATACAATAATAAGTTGGTATAACCAAAAAAATCAATATAAATGAATTAGCATTTTCATTTTGCAAACTCATTTCACGAAAAAATCGAATACAAATTTTTGAAGGTATTTAGATTCGGTGCATTCTAAATACTTAGAATGCACCAATGATTTGCCGTCATTACTTACGTCCAGGATATAACATCAACTTTTTCAGTTTCAAGCAATTCCCTCCAAAAATTCTTTTAATACCTGATCACTCTAAGGGTAGAAATTGTTTGCCGAATGTTGAATAAGTGGTACTGAGTTGAAAAATGACGAAGTCTTTTCTTACTTACCGGCTAAAAACAGACAGGGAAGAGAGAAGATGTTTAACAGAGATACAAATCTGGCAACCCTGAGTCAAGAAGAAGAGCGTCAAAGATTGACTTGGCACAAGATTTTTCTTAGCATGTTCTGCCAAGGCTTAGACATAGACCAATCTTTTATTTTTAAGATAACCCAATCTTTAATTTCTCGAGGAGACACATAAATAATATTTTTATATCAAATTAATTTATGGCTACCTCCATACATATGAGGGAAAACTCCTTCCAGTGGGTGAGAGGGGGAGATTCTTCCAAACTGTAAAGAAAGAGTGCGAAAATTACAAGATAAGTGGACAAATTGTAAATATTGGGGTACAAGAGGGAGGTTGAGCCCACACGCCACTTGCGTACGTTTTTCGTTACTTCTTCCGCGACCCTGTACCTTGAGGATAGGTAACCAATTACACCCTGTCCTAAAGTTCTCTTGGGATATGACAAGATTTTTGAGAAAGATATTGGACAGATGCCTTCCTGGATTAAAGTTGAAATCTACTAGGGTGCAACTTATACCTTTAGTTTAATAGCTTTTCGACAGCTTGTTTCTTGGACATACTTTTGACTTAATGAAGATTGAAAAATAACAGTCTTAGATAGCTCTAAGAGTTTGTAGAAGGTGGTAGCGGAGGGAAAATCCTTTATTTTACTCAGGCCATTACAGCTCCTTCAGATAAAGACTTTCAAAACCGGGACCGGAGGCCAGATTTTATGCAAAGGACTGCAAATTTTCAACACAATTTTTTCAGTGTATTTTTTTTTTTAATAGCAAACATTTATTACCAGAGACTTGTCGTCTATTTGTCTACCAGAAAGCCCGCTTCAGGACCTTTTGACGGCATTCACTTTGTTTGGACTGCAGCTCGGATAGTTTTAGATAGTATATAAGGAAAAAAGAAAAACGAACCAAGAGCCAGAGAATATGGAAGTGTTTTCACTGTCTATGTCAAACTCCGAGAAAAAGCAATACAGCACAGCATCCAAGTGTCTTCCCTTTCCAATTTGTGATGTCACTTCTTTAAGCTGCTCGACATTAAAAATGCGACTGATCTTGCTCACTGAAAAAAAACAAAAAAACAATTGTCATGTTGAAAGTATAAGTTGATATGAACAGGCAGAGCCATTCCTAGGGTTGGTCGTGGCCCGGGGAAAATTAATTACACCGCCTCCATCCTGAACCACAGATAAGCAAAAAAGCTTAATCAAACAGAAAAAATTTAATACAAGGGGGCAATCCTCCAGCCGAGACACCCCTCCCGCAGCGGCGGCACCCGGGGCAGCTGACCCAGCCACCCCCTAGGAATGGATCTGTAAGCCTTTCCCCCCTAGGAAATGTTCACTGAACATTCTGCGAGGGGGAGTTTTGAGAATTAAATCGCGTGAAAAAAATAGAGTTACAGTTAGCTTAGCCTAACGATTTTACCTAATCACCGAGAAATGAGTTATTTAAGTTGGCCGGCGAAAAAATTTTGAATGAGGGTAGCAAACCATAGCTGAGAGAATGGGAATCTTATTGATTGCTTAGACTTGGCAGATGCACATAAATTATACTGATAGTCACTTATTAATGCAAAGATCAATTAGCTAGTTCAAAAAAAATTTCAACTACTTTTGATTTGTCTTTGAAGAGAAACAACAAAGATCTTTATCGTCTTTATTGTTTCTATAGTTTTTGCTCATTGAAAAATTACTATTGTTGTTCTCAAGAAGAAAAAATTATAAAACAAATAAGAAAGAGCAATTGTCACAGCTCAGGGAAATGCATGCAAAATAAAGAAAGGTTCAAACCAGGAAATACATATCAAACAGTTCGTGGTAACGAACAATAAGTAAGCAGCGACTCGGCTCAATAGTAACCGAAACTTTCGTGTATTTTCAATATGCTCTACATAAATATACACCAGCAACTCTGACAGGGGCGCGCCAATGGGTAAGCCATTGATTTGCTGGTAAAAAGAATTACGGAAAAGGAAATGCTTGTTACAGAGTTTAATCAAGGTCAATAAGACCTCGCAGTGTATTCCTGCTGCTGAAACTTCCGTGAAATGATAATTTTCGTTTATTTTATTTTCTAATAATTGCTCAGATACTGCTATATCAATATTTGTATACATAGAAACAATGACAATTATTATAACTAAAACAGATAAAAGCAATTCTCTGGTTGTCATGGATACGACAGATTACGACACGAAAATTTATTAACATCTAAATGACAATACTACACAAACAACTGTAAACGATGATCATACTGATCAGTTTGCTAACAAAATTATAAATGAATTAAAAAATATAAAACAAAATGGTAAAATTACTCCATAATATAATAAATTTTTTCCCGGGACAGCTTTTGTACAAAATTTTGTGGTCTACCAAAATTACACAAGCAATATATTCCTTTGAGGCCCGTCGTAGCTTGTACGGGAGCCCTCGCCTCCAGTATTGGAAAATGGTGATGTACAGCCTTCAGACATTTGATTTATTTTCAAAATCTTACATACGTAATTCGGTAGATTTGGTTGAGAAACTCAAAAACGTAAATATGTTAGAAAATACAATTATTAGTAGTTTTGACACTGTTTCTACGTATACAAATATTGATGAGCAGTATCTGAGCAATTATTAGAAAATAAAATAAAATAAAATTATCATTTAATAGAAGTTTCAGCATCAAGAATAGATTGCGAGGTCTTAATGACCTTGGTCAAACTCTGTAACAAGTATTCAATGTATTTCCGATTCCGCAATTCTTTTTACCAGCAAATCAATGGCTTACCCATGGGCACGCCCCCTAGGGTTACTAGCAAATACTTATGCGAAGCATATTGAAAATTGGGCGTCAAATTCATATTTCTGGAAACATATCTTTTGGGGATGGTACTCGGATGACGTAATTTCACTTTGGAATTATGGAAAAATGAACTTAGGTTTTTTTTTAGATCACCTTAATATATATGACAGAAATTTACAGGTTACCTTTGAAATTGAAATAGCAAATAAAATCTCATTCCTAGATGTGCTGAATATTCGGAGCTTAGATAAGCTCAATTTTACTATTTACAGAAAACCAACACAAAACAATAGACATTTATATTTCAAATCCCCCCCCCCCTCAAGTTAAGAGAGCTGTCGTAATCTCTCTCGTCGATCGTGCCCGAAATATTTGTTCTGATTGCTACATCACAGCAGCACTAAACTTTACCAGGGACATACTTTTTGGAAACGGGTATCCTTTTTTATTTATTAACAATACAATTAACCGTAGACTGAAAAGACACTCCCCTAAAATTTATGGTAGTTAAGCCTACCAATAATTTCAAAATCATAAATCTCCAAAATTCTGGTAAAGATAAAACCGCAGTTACTCGCCAAAGAAGAGTCTATCAAATACCATGCGACTGTGGCAAATACTATGTAGGTAGAACTCACCAGATTTAGAGAAACGCCTACAACAGCATAAAGATGATACCACCAAAGCTCTAAATTCTAATATTGCTCTTGTTTCTTTTGACTCTGCTTTAAGCAGTAATGTATTTGAAAATCCTAGCCATAAAATACTTTTGAAGAATCATTACTCATTAGCAATGACCTAGGCATAAAGCAGATAGCCCGAGAAGCAATTGAAATCAGACTTAAGATTAATAGTAATATTTCCTTAAGTAGGGACTTGGAATATTCACTAAATGCTCTATACACAAATTTAATTAAAAACGATCTTACAAAATATTTTAAAAACCAGTAGATATACAGATGTAGATCTAGTTATAAAACAGAACCAGTCACAAATAGACCTTTGTGGTCAGCTGCCAAAAAAGCAATATTAGCACTAAAAACGCGTTTTTAATTATTCTTCTTTCATTTCAAAGAATTTCCTCGTTTCATCTCACTTTATTTATCAGTCCTGGTTGAACTTCACTGAAGTAAGAATGTTGGAACGGTTTTAAAATATTTCATTTTAGTTCTATTGGTCATATGTTGTTGTAAGTTTACTTCTTCTATATAGCTATGTTTTGCTGAGAACGGCCTTAGACACAGGGCCAAATATTCATTCAAATTAGATTTGCACTGTCTTGCGAAAATAGTCCCAATTGTTCTTGTTGCTTTTGGATGTCTGTTCAGACAGCAGCTGAAAATTCTATCAAATAAAATTTAAATTTTACAGTCACGAATCGATGATAAGGTGTGGACGGACTATAATATGTTAAATCATGAGGAGTTTACAATACATAAAGAATAAGAATGGAGCCAACTTACAATCAGTGTTAAAATCTGGTTCAAATCGTGAGCCCTCATCAACAATATCATCAAGCAGACCTTCAGCGCTTATTGCATACTGAAGCAAATTTCTTCCTTCTTCACAATCTGGCTGCACTGTGCAAATACTTCTGGATGTAAGCTGTACAATGAGGCCGCATCGAAAAGTATCCCATTTCAAGCAGGCGTCAGAAATGAAAAGGACTAGAGTAACAATATATTAATCAAAAAAGATAAGTTACTAAAAGATTAGTGATGCATTTGTAATGAATTATAGTAAAATAGGATAGTAATTGTTACGGAAAAAGCAGTCATAGTAAGCGTATTCCTAGGAGTCAAGGTTACGCCTTAATCAGTAAAAAAAGGCATGACAGAATCAGCGTTGCCAACGCTTTCAGATAATTTGTACCGGTTTTCTGAACAAATTTTAGCCTACATAGAAAACACTATAGCACAAATATAATATTCTATCAGTTTCCAGTTTCCATTTCACAGACAAAATAACTAGATTAAACTGAAAGATAAGTAACTTTTTTTTCACTCACAGCTTTATCCTCTATCTAGCCAAAAAATTGACCTGAATGTACCAGAAACTTTAGATTGTACCATGAAATATGCAAACGTACCAAACTTTACCAGAACAAAGCCAGTACAATTGTGCAGCGCTGGCAACGCTGTGTCGATTTCTGAGAGTGGTGATCACAACTGATCGAAATCTCTTAAAAATTCCCGCTCACAAGGCTTCATGTCTTTCATGGTTTCTATCTCATCATACCCAAAACAAAAGATTATATCAAACGTTTCATAGTTATGCAGGAAAACGAAAATAAGATTTTTTAGACTTCTCGCGGGGACAACTTTTGTCCAATGACTTGAATAAAAAAAAAGAAGTAAAAACATTGGTTTGCGAAAATGATATACAAGATGATTAATTTAACGTGTGACAAGTCAATATGGCAAAAATAAAGCAAGCAACTCTAGAAATAACTGATACATGGTGGTTGAAAGTTAATTCTTATTTTAGAATATTACACACACTTTTATTTGCAGTTCATTTCTTCTCAAACATCTAAAATTATGTTTATTAATAGGTGAGAACAAGTTCTGCGTTGTTACCTGTCTTTTTAGATGATTAAAAAATCAAAAAACCATAAAGATACCAATAATGCCAACTATAAAAAAAGATACACTAGAGGAACTGGAATAGTGTATTTGGAAGCCACATCACTGTAACTAAGACTCTCGAAAATATTATCCTGTTTTTTTTTTTATTCTTTGGAGTGATGAACAGGTATTACAAATTGATGGGTTTATGAGTCCTCAAAACTAACAATAATGGAAAAACTATGATGTTTGAACAATATCAGAAAAATTTCAAAACCAACATATGATACAAGTGTGGTGTGGTATGACTAGACAAGATTATATTTCCTTTCATCTTTAGCAGCACCAATATTGCCAAAACCAAAAAGTGCCTTGCTAAGCTTAAAGATGATGAGGTTATCAACATGGGCAGTTGTCTGGACATATCTGGGAGAGCATTAAAGACTATATCAATGCACGATAAACCTCCTCCATATTTTGCCATGGCTCCTCTTGAATTGTTGAACGAGCCTTTATCTTCGACATGATTATGTCAACGCATGAATATTGAATAGTCGGAAAGAAGCCCTGATCTGATACCTCAAAGCAATTTCCTTAGGACTAAATTAAAAGACCAATTTCGCCCAACAAAACCAAAGACATAGAAGAACTGGAAAGACGACAGAATAAACTTAGTTCAGCCGCCCTACAAGAGATGCTGAGAAAACTGGTCGATTCGATTTCCAACAGGGCTTATGAAATTGAAGGCAACTGTGCAGAGATTGAGGACGTATGTGAAATCTCTGAATTCACTGTTTATAAGGAACTCCTAAGACTGAAAGCGAACAGTGCGTCCTATCCAGGTGAGCTTCCAGTAAAGCTGTTACGCGAATTCGCCATTTTTCTTGCTAAGCCACTCTCTTCTATAATCAACCAATGTTTCCGTCAGCAAGTATTCCCTAGTGCTTGGAAAAGAGCATATGTTGGAAAAGAGCGTTATTCCAAAAGTAAGGTGTCCAAAATCTTGTGATCAACTCCGGCCTATATCAATAACTCCGAACCTTTCTAAAGTTGCAGAAACGTTTATTTACCGCAAACTTATGTCACAGGTCTCTGCACATCTAGATCCGTATCAGTATGGATGCTTAAGAGGCAGCAGCACAACTGTTTATTTAGTACGGATGTACCATCTCATTGTCGAGTGGCTCGACCGAGAAAGTGCTATGGTCGACCTTCTCCTCGTAGACTACCGAAAGGCTTTTGATCTTATTCGCCATTCCGTTGCTATCACAAATCTACGCACCATGGGTGCGCAAAAACATACTCTCCTTTTAGTGATCAATTTTTTACAAGCCCACCATCAGTGCGTTTACAGTCTTTTTCCAGGAGATACCGACTCCGAATGGGTCGAGCTTACTTGCGGAGCCCCACAAGGTACTAAGCTCGCTAGTCTACTGTTTTTGGCAGTGATAAATTTCATCCTTTCCGGCTACGAAGAAAGATTTAAGTATGTAGACGACTTGTCAGTCCTACTGAAGTACATTGTTGAGAAGTCTGAGGCTGTCCCCCAATTCTGTAACGAAATAATCAACAACTTTAAAGATGAATGTACTGCGAACAGCCTCCAAATCAACGAAGGAAAGACTAAAATCCTTCGCTTTAATCCCCTGAAGAGAGACTTTGTGTGCCCTCCTCCTCCTTATCCTAGTGAATCTTCGGCAGTAGTGCTTGGTGTCAAGTTTAGCATCGACTGCTCTTTCAGCCTTCATGTCGATACAATTATCAAAAAGGCAAATAGTGCGATGCGGACACTTATATTAATGCGTCGATCTGGTTTCTCAGTGACACAACTAAGGATAGCCTATCTCACTTACATTCGACCAATTTTAGAGTATGCATGTCCCGTATGGGGCCCACAAGTCAATAACACTATTTACCTAAGTGACCAGCTTGAGTCAATACAAAAAAGAGCAGTCAAAGTAATATTGTGCGATGCTTTTACCAAATATAAGTTAGCATTATCCACTTTACAAATTCCCTCTCTTCAAGAGCGTCGTCTCAGTTTGATCCTTGAAAGAAGTGATAAATACATATCGATACTACCACCAGTTTTAGTGAAACATCGAAGTACTATGTCGAAGAAAATTGACAGATTAGCAGCACCTTCTTCACGCACAAATCGTTTTTCCAATTCATTCATCCCTTTCTTTGTATCAAAGTATAACAATTGTTGATTTCACCCTATTTGTCTTCTGACTTTTTTTGTCGTTTGATTTAATCCTTTTTTTTGTAAGCACAAGCGCCATTTAGTTTTATGACTACGAGAGACAGTGCGAATAAAACCTATTCTATTCTACTGGCGCATATCTCAAATTTTAAGTATAACCTTATATGACAGGTATTCTTTATATGACAAGTGTTCTTTTTCTAAAGGATTGGTTCATAAATACATCATAAGATTTTCAAAACAGGCCGTGACTATTCAGTTACCCTGTATCTAGCAGCCAGAACTGACAAAATGCAAGTCCATGATGCTTTAGATGCTGCCACCAAATTCTAATACGTATCGAATTCCAAATTAAATCTTATTTTACGACTTGGAACCTCCGCATGCTTCAAGTCACTTTCTACTGGGAAAAATAAATACCTGTCTATAAAACTAAAGATACGACTTTACCATACTATGTGATTCAGATTGCAACGCATGAATCGGAGAGATGGACAGTAAAAGCCGATTGACAAGCACTAACTGCCAGCTTTCGAAACTAAGTCACTCTCAAAGGCTTGGAGGCATCACTCATCTGCATTGCGTGTCTACCAAAAGGCCCTGTCCTCTCTAAAAATCATGCAAACCAAGCAATTCCCAAAAAGCCCGGGCGGATGGGAGCTAAGTAGTATTAGCAAGTGATTTTTTATAATTACGATCAGTGAATATATTACAAAACTTTTCAATTAGCCTTTATAATGTTTATCTTCCATACGACGAAAGATTTTAACATGACTTTACAGGGCGCATAGTTCTCCTTCTGTAAGACTAGTGATTTTAAGTTTGAAGTGGCAACCTCTCTAGCATATACTACACTTAGAATCCACAAGAAAAAAGAAATTGGTTATGTTCCTAAAAACTTTGACAAATATATTCTGATTATAAATGGAAATAATTATAAAAGAAAAATTATATCTTCACATAAAAATCTCACGGGGGCTAGCAAAAGGAGAAAAATCGAAGAGAAAAATGTTTCTCCATGTGGAACTTCTGAAAAAGTAAAATTGGAGTTACAATAAATGCTTACGCCTTAGCAAAAAGAAACTGATTTATTTGTCAATAAAGATGCAGAAAATAAAGACTATAAAGTTTACAGACAAAAAGCAATAATTAAATTTTCATTACATTAAAAAAAATATGCAAAACTACAAAATATAAGAAGGTAACAAGGAACTTTCTAATGAAGATGAAAGATTTTTTTTTTTTTACATAATAGTTCACTGAAGGTAATATAGACGAAACATTCACTTATGCTATAGATTAGATTTAATTCACTGTCTTCTGAAAAATTCTAGTTAACTTCTTAAATTTTGTATAATGGAAGGCAGTATGATTCGTAATTATCTGTAAAAACTTACTAGTTTGAAATGGAACCCAGGTTTTAGCAAACTGAATATCACATCTATCCCACATAACAAGGTGCAGGTTGCAACCAGACTGGTCGAAGCAGGTAACATCAAGTCGCACGGCATCTCTCCCATCACGCGTGCGAAAAATACGTTCTGCTCCAACCTAAAATTACTATATATGTTTATGGGTGTACCAGAAAATATTGCACACAAAAAGGGTGGGAATAAGATTTAAACATTGTTCTGAGGAAAGGACCATCGTATAACTTTCACTTAATTTTACACCAATTTGTTAAGAAAAAGAAGTAAAAAATTACAAAAATGAGTATTTTAACGCAGAAAACTTGCAAATTCTAAGCACTAAAAAAAAAAAAAAATTAAAGGAAAAACAATTACAATCAAGGAAATATCAGAATCTTCTAGAGTATTCAAAACAATGTGTTATACCCTGAAGCCCCCCCCCCCCTCCAGTATGGCTGGGTATACCCTGCATTAATGAGCGTCAAGAAGCAATCTCCGTTATGGCAATTTACTACATTTTGTTGATAAGAAAAGAAAACTTTTCAGCATCAAGCTTTCTAATACGGTGAATAAACTTAGAATATATATATATATATACATATATATGTATATATATATATATATATATATATACATATATATATATATATATATATATATATATATATATATATATATATATATATATATATATATATATATATATATATATACAATTGGCTTCTTTTATAATAAAAGCCTCAGGATGTTTTTGGTCCTTCTTGCTTTAAAATTTAGCATCCTTCCATTGTTTTAAACTGAGAGAAACATTCTAATCATCTACCCAGTCCTTGATATTCATCAATTTAACCTGGAAGTTAAAAGGGGATTCATATGGATGCGTTGCCAAGAGATTAGAATTCGAGTCGTTGCATCATAAGAACAAAGGTGAGATTTATTCATAAGATCATCACCTACATTATGGATAGAAACCAAAAACAGATTCGGGCCTACAATGCTTTCTTGAGGCACTCTACTTAGCTCTAGGTACAGATTAGCCCTGGTCCACTTAGCAGTGGGCTTTTTCTTTACACAGAACTGTCAAGAGCAATTCTGAAAGAAATTTGTAAAAGGAAATCCGCAAGGATCTCAAAGATTCGCCATAGAATCCACAGCCCTGAAGGTAGCAAAAATTGGCCATCCTACCATCAATTAAAGTTGGCATATGAATTTTGAGTTATGGGATTCGCAGTTACACTTCTAGATTGGTTCCCAACTTCATACGTCTATAAGAATGTTTTCTAAAAGTAAGAATTATAACCAGGAATGATAAACAATAGAACTTGCCATACAACTGTAATGTTCTTCTAAATTCAATATTAAGAGGTTCATGCTAAAAATTGCTTCAGCACAATTATTCATTTTATATAAATACATAAAAAAAAAAAAATCCAGAGATATTTCTCATTAGATAATCAGGACGTCCAATTACAAAGTTAGCTTTTTGAATTTTCTATTATTGTTTTAAACACTTAATCTATTTGGCTTCTATATAGCTTATATAAAAAATAGCACTGGTACATCCGTTTGCAAAAAAATTTGCTCTTTCAGCAAATTCCCCCTTCTGTTTATTAAAGTTTTGTTATTAGGGTACAGTTGGCTCGTAAGTGGAGCCGGTTTATAAAACAAATTTTCTTCTTACTAACCCTTCTGAAAAACTCATGGCAAAAATTAAAACGTCTGCACAATCTAAGGCCCAATTCTAAGGCCAACAATCTAAGGCCAACTAGACCTACGTTGCCTGGGCAACGTGAAGTGTTGCGGCAACCT
This sequence comes from Artemia franciscana, assembly GCF_032884065.1. NCBI lineage: Eukaryota > Metazoa > Arthropoda > Branchiopoda > Anostraca > Artemiidae > Artemia > Artemia franciscana. Next base: position 26,855,043 of record NC_088873.1, read on the forward strand.
TTGTTCGGCTTTGCCGATTAAAGTGTTGCGAGAGCAACACTTTGGTTTTGTTTCTTCGCTATCGGTTAAATGCTGAAGTTGTCAAAACTATCAAAGCTTTCAAAACGGCATATTCAAAGAAGAACACAATCAGTAATCACATGATCAAATTCTTCAGCGTTGAAAAAAGAACAGCAAAAGAATATCGGAAAAAGGGACTAAATTGAGTTTGCAGCCAGTTGAACTTTATCCTTTTCAATCGTAGACATTGTGACGGATGGAAACTTGGAACATTATCTTATATAATCTAGTTGGTATTATAAAGCTATCCGTAACTTTTCAGGATCAAATACCATAGATGTGCACCAATTTGCACAAATTTGTAGCCCCTCATGAACCTCCTCTTGCAACCCATTCTTGCTTACAAGTCCCTCTTCCGTGGGAGACAAAGAATAACACAATCAGTAATCAGATGATCAAAGGCTATTCCTCAGGGTTGAAAAAAAAAAAAAAATATTGGAAGAAGGGACTAAATTGACTTTGCAGCCAGTTGAACTTTATCCTTTGCACACCATAGGCTCTGGCTCGAGGACAAGCAAAAACCATCCTTTTTGGCCCCAGGCAAGAGTCGTACGGAGCTTTCCAAAATATAATGTCATATTCATCAATCCGGCCCGAGGTCCACACTAACAGTCGATTATTACTTACTAGGCCCCTAAATGTCACTTTGCAGCCGGTTGAACTTTATCCTTTTCAATCGTAGATATCGTGACGGATGGAAACTTGGAACATTATCTTATGTAATCTAGTTGGTATTATAAAGCTATCTGTAACTTTTCAGGATCAAAATACCATCAGGGACCCATAAATTTCCTGTAATGACTCGCCATCCAGGATCGCTTATTATTGGATGGCGAGTCATTACAGGAAATTTATGGGTCCCTGATTCCATAGATGTGTACCAATTTGCACAAATTTGTAGCCCCTCGTGAGCCTCCTCTAGCAACCGATTCTTACTTACAAGTCCCTCTCCCGGGATATACATCCAAGTTCACCGGAAACAAATAATGGGTACACCAACTAGCAAAAGTTCCAAACCCCTTGTCGCTGAAGTCATTGTAGCCTAACAGCCGATTATTACTTACAACTCCCCTACATGTCTTACAATCGGGAACCAAGTTGTTCTTACCATCAATTACACCAGAAACAGATAACAGGTACACCAATCAGCAAAAGTTGCAAACCCCTCATTGCCAAAGATGATTATAAGCTAATAATCGACTGTTGCTTGGAAGTCCCCTACATATCTCACAATTGGTATCGGCCTATTTTTGGTTCAAGTGTGTACCTTACCACTGAAGTTGTCAACCCCTTGAAACTTTCAAACTGGTGTATGTCATGAAGGAATTTTTGTAACAAAAAATGGATGACATATACTTTGATCAGCTCATCAAGGTCTATCGATTGTCATTGAAAAAAAAATTCTATGTCTTAGTTCAAAAGTTGACTTTTTTGCCGGAGGCCAACTTTCTAACACCACCACTTAGAAAGGAGCAAAGGACAAGCTCTAATTTCTTTAGCAATAAGAGAACTTTTAAAGTTTAAGAGGTATATCTGATACCATTTCTCTATTGCAATCCCAAGTAGAAAAAAAAGAATAGTAAAGTCAGCTGAAATCACGAACAGAAATGGCTAGAAACAATAGATGGCAGCACTTTCGGACCCGTGGGAAAATCGCACTTTTTTGTTTCTGTAAATTTTTCTATTTATCACTCAAAGAAGATATATTGGCTGTGGGGCCGGGGAACTACCGCATATATTTAACACTTATAGATTTTAGTCCATCTTCAATTTGAAACTGGTGCCTGCCTGCTTGCCTGCTAGAACGGAGCTTTCCACTCGAAAGCAGAAACATGGTTTGATGAAACGAAAGCTTGGCTGCACAACTTCAAATACTCCTCTCTGACATAGGCTATATAACTCCACTTCACTTCGCACACCATAGGCTCTGGCTCGAGGACAAGCAAAAATCATCCTTTTTGGCCCCAGGCAAGAGTTCTACGGAGCTTTCCAAAATGTAATGTCATATTCATCAATCCGGCCTGAGGTCCACACTTTCCGTAAAAACCGCACAGGTTAGACCCTTACCAGTTTCCAGGAACAAGCTGAGATCGTCGGCATAGAAAAAAAAAAACAAAAAAAAACGGGACAAAACCAAAGTGTTGCTCTCGCAACACAATAAGGCCACATACTTTATGACCACTACTTTCAAACTTAAGAACTGTATAGACATTTCAAAAAGGTCTCCAGAATTATTCATCTTAATAGAAGTAATCAAATTGGTACATATTAGATTGACAACTTGCTTTTTGTTAAAAAGACTACAACCTACGCATTACAATTGACGTCTTGTTTAGATTAATTTTGGAAAAAAAAACTTGCCGAAAAAGAAGTTTTCCAAGGAGTAGTAAGGAACCATATTAACCTTAAGATTGGCAGAAATAAATTCATGTAATAAATCGAACCGAAACGACCAGAAATTACTATTAAAGAATAAATGAAAACCAAAATGACCAGGATTTGAAATATATGGCCCTATCAAACTGAAAGATAACAGATACCGATATAGATGAATAAATAAATCCAAAAACGAGCCATAAACGGAAATGAATATTCAAGTCAAAATCAAAACGAAAAAATTTACTACAAACAGAAGTTTTGCTCCTGATCCACCTCCCCCCACCCTAACCATTATGTCATTTGCCTTTTATTGAAAGCTACATGTATGTTGAAAAATGCGTTTCGATTTTTCAAAACTTCAACAAAAAGTAAAAATATAACACGTTAATAATCCGGTAACTGGACAAAGTTAATGGAAATAAACTGATTGATAAATAAATAATGGCAACAATTGATGGATTCTCAGAAATTCAACATTAAGGATATTATTTAACAGTTCTTTCAATGTTATAAATATTAAGAAAAAAGTTATAGCATACTTCGTTTTTAGAAAAGTACAAATGGCTCAATAGACTTTAGAAGGCTTACAGCTAAGGGAGGGGGCGGTAGCCAAACTATTTTTCGTAGTGATTTTTGTCAGCATTTTGTTTGATCTGAGCATTCATTTTCACTTCTTTTATTTTGAATTTTATCTATTCATCTATATCGGTAGCTGTTGCTTTATGAAGCCTATGATATAATTGTTTAATTTTAATTCTTGTTCATTTCCGTTTTGATTTATTTCTTTATACTGATTTCCGATTGTTTAAGGTTTCAATTATCAAATCACTTTATCTTTGATCGTCTTCAGTTGAATACGGCACTTCTTTCTTTAAACAAATACTTTCAATCTGAAACCAAGGTTTACAGCCTTTGCCCCCAGGGCTGTGGGATTTCACGTCATCCCCAGAGACATAATATTTAGACCCTTCAACTATTTTTAACAAAATAGCCCTCAAATGTTTTAGTAATTTCAGTAGGGGCACCTAAAAAGGGCAAGGGAGGCCTAGTTGCTTTCCGATCACTTATCAATATCCCCCTCAATATGTCTTGAAAGTTCCAACTTATACCCTCGCCTGTTCCTAAAATATTGCTAACACGCAATTTTTCCGATCAGCATGTACGGATTGTGTTTTGGGTTTTGTTCAAAATCCTAAAATGTTTCATAGAAGTTTCACTTTAATACTCTAAGCCATTTTGGACACCCAAGATGGACACGCAAGTAGTAGCAGTCATAAATAACCGCAGTCATAAATAGTCGTAATCACAATCAAACAGTTCGTGGTAACGAATTAAACAGTTCGTGGCAACGAACTGTAGTGAGGAGCGACCCGGCTCAATAGTAACCGAAACTCTACAAAACGGAATTTTGATACCAATAGCTGCATCAAAATAATCGCATTTTAATGCTGATTTTAAATACATAAGTTTCATTAAGTTTAGTCTTACCCATCAAAAGTTATGAGCCTGAGAAAATTTGCTTTATTTTAGAAAATAGGGGGAAACCTCCCCTAAAAGTCATAGAATCTTAACGAAAATCACACCATCAGAACCCTCCTGCAGAATTTTCAAGCTCCCTTTCTACAAAACTGTGGAATTTTGTATTTTTTGCCAGAAGACAGATCACGGATCCGTGTTTATTTGTTTTTATTCCCAGGGGTGATCGTATCGACCCCAGTGGTCCTAGAATGTCACAAGAGGGCTCATTAAAACATAAATTAAAAGTTCTAGTGCCCTTTTTAAGTGACCGAAATAGAGCGTACCTAGACCCCCTCCCACGCACATTTTCCCCCAAAGTCACAAGATCAAAATTTTGAGATAGCCATTCTATTCAGCTTAGTCGAAAACCTAATAACTATGTCTTTGAGGACGACTTAATACCCCACAGTCCCCGAGGGAGGGGCTGCAAGTTACAAATTTTGACCATTGTGTACATGTAGTAATGGTTATTATGAAGTGTACAGACGTTTTCAGGGGGACTTTTTCGCTTTGGGGTGGGGGTGGGTCGGGGGGAGGTGGTTACGTGGGAGGATCTTTCCATAGAGTAATTTATCATGAGGGAAGATAATTTCCACAAAGGGGGCGCAGGATTTTCTACCATTACTTAAAAAAAAACTACAAGAAAATAAATTTTTTTTTTCAACTGGAAGTAATGAGCAGCATTAAAACTTAAAACGAATATAAAATATTGCGTATATAAGGGGGTTCGTTTCCTCCACAATACCTTGCTCTTAACGGCAAAGTATTTTTAGTAGTTTCAACTATATAGGACAAAATTCAAGCTTTAGTGTAAAGAGGGAGGTATTGACGAGGGTGCGAACCTCTCATATACGTAATAAAAATACACAAACATAGAAGTTCGTTAAGTAAGTTAATTCGTAAGGTACGTATGTTTAGTACTAACAAAAACGTTCGTTAAAAAATCTAGTTGCATTTTTAAGTGTCCAAAAATTGTAGGGCAATTAGGCCTCCTCCCCCCTTTTTTTTTTATCAAAATCGTTCAATCAAAACCATGAAAAAGCCATTTAGCAAAAAAAAATATTCAAATTTCGTTTTAATTATTCATGTGCGGTGAGCCAAAATCAAAACATACATTAATTCAAAAACATTCAGAAATTAAATAAAAAAAAACAAGTTTTTTTTAACTAAAAGTAGGGAGCGACATTAAAACTTTAAACGAACAAAAATTATTCCGTATATGAAAGAGACTGTCCCCTCCTCAACGCCTATTTCTTTACGCTAATTTTTTTTATTGTTTTAAAAGTAGAGTTGCGACAAAGAGTCAAACTTTAGCGTAAAGACCGGGCCGTTGAGGAGGGGACAACCCCTTTCATATACAAAATAATTTCTTTTCGTTTTAAGTTTTAATGTCGCTCCTTACTTGCAGCTAAAGAATCTTGTTTTTTTTTATTTAATCGCAAATACCGACAGTCACGGTCACAGTAGTATCAGTAATATCTTTGAAAGTTTCAAAGTTAATACCCTTAGCCGTTCCTAATATGTTGCAGATAAGTCCCTTTTTATAATCTGGATGCATCTAGTGTCTTTTGATTTAGTTCAACATCCCCCTTCAACATTTCAAGTTTTACCTTCTATACCCTTAGCCTTTTTGGATACCAATGATGAAACGTTCTCCTTTTCTCGATAGTAAATCTTACATACAATTAATGGCAAACAGCATAATTTAAAACCCTTGCCCTGGGAGCTATGGATTTCATGCCATCCCCACAAGAAAAGTATGTGGACCTCTTGAAAATTTTGAAAAAAATGGATAACTTAACGTTTTGGTCAGTATTGACTAACAAATAAATTTTCGAACGGGGATAATTCCATTTATTTAGACAGTGAAAAAAAAAAAAAAAAAAAAAACAGTTACAAAAGTCCAGATATTTCGATCCCGTATACAGCAACCGTCGTCAGTAGAATTACTAAAATAATAATATTGAAACTAGCATATTTATCCACTAATAAATAGATAACTTTTCGCGTCATTCACAAAATAATGAACTTCCTGATTATTCACTAGATTATTTTCACAGAAAGTTAAATGATAAAGTTCATTCAAAGTCTTTATTTAAATTTCCTTCTTTAATCTTACCCAAAAGTAAAACAAATTTCCAATGAAGGTGGCAAAGCTTCCGTATCTTCTTATTGCAAACGAAATGTTGAGTTTACAGTTGTTCACTTGGTTGGTATCATTTCCCCATAAACGTCAGTGTTGTGAACATACGTCAATGTTGAGGGGGGTGCATCTGAAAAGGCCAGGGGAAAAGGGATTGGTTGTCCTAAGATCAATTTTCAGCAGACCCTCAAAATGTCCTGTAAGGTTCAGCTTAATACCCTCAGCCGTTCCTAGGGTATCGCTGATTCATCCTTTTGAAAAACAGGATGCTAATAGTGTGTTTCGAATTTTTTCAATATTTCCTGAAAGTTTAACCATAATAAACTAAGCCTTTTCGGAGATCCAGGATCAAACGCGAACCCTGCCCCCTTTTCCCTGCAGCAAACCCTATATACAACACTAGTTCCGTAGCTTAAGGCCCTAGAGGCAGTGGGGGTCATGTTGTGTCCGGGAGCATAGTTACTTGAGTTTTCGACAATTTTGAATAAAATGCCTATCTCAAAATTTTGATCGGGTGTATTTTGAGACAGGGTATCTGAAAAGGACGTGAGAGAAAGGAGCGTAATATATTGAAGCCTTATGGCTATTTAATATAAGCAAAGCTAGAGCGTTACCTGTGATTTAGTACGTTCAATTTCTCCGGCATTTCTGAATTTTGTACCCGGTAGCGCAAATCCACAACTAAGTCCACAACGCCGAAGACGGCTTGTTTGAGAGTTCTCACTGAGGCGGTTAGGTGGATGTGTCTCAGAAACGCTTTGTTTTATCAGGATTTAGTTTTTTATAAAAGTTGTAAAACTGTGTCATGAGTTAATATGATTTTATTATGATTTAGAGTTAAAGAAATGAGTTTCGGTTCAAGAAGAAGAAGTTCTGCGAATCATCCCGACGTGTATATTCCTACGTATGAGGAAAGTTCACTCTTCAAGAAAACAGGAAACCTACTGTTAACTTTGTAAAGAAATCATATCTTTGGTATTTTGGTGCGAAATTGGTGATCACGATAAGACATGGGCACAACATACTGTCTGCAAAGCTTGTGTGAATCATTTACGACAGTGGACTACAGGAAAAAGAAAAAGTCTCAAGTTTGATGAGCAGATGGTTTGGACGGAACCGACAAACCATCGTCACGTCATCCATCAATCATCAAAGGGAATCGACAACCGTTCGTGATTGTTATTTTTGTGTCATAAAAATAAATAGAATAAACAGAAACAAGGTTTTATAATCAATTATCCTTTGCAAGATTAATGAGAGAGCTTTTATAGCTTTTAAATCAAACCAACTTCAAATCAAAGGATTAGAAAAAATAACACTTTTCAGAAAAGAACAACATCCTACATGATTTTTTAACTTGACTGATGAATTTATAGCTTATATTACCTCACCAATTAAATCTGGGATTCTTAAATATAAAAAAAAATGGTCTCTTTACTTTTTTTTATAAATAATACAAAACTTGTTTTCCAAAAATCCTTGCACAAATCGAATTTGGGGATAGTTACTTGACTTAAAGCATTGATAAACATAGCTGCGAAAAGGTTTTAGCACACAAAGAATCTAAAAATAAAGCAGCAGAACAAAAGTTGGCACTCTGGTAGACCATCAGTAAAACTAAAAATTGGAAGACCGAAAATACCCCCTCTTCCGCACACTTCGATCACGCAGATATAAAACGTACTGTAAGTTTTTACGTAAGAGTATTAGCTCTTATCCGACCTTGAAAAAGAGACGAAATCGAAAAAAAAAGACTTATTACCTTCTGGACTGCCACTAAAAGGTTTGCGGATGACCTGTCAAGACCTTCAGAGCCAGCCCGAATATCTGCGACAGTAAGACTTTCCTGAACAGGTCCATTTGGCAAGTGAATTAGCTGCTTCAACATTTCACCCATACCATAGCCAAGTAGTTCATGATTTTTGTCATAGACTTGGATTTCTCCTCCATTTTCTGAAACTTGCAAATGCGATCCACTAAAAGGACGAACATTTAACTTTCAAACATAAGTTTCATGAACTAAATCAAAATCCAAATTTACAAACATACATTGATGACATAAACCATTTTTTTAAGGAATAGGGCACAAGATAAAACCAGAATTTTTTCTGTGTGAAAACTAGCCACTAAGATTTTCATGCCTGAAAAAACTATCTAGACAGGTAAAGATTTTGTGGAAAGTTATGACTCTATGAAGGATAAAAAGGAAGTAGCAATCGAATTCAGTCTAAAAGTTTTTAATTCAACTGAAATTTCTGATTTTCACCCCATGACTTGAAAATGAAGATCAGCACGGTAATAATGCAAATGCATAATTTTAGAATCATATAAATAAAACCCTTCCACGTGCCAAATACCAGGGAAAAAGCAAAGTCCGGTCTCCCGCAATTAGTCTTTATTTTAAAAAGAAAATACACCTAATGAGCCCTTTTTATTGAAGCATTAGTCTGCAAAAGGTAAACCTAGTTTTACAGAGTGGGGTTTGAAGGATCAGTAGCTCTTGTTATATTTAGAGTACCACTGGGGGTGGTATTAAAACGACTTGTAACGAGATTAAAAAAAAGAAAAAAGAATCAATTTTCTTCCCCGATGCAACACTGGGTAGTTGAAGATCGTAGATTAAATTAGGTGCATAGCCCAAAACAGCGTCAGGTAGTATTTGAGCAATAGGTAAGATAATCAAACTACTCCTTATGAAGCTCAATTCAATATTGATAAAGCAACAAAAACTAATAAACAGAGGGGATATGATGAAGAAATAAACTAGGCATTATCGGCTAGAAATCAAACCAGTTTCGAGTGCAACCAATTATGTATGAAATCGACATTTCAAAGGCGTCCGATTCCATTATCCATTCCCATGCTATTTGTTCTATATTGAGAAATGGAATAAACCCTTTTCTCTATCGTCTCTAATGGAAATGGTATGGTAATGTGTCCATATGGCTGCGACTAGGTAGCCATCTGAACAATTCCATCACTGTTCGGAAAGGTGTGAAACAAGGCTTTAAGCTTATTCCAGCTCTTTTCAATAGTTCCATCCGAACCGTTAAAGTTCCATATTGATGTCAGCCAACTCTGTTACGCAGACGTCATCCTTTTACTATCAGATGATCGACAAGTTCTCAAAATACAGTTAATACAGTTTGCTCTTGTCTCAATGAGATTGGGCTTCAAGTCGCATCCTCTAAAGCTGAGCTATTCGTCTAAGGTTCGTTTCAACAACCTCCCGGTACTATTAATGTTGGCCCAGAAAATTTTTTGCATCGTCTTCTCTGAATTATTTAGGTCTCCTGTTTGGATCAAATGTTAAAACTACTAAAACACTTGTTATCTCAGCGTTGAAAAAAAAACCTTAAAAAATCGTACGGGCTGCTTGCTCGAGTTAAAGGCCAGTTTCACAAAAAAACCTTGGACAAACTTTACGACACTTTTTCCGTCCCACATGTCTTCTTCTTGGTCCCTTTAAGGAGTTTTCTCACAATATCTGAGCAGAAGAAAATTAGTTCTCTATTCTTCCGTTTTTGCAAATACCTTCTGCAGTTGCCACTTTGCACTCGCAACCGGTACATTTGGGTAGATATGGCATTTTGATATTTCTTAAAAAATGGACTAGCTTGCTGACAGGTTCCGTAAGCGTCGAGATAATATTGTCGACTTTCCACTTAAGTATACGGCTTAATTGTGTTGCTTAAGTAGCTGAGATTTTATTTGTTTAAATGTGATGTTATGAGTAATACTATGATTTTTTTTTCTCTGTGTATTTTTTCCATTTTTATTTTATTGTTCCGCATTTTTGCACTCCTCTAAGTGCATTTTATGTATGTAAAAAGTGTTGAAATAAATTTTTAGCATTATTATATAATTTTAGCCAAATAGTGAGCGAAAAAATAAAAATAGAGGCTCATATTACTATGATTAGCTGCATATCTGATTAATCATTAGCAAGCAAAAATCCACAGACAACTCTATAGCACTTACACTAGGAGATAGTTTAGGTAAGAAACAAAGGATATCATCATACCCTACTTTAAAATCGCGTCAGTAATAAAGCATATAATCTTGAACCGGCAACGAAAAGTTTGATACAATAGCACTACATATAGAAACCATCCCGATACAACAATATTCTTACGAGAGCAACAAGACTGACTAGAAGAAACTGTCACTAGCACATCAGAAATTACAATAGCAAATTACAGAAGCATCACTTTTGATACTATAATTACCTGCCGTAGGTACCCGCCATTTTTCGAGCGTAGATACCCTCCCGAAGGATTCTCTAGTAGCATGACAAAATGAAGATTCACAAAGAGCCAAAAATTTGAGGGTTGTGGGGTTAGGTTAAATAGCGGTTGAGTTAAATGAGAGTTGAATTGCAACGGGTCGAGATGAAAGGGATTGAGTTGAATGGAGTGCAGTTACATGGAGGTTTGAGTTGCATGGGAACCGTTAAAGACATAACTAACAAAAATCTTAGTTTAGTTAATTAGTATTTCAACGACTTAGACTAGCAGTATGCAATATACTTGCATATACAAGCTGGGCTTATGTACGAAGTGTAATACAACCGGGCACTGTAAATGGACGAATACAAAACTGCATACCATGTAACTTTGGGCTTGTATTGATCACCACCAGGAGATGCAGGTGAGAGCTTGACATTGGTAATACCAACTGAAAAGTAATGCAACATGTTAAGGAACAGTAACTGTGCATACAACCAGTCAATTAATCACACTTCACAAACACAAATGTCATACTCCATATAGTACTGGTTTACCCATCAAGCGTTACTGTGATCTTACAAGAAAGAAAATTCAAGGAAAGTTCGCTCGCAGACAATCCCTCCTTGCAATCCCCTCCTTGGTGGAAAACTCTCCATCGCTGACATTTCCCCCTTGTATTAACAACGATCATATTTTTAAATTCAAAAGCATTTGAAAAAATCCACCTGGAAAATCAAACCTTCCATGTGGACCCCCCCCCCATGAAAAACGTTCCCTGTGTAAATCCTTACTACAGAAAATTACCCCCTCCCACCCAAAATCAACGACTGTTTTAAATATCAAATCCTTAGAATCCATTGAAAATAAATGTTATAATTTCGAAAGTGCGTTAGACGACATGATTCATAATTAACTAGATTTCAATTGAATATCCATAAAATGTGAATAAAACGGCAAGAAGGGACTGTCAATTATGTGCGGTGAAGGCCCTCTAATTCCAGTCAGCGTTAACATTATTTGCATGGCCTTGTTTATCTTCATACGTAAAACCTTCGGGAGTATACTCAACAACTCCTTAAAGGTTTTTTCTTGGCGACCAAATGAACAGTGTAACAGGGTAGTATTTTTTTCGGAGGAGGGGGCGGGGGTTGAATCCCCAGACACGGCCTCGATATATATATATATATATATATATATATATATATATATATATATATATATATATATATATATATATATATATATATATATATATATATAATATATATATATATATATATATATATATATATATATATATATATATATATATATATATATATATATATATATATATATATATATATATATATATATATATATATATGTATATATATATATATATACGGGGCAAGTACCTCCCCCCTACACCCTCTTTTTCCCAAATTCATCCGACAAAAATTTTAAGATTTTTATACAATGTTTTTACAAAAGGGATGGCCTTTAGTTTAAAAAAAGACAAAGGGCATTCAGGTGAGCCTTTCATTGAATGTTGAGGGAAGTGTTGAATTATATCAAAATACGTTATGTGCATACGGATTGTCAAAGTTGAATAACTCAGGATGACTAAGTACATTAATTTGGAACTTTCAGGAAATGATAAGGGAGATGATCAATGAACCACAAAGATAATATGTGCACGTTACTACTACCACAACTACCCACTACCACTACCACCACCACTACTACTACTACTAATGCTACAACAACCGCTAAAACTACTGCTTCTGTAACGAGTACTACCAAGGTTGAGGATATTGAAATTACAGGAAGTGTTAAGAGGAAAGTTGAACTAAATCAGAACATACTATGTGCATATAGACTGTCAAAAGGGCATATACGTAACATTTTTAGAAATGCTCACCGCATCAACAAGAAACTTACGGGGCCTCATGAGGGGGATATTCAACTGACCAAAAGGCAATATGTACATTTTACAATTTTTATTAATACTGCTGTTACCACTACAACGAATACAACTCTATTGCTGCTACTACTCCTCCTATTATTACCACTCTGATACTAGTACTATTGAGGCTAAGCAAATGAAGGTGGAAACTTGACAGAATTTTGAGGAAGAATTTGGACTAAATCAAAAACACGTTGTTTACATGCACATTGTCAGAAGGGCATATCTCAAGAATGGATTTGGGTCTCTTCAGAAAATACTTACAGGGGAAGGTCGATTGACCAAAAGTTAATATCTGCATGATACTACAAATACTGCTACTATTAGTGCTACTACTACTACTGCTACTAAGCTACTCGAATGATTCTTCAATTGCAACTACTTGTATGGTCAAGAGTATTAGGACGGAAAGAGCGTCAAAAGGGTACATCAGCAATATTTTTCGAACGGTTTAAGGCATCGAAACATAACTTCCAGGCTATAATGGGGAAAAGGGATGTTCAACTGAGTAAAAGGCAACATGTACATGCTACTACGGCTATTAATACTGCTGCTGCTACTGTTACTACTACTACAGATACAACACTACTACTACTACTATTTCTCCTATTACTACTACTGCTACTATGATGCTAGTACTATTAAGGCTAAGTGTATGAAGGTGAAAATTTGAGAAAACATTGAGGGGAAATTTCAAGAAAATCAAAAAACAGTGTGTGCATGCAGATTGTCAAAATGGCATACCTCAAGAATGGATTTGGGTATTAAGTTGGTATTTCCAGAGAATGCTTAAAGGGGAAGATCGATCGACGAAAAGAAAATATGTGCACGCTACTGCTAATACTACTACCATTGAGACTTTTGCAACAACTACTACTTCTATTGCAGCTGCTTGTAAGGCTAAGAGTATTAAATGAAAATTACAAAAGGGTATATGAATATACAGGTTATCAAAAGGGTATATTGGCAATGTCATTATAGCGGCTAATTTTTTAACTTGAAACTTCTCAAACTTGATGAGGGGGATGTTCAACTAACCAAAAGGCAATATGTTAATACTACTGCTGCTACTAGCACTAATGCCATCATACCAAACGGTATGATGGTGGAATTTCTAGGGAATATTGAGGGGCGAAGTTGAACTGAATCACCAAACACCGTCTGCTTACAGGTTGTCAAAAGGGCGTGTCAGCAATATCTTAGGAACAGTTTGGTTTGAGAAGCTAAAACTTACAGGGCTTGTTGTTGGGGATGTTGAACTAACCAAAAGACAATATTTGCATCCTAATAATATTACTTCTTTTCATTCTACTGCTACTGTTACTACTGCTATTAAAGCTAAGGCAATTCTTTAGGAACGGTTTATGGTATTAAGGTGAACCTTTCAGCGTGTGTTGAGGGGGATGTTGAAGAAAATCAAAGCTGTTATGTGCATACTGCTACTGATGCTACTACTACTACTACTACTACAACTGCCAACTGCTACTACGCATGCTAAGGGTGTATAGGTGAAGCTCTCAAGAAATCTTCAGGCGAATGTTGAACTAAATCAAAATGACCTATGAGTATGCAGATTGTCAAAAAGGTGACACAGCAATATCTCAAGAACGGCTTACATCATTGAGTTAGACCTTTCAGGGTAAGTTGTGGTGAATTTTGAACTAGCAAGTAGGCCCTATGTGTATACTATTAATAGTATCCGCATATGTAGAAAGCCTTCACTGAGTCTGTTGATTTCAAATCATCAACTTGGTGATGGAAGTGTTGGAAGACTTGAGAGCCATGGCTTATTAGAGCAAAGCCAAGACATATAGTCTCTGTGAGGGAAAAAGCTAGCACAACTATCCAAAGTTGGATAAAAATGATAATTTTCAATTTCTGATGATCACGTCTATCGACTATCCTGTGGCAGAACTATTAATACTACGATTACTATATCTAATGACACTAAGGGTAAGTAAGGCAAAACTTTTCGGAAACGTTTGGGGAGAGCTTCAGTCAAACGAAAAAATCATATGCATGCAGGATTTATATGCAAAAGGGGATACAAGCAATATTAAAGGCAATGCTTATACATCATAACAAGCAATATCTTTGAAACTTCTAAGGGAGCGAATTCACTTGGAAAGTTAAAAGTTCTAGTGACTTTTTAAGAGTCAAAGGTGATTGGATTGCAACAGCCCTCCTCTCAAACCCATAATTTTCGAAACACATTCAATCAAAATTTTAGACAGCCATTTGGCTCAGCATAGTTGAATGTTCAGTAACAACGTCTCTAGAGATATTGGGTATATCAACCTCCCACATTTATGCAAATTATCCATTATACTTCTCAGCTAAATGTTGCTTTAAAATTGAATCAAAAGGCACTGTGTGTATTCTAATTGCCATTTAGATATCTTCAGCAATATCTAAAAAAGGATTGACGGTATTAATTTCATCAAAAGAGTATAAGTGTATCTAAATGGTCAAAGAGTATAGATACGATTTTTGGGAACAGTATTAAGTTTTACTTTTCAGGTCAACTTGAGGAAGTATAAAACAAAAATAAATAATACTATTTGTGCTACGATTTTCAAAAGGGTATAGGCCGATGTTGTTAAAAACTGTTGAAAAATTTTAAAGTTATTTTCTATTTTCATGAAAAAGATTATGTCAATAAAAAACGAACAGACATTAATTAAAAAGCTCTTTCCACAAAATATGTTTTTCAAAGAAAAGCCAATTAAACCAAATATAAGCAGAAATTAAGTCAAGTAATCTTCTAAGCGTAGGCCTAAAGCTACCACACATCACCATCAATAAATAAATGAAATCTAAAACGAACAAGTATTACAATAAATAATCGAGTCAAACCTCAAAATGAACAGGAATTAACCTGGGTAGGGCTGAAACCCCATGCCTTCTGAAGACCAAAACATAATTTGCACTTTACTAAAAAAAAAATTAACCTGGATTAACAGTTTAATATACATATACTGATATTTATTCCTTCAATTCGTAATAATTTTGATTTGTTAAGGTTAAAAAAGTGAAACACTTAAAAAATATTTTGTTTTCAGTAAAGTACAAATTATGTTCTGGTCTTCAGAAGGCATGGTTACAGTCGTGGGCAATTTAAATAAGGTTTAGGACACATTTTGCTACAATTTATTAAAAAGCATGTTAATTATGAATCGAACCAATCTTGTTTTTAATAAAACAAAAAAAATAGATGCTAACAGGTGCAGTATTCTGGCTAAATCACTTATGAGTGCCTAGAATCAAGGGTTTGAGGTCCATCTCTCTACATTGAGTCTTCCCAAGACTTTGGGGAAAAAATCATCACAGAGAGATCACATAACTCTTAACTTAGGCAGTGCTATTGCACTTCCTACGATAAAAGAATTATATTACGGTCCTACTGATATTATCATTTTGCTTCAAAAGCAGGCTTAAAGGCTTGCCTAGGATGGGGACTTCAGCCTTGGCCCATTTTATCCAGTGACCCGTCTACTTCACACTTAGTTATGTTTTTGAGTAGCTAATGATCTATTTGCGTTTAATGTATTGTTGCAATGTATAATGCTATGTTGTTAAATTCTATTATTTAATCTTATAATTCCACAATATTTTATTTTTGCAGTCCGCTTGTTTTTGTCCTATATGGTAAGAAGATAAACTATTATCACTATTCTAAACCTATTTTTTAAAAGCAAAGCTTAAAACATTTACACAGAGGAAACAACAATTGCTTCTTGGAAAACTTATACAAATATACAACTTTTATTTTTTTTTAAAAGTCCCCCCCCCCAAAAAAAAACTATATCAAATCTATTAAACACTAGAAATTACAGCAGGAACAGCAATTAATTGTTTTTTTCTTACCACAGAAGTGCGTACATGAGAAAGTGGACCCTTTTTTCTCTAACTTATAAATAAACTCTGTTTCAAGCAAGATCAAACAGAAAAATGTTAGTTCAAGCCATAAAACACACATTGGACGACACTTTTAACATTTGACAACATGCAAAAAAAGATTGATAGCATCACAGAGTAACAAGGTTCGAAGTGCTGCCAACACTTCCCTTTTACCTAACCCTAACTGTCACTGTCTTTTAAAAAAGGGTGCCATTTGAGGGTTTCGTGAACTTACATAGTTGCATACAGTTTGACTTTTAGGGGAATTGAAATAGAAAAAATAGTTGCATATTTGGTCTCCTTTTTTAATATTTTTTTTTGTTTTTTTTTTGGGGGGGAGGGGCACCTCGAGCCATTCTTGGGGAGGTGGTGAGCTTAGCAAACCTGGTAGACAGGTAATAGCCTGTAATACAGCTAAATACACTTAATTGGGTGAGTATAAATGTATTTGTTCCTCTGCTTTATGCATTACATTTTTGTCTTGAGGCAAGTTCAAGGCGAGCAAAAAAGCAAAGTAGGTATCCAATTTTATTCGATAAGAAGGGGAAGTGGATTCAAATTGAAAAATGACCTTTTCTGCTTTTTTATAGTCCAAAATGTACCTGTTTTTATAAGTTACAATTTTTCTCCTTAGGGGGGGAGGGGACTTGACCTTTAAATGCTCACATTAACCAGGCTACTATCCATAGCCTTTGACTTATATTCAAAAGTTCTATATGAAACCCAATCTTTAAAACCAAAGAGAAAAAGACCAACTTCAACAAACCTATTGATCCAACTTCAATTTGACTATCTACTTGTATAACAAATTGTTGACTTCCCCAAAAGCTAACGTTGGCTGTATCATATGGTGAATCTCGTATGGTTAAGTTGAAGACCCATCTATCACCAGAAGTACTTTCTATTGAAAAGAAAAAAAACTTAAAAACTTACTTCACTTTACAAAAATTGTTAAAGACATTGCTAAGTATTGTAAACACTTAAAATACACAAAAGAAAGAAGAAAATATTCAATGAATGGACTATTTACACAATAAATTAAGCTTCCACAAAATTTCTGCCAAAATATTTCCCTCAATTTTTGACGCGGTGGCAGTCCTTGCAAAATAAACCTCAGTTCAGTCTACATTGTTAGATCGTTAACGTGAATAAGCTGTAAAAGTAAACTTGCTTATTGTGGCTCATTTAACAAATGAAATCATTACTAGGGCACTCGATGTAAGGTTTGACCACAAGCAATTTGCGATAATATTATTACTATACCAAGGTACAGAAGAAAAAAAAGATATGAATAACAGACTGAGACCAAAGGTCTTTAACTGATAGCCTGTTCTTTTTGCAAAAATGAACTTATTTTCTACTCTCCTCCTGAACCAAGCTGATCAAGTTCACAACCCCTTTTAACAGAATTGCTGCTACATGTTCCCTTTATTTGAGCGTGTATTCTTGGTTTGGAGTGTTGGCTTAGTTTTATCCTTTAATAATCTCATTTTTCATTGTCATCACAAGACAGTCATTGAGACGTCATAAACATGTGCGTGCCAAATAGTTTCCAAAATTATCCGTATTTCCTACAAAGCTGGCTGATTGCCAAAAATGTCATACTTTTGAATCATAATCACAAACAGCTATTGTTTTTCTACAGAGCCAGGAATTTGAACCTTTATCTTGGCTAGATATCTATTCATCAGATTAAAAAAGCATATATATATATATATATATATATATATATATATATATATATATATATATATATATATATATATATATATATATATATATATATATATATATATATATATATATATATATATATATATATATATATATATATATATATATATATATATATATATATATATATATATCTAGAACGGAACATAATAATAACAAAACAGAAAAAAATACACTGGCAGACAAGACTGAAAAACATTCTAGTATAAAAGTCATTCAACTTAAAGCAGCAATTTAATGAGCAAATTCAGTGTCACTGTAAGATTAACTACTCACAATGCAAGATGGTAGTGCAGAGAAACTGTCGGAAATTTTTTCGTATTTCACTGGATTTTACAAAAAAAATATAGTCATGACTTTTTTAAGTATGGTTAGGTTAAACTACTAATTAAAATATACACAAATAACAATGCAATCCAATTATGAATTAAAGTCTTGCTCAAATTGATAGAATTGTTTCCCAAATGAGAAGTTATAGAAAAACAGACTTAATCAGAATTTTAAGCTGTTTTTTTTAGGGGGTGGGGGCTAAGTTAGAAAGGTTAGTTAAACTGTGTAGAGCTTTAGTTCACCAGCAAATTAAATTTGCTTGTGGATTCTGGTTATAAACTGACATATCAACCTATAGGATCGGAGCATTATTACTAAACATAGACAGAAGGCAAAGAATCCGTAATTCAATACGTTAGCCGTGCTTTATCAGAGGCCGAAAGAAAATACTAAAAGTTGAAAGAGAATGTTTGGAAGTTGTTGCTAAAACCAAACATTTATGCCAATCTTTACTCGCTAATAAGTTTATCTTATGTGTAGATCAAAAATTGTTAATTTGGCTACATACTGTTCAAAACCGATCAGCAACACTGACAATATAGGTTTATGCTCACAAGCCTATGACCAGAATCCTCTCTATATAAAAGGTTGTGCAAACATATAACCGTATTTTCTGTCAAGAACCCCAGAAGAAAATAAGGAATTATTTGTAGCAACAACAGTAAATAGCTCACCACCTAGAAATTATATTATAATTATTCAACAATAATCAAATATTGACTTACCTACATACACATTTTCAGAAATATCAATTATCCTGTATTTTTTATTATTTATCCCTTTGGTGTTGCAACTTTATACACATATGATCAGAGTCTTTATTTTTTTCTTGTTTTAAATATATTACTCTTATAAGTTTGTTACAATATATATATATATATATATATATATATATATATATATATATATATATATATATATATATATATATATATATATATATATATATATATGGCAAAAATACTAAATTTTTCCAAGAGCCAAGAGAAATGTCTTATAGGCATGACACATGGAACAATCATCAATGAAACACCTACCTCCCCTCCGAGTTAAGAGGTTATCTACAATCCAGTGAGGCTCCACCTTTTACTCACAACAACCAATTTAATATTAATTTAAAAACAGTCAAGCATCAAGGAATTGTAACAAAAAAATCAATGGGAGAAATACAGGTTCATGTCTATAACACTTATACTCTACAGCTAAAAAAAGATTTATATTACTAACCCATCCTTTCCTTAATTGATTGCTTGTAGTTCCTCAACCCCTGAAATAGTGAAAGAATCCAGAAAAAAATTGCGCTTTATATTTCATGAGAAATAGTATATTTGCTGTTTTTTCTATTTTCTCATAAATTGTATGATATGAAAAAATCTCTACCAATTGAAATAATACCCATCTTTTAGATGAATTTCCACTCCCTGTAATCCAAACAATTCCTTATCATAATACATTTTTCCTACATGATTTTCCAGTTCTGGTAATGATTCCTTGGTTGTCCACATAGCCTGAGTGCTTCATGTATACACGTCTGATGCCATGGAGATAAGAAAATAAATAAATAAAGGCTTGATTATTACTATTTATTGCATTCTAAAATAGAACTACTAAGGTTAATAACAAAATCTTACAAGATACAGCATTTTATTTTTTTTCTTATTGGACTTTCTCACTTGGACTGGAATTTCTGGATGGGCACCAACAATGTTTCTATGGGCTATCTAATCACGCAAAAATCAAGAAATGGAGAGAGCAGATGCAGCTTTAAATGAAAATTTGATAAAGACACTAATTGGCAACTATTTGAAAAATAAAGACAATTAGAGGATACATTGTGGAACAAGAGCTTAGAACTCATATAGCACTTGTGACGAGGTCGAAAGAGCCAAGAGCCAAGAGCTCATATGGTATGAGCTCTAGAAAAATTCTAAGAATCAATAGATTGCTTTATAAGAAAAATCAGAGGCCTAATGCCGCTCGAGATTTAAAATAAGAGCTCTGAGTCACAAGGCTTTTCTAAATATCAAAATTCATTAAGATCTGATCACCCACTCGTAAGTTAAAAATACCTCAATTTTTCTAATGTTTACTCTCCCTTCAGCCCCCCTAGAAGGTCGAATCGGGTTAACAAACTTTATCAAGTGAATTTGTGCATCTCCCTGACACGCCTACCAATTTTCATCGTCCTAGCATGTCCAGAAGCACCAAACTCGCCAAAGCACTGAACCCCACCACCTAACTCCACCAAAGAGAGCGGATCCAGTCGGGTTGAGTCAATCACGTAACTGCAAAATTTATAATCGTTGTCCAAGATTTCCAGTTGCCCCTTCCAACTCCCCCAACGTCAAAAGAATTGGTCGGGATTTGAAATAAGAGCTCTGAGACATGAGTTCCTTCTAAATATCAACTTTCATTAAGATCCGGTCACCCGTTCTTAATTTAAAAATACCTCAATTTTTCTGATTTTTCCAAATTAACAACCCCCAGCTCCCTCAAAGAGAACGGATCCGTACCAATTATGTCAATCTCGTATCTATAATTGTGCTTATTCTTCCCATCAAGTTTCATCCCGATCTCTCCACTCTATGGGTTTTCCAAGATTTCCGGTTTCCAAGATTTCTGTTTCCCCCCTCCAACCCTCTATGTCCCTGGATCCGATTCCGATTGAAAATGGAGCATCTGAGACATAATATTCTTCTATATATCAAGTTTCATTAAGATCCAATCACCCATTCGTAAGATACATCAATTTTCACTTTTTCCAAGAATTCCAGTTTCCCCTCCCCTACTCCTTTCAATGTCACCGGATCTGGTCGAGACTTAAAATTGGAGTTCTAAAGCACAAGATCTTTCTAAATATCAAATTTCATTAAGATCTGATCACCCGTTCGTAAGTTAAAAATACCTCATTTTTTATTTTTCCGAATTACTCCCCCAACCCAACTCCACCAAAGAGAGCGGATCCGGTACGGTTATGTCAGTCACCTATCTTGGACTTGTGCTTATTCTTTCCACCAAGTTTCATCCTGATCTCTCCGCTATAAGCGTTTTCCAAGATTTCCGCCCCCCCCCCTAATGAGACTAGATCCAGTCGGGATGTAAAATAGGGGTTCTGAGTTTCGAGATCCTTCTAAATATGAAATTTCATTAAGATACTATCACTCTTTCGTAAGTAAAAAATACCTCATTTTTTTAGAATTAACCCTCCCCTCCAACTCCCCCAAAGACAGCAGATCCGTTCCAGTTATGTCAATCCCGTATCTAGAACTTGTACTTATTTTTCCCACCAAGTTTCATCCCGATCCCTCCACTCTAAGCGTTTTCCAAGATTTTAGGTTCTGCCCCCCCCCCCAACTTCCCCTTCACCGGATCTGGTCAGGATTTAAAATGAGAGCCCTGAGACATGATATCCTTCTAAACATCAAATTTCATTAAGATCCGATCACTCCTTCGTAAGCTAAAAATACCTCATTTTTTTATTTTTTAGAATTACCCCTCCTCCTCCAACTCCCCCAAAGAGGGCGGATCCGTTCCGGTTATATCAATCACGTATCTAAGACTTATGATTATTTTTACCACCAAGTTTCATCCCGATCCCTCCACTCGAAGCGTTTTCCAAGATTTTAGGCCCCCCAACTCCCCGCAATGTCACCGGATCCAGTCGGGATTTAAAATAAGAGCTCTGACACACGATATCCTTCCAAAAATCAAATTTCATTAAGATCCAATCACTCCTTCGTAAGTTAAAAATACCTCATTTTTTCTAATTTTTCATAATTAACCCTCCCCCAAAAAGAGAGGATCCGTTCCGGTTATGTCAATCATGTATCTAGGACTTGTGCTTATTTTTCCCACCAAGTTTCATCTTGATCCCTCAACTCTAAGCGTTTTCCGAGATTTTAGATTTCCCCCCTCAATTCCCCCCAATATCACCGGATCCAGTCGGGATTTAAAATAAGAGCTCTGAGACATGATATCCTTCCAAAAATCAAATTTCATTAAGATCCGATCACTCCTTTGCAAGTTAAAAATACCTCATTTTTTCTAATTTTAAGAATTAACCCCCCCCCCCCAACTCCCCCAAATAGAGCAGATCCTTTCCGGTCATGTCAATTACGTATCTAGGACTTCTGCTTATTACCAAGTTTCATCCCAATCCCTCCATTCTAAGCGTTTTTTAAGATTTTAGGTCCCCCCAACTGCCCCCCAATGACACCGGATCTGGTCAGGATTTAAAATATACTTCATTTTTTCTATTTTTTCCGAATTAACCAGCCCCCCACTCCCCCCCCCGATGGTCAAATCACGAAAACGACTATATCTAATTTAATCTGGTCCGGTCCCTGATACGCCTGCCAAAATTTATCGTCCTAGCTTACCTGGAAGTGCCTAAAGTAGCAAAACCGGGACAGACAGACCAACAGAATTTGCGATCGCTATATGTCACTTGTTTAATACCAATTGCCATAAAAAGGTTAATAGTATGGAGGTTAGAAGTCCTAAGGACCCCTCCCCATCCCGAGCATAAAATTTATAGACAAACTCTTCCTTGGAGAGGAAATCTTAATTTGTGTACTTTAAAAAGGGGAATTTCATTAGAAGAATATAAAAATGCTTCTTCTAAATTTGCAAAAAGTTATCCTTATAATATTATTCATTGTAGAAAAATACGCTACATCATAAGTTATGAAGATGGAAATGTACACTTAGAAATGAATCCATCTTTCTTTTTTTCACTTCACTGAAAACAATCCTTGTTTGGAGCTGAATGTTCCTGTTTCTCATAATACTGAAAAAAAACCCATCACAACCAAGATTACTAAAAAAAAAATAACAAAAAAAAACAAGAGCTAAGAGCTCATATGGCACTTGTGACGAGGCCAGAAGAGCTAAGAGCCAAGAGCTCATATGGTATGAGCTCTAACAAAATTCTAAGAATCAATAGATTGATTTAAAAGGAAAATCAGAGGCTTAATGCTGGTCGGGATTTAAAATAAAAGCTCTGAGTCCCGATGTCCTTCTTAATATCAAAATTAATTAAGATCTGATCACCCACTCGTAAGTTATAAATACCTCATTTGTTTCAAATTTTTCCTCTCCCTTTAGCCCCCCAAATGATTGAACCTGGGAAAACGACTTTATCAAGTCAATTTGTGCAGCTCCCTGACACACCTACCAATTTTCATCGTCCTAGCACGTCCAGAAGCACCAAACTCGCCAAAGCACTGAACCCCTCCCCCAACTCCCCCAAAGAGAGCGAATCCAGTACGGTTACGTCAATCACGTATCTATGACATTTGTTTATTCTATCCACCAAGCTTCATCCCGATTCCTCCACTCTAAGCGTTTTCCAAGATTTCCGATGTCCCCTCCAACTCCCCCCAATGTCAACAGATCTGGTAGGGATTTGAAATAAGAGCTCTGAGACATGAACTCTTTCTAAATATCAAATTTCATTAAGATCCTATCACTGGTTCTTAAATTAAAAATACCTCATTTTTCTAATTTTTCCAACTTAACACCCCCTAGCTTCTCCATCGAGAAAGGATCCGTTCCAATTATGTCAATCACGTATCTAGAACTTTTGCTTATTCTTTCCATGAAGTTTCATCCCGATCTCTCCACTCTAAGCGTTTTCCAAGATTTCGACTCCAATTCGAGTCGAAAATTGAGCATCTGAGACATAAGATCCTTCTATATATCAAGTTTCATTAAGATTTGATCACCTATTCAAAAGATAAAAATACCCCAATTTCCACATTTTCCAAGAATTCCGCTTTCCCCCTCCAACTCCCCCCAATGTCGCAGGATCTGCTCGGAATTTAAGACAAGAGCTTTAAAGCACAAGATTCTTCTAAATATCAAATTTCATTAGGATCTGATCACCCGTTCGTAAGTTACAAATACGTCATTTTTCCGAATTACCCCCCCCCCCCCCCAAAGAGAGCAGACCCGGTCCGGTTATGTCAGCCACGTATCTTAGACTTGTTTTTATTCTTCCCATCCAGTTTCATCCTGATCTCTCCACTTTTAGTATTTTCTAAGATTTCCCTCCACCCCCAATGACTCTGGATCAGGTTGAGACTTAAAATAAGAGATCTGAGTTACGAGGTCCTTCTAAATATGAAGTTTCATGAAGATCCGATCACTCTTTCATAAGTTAAAGATACGTCATTTTTTCTAATTTTTCAGAATCAAACCTCCCCCCAATTCCCCCAAATAGAGTGGATCCATTCTAATTATGTCAATCACGTATCTGGAACTTCTGCTTATTTTTCTCACCAAGTTTCATCCTGATCCCTCCACTCTAAGCATTTTCCATGATGTTCCCCCTCCAAACTACCCTCAATGTCACCAGAGCCGGTCAGGATTTAAAATAAGAGCTTTGAGACACGATATCCTTCTAAATATTAGATTTCATTGAGATATGATTACCTGTTCGTAAGTTAAAAATACCTCATTTTTTCTAATTTTTCAGAATTAGCACTCCCCCCAACTATCCCAAAGAGAGAGGATCCGTTCCGTTTATGTCAATCATGTATCTAGGACTTGTGCTTATTTTTCCCACCAACTTTCATCCCAATCCCTTCACTCTAAGTATTTTCCAAGATTTTAGGTTTCCCCCTCCCAACTTCCCCCCCCCCCCAATGTCACCAGATCCGGTCGGGATTTAAAATAAGAGCTCTGAGACACGATATCCTTCCAAACATCAAATTTCATTAAGATCTGATCAACCGTTCATAAGTTTAACATACTTCATTTTTTCTATTTTTTCAGAATTAACCGGCCCCCACTCCCCCCCAGATGGTCAAATCGGGAAAACGATTATTTCTAATTTGATCTGGTCCAGTCCCTGATACGCCTGCCAAATTTCGTCGTCCTAGCTTACCCTTAAGTGCATAAAGTAGCAAAACCGGGACCAGCAAACCAACAGACAGACAGACTGACATAATTTGCGATTGCTATATGTCACTTGGTTAATACCAAGTGCCATAAAAAATGAATGTTGATTTTCAATTTATCAAATATTTATTCCTGGAAGTCCTAACAACTTCGGATTTGCTACAGCTCAAAAAGACAAAACATTTAAAATACATTTTGTTTTCAGTACAGTGCAAATTATATTCTTGTCTTTAGAAGGGTTAAGGAGGGGGGGCAGCCCTAATTCTCTTAGTTTCTAATCGCTTTGAGTTTGACTTAGTTTTTATTTTAATTTCCGTTTGTTTTGGGTTTCATTTATTTATTGATGGTAATTTGTTATAGTTTTACACTGGATAATTATATAACTCTATTTCTGTTCGTTTTTAATGACAGTCTTTTTCATTGATGAAGAAACGAATATTTAAAACGTTTTTTCTATGGAAATCAATATAGTGGTTTAATATTTATAGGCTAGACAACAGTGTTCAATAATCTTAAACAATTTTTCAACTTTCCCTTCAAATTCTCTAAAATTTTATCTTGATACCTTTAGCGTTAGTAATACTAGTATCATAGCAGTAGCAGTATTATTAGTAGTGCTAAATTACTAGTAGTTGTGACAGGAGTAATCACACACTGCCTTTTGCTCAGTTTGACACAACCCCCTCAAAGTTCCTTGGATGTTTCAGCTTGAAATGGATAAATGTTCCTGAGATATTGATGATACATTGTCTTGAGAATCTGTATCCACATAGAATGTTTTGATTTAGTTCAGCTTTCACCTCAACGCTTCCTCAAATTTTTACCTCAATATTCTCAGCTTTAGTAATAGTCACTACAAAAGTAGTAGGTGTATTAGTAGCAGCAGTAGCAGTAGCATCCTCAATTCACCTCAATACAATTAGCCTTATTAGTAGTCAATACAGAAGCAGTAGTAGTTGTGTTGGTAGCAGTAATGGTAATAGTAGTAATATCAATGTAAGTATAGTAGCATGCAAATATTGTCGTTTAAATCAATTGACCACCCTCTAATCATTCCCTAAAAGTTTCAACTTAGTACCTTCAGTCATTCCTAAGTTATAACCCATTTGACAACCCATTTGTGAACAACGTGTATTGATTTACTTAAATACTCCCCTTCTCATTCTCTGAAAGCTTCACTTGAATACCCTTAGTCTTTTTGAACATTAGAGGTCAAATATCCCTTCTTTCCCAGTAATAAATACTATATGTAAACATAAGGCAAATTTCATAATCCAGGAACAGTTCTCAGGTGGCATGAAATCTAAGTCTCTCCCAATTTTGTTATTCAGCAAAGTTTTGGCTACACCAATGAATTGAATGCAGCCAACCATTGTCTGGTCCTGTTAATTTCATCTGCATTACAATGAAGACAAAGTTTGCTAAGGAACTTCAAAACCACCACAAGAAAATCAAAGATTACCCTCATTTCTTTTGGCCAACACTTTGTCCAATGATCCCAAAACATCCCTTTCTGCTCCTGATGTTCCTCTTTATGATAGGTATTCTTTCTATGAGGCCGAATTCTCTCCACCAGACCCATAACTTGAGCACAAATATGTTGAAGAGCTTGACAAGTTTTTGGGTGCATTCTCTGACTCTGATTTTACATGTGTGTCTGTAATGCCTATGGTTGATGCTATAATGCATCAACTTAACCAAAATTGTAAGGAGGCACAGATGAAATTTATCCTCTACATATCAAAAATGGTGGTCCTGTGTTTTTAGAACATCTCATAATACTGCTGCAGATGATTTTTACAGAAGCTTTTGTTACATCAACATTCTGCATAGGAGATCTTTCTCCTATTCCAAAAAACGACAAACCTCCAATCAATGCACATCTTTCATGTCAGTAGCTGTATCAACCAGTTTATGCATGCTTTATGAACTACTGTTCATAAAAAAGCTGTAAAAATGTTAAAACCCTTCTACACAAAATGAAATGGCAAAGCCACTGGATAGAACTAGACCAATTCAGAGAGGAGCCAAGCAAAGTGCAATGGGCTGATCTTGTTATTTCAATAACTATGTCCTCAAAGCTCAAAACCAATGTGAGATGTCTTGCATTTTTTCTGGTCTCAACATCTCCTTAGTCACTTATGCTGATGACATTTTAACATCAGCCCAACTTTAGACCAAATTTCTGCAGCTTTCCAAAAACTGTAAGCAGAAAGCTTAAAATCTGATGTTGAATTTAATGCTGAAAAGTCTGACATAGTGCTTTTTAGCTAGAAAGGCCAACTGCCTTGTAAAAATGTACCTGAAAATTCAAAGATCTACCCTTCTCCCCAAATCGTTTACTTTGGTATTCCCATTAGAAATACCATTCTCACACCCATCATCTCCTAACAGAAGGCATCAAACACCACATATCAGCTTCATATACTTCCATAGTCTCTGCTTAGCTTTGTTTCAATTGCTGTTATCTTGTAATGCCATACAACACTGTTGTGCTCCCTTGTATCTTCTATATTGGACCCTTCTGGAAGATTCTTACATATTCTAATAAATTGAAAATCTGGTCCACTTTTTTCTGTTTTGCAAAATACTTACCAAGATATCCAATTCGGAAATGCAATTCAAGGCTCATCAATAGCTTTCACATAGAAGATCCCACTATACCTGTCACAAATGGTGGCCGCATTTTTAGAACATCTCACATTACTATTGCAGATGACTTTTACAGAAGGCTTGGTTCTCTCAACATTCTGCAAGGAAAATCTTTCTCCAATGCCAAAAAAAAAAAAAGAATTCCGCCAATCAATGCACATCTTTCAGGTCAGTAACTGCATCAACCAGTTTATACTATGTATATGAACTACTGTTAATAAGAGCTGAAGAGAAAACACTAAGTATTTTCCAAGATTTTAGGTTTCCACCTTCAACTCCCCCCAATGTCACCAGACCCAGATAGGATTTTAAAAAAAGAGCTCTGAGACACGGTATCCTTCCAAACATTAAATTTCATTAAGATCTAATCACCTGTTTGTAAGATAAAAATTCCTCACTTTTTTCTAATTTTTCCAAATTAACTTTCCCCCCACTCCTGCCAGATGGTTGAATTGGGGAAACAACAATTTCTAATTTCATCTGGTCTGGTCCTTGATACACCTGCCAAATTTCATTGTCCTAGCTTATCTGGAAGTGCCTAAACTAGTAAAACCATAACCAACAGACCAACAGAATTTGCAATTGCTCTATGTCACTAGGTAGATACCAAGTGCCATAAAAAACCAATCATCAACTAAAAAACTGAGTCAAAACAACAAATTCACTGATTAATAATGTTTACAAATACAAGAATGGAAATCTTCCATTATCTCCTGTGGATTGGTGGGAGAGGTTGAAGGGTGGGGACTTTCTGGGTTCTGGGTCTTTGAGGTCAGGATCTTAAAGGTTAAAAGGGCGGGGGAATAAATCTTGGAAATGGGGGGTTTATCATGGCTTTAGTGCCAAACTGGGTACACAGGAGGGTTCTTCTCTCTAATAGGGTAGTGAGCTGGAAATGCTTAAGAAGAAAGTGATATGGGAGTTTACCTTGAGCATAGATAATTCTTATTGCTTCCTTCTGGACTGGCTCTATTGAATAAGATTGGGAAGTAATCAAGCCAAAATGCCAAACAAGACAAGAATATTCAAGAACACGGCAAATGAAACTTATAAAAATTCTTAAAAGGCAGAATGCAGGGCAAGAAAACTTGAAGAAAAATTTAAGTGTAGAACATGCCAAATTAGCTTGCTTTGTGATGTTAGTAATGTGGACTTCCCCCACTTTTGATTGCTTCAGATAGTGATACTAAGGAGTTTGCACAGCTGAAGGGACATCTCTAAGGGATTGGTTGCTTGAATGAAGGTATACTCCTCAAGAAACTGATAGTCATGATATTTGACTTTTTGGCATTCACAGTCATGTCAGCCTATGCAGAAATGAAAATTTAACTGTAGAAAGAACCAAATTAGCTTGTTTTGTGACATTAGTAATGTTGACCTCCCACTTCAGAATGCTTGAGATAGTGATAACAAGGAGTTTACTGCTGGAAAGACATCTCTGGAGGGATTGGTTGCTTGAATGAAGGTGTTCTCCTCAAGAAAGTGATAGTCATGATATTTGACTCTTTGGCATTCACAGTCATGTCAGTCTGTGCAGCCTCACTGGAAATATCTTCCATGATTTCTATGGCTGAGCTCTTCAAATTTTTCCAGTAAGGACGTGTCCTTGACAAATTTCCAGCAGTCAGGGTGTTCAGCAGCAAGTCTATTTATCACAATCAGGAGCAGGCCAAGGAGGGTACCCTGGGGTACACCACAGTAAAATGGAAGGAGATCTGAATAAACGTTTTTATACTTTACACATTGAGTTCTACTGGAAAGGAAAGACACTATTATTCTAACATGGTTTGGGTTAACATGAAATCACCACATTGGTTATGTAGATACCCTTACAGTTGTTGCTAGTGCTTTGCTTCATGCTTCTTGTACAAATAGTTCTCTTGCCTTGACAAGTCATGAGGTTTGCCATGGCTTTGACTCCCTGATCCACCCCCTTATGCTTTCAAGGACTGTTAAAAGAGAAGTAAATCTGGCTATCATCACATAACAATGGGATATGTATGCTAAGCTATGAGTCCATCTTAAAATCCCTCTTAGGCAACCAGAAATGGCAAGACAACTGGAGAGAACTGCACCAGTTAAGAGAAGAGCCATGCAAAGTGAAATTGGGTGACCTTGTTATTTCAACAGCTATGTCATTAAAGCTCAGGATCAATGCTTCCATAGTCTCTTCTAAGCTTAGTTTCAATTGCCATTATCTTGCAATGTTCTAAGATATTGCTGGTGCTCCCTGCATCCCCTAAATTGCACCCTCAAGGAAGATTCTTCCAAATTCTGATAAATTGAAAGTCTGCTCTACTTCCTTCTGTTTTATAACATAACCAAATATTGCATAAAAAAGTCCAAACTTGCCAAGATAGCTTAATCAAGGAGGTCCCAACTAGAATGAACAAATTTTGAGACAATTCAATTAGGCCTACTTACAAATGGACAAGGTGAACATGCTACTTAATGATTTCTTTATGCTAGTTCTCAAAACAATAATTGTTTCATTTGTGAATCTAACTTGACAAAAGTAGTACTATTAAAGAACTTATTTTATATGCTTTTTCATTATTATGGTAATTACCTGACAATGAGCCCCTTCTACTTAAAGTCCTATGGATAGTCCTAAATTGTATGCTTCTTTGTTGTTAATCATCTTATGATGTGTTATGTATTCTTTGTTAAAATAGGTTTGTTCAACTAAGTAAAGACAATTTGTGAAAATCACCTTGTCTAAAATAATTTCAGTAGAATTATATGGTAAGTAGATAGATTTATTCAACAATAAATACAAGCTATGCATAACATTGCATAACAACAACAACATCAAATATCCTCCCCATAATGCTCTATGGCTAGGAATACAGCAAGAAAATACAAAAGAAAAAAGCAGAAAAATAAAACCACATAAACAAATAACAATGAAAATATCAATCAGCCACCCCCCACCACTGATAATACCCAAAACCCAGAGCAAGGTATCATCCTACTAGAAACAAAACTTTACACAGTTACAACTTCAACCAGAGAAATCAACTGCATTTGGATATTAAAAAGAAAAACAATAGATGGGCAATATATACATGAATCAGACCTAATCAGAGATCAAAGATAGGCTGACTGGATGGAACTGAATAGAATCCAAATGTTACCATAATTACAAAGGGTAAAATTCTAGTTAATTGACTTCTTACTATCTTGGAAAGGGTTTAGGTTAGGAAATTGAAGCTTTCAGGAATGGGTCTACAGGCTAAAGCATGTCCTAGGAAGGTATTTTGAAGTATTCACCTCTACTCCTTCTCTCTCTAGAGGGCCCTGACCTTTGATGACGTTTAAAAATATGTGTGTTATAAAAGTGAAACCATGCAAAATCAATCTTCTGCTTAATTGAAGTACAACAAAATTGTTTTCAGCATCATAACTTCACTCAATCTGATTTTATAAGGTTTTACAGATATGAAATACATTTCCTAAATTTTGAAAAAAAATATTGATACAGCTCAAAATTCTACTCAAATAACAGGAATTGCATTTTCAGAACTAAATGCAGAGAAAAAGCAACTAGTAACTGAAAATTAAGGTAAAACATTGTTTTGCAAAACTTCAATAGGTATAGACCTGTCATGTAGGCGAATTTCAGGGCCCTCTAGAGGGAGAAGGAGTGTAGATGGGTACTTTAAAATACCTTCCCAGGACATAAAATAGCCTGTTTCATTTTCCTAACCTAAACCCTTTCCAAGATAGCAGGAAGTCAATTAACTAGTCTTATCTTAAAAAGATCAGAGGGTTCACGGTCAGAAACTAAAGACAGTCTAGTTTTAAGGTTCAAAGAAACATCACAGCATTGGCAAATTAAAGAAAAAACAAAAACCACATGTAAGACAAACAAAATGAATTTGAAAATGCAATAGCTTACAAATAGAGCCATTCAAATTGAGGATAAAGTTCCTTGCTTTATCACATAGCTAGAACCAGTTCAGATTGGTTTAAGCCTAACTAAATCATTTTTTGTAGCCTAAAATCTTAGTATGTCCTGTTAGGGACAGTTGCAACTTAGGCTAACTTTAAAAAGACAGGTAAAATTACTAAGATTCCTAGGATCCTGCTTTTTAATAACAAGACCGATGACTGTTGGACTAATGGATACTCCAGGAAAAAGTGAACCGATTCTAATTCGTTTGCAAGACATGTTTTGATCTTTTTAAAATTGTTGCTTTAATAAACTGCCGCGAAAATTTCAAATTTCCAAGCATGACATTTTACGTTTAGTAAACGTAACTTGAG
This sequence comes from Artemia franciscana, assembly GCF_032884065.1. Taxonomy (NCBI): domain Eukaryota; kingdom Metazoa; phylum Arthropoda; class Branchiopoda; order Anostraca; family Artemiidae; genus Artemia; species Artemia franciscana. The sequence continues at coordinate 26,887,108 of NC_088873.1, forward strand.
CATAACACAAATGCTGACTTTTGCGAGATGCGCTGTTAAAAGATATAAGTGTTTGCATATTAACAAACTAAACGGTTTGTCCTCATCCCTTTACTCACCTCTGTCCATATAGACTAGGAAAAGTTTAACCCAGCATAGTCAAGCACTGGATTAGCGTGAGAGGATTGCTGCCTCCCCTGAAATCTACAAACTTGGCATAGGCTAGACATTAGGGTAAATGTATGCTAAATTATCATATAATTTATCTAGGAAAAAATTGAATACTTCATTTGTTCCCTTTTCACAACTGCTTCTGGGGCAAATTCCATATTGACCCCTTAATAAGAACTCTAAAGGTAGGCTAGCCTTAAAGTCCAAACTGGTGGGTTTGGTCTCTGTTTGAAGGCCCTTAAGTCAGGAAGTGCAATTAGGCTATAATAAATTACCAGGAAGGTAACTTTATTAGCCTTTCTAGGCCAAGACCTTATAGTTTATAGACAGTGATGTAAATTTGAAAACCTAATTAGAAACTAAGTAGATGAAAAAAGCCTTCAAGTGAGGTCTTAAACAACTCTCTTGATGTGTCAGTGCCCTATTGGGGCAAGGCTATGAAAAAATAGCCTAAATGCAGTGTGAAAAGGTAATTTCCCTCTTTTTTCAAGGTAGGGACTGTGGTAAATTTAATATAGGCTAGCTCATATAACTGACTTACCAATAAAATGAACATACCACTTGATGCCTTTTTTTATGTTCTTAATAGGCCCAAATATAATAATTATTTCTATTGTAAATTCAAATTTAAGCCCTTTTTATCCTATCCTAAACTAACCTTATCATAATTACTTTTAGCACTGAGAAAATGTAGAATTATTATTTCAAAAATAATGGAAAAAGATGGTGCTGAGAAAATATAGCATTATTTTGTCAAAAACTACCAATAACTCATACATTAATTGAAAATTTGTCATTTTTAAGAGCTCAAAAAGTGCTTAGATTTGAATTTGCAGTAGAAGCAATTATTATTTATTAAAAAATAGATTTAGCAAAGGACAAAGAGATCTAAGTGCCTTGAACCTTTGGCAGGTAACTTGTATTATTAAAGCCAAATTGGTAAATTTTTTGCTGTTCATATAATTGACTTACCAATAAAGTGAACATACCACTCAATGCCTTTTTTATGCTCACTACAAATATAGTAATTGCTTCTACCACAAATTCCAGTTTAACCACTTTTTGACCTAACTTAAACATACCTTATTATAAATAATTTTGGCACTGAGAAAATGTAACATTGTTTGGTAAAATTCTAGTTAATTGACTTCTTGCTATCTTGAAAAAGGTTTAGGTTAGGAAAATAAAACTTTCAGGGATGGGTCTACAGGCTAAAGTATGTCCCGGGAAGGTATTTTAAAGTACCCACCTCCAATCCTTCTCCCCCTAGAGGGCCCTGAAATTTGCCTACATGACAGGTCTATACCTATTGGAATTTTGACAAAACAACATTTTACCTTAATTTTCAGTTACTAGTTGCTTTTTCTCTGCCTTTAGCAATTCCTGTTATTTGAGTAGAATTTTGAGCCATATCAATGTTTTTTTTTTCAAAATTTAGGAAATGTATTTGCATATCTTTAAAACCTTATAAAATGGAATTGAGCAAAGTTATGAAGCTGAAAACAATCTTGTTGTACTTCAATTAAGCCAAAGATCTATTTTGCAAGGTTCCACTTTTATATCATCAAAGGTCAGGGCCCTCTAGAGGGAGCAGGAGTGGAGATAGTTGCTTCAAAATACATTCTCAGGACATACTTTAGTCTGTAGATTTATCCCTGAAAGTCACAGTTTCCTAACCTAAACCCTTTCTCAGATAGCAAGAAGTCAATTAACTAGAATTTTACCCATTGTTTTGTTAAAAACCACTGTGAAAACAACACTGAGAAAAAGTATTATTGTTGACAAGGTTGAAAATTTTGACAAGGTTACTACAAGATATTCTCAAAAGAAATGAATCTCATAATAGAAGTGAATATCTGGATTTGAATTCTGCTGAAGGAACATTTTTAGTCAGTCTGGTATTCCACTACATCAGACTAGAATTTGTAACACTCAGAACATAGTTTTTTCAACATACTATTAACTGCCATTTTAACTCAATTTTATTTATAAAAAAAGCCAATTGGGCTACATTTTGGAGAAGATCAGTGTATCTTGATGCATTGGTGCTGATAACAACTTGTTTTGCCAAAAAAAAAGTAATGACAGTTTGAATACTACATAGCTGAAAAATTATCAGGAGCTGGTTTTGTGTTGAAAACAGGAACCTAATTGAATTGAATATTCTTTTCTAATATGAGTATTGGATATAGTGTCCACATTTTGCATTTTCAAAATATAACAGAGGCTTCAAGAGATGGTGTTCCAAGTCATGACTAGACAAAGTTATCCTGTTGTGAAGGAACATTTCTACAGTGGTTCCAGAATTGTCCTGTTGAATTATTGTGCCTTTGTCCTAAGGGTCTTATCTGTCTGATTGGGTGTTGCAATCTTTGCCCTATAGTCTAAAGCCTGTAATTCTCTTTTCTAAAATTTTACTCTCCCTGAGGAGGACCAATGCCTCAAAATTGTATAGGACATCTTTCCTATACCCCAGAAACTCTTTACTATCACTCTCCTCATGGAGAGCTTTGCCTGGCCAAATAATGATAAAATAAAGGCCTACATAAAAAGGTGGAAAATCATACTATTGGCTGAACAGGTTCACAAAAATTACTTTTTGAAAAATGAACTTTTTCTTTTCTCTCTGGCAAGAGCACACAGAGCTCAAAAGGTCAAGCCAATCATAAGCATCAAGGAGCAAGACTGTAAACTCCTTGTATTCAGAATTGGTGGCCCAAGCCCTCTATTTTTACCTCACCAATGTTTAATCTTGAAACCCTGGTTTTTAATCATCTGATGAGTCATTCAAACACTTCCGTTTTTCAAGTTAACCTAATTAGCAAAATTTGCACAAGTTTACAAAGGAAAGTCCAAAGAAAGATTACATGGTATTTAAGAGTAAGCAGGAGAGGGGTGAATGAATATAATTTACCCAAAAAGGATTATTAGCTAGTAATTAGTGCCAGGGGCCCAAATACTACTGTAATCCATAATGTTGCTTTCTACATGGTAAACTTAGCCATCCTTTGGTAGCTGTAAATTGTATATAACACTTTTCTGGACTTGTCAAAAGGTGCAAGAATGAAACATAAAATATCTCTATATAGATTTATTTATCATATCATTGATATATTGTGGTTGTTTGAAATATTTGAATGGCATGCAACTTGTTGAATTGTTTTGCAACATACTGCATAATTTTTGTTTTAGAACAGATTCATGCTTTTCTTTCAGCGTAGAAAGGATATTTACTGCAAGAACAGGAATCCTGAACAACAAATTACATTTCTGTACCAATAACCTATATTCAAGGACCATAATGGCTACGGCTTACTTGCAACATAATGAGAATAGATTATCTCAATCAAAATCTCCCTACTTGCTGCAGCATAAGAACAACCCAGTTGACTGGTAAGGTTTTTGTTTCCTCTCTATTTAATATAGCAGTCCATGTTAAGCTATTGGTTACATTAAGGTTGACACAAACTCCTATGCTTGAGAAGCACAAAAATAAGAAAGGTAAAATTTAAGCTCAATTATAAATGCTAAAGTTTGTTGACTTCTTTCATTTATAAAATTGTATTTGATTATTTTCCATAAAGCTGTGATTGTTTTTTTTTATGAATTTATACTATAAGAGAAAATATGTCAGGTATGTTTTTTGTTTGTTTTTCTTTGTTGATATATTTAAGTTATATTGCCACTTCAAGTAATGGAAATGTACAGAAAAAAGTTGTAATCAAACCTTTGGCTCCCTGCTTACTAAGCAGGAAATTATTGCTGTGTTACAATGTCTCACCAGAAAGTCTGCTGTGACTGCTGCTATTACTACTAACTGCTTAATGTAGTAAGGTTTTTATAGAAAACATTGACATAGAAACTTCAAAAGGGCTCATTTGGTTGGAAAGTGAGAGGGCTAGTGCCCCTTTTGATAGTTGAAAGCAACCAAAGGGCACATGCCCCCCACATCCGTCATTTCTCCAAATACTTCCAATCAAAATTTTGAGATAGGCATTTTGTTCAACATAGTTGAAAGGTCTGGAAGCCCTTTTTAAGAGTCAAAGTGATCCAGAGGGCAGCCACTCCCCCCCCCAACACACACGTCCTATTGTCCTGAAATGCATCTGATAAAAGCTTTGAGATAGCCATTTAATCAAAACAGTGTAAATATTTTATAACAAGGCTTTTGGGGTTGAAACAAACCTCCAGAGCCTGGGGGCAAGGGTTGTAAGTTATACCCAGGGGACATTTATGGTTTTATGGAAGGGATGGTTGTATAAAATTTAAAGAAGGCTCATTTGGTTGAAAATTGGAAGTTTTAGTTCTACTTTACAAGTCAAAAGGGATGGAGGCCATTAGCCCCCCCCCCACTCCCGATAATCTCTCTCTTCATCAAACGTATCTGATTGAGATTATGAGATTGTTATTTTGTCCAAATGGTTCAAAGAACATATAATAATGCCTCTAGGATTGATCCAAACCCCCAGTGCCCTGGGAATAGGGTTGTAAGTTTTACCATTAGGGCATACATTTTTATAGGATGGGTAGTTGTATAAACTTCAGATGGGGTTCATTTGATTTGAAATTGGAATTGGTAGTGCTCTTTTTAAGAGTCAAAGATATTTGAGAGCAACCAGCCCCCCCCCCCTCCACACTCATCTCCTTTATCACCTCCAATCAAAATTTGGAGATAACAATTTTGTTCATCATAGTTGAAGGATCCAGAATTTTTATGATTCTTATCGATAAGGTTCTTATTGAAAGGATGGTTGTATAGACTTTAGAGTTGGCTCATTTGGTTGAAATTGGAAGTTCTAGATCCTTTTTAAGAGTCAATAGTGATGAAAGTCAATCCCTCCCCCTTAGCTATCCCTCTTTTCACCAAATGTATCTGTTTGAAATTGTTTTATGGCAATTTTGCTTAAAATAGTCCAAAGAACATATAACAATGCCTCCGTCATTAGAACAACCTCTCAGAGCCCTGAGGAAAGGGCTTTAAGTTAAGGCCTGGGGGCATATAAGGTTCTTATAGAATGGGTGGTCATGTTTAATTGAGATGGATCTCATTTGATTTTAAATTGAAAGCTATAGTGGTGTTTTTAAGAGTCAAAGTGATTTGAGATCCCCCCCCCACCCCGCCCGTTAAGCAAATATCCAAACAAAGTTTTGAGAAACACTTTTCAGCATTGTTGAAAAAATCAGTAGGCCTAATTATGCGTTTGAGGATGTCAACCCCCCCCCCCGCCCTGCCTTCCAAGGCCTCAGAGCAAGGGCTGTGCAATTTTTTGATTGTTTACATATAGTATATGTTATTGAGAAAAGGTATGCATCTTTGACTTCTACTTTCCCAAAATACAAAGGGCATTAAGATAACTTGTTATGTGTTTGTGGGTTGTCAAAAGTGTGTAACTCAGGAATGACTGCGTATATTAAATTGGGATATTCAGGTGATGATCAGTTGATCAAAAAGGCAATATTTACACGATATTTCTTCTACAGTTTCTACTGCTACTACGGGTACTATTACTTCTACCCTTACTATCACTAAAACTAGCACGTCTGTAGCCAGTGCTTCTAAGGCTGAGGATATTGAAAAAAAAAAACTGAGGAAACATTGAAGGAAAATTTGAACTAAATCAAAACATATTTTGTTTATGCTAATTGCTGATACAGGTGTATCAGGTATATTTTTGGAACGGCTTATCAGACCAAGAGGAAACCTCAGGGGCGTCATGAGTGGGATGTTCAGTTGACCAAAAGGCAAAATGTACCTGTTACTACTGCTATTAATACTGCTGCTAGTACTGTTACTACTAATCTATATATATAAAAATAAGTTGTCTGTGGATCTGTGGATCAGGTTGACGTCATGACGTCAAAAACTACAAAAAAACTAAAAACTAATAAAAAAAATAAAAAAGCTAAAAAACTAAAAAACTAAAAAAAAACTAAAAAAACTAAAAACTAAAAAAAAAACTTAAAAAAAGGAAAAAAACTGAAAAATAGAAGAGAAAAAGGAAAACTAATAAAATTAAGAATAAAAATAAAAAAAAAATAAAAAAGATAAAAACTAAAAAAAGAAAAAGAAAACTGAAAAAAGAAAAAATGTAAAAAACTAAAAAATACTAAAAAGAAAAAACACTCAAAGAGAAATTTACAGACCGGGACACTCAAAGAGAAATTACAGACTGGGATACCGGGACACAAATGACGACCGGGACACAGGAAATATATCTTCTATCTATCTATATATATAAAAATAAGTTGTCTGTCCTGTCTGTGGATCTGTGGATCTGTGGATCAGGTTGACGTCATGACGTCAAAAACTACAAAAAAAAACTAAAAAACTAATAAAAAAAAATAAAAAAGCTAAAAAACTAAAAAAACTAAAAAACTAAAAAAACTAAAAAAAAAACTTAAAAAAAAGGAAAAAACTGAAAAATAGAAGAGAAAAAGAAAACTAATAAAATTAAGAATAAAATAAAAAAAATAAAAAAGATAAAAACTAAAAAAAAAAGTAGAAGAAAAAACGAAAAAAAATTAAAAAGCTAAAAAAAAGGTAAAAACCAATTAAAAACCTAAAAAGAAAAAAAGGAAAACCGCGCAGTTAGATGAAGATCCACCTGGACAGCGAGAGTCAAAAACTATCAAAACTGAAAATGATAGCGATGATGATTGGGTTTGGGATTTTGACTTGGATAAGGTCATCAATGCCTACCAGATTTTTAGTTAAAAAAAAAACAAAGGTTCGGCGATATGTATTTTCATAGTGAAGCTGAAAATAAAAAAGAAAAAGAAAACTGAAAAAAGAAAAAATGTAAAAAACATGACGACAGGGACACAGGGAATATAAATGACGACCAGGACACGCTGAAAAATAAAAAGGAAAAAGAAAAAATGTAAAAAACTAAAAAATACTAAAAAGAAAAAACACTCAAAGAGAAATTACAGACCGGGACACTCAAGAGAAATTACAGACTGGGATACCGGGACACAAATGACGACCGGGACACAGGGAATATAAATGACGACCAGGACACAGGTATTTAAGAATATCGTTCAAACACAAATTTTTAATTATAAAAAGACCGTTGAAAGAGAAATTTCTAATTTTAAAATGACTGAAGAACCTACAATGGCAACACCTGAGGAAGCTGCTCAAAACGAATGTATTCAAGCCGAAGTAGCTGAGTTGGTAAAGCGTTATGTTTCAGGTTCTAGGTCCGAGAGGCTCCAGGTTTGAACCTTGGCTTTAGCATTAATACAAAAGAAGAAAAAAACTAAAAAAGGTAAAAACTACAAAAAAACTAAAAAGAAAATATATATATATTTATATTTTATATATATATTTTCTATATATTGTCTGTCTGTGTAACGATGACTCTGGTCAAACATTTTCAGATCAATTGCTGGCAATTGGAAACGAAAAGCTCCCAGTAGTGGGAAAGCCAAGAATGTTGTATATTCGCAATTTTTACGTTGTTTGAAACACATATATAAATCTATCTATATTCACAGGTGGGACACAGGGACACAACTACAATGGCGCGTAACTAATATGGCGCGTAACGACTTACGCGCGCGGGGGGGGCTTGGGGGGGCGCGAAGCGCCCCACCAACTAGGTGTTGGGGTGGCGCGAAGCGCCACCCCAACAGCTAGTAATTAGATATTATTGCTGCTACTACTGTTCCTACTACTACTACTACTGCTATGATACTAGTACAATCAAGGCTACACGTATGAAGGTGAAAATTTGACAGAATATTAAGAGGGAATTTGAACTAAATCAAAACATGCTATGCATATGCAGATTGTCAAAAGGACGTATCTCAAGAATTTGTTTGGGTATTAAGTTGAATCTTTTGGAGAATACTTAAAAGTAGAGTAAGTAAAGTAAGGTAAATATGACAGCACTAGACCATTAAGGTCCAAGCCAGTGATGCTGATCTCCGTTTCGTGGACCTTTAGCCTTGTAGTGCAATGGGGGCCTGGGTGTAATGGGGAGAATACTTAAAGGGGTAGATCAATGACAAAAAGGTAATAAAGGCGTGTCACTACTAACACCAATACAATCGCTACTTTTCCTCGTCCTACTACTAAACTTCTCCAATGATTACTTCAATTGCAAAATTGAAAACCTTAGAGTGTTGAGGTGAAAAGGCGTCAAAAGTGCAAATCAACAATATTTTGGAATGGCTTAACATGTCAAGGTGAAACTTCCATGGTATCTTGAAAGTGATGTTCAACTGACCAAAAGGCAATATGCATATGCTACTACTGCTAATAACACTTGCTACTACTGCTAATACAATACTAACACTGCAACTAGTCTTACTACCACCGAATCTACTGTGGCAATAGTACTATTAAGGCTAAGTCTATAAAAGGTAAAATTTAAGAGAATGTTGATGGCCAATTCGAACTAACAAAACAGACCATGTGCATTTAGATTTTCAAAAAAGCGTATCTTAAAAATTGGTTTCTGTATTAAGTTGGAATTCTCATAGAACACTTAAACATGAAGATCAATTGACCATACGCAATATGTGCACACTACTACTAATGCTTCTTTAACATTTAATAGTTCTGCTGCTACTGATACTATTGCTCCAATGCCTACTTCTATTGCAACTACTTGTAAGGTTAATGGCATAAAGATGAAAATTTCAAAAAGTATTCGAATATACAGGTTAAAGAAGAGCAGATCAGTAATATCTTAGCAATGGCTAACTGTATGAAGTTGAGTAGTTACACTATTGCTGTGACTACTATTACAACTATGCCTAAGGGTATGAAGATGAAATTTTAAGAGGATATTTCTGAAAACTTATGCCTGTACAGATGACAATCTGCCATCCGTATGCAGGTTGTCAAAAGGTCATATCAGTAATATCTTAGGAACAGTTTTGCATGTGAAATTAAAACTTACAACGCTTGTTGTGGGGGATGTCGAACTAACCAAAATACAATATTTTATCATAATACCACTGCTCCTACTCCTACAACTACTAATACTGCTACTGTTATTATTATTGCTACTACTGCTACTGCTAGTGCTTTAACTACTGTTGCTACTAATACTACTAATAAATCTAAGATTATTAAGGCGAAAGTTTTGGGCGATATTGCAACTGTATTGAAATAAATCTAAACACACTATGCCCACATAGGTTGTCAAGCGGACGTATCAGCAATGCTTCAGGGCCGGTTGATGGTGTTGTTAAGTTAAAAATTTGATAATGTATTGAAGGGGATGTTGAAAAAAGCTGCTATGTGCCTACTGCTATTAATGCTACTACTACAAGTATTGCTACTTCACAAGCTAAGGGTATTAAGATGAAATGTTCAGGGAATTTTGAGGTGGATGCTGAACTAAATCAAAACGAACTATGGTCATGTAGATTGTCAGTAGGGTAACAAAGCAGTATCACAATAACAGCTTATATTATGAAGTTAGACCTTTCAAGGTAAGTTGTGACAGACTTTGAACTAGCCAGAAGACACTATGTGCATATTTTTGATACTACTTCTACGGCTACCGTGAATAATAACACTTAGGGCATTAAGTTGAAACGTATAGGGGGAGTTTCAATTAAACGAAAAAACTATGCTCATGCAAGTATAAAAAGGGCATATAAGCAATATCATAGACAGCACTGCTCCAACATAGCAAGTAATATCATTGATAATCTAAAGGAGCTAATTTGGTTGGAAATTCAAAGTTCTAGTACCTTTTTTAAGATTCAATAGTGGCTGGAGGGTAATCCTCCTCTTTAGCTCATAATTTTTCAAACACTTCCAATCAAAATATAAGATATCTGTTTTGTTCAGCATAGCTGAACGGTCCTGTAACTGTATCTCTAGGGCTATTGCGTAGGGCTAAACACATCCCAATGTGTTTAAAAACTGAATGTTGCCTTAATATTAAATCAAAATGCTTTACGTTAATGCTAATTGCCAAAAAGGTATCTCAGTAGTATCCCAAGAACGACTGAGGGTATTATGTTCAAACTGTCGGGGCTACTTCTTTTGCCACTTCTGCTCTTAAAATTTAACCAAATCAAAAGGGTGTGAGTGTATCCAAGCTGAGTTTTTTTTGCGAATGTGATCAAGTTTTCTATTTCAGGTCAACTATGGGAGGTATAAAACTAAACAAAATACTACTATTTGTGTCCAGATTTTTAAAAGTGTGTATGCTGTTAGAAAATGTTGAAAAATTTTCTCCAGGATACAAATATCTGGCCAAACTATAAATTCACAAAGAAACACCGACAAGGTTTTGACTATTATTTTCTTTTTTCCTGAAAAGACTATGTCAATGTAAAACGAACAGAAATTAATTTAAAAAACTTTTTCCATAAAATAAGTTTTTTAAAGAAAAGTAAAGAACTCCATTAAACCAAAATTGAACAGAAATAAAATCAAATAATCTACAAAGCATAAAACTACCACAAGTCAGCATCAATAAATTAGAATAAATAACTGAGTCAAACTCCAAACGAGCAGAAATTAACATGAGTAGGGCTCAAAGCCCCTATGCCTTTCCAAGGCAAGACCATAATTTGCGCTTTACTGAAAAAAAGTGAAATATTATTTATGTTTTAATTAATAAATATCAGTATATGTATATTGAACTGACAATGCACATTCATTTGTATTTTTTCGGTAATTCGGCAATTTTATCCATTGCCTCCACTTTGCGTCTAATATTCGCAGCTATGTTTGTAAATTTCCACTCTAAGACACTGTGTTACTTCACAAGTTAATTTCTTAAAGTTGTTCCATTCATCTTCTACTCGTATATTTTCAAATTTTAAACTCTTCAGTTTCATGCTCAACTTTTCCGAGAAAGTCTCCCAAACCCTCATCCTGGAGTCTACCAACGTCATAACTTTTGAGAAAGTTGCGATTACCACGTTAATATATGGACCATTTTGTGACCTAATAAAATATAGATTATAACTAGATTATTATACCCATAAAATTTCAACAGTCTGTAACTGTTGCGGTTTTCCTTTCCAACGCCAAAATTTCCAAGGCTGGGATGCCATCTATCCGTATTTCTACCAATCTGGGATCCTGTCATTTTGTTCATGTTATTGTAAAGTAAAATTCTTCTGAGTTGCTGCTACCTCCATCAGCCTGTTCTCTAAAGTGTATACTACTATGATGGGCATCTTGCACTTTCTAGTCGTAAAAGGACCAACCAGAATTCTATAAAGTCCTGAGAGACCAGAAATGACATAAAAAATTGTAAAAAATCTAATTGGTCAGTACTCCATTTCAATCCAATCGAGGTCAGAGGGGATGAAAAATCAGAATTGTAATTTGTGCAGTATTTAGTGGCTTGAAAGGTCATTGTGTTGCGAGAGCAACACTTTGGTTTTGTCCCGTTTTTTTTCCTATGCCACCGATGTCGGCTTATTCCTGGAAACTGGTAAGGGTCTAACCTGTGCAGTTTTTACGGAGAGTGTGGACCTCAGGCCGGATTGATGAATATGGCATTACATTTCGGAAAGCTCTGCAGAACTCTTGCCTGGGGCCAAAAAGGATGGTTTTTGCTTGTCCACGAGCCAGAGCCTATGGTGTGCGAAGTGAAGTGGAGTTATGTAGCCTATGTCAGAGAGGAGTATCTGAAGTTGTGCAGCCAAGCTTTCGTTTCATCAAACCATGTTTTTGCTTTCGAGTGGAAAGCTCTGTTCTAGCAGGCAGGCACCACTTTAAAATTGAAGATGGACTAAAATCTATAAGTGTTAAATATATGCACTTACCAGCCCCACAGCCAATATATCTTCTTTGAGTGATAAATAGAAAAATTAAGCAAAAAGCGGCGTTTTCCCACGGGTCCGAAAGTGCTGCCGTGATTTTGGCTGGGTTTATCATTTGTTTTTTCGGACTTTGGATTGAGGTAGAGAAATGTTATCTGATGTACCTCTTAGACTTTAAAAGTTCTGTCATTACTAAAGAAATTGAAGCTCATCCTTTGCTCCTTTCTAAGTGGTGACGTTAGAAAGTTGGCCTACGGCAAAAAAACTCAACTTTTGAACTAAGACAGATAGAATTTTTTTTTGACGGCAATCGATAGTTCTTGATGAGCTGATCAAAGTATATGTCATCCATTTTTTGGTACAAAAATTCCTTCATGAGATATACTAGTTTGAAAGCTTCAAGGGGTGGACAACTTCAGTAGTAGGGTACACACTGAAACCAAAAATAAGTCGATGCCAATTGTGAGACATGTGTGGGACTTGTAAGGAAAGGTCGGCTGTTAGCTCATAATCATCTTCGGCAGTGAGGGGTTTGCAAATTTTGCTATTTGGTGCAACTATTATTTGTTTCCAGTGTATTTGATGGTAAGACCGAGTTGGCTCCAGTGGTAGGACATGTAGGAGACTTGTAAGTAATAATCGTCTGCTAGGCTACAATCATCTTTAGTGAAGAGGGGTTTGTAACTTTTGCGTGTTGTTGTAGCCTACCCATACTCACTGTAACCTAGAATTAAGTGTTTACGCAACGGGTACAAACGATAACGTAAAACAACGAGGCAGTTTCGTAATAATTAATAGAGTGTCATATATGGTATTTTGATCCTCAAAAGTTACGGATAGCTTTATAATACCAACTAGATTATATAAGATATTGGTCCAAGTCTGTCTACGATTGAAAAGGATAAAGTTCAACTGGCTGCAGAAGTCAATTTAGTCCCTTCTTTCGATATTCTTTTGTTATTGTTGTTTTTTCAACGCTGAGGAATAGCCTTTGATCTTGTGATTACTGATCGCGTTCTTTTTTGAACGTAACGTTTTAAAAGCTTTGATAGGCTGACAACTTCAGCGTTTAACCGATAGCAAAGAAACAAAATCAAAGTGTTGCTCTCGCAACACTTTATTCGGCAAAGCCGGACAAAGGTTGCCGCAACAGTTCATGTTGCTCAGGCAACGTAGGTCTAGTTTCCTATTAATTCAGGTCTTGGGAGACACAAAATGACATCAGAACTTGAAAGTTTCATTACTTAGTACCCCATTTTACCCTAGATGATTTCAGAAGGGGTAAATGTACCATTAGTAGTATTATAATTAAATAAGAAAAACAATTTTTTTCAACTGAAAATAAGGAGCGATATTAAAACTTAAAATGAACAGAAATTACTCTGTAATAATTTCTGTTTGTTTTAAGTTTTAATGCTGCTCCTTACATCCAGTTGAAAAAACTTTCATATTTATTTTTTCATTGTTTCTTTTTTAAAGAATGTTAGAAAATCCTGCACCCCCTTCATGGAATTTCACCTCCCCCATGATAAATTTTCCATGGAATGACAATCCCACGTGACCCCCCTCCCCTCGACTCCCCTCCTCCAGCCCGAAAAAAACCTGAAAACGTCTGTACACTTCCCAATAACCATTTTTATATGTAAACAATGGTCAAAGTTTGTGACTTGCAGCCCCTCCCCTGGGGACTGTGGGGGAGTAAGTCATCGCCAAAGACATAGTTATTAGGTTTTTTCGACTATGCTGAGCAAAATGGCTATCTAAAACTTTTGATCTGGTGACTTTGGGGAAACAACGAGGGTGGGAGGGGGCCTAGGTGCCCTCCAATTTTTTTGTTCACTTAAAAAGGGCACTAGAAATTTTAATTTCCGTTATAATTAGCCCTTTTGCGATATTCTAGGACCACTGGGTGGATACGATCACCCCTGGGGAAAAGAAAAAACAATAGAGACGCACCCGTGATTGGTCTTATGGAAAAAAATAAATTTCCACATTATTATAGATAGGCGCTTGAAACTTCTACATTAGGGTTCTTTGATACGCTGAATGTGATGATCTGATTTTCGTCAAGATACTGTGACGTTTAAGGGGGTATTTCCCCCTGTTTTTAAAAATAAGGTAAATTTTCTCAGGCTTGTAACATTTGATGGGTAAGACTAAATTTGATGAAACTTATATATTTAAAATGAACATAAAAATTCGATTCTTTTGATGTATCTATTAGTATCAAAATCCCGTTTTTTAGAGTTTTGGTTACTATTGAGCCGTGTCACTCCTTACTACAGTTCGTTACCACGAACTGTTTGATTAAGTAATACACAATTGAAAGGTCTTTTCCTATTAATTGAAGTCCGGAGAGACCAAAAATGACTTCAGAATTGTAAAATTTAATCGCTTAGTACCCCATTTCCGCCCAAACGAGGTCAGAGGGGGATGAAAAATCAGAATGTTAATTTTTGCAGTATTTAGTGGCTTGAAAGGTCATTTCCTATTGATTGAGGTCTTGGCAGACTGAAAACTTAGTACCTCATTTTACCCTAGATGATTTCAGAAGGGGTAAATGTACCACTAGTGTAATAAGAGTAATAAGAAATTACTCTGTATATGAAAGGGGCTGTTCCCTCCTAAACGCCCCGCTCTTTACGCTTAAGTTTGACCCTTTCTCTCAACTCTTTTTAAAATTAAATAAAAAAAACTCAAATAAAAGTTTTTGTAACGGTAAGTAAGGAGCGACATTAAAACTTAAAACGAACAGAAATTACTCCGTATATGATAGGGGCTGTTCCCTCCTAAACGCCTCGCTCTTTACGCTAAAGTTTGACTCTTTCTCTCAACTCTCCTTTTTAAAACAGTAAGAAACCTTAGCGTAAACAGCGGGGCGTTGAGGAGAAAAGCCACTTTCATATGCGGAGTAATTTCTGTTCGTTTTAAGTTTTAATGTCGCTCCTTACTTACCGTTACAAAAACTTGTTTTTTTTTATTTAATTTCTGGACGTTTTTGAATTAATGCATGTTTTGATCTTGGCTCTCCGCACATAAATAATTAAAACGAAATTTGCATATTAATTAATTGCAATTAATAGGAAGATTTTGAGAAAAAAGAAGCGAAGGAGGAGTCCTAGTTGCCCTCCAAGTTTTTGATTACTTAAAAAAGCAACTAGAACTTTTAATTTTTTACAAACGTTTTCATTGGTAAGAAATATATGTAACTTACGAATTAACTTACGTAACGAACTTCTATATTCGTATGTTTTTATTGCGTATATGAGGGGGTTCAACCCTCGTCGATCCTCGCTCTTTACATTAAAGTTTAGATTGTGTCCCAATTCCTTAAGAATGACCTCTGAATCGCAAAGGCCGTAGAATAAATAGTTGAAATTACTAAAAATACTTTAGCAGAAAGAGTGAGGTATAACGAGGAGAATAATTTTTGTTTGTTTTAAGTTTTAGTGCTGCTAAAACCCACGTAACCCCCCCTCCCTCAACTCTCCCCCCTAAACCAAAAAATCCCCCTGAAAACGTCTGTACACTTCCCAGTAACCATCACTATATGTAAACACAGGTCAAAGTTTTCAACTTGCAGCCCCTCCCACGGGGACTGCGGGGGAGTAAGTTGTCCCTAAAGACATAGTTATTAGGTTTTTCGACTATGGTGAATAAAATGGCTATCTCAGAATTTTGATCTGGTGGCTTTGGGGAAAAATGAGCGTGGGAGGGTGCCTAGGTGCCCTCCAATTTTTTTGGTCACTTAAAAAGGGCACTAGAACTTTTAATTTCCGTTAGAATGAGCCCTCTTGCAAGATTCTAGGACCACTTAGTCGATACTATCTCCCCTGGAAGAAAAAAAAAAAAAAAAAAAAAAAACACTCATCCATGATCTGTCTTCTGGCAAAAAATGCGATTTTCCACATTTTTGTAGATAGGAACTTGAAACTTCTACAACATGGTTCTCTGATACGCTGAATCTGATGGTGTGATTTTCGTTAAGATTGTATGACTTTTAGGGGGTGTTCCCCCTATTTTCTAAAATGAGGCAAATTTTCTCAGGCTCGTAACTTTTGATGGGTATAATTGATCTTGATGAAACTTATATATTTAAAATCAGCATTAAAATGCGATTCTTTTGATGTAACTATTGGTATCAAAATTCCATTTTTTAGAGTTTCGGTTACTATTGAGCCGTGTCGCTCCTTACTATAGTTCGTTACCACGAACTGTTTGACAATAAAAAAAACTTTACCGTAAAGAGCGGGGCGTTTAGGAGGGAACAGTCCCTTTCATATACGGAGTAATTTCTGTTCGTTTTAAGTTTTAATGTCGCTCCTTACTTTCAGTTGAAAAAACTTTTTTTTTATTCAATTTCTGAACGTTTTTGAATTAATACATGTTTTGATTTTGGCTCTCCGCACATAAATAATTAAAACGAAATGTGCATATGAATTTTTTTTGTGACTAAATGGCTTTCTCATAGTTTTAATTCGACGATTTTGGGAAAAAAGGGTAGGGTGGGAGGCATATTTGCCCTCCAATTTTTCGGTTACTTAAGAAGGCAATTAGAACTTTTAATTTTTTTACAAACGTTTTTAATAGTAATAAATGTACGTAAATTACGAATTAACTTACGTAACGAGCTTCTATATTCGTATATTTTTGTTACGTATATGAGAGGGTTCGCCCCCTCGTCAATACCTCGCTTTTTACACTAAGCTTAAATTTTATCCTAATTCTTTAAGAATGACCCTTGAGTCGCAAAGGACCCCTGAGTCGCGAACTGTTTGATAAAGTATGCACAATTGAAAGGTCTTTTCCTATTAATTCAAGTCCGGGGAGACCAAAAATAACTTCAGAATTCTAAAATTTAATCGGTCAGTACCCCATTTCTCCCCAAACGAGGTCAGTACCCTATTTCCACCCAGACGAGGTTAGAGGGGGATGATAGATCAGAATCTTAATTTGTGTAGTATTTGGTGGATTGAAAGGTCATTTCAATCCACAAAAAGTCAAGTGTTGGGAGACACAAAATGACATCAAAATTAAAAAATCTCTTAACTTAATACCCTATTTTGACCATAGACGAGGTTAGATGGTAAAAATACCAGTTCTGGCATTATGATAATTTAATTCAAAAGTGAAAAAAATTTCCAATTCTGATGTCATTTTCGATGTCCCCAGACTTGAATAGAAACGACCTTTCAATCCACCAAATGCTGTACAAATTAAGTTTCTGTTTTTTTCGTCCCCCTCTGACCTTTCTTGATGGAAACGGAGTACTAAGCAATGGAATTTTCCAGTTCTGATGTCATTTTCGATCTCCATGGACTGAATTAATGAGAAACAACCTTTCAATTCTGAAAATGATGCTGAAATTTAAATCTGAGATTTCCTGTCCTTTTCCCCTTTTTACCCCTAAAAAAATATTATTTCTGCCCAGGTGATTTTGGCCGATTTTGGATATGTTGTTCAGTAAATTCTTCACAACATTTTGGTGCCAAACACAAACCTGTTGCTCAAATGTCGATGTCTTAACTTTTCTTTTTTGTTAATTTTACTGGACTTAAACGATAATTGTTTTTCAACGTTGAAACGTTCCTTGTTGCAATTTCACTTTAATCATTGAAATTTCGTGGTCTCAGGAAAAACAGCGGGTCGCACTAGTGCAGGTCAGAGAATAATACTTCTCCAATCATATTCTATTTCCAGAATGATATTCTATTTTCTACCTCTCCCGCTTCCCCACTTGCAAGGCTTGTCAATTGCAGTTTAATTTTTGATTTTCACAAAACAATTCTATGAATAGATCTGTTGAGCAAAGAAATGGGACCCCCCCCCACACCAAAAAATTAATCCATTACTAACTAGAATCGTAATCACATTGCCACTTTGGAAGGAGTCCTACTTTTTTTCTGGGGAAAGGGGGTCAAATCTAAACGAAGTATGTATGTTTAGTTTTTATGTTCACACAGCAGATATTTGCACCTTTTTTATAGTTACAAAATAAGAAAAGAAAAAAAAAAATCAGTGCATGGAGCGCAACATACCTGGGGGTGCACAATGTCTGGCTGAAAGACCGTGCCCCATCACCTGCTCTCCACAAACAAATTGTAGTTAAAACTTAATTTTGTTATTTATACCTAATTTATTCAACCCCTGTAAGAAGTAGAACTTAAAGCTGCTTTTTGGGCAGTTTTTTCCACACAGTTTTTTCGAGTTTTTTTTTCTTTTCCTTTTGTTAAATATGGCAAGACATACTATATGACAACAACCATTGCAAAAATAATCACTCAACTTACGTTTTGCTATCCGTATTTATGTTACTATGCTTCAGGGGAATTGATAAGTAGCTTCACTGCCTATTTAGTTCTTACTGATAAGAAAGATTAAGAATACAGCTTATTTTCACCAATTTCTTTTGGAAATGCTCTGGGTCAAAGTATTACACAATTTTACGCATGGAGTACAGTTTTTCACCTTTTTAAGAGGTAAATGTCCCTATTATTACAGTGCTTAGGGTGATTATTCTTTCAAGCTAGCTCAAAAATAACGACGAAGACTACACTGCCTCTCCATTACAAACAAACACAAAGTAGAAACAATTGGGAAAATCTTTTCAAGATTTCCACTTTTTTGAAAAGATTTTCCCTATTGTTTCTACTTTGTGTCTGTTTGTCAAGCTAGCTCTTTAAAGTTCATGTCTGGAAAAAAATCTTTGTGTTTTTCATATAATTAGCTTCATTAGTCAGGTCACCCCAAATCCCTTTGAAACACAAACGTGGCTAGTTCATGATATAGCTAATGATGTCTCTATTTTGTAGGTATCCGTGGGGAGAAGAAGCAATTCAAAAAGCTCGAAGAGAAAATAAGCTTATATTCTTATCTGTAGGCTATTCAACATGTCACTGGTGCCATGTTATGGAGCGAGAGAGCTTTGAGAATGACAACATTGCGAAAATCATGAATGAGAATTTTATAAATATTAAAGTTGACAGAGAAGAAAGACCAGACGTAGACAAAATGTATATGTCATTTGTTACGGTAAGTATATAGACCTTGGTATCTATTACCTTGGTAAACAGAGTAGTGCTGTAAAGATTATGAATAGCTTCAAACTTACCTAAATTTTCTTGCTGATGCTCTTTTTTCATTTGTAACACTATGAGCTTGGTGCAATTGTCACAAACGATATTTAGGATCTTCACAGCACTCTGGGTAAATACAAAGCAGTAATACTCCCTACAGAATACTGCCAAATCTCCGAATCCAACCATGATATAGAAAATAAGTTATTATTAAAGGATGTTATTCGACTGTATAAATGCATTGAAATTAATATTACAAGAAGTAAGATAGATAAATCCTCTTGGCTGTGTTGGTCTGAAATGGTAGCGTAGCAAAATCTTTTGGACCTTGGGGTTTTTCAGAATAATTAAGATTGATTAGCCAAGAAATGGGAATGTTCAGTGGGCCCGGTTTCACAACACTATAGCTTGATTTGCTTCTAATCTGGAGGTTGTTGCTCAAAATGCTCCGAAGTAACATTTCTTGCCCAATAGGTCATTGAACTGAGGACTCATGTTCTCGCTAAAGTTGTTAGACCACTTGGCTGAGCAGAGTGAACTGAACACTTGAACATTCTAGACATTAAGATCAGATTTCATAGATTTTCGTTTTGTTAAAAGATCTTAGACTTACTAGTCTAGAAATATACTTGTTCTCTAGGCCCTGTTCCGCAGCACTTGAGCCTGATTTGCCTTTAAACTGGGTGTTGTTAAGGCTCTGCTCTTGTTAAAAGGCTCAACTTAGTTAAAATTGCTCCAGATTTAAATTTTCTGCCCTACTTGGCATTCAGAAGAGGACTGGCGATATTTTAATCAAATTTACTAGGTCACTGGCCCGAGCAGAGTGAACTTAGAGTCTTTAAAGAAAAAAAAGGTCTCAACAGTAAGATCAAAGTACTCAGATTATTGTTTTGTCAAATTATTTTAGATTGATTAGCCAAGAAATGGGCCTGTTCTGTGAGTTTGGTTCTATTTTTTTTTTAAGTATCTGTGCCTGATTTGCCTCTAATCTAGATGTTGTTTTACCACAGCTCCTATACTGTTGTTAAACAGATCAACCCAGTCAAAAGTGCTCAAAATTATGATTTTCTGCCCAATAGGACATTGAACAGATGACAGATGTTATTCTCACTAAAGTTTCTAGACTACTGGCTCGAGCCGAGTGAACTTAGAATTTGTGAAAAAAAAAACGGTCTGAAAAGTCAGGATGAGAGTTCTCAGATATTTGCTTTAGTCCAAAGGTATTAGATTGATCAGCCAAGAAGCGAGCCTGTTCTGTGAGCTTAGCTCCGCAGCACTTGAGCCAGCTTTCGCCTCTAATCTCGATGCTGTCATGCCAAAGCTCCAAATTCTGCTGCTGTTAATTTAAATTCTAGCTCAGCCAAATTCTAGGCAAATAACTTCCCCCTCCCACCCCCCAAATGATGTCGCTACTTTAATGTCTAAATAATCACTCAAATATGCAAAAGCAACAAATCGTTGATTTCTCTTATATTACTTTTCCCAAAAAATTCAAAGTAGAAAATGAAAATTATCAAAATACCTAATTTTCGGCAACATTTAGGGTACGATGATTTTTCCCTACTAGAGGCTTTTAAGGGTAGAATGGTATTATCCCCCCTATTTGCCAACTTCATGTTCATTTGTTTTTATGGTACTTGGTAAATACCAAGTGCCATATAGCGATCGCGCATTCTATCAGTCTTTTTGTCCCGGTTTTGCTAGTTTAAGCACTTCCAGATAAGCTAGGACACTGAAATTTAGCAGGCTTATCACGGACCAGACCAGATTAAATGCGAAATAGTCGTTTCCCCGTTTCGACCATCCGGAGGAGAGTGGGGGACGATTAATTCGGAAGAATTAGAAAACATGCGGTATTTTTAACTTACAAATGGGTGATCGGGTCTTAACGAACTTTGATATTTAGAAGGATATCGTGTCTCAGAGCTCTTATTTTAAATCCCGACCTGATCCAGTGACATTGGAGGGAGTTGGAGGGGGAACGTAAAATCTTGGAAAACGCTTAGAGTCGAGGGATTGGGATGAAACATGGTGGAAAAAATAAACACAAGTCCTAGATACGTGATTAACATAACCGGAACGGATTTGCTCTCTTTGGGGGATTTGGGGGGGCATTTTGGAAAAATTAGAAAAAATGAGGTATTTTTAACTTACGAATGAGTGGTCTGATCTTATTGAAATTTCATATTTAGAAGGACCTCGTAACTCAGATGTCTAATTTTAAATCCCGACCGGATTTAGTGTCATTGGGGGAATTGGGGGGGATCTTGGAAAACGCTTAGAGTGGAGAGATCAGGAGGAAACTTGGTGGGAAGAATAATCACAAGTCCTAGATACGTGATTGATATAACCGGACTGAATCCGCTCTTTTTGGGGGAGTTGGAGAGGATGCTAATTCGAAAAAAATCGAAACATTGAGGTATTTTTAACTTAAGAACGGGTGACCGTTCGTGAGGTATTTTTGAATTTGATATGTAGAAGGAATTCATGTCCTAGAGCTCTTATTTTGACTTTGGGGGGGGGAGAAGCCGGAGGGGGGAAACCGGAAATCTGGGAAGACGCTTGGAGTAGAGAGATTGGGAGGAAACTTGGTGGGTAGAATAAGCAAATGTTGGAGATACGTGATTGACGTAACCGGACTGGATCCACTCTCCTTGGGGTAGTTTGGGGGGTGATCCAGTGCTTTGTCGAGTTCGGTGCTTCTGGACGTGCAAGGGCGATGAAATTTGGTAGGCGTGTCAGGGACCTGCGCAAATTGACTTGATAAAATCGTTTTCCTCGATTTGACCCTCTGGGGGGGAGCTGAAGGGAGAGGAAAAATTAGAAAAATGTGGTATTTTTAACTTACGAGTGGGTGATCGGATCTTAATTATTTTTAGATCCGGAAACTTGGTGGGTAGAATAAGCAAATGTTGGAGATACGTGATTGACGTAACCGGACTGGATCCACTCTCCTTGGGGTAGTTTGGGGGGTGATCCAGTGCTTTGTCGAGTTCGGTGCTTCTGGACGTGCAAGGACGATGAAAATTGGTAGGCGTGTCAGGGACCTGCGCAAATTGACTTGATAAAATCGTTTTCCCCGATTTGGCCCTCTGGGGGGGGGCTGAAGGGAGAGGAAAAATTAGAAAAATGTGGTATTTTTAACTTACGAGTGGGTGATCGGATCTTAATTATTTTGATATTTAGAAGGAACTCAGAGCTCTTATTTTGAATCCTGACCGGCATTAAGCCTCTGATTTTCCTTTTAAATTAATCTATTGATTCTTAGAATTTTGCTAGAACTCATACCATATGAGCTCTTGCCTTTTGGCTCTTCCGACTTCTTCAGAAGTGCCATATGAGTTCTTAGCTCTTGTTCTGTTTATTTAATATTTTTGTATAAGAGGGCTATTTCATGATAGGTTTGGTTGATCCTCAATGTAATACCATGGCGAATGTTGACGTTTTGCTTCATTTAAACTTAGTATAAGAACTGTTTTAAGGTATTCATGGACACTAATAGCAGAAATGGCTATAGAAGCCGCAAATATAATACCAGGAACTATTTCAGCATAATATTTGTTTTATTCCAACGGATTAGGTTTTTAAACATCAGCAATAAGTCGGAACGACTTTTGAAGGTATGAAGCTCCTCCTCCAACCCAATCAATTCAAAGCTACCTTTTTTTCTTGCCATGAAGTTCCAGTTTTTAAATCCTTGCTCAGAACCGCCTTCCATCCAATTTGGAGGTTTTCGTTGGCCCCTAAATGAATGGCATAATAGTGCAATCTTTGGCAAGGTTGCCGGCGTTTACCCCCCCCCCTCCTCTCGTGAAAAATACCCCACTCCTCTTGTGAAAAATAAGGCTTTCCAAATTTGAGAATTTTATTTGAGTCTTGTTTTTTTATTTTCCATAGGGGGGAAGAATTTTGGTACTTGTGTATTATACGCCATTCCCTCAAGTTTATGCTGTTTAGAACAGGTGATAATATCTTAATGAATTCTAATTTGATATTTAGAAGGACCTCGTGTCTAATATTTCTTATTTTAATTCCTGGCAGGATTTGGTGAAATTGGGGGAGTTCGGGGGGGGGGAGAGGACCGGAAATCTTGGACAACGCTTAGAGTAGAGAGATCGGGATAAAACTTAGTGGGGAGAATAAGAACAAGTCCTAGATACGTGATTGACATTGCCGAACCGGATCAGCTCTCTTTGGGGGAGTTTGGGGGCGGCATAATTCTGTAATTCGGAAAAACTAGAAATAATTCGGTATTTCTAACTTACGAACGGTGATCGGATCTTAATGAAACTTGATATATTGAAAGACCTTATGTCTCAGATGCTCCATTTTTAATTCGGATTGGATCTGGGGACATGAGGGTAGATGGGGAAATGGAAATCTTGGATACCGGAAATCTTGGAAAACGCTTAGAGTGGAGAAATCGGGATAAAATTTCTAATTTTCTAAAATAAGGCAAATTTTCTCAGGCTCAGAACTTTTGATAGGTATAACTAAACTTGATGAAACTTACGTATTTAAAAGCATAAAAATACGATTTTTTTTATGTAACTATTGGTATCAAAATTCTGTTTTTCAGAGTTTCGATTGCTATTGAGCTGGGTCGCTCCTTACTACAGTTCGTTACCACAAACTGTTTGAAAATTCATTCACTCAAACAAACGAACCAACAGTTATACAGCTTGGAGAACTATGTCATTTGATCTCTGATTTTAATAATCGGATTCCTTGCGCAAACCCTTTGAAATAAGACACGTTTTGTTTTGTGAATGCGAAGGTGATTCAGGGTTTATTTCAGGGATGACTAAAGTATTGGCTTCTCTTTTGAGAAAACCGAAATGCGAGTAATTTATTCGTAAGTCCCGGTTGGTATTTATAATGTTGGTATTTATAAATCTCCTCAGCCCCTTTGTTGTGCTGGACAATACCTTTGTCATGTAAAATTAAACTAGCTTCGTTAAATAAAATAGTATGGTTCAGGTGGTCATAAATGCGTTCTGCAAGGGCAGAGTCAACCCTACGGATAAATTATATCAATATAGGCTTACGAATAGATTCTATCTATGTAGACTTAAGTGTATCGATTTGTCAACAAGTCGACTTGAAGGGAGGCCTGTGTGTGTATTTTTAATTCCTACTCTTGGCCCAGTTTTAAGTAGTAAATGTATCCCAGCTGAAGATTGCTGGGGTTGAATTCACTTTCAATTCTACCGGATAGTGACTGAAGTTAAATTTTTCTTGTATCATCATTTTTCGTTTTTTAGGCAATATCTGGTAGTGGTGGATGGCCCATGAGTGTATTTTTAACTCCTAATTTGGAACCAGTTTTTGGTGGGACCTATTTTCCACCAGACGAGCGATATTTTGGTCAACCCTCATTTCCGTCGGTGCTACAGCAAATCTCTAAACAAGTAAGTTCACATTCATTGTGTGATCAATTAGTTGCAGTAACTTTATTTACCTAATTGGAAATAAAAATCCTTGCTCTAGTAAACCCAGCAAGTTATAGTATAAATTCAGACCCTTGAACGACTTAATTTATATTCGTTTAGAATGGGGAAAGAAAGGCAGTCCTTGCACCTTTGGTGTGTTAATGCCTCTTCCGTGTTGTAGGAAAACATGATATCTGCCATTTATAAATTTGACCAAATTTCTGATTGAATTACTATTTAGTTTCCACGTCACAGTCGACGTCATAGGTTGGCAATGCAGCGTCATACATTAGTGGCTACTTGCAACATTTCAAATCACTTGTTTGTTTGTTTATCTTTTTTATATTTCTGCATAAGAAATAAAGTACCTTCTTTATATCTGCTTAAGTACTTGAGTTCTTTCAATAGCTACTGATTTCTGTTTTTGTTTGGTGTGCAACAAAAGTGACCTATAAACCATGGTTTGGGTGTGCTGAATATCAATCAGGTTTTTTTTTTCCAATCCCAATTATAAGCCGATTTCTGGCTTTTTCAAACATTTTACGAGTAGTCTGCTCCTTGTGCCCAGCGGCTTGCAACGACTCTTCATGGTTCCCTATTTTTGGCTTGTTGGACGAAAGTCCAGGGAGTATTTTGTTCTTGTTCTTCTGCATTCTTTTTTCCAGCTCTCTTTGGCTCTCGACATAGCTTTCGTAACTTGAAATGGCCTCTTTTTTACAGTCTTAATTGATGATGGGGAGAGTACTTTACTTTTTAAGAAAGTAGCCTGCCCAAGTCCTACTTGCTGTGACATTATTGAGAGAAAAAAAAGTACGAGCATGAGACTTGAACTCAAAAACTTGAAAGCATTAAATAAGTATAGCAATCTAATATTAGAATTTATATTCATTTTCAATGACCCTCTAGCCGGTTAGTGAAAGATTTGATATAGCGTCGATGGGTGTTTTCTACGAGTACATAACTTCAGATCCTTCTCCAGAACTTTCTCGTATTCTAACTTCCATTGTCCAACTGTCAAGACAGACACAAAGGCATACAGCTCGGCCCAATTATTTCAAGGTTGACACGTCAAGAACAGAGTACTTGAAAAGCAGCCTCGTTCGAAGTTGCATTTCGATATGAAACGATCTTCCTGGGGACTTAATCTCTAAAATGTTTTTCTGCGACTCCTTCAAAAGATAGTTGAACAGTCATTTTTAAGCCGAGCTGATTTAAAAGGAGGGATTTAAAAGACTAGTGGTAAATCTGATATTTAAACGTTCCCTGGCGCCGTGAATTTAAGAACAAAACAAGCTAAAAAAAATTTAACAATGTCCAGAAATAAGAAAAAAATGGTGCATTTTGAAGAAGTTTTTTTTTTTTTTTTAATGGTATGAAAATCCTATAAAACGCCTTTTGAATCACTGCAACCGATCTTCTTGGATAAAACTGCAACAAACTATTCATTTACTTATCATTATTTATATGGGATCATAGCATTATGATACATTCCTAACTAAAAAAAGGTGTTTGCTCTTAACATAGTTGTCAGATTTGTCAGCAAAAATAGTACCGTTGAGGAAATTTACTCTGCTATTGGAAACTCTGTAATAATTCCAAGATTCTTAGAAAACTTAACTTTGAGATATAGGTAGTAATATATACTGAAATTGAGGAAATTTATATCTTGAGAAAAGACTGTGGAGAAAAGGGGATTACAGTTCTCAGTTCTTCTCCAGGTTGTCTGTCGCTCCATGTTAATCAAGTCTTAGATAATTCATTCTATATTAGCAGTTACCATACCAGAGTGGATTTCACGCTCTCTCTCGGATTCGAATGGTTTGAATTCAAGCCACTTTGCGGTAGTGGCTATAAATTAGAAGTGCCCTGAACACGCAGTATTTTACAGACAGCCAAATTTTCAGAGCAGCTATTTGTAAGCATTCTTTCTTTACCACATGTTGAACTTTTCAGTGTTGCCTGGTGCCATCTCCTGTCGTTCCCAGAAGGACCAATTTCTGCTCGCCTTTGAATATTTTGAGTCACAACACCGTGTGTTTTTATGGCACTTGGTATTAACCAAGTGACATATCGCTATCGCAAATTCTGTCGGTCTGTCGGTCCCGGTTTTGCTACTTTAGGCACTTCCAGGTAAGCTAGGACGATGAAATTTGGCAGGCATATCAGGGACCGGACCAGTTTAAATTAGAAATAGTCGTTTACCCGATTTGACCATCGGGGGGGGGGGAGTTGGGGGCCCGTTAATTCGGAAAAAATAGAAAAATAGAAGTATTTTTAACTTACGAACGGTTCATCAGATCCTAATGAAATTTGATGTTTGGAAGGATATCGTGTCTCAGAGCTCTTATTTTAAATCCAGACCGGATCTAGTGATATTGGGGGGTTGGGAGGAGGATACCTCAAATCTTGGAAAACACTTAGAGTGGAGGGATCGGGATGAAACCTGGTGGAAAAAATAAGCACAAATCCTAGATATTTGATTCACATAACCGGAACGGATCCGCTCTCTTTGGATGGTTGGGGGAGGCTAATTATGAAAAATTAAAGAAAATGAGGTATTTTTAACTTACGAACGGGTGATCGGATCACAATGAAATTTGATATTTAGAAGGATATTGTGTCTTAGAGCTCTTATTTTGAATCCCGACCAGATCTGGTGACATTGGGGGGGGAGAGTTGGGAGTGGGAGACCTAAAACTTGGAAAACACTTAGAGTGGAGGGATCGGGATGAAACTTGGTAAGAAAAATAAGCACAAGTCCTAGATACATGATTGACATAACCGGAACGGATCCGCTCTCTTTGGAGTAGTTGGGGGGGGGGGGGTTAATTATGAAAAATTAGAAAAAATGAGGTATTTGTAACTTACGAAAGGGTGATAGGATATCAATGAAATTTGATACTTAGAAGGATATCGTGTCTCAGAGCTCTTATTTTAAATCCTCGACCGGATCTGGTTGCATTTGGGGGGGGGGGTGGAGTTGAGAGGGGGAAACCTAAAACTCGGAAAACACTTAGAGTGGAGGGATCGGATGAAACTTGGTGGGGGAAATAAGCACAAGTCCTAGATACATGATTGACATAACGGAACGATCCGCTCTCTTTGTGGTAGTTGGGGGGGGGGGGGGTTAATTCTGAAAAATTAGAATAAAATGAGGGTATTTTTAACTTACGAACGGGTTATCGGATCTCAATGAAATTTGATATTTAGAAGGATATCGTGTCTCAAAGATCTTATTTTAAGTCCCGGCCGGATCTGGTGACATTGGTGGGAGTTTGGGGTGGGGAACCTAAAATGATGGAAAACGCTTAGATTGGAGGGATCGGGATGAAACTTGGTGGGAAAAATAACCAAAAGTCTTAGATACGTGATTTACATAATTGGAAGTGTTCTGCTCTATTGGGGGGGGGGGGGGTTAATTCTGAAAAATTAGAAAAAAATGAGGTTTTTTTAACTTACGAAAGAGTGATCGGATCTTCATGAAACTTCATATTTAGAAGGACCTCGTAACTCAGACCTCTTATTTTAAATCTCAACCGCATCCATTGTAATTGGGGGGGGGGGGCAGTTGGGGGGGGGGGAACCGGAAATCTTAGAAAATACTTAAATCGGTGAGATCAGGATGAAACTGGATGGGAAGAATAATAACCTGTCTAAGATACGAGACTGACATAACCGGACCGCATCTGCTCTCTTTGGGGTAATTAGGGGAAGGGGGGGGGGTTAATTGTTAAAAACTAAAAAAAATCAGGTCTTTTTAACTTACGAATGGGTGATCGGATGTCAATGAAATTTGATATATAGAAGGATATCCTGTCTCATAGCTCTTATTTTAAATTCAGACCGGATCTGGTGACATTGGGGGAAGTTTGGGGCGGGGGAACCTAAAATGAAGGAAAACGCTTAGATTGGAGGAATCGGGATGAAACTGGGTGAGAAAAATAAGCAGAAGTCTTAGATACGTGATTTACATAATTGGAACGGATCCGCTCTATTGGGGGGGGGGGGTAATTCTGAAAAATTAGAAAAAATGACGTATGTTTAACTTACGAAGGAGTGACCGGATCTTCATGAAACTTCATATTTAGAAGGACCTCGTAACTCAGATCTCTTATTTTAAATCTCAACCGGATCCAGCGTAAAAGGGGGGGGGGCAGATGGGGGGTACCGGAAATCTTTGAAAATACTTAAAGCGGTGAGATCGGGATGAAACTGGATGGGAAGAATAAAAACCTGTCTAAGATACGTGACTGACATAACCGGACCGGATCTGCTCTCTCTGGGGTAGTTGGGGGGGGGGGGGGGGTAATTCTAAAAAACTAAAAAAATAGGTATTTAAAACTTACGAACGGGTGATCGAATTTCAATGAAATTTGATATTTACAAGGATATCGTATCTCAAAGCTCTTATTTTAAGTCGCGACCGGATCTGGTGATATTGGGGGGAGTTTGGGGTGGGAGAACCTAAAATGATGGGAAACGCTTAGATTGGAGGGATCGGGATGAAACTTGGTGGGAAAAATAAGCAGAAGTCTTAAATACGTGATCTACATAATTGGAACGGATTCGCTCTATTGGGGGGGGGGTAATTCGGAAAAATGAGGTATTTGTAACTTACGAACGGGTGATCAGATCTTAATGAAATTTGATATTAAGAAGGATCTTGTGCTTTAAAGCTCTTATTTTAAATTCCGACAAGATCCTGCGACATTGGGGGGAATTGGAGGGGGGGGACCGGAATTCTTGGAAAATGTGAAAATTCGTAACTCAGATCTCTTATTTTAAATCTCAACCGGATCCAGCGTAAAAGGGGGGGGGCAGATGGGGGGTACCAGAAATCTTTGAAAATACTTAAAGCGGTGAGATCGGGATGAAACTGGATGGGAAGAATAAAAACCTGTCTAAGATACGTGACTGACATAACCGGACCGGATCTGCTCTCTTTGGTGGAGTTGGGGGGGGGGGAAATTTTAAAAAATGATGTATTTGTAACTTACGAAAGGGTGACCAGATCTTAATGAAATTTGATATTTAGAAGGATCTTGTGCTTTAAACCTCTAATTTTAAATTCCGACCAGATCCTGTGACATTGGGGGGATTGGAGGGGGAAACTGGAATTCTGGGAAAACGTTAAAATTGGAGTATTTTTATCTTACGAATAGGTGATCGGATCTTAATGAAATTTTATATTTAGAAGGAATTCATATCTCAGAGCTCTTATTTCAAATCCTGACCAGATCTTTTGACATTTGGGGGAGTTGGAGGGGGAAATCTTGGAAAACACTTTGAGTGGAGGAATCGGGATGAAGCTTGGTGGATAGAATAAGCAAATGTCCTTGATACGTGATTGACGGTACCGTACTGGATTCGCTCTCTTTGGGGGAGTTGGGGGAGGGGTTCAGTGATTTGGCGAGTTTGGTGCTTCTCGACGTGCTAGGACGATGAAAATTGGTAGGCGTGTCAGGGAGCTGCAAAAATTGACATGATAAAGTCGTTTTCCCAGATTTGACCATCTGGGGGGCTAAAGCGAGAGGAAAAATTAGAAAAAATTAGGTATTTATAACATACGAGTGGGTGATCGGATCTGAATGAATTTTGATATTTAGATAGACATTGTGACTCAGAGGTCTTATTTTAAATTCTGACCGGCATTAAGCCTCTTATTTTCCTTTTAAATCAATCTATTGGCTCATAGAATTTTGTTAGAGCTCATACCATATGATCTCTTGGCTCTTAGCTCTTCATGCCTCGTCACAAGTGCCATATGAGCTCTTAGCTCTTGTTCTTTTTTCTCTTACCATGTGATTCTTACAATCGATACAGGGGGTAGTATTGATGTAAAGATAACCTTCTTTTAGCACATTTTTTTTTCGTTTCGTCAAAGTGTTATATGTCATTTCTTGAAGTTCCTTTGTTAATACAATCTTCAACCTCCATCATCAAAAATTAGCGAAAACAACGTTTGACTAAAATTTCTGCATAGCAGTCTATAAGGGCCTTTCCAAGAAAATTTAAGTTTTTGCTTGGAAGAAACTTGATTCCAGTTGTGAGACAGACGACTTCCATTCGATGACAATATTTTTTTTAAATAATTCCTGACACACAGTTATTGCCCTTCAGTAGGTTTGAGGGGAAAAAAGGAGACATATTGCTACCGATGCAAAAAAAATGATTTCTTGTTGTTCATGGTGGGGGACTTAATTCCCCCATTGCAGGTTTTCGATGATACTGATTCCAATGGTTAATTTTCGAGGGGTTTCATGTTTTTGCGAATCCGCCATAAATTTCTTTTCGAAATAGACTTTTACTTTGAAGATGAATTGAAATAATAGTTGTCATTCCTGAAACACTGTCAGATGAAAATTTTTCTCATTAGGCACAGTTTATGTCAAGATGCGTTTATTAACTTTTGTTAACTTTAAGCTGTTCTTCACTTTTTACGAGGCTGCATGGCTGCAGCTGTTGCTGCAGCCATGCAGCCTTAACTTAACGAGTGGAGATATTTTCCTCCATTTTTTGACAAGGAAAATCCGGAACAAATCAAAGCTATTGTGTTTCTTACAATATTGACACAGCTTCAAAGAGTTTGAATCTTTTCTTAACTCTTAATATAATTATTTTTAACATTTCAGTTAGCATAAACTGGAGTTTATGTTCATTCTTTATTATAATCTACTAGCTGTTGGGGTGGCGCTTCGTACCACCCCAACACCTAGTTGGCGGGGGCGCTTCGCACCCCCCAAACCCCCCGCGCTTAAGTTATTACGCGCAATATTAGTTACGCGCCATTGTAGTTGTATTTCTGTGTCCCACCTGTGAATATAGATATATATGTGTTTTTAACTACGTAAAACTTGCGAATATACAACATTCTTGGCTGTCCAATTGTCTGTGCATATACAAAGCCTTATATACTTATAATGACGTCGTATGCAAACGCTTTTTTTTACAAACAAACAAACGTGCATACATACAACTTATTTTTATATAGATAGATAGATAGATATATAGATACACATATACAATACAAATTAACTACGTAAAACTTGCGAATATACAACATTCTTCGCTGTCCCATTGTCAGTGCATATAAATAGATTGTCAGGTTTACCGACCCTCGAACATGCAACGTACAATTGTCCATGGGAAAAACAATCAGTATTAAGGTCTATACCACATTTTTCTAATGATTGCCCTTGAGCTTTGTTGATGGTGATTGCAAATGCTAATCGAATTGGGAATTGCAATCTTTTAAATTGAAAAGGCAGATCCGTTGGAATCACGGGAATGCGAGGAATAAGAACAACCTCACCCTCAAAAGGCCCTGTCAAGATTGTTGCCTCTATTACGTTTTCCATTGTTTTCTTTTACGGCAAGTCGCGTGCCATTGCAAAGCTTTGGTGGGTTGATATTTCGTAACAATATTATTGGTACGCCTAGTTTTAGTTGTAGCACGTGTGGTGGAAATCCTGGGAGATCCAGGGAATTTAAAAATTCAGATGGATAATTAACCGCCTCATTTGGTTCTAGAGCTGTGTCGACTGACTTGTAAAGGACTGCCTGGTCTCGAATCTTGGTCAAAACAATATTGTTGATTTCGTGGACGTCTTTATTCTTGGCTGCCAGAATCGCTCGTTCTTTTAGCAATTTATGATTTTCATAATTGGTAAGAATATTCGGAAATACTTTTTCAACCAATTCATTTTTGGACGTCACTAAATTACAGAATTCAGCAGGCAGTTGTATACGTCCTGAAATTGAGTCTACTGGGAGCTTTCCGTTTCCAATTGCCAGCAATTGATCTGAAAATGTTTGACCAGAGTCATCATTTTGCAATCGGACACGCATATTTGTAGTTAATTTTAATGTCTTTACGTGTGACCATAAATTAGAATTTTTTCAGGCAAGCATTCATTTCGTCTGCAGGGGTTGATCTAGGTATTATAGGTAATGTTTGCCTGAAATCTCCCGCAAGCAATATTAATATGCTGCCAAAGGGTTTCGAATTCCCTCGCAAATCTCTCAACGATTGATCCAGAGCCTCGAGCGATTTTTTGTGTGCCATTGTGCACTCGTCCCAAATAATAAGTTTGCATTGCTGCAATACTTTACCCATCCCGGATGATTTGGAAATATTGCACGTGGGAGTTTCTGTAGAATGAAAATTCAGAAGCAATTTCAAAGCGGAATGAGCAGTTCTTCCACCAGGCAGCAACGTTGTGGCTATTCCGGACGACGCAATTGCCAACGCTATGTCATTTTTTGATCGAATTGATGCCAGAATCAATCTTATCACAAATGTTTTACCAGTACCTCCTGGCGCATCCAAAATGAAGATTTCTCCAACGTTGTTATCGACACAATGCAATATCTTATCATAAATGTCCTTTTGCTCAGACGTTAACTTAGAAATGTTATTTTGTAAATACAACAATAGATCACTCGTGCTGTAACTTTGTTCACGATCCAATTCTACACATGTTGACGCAGCAGCGTTACGATTAGGTGAAGGCATTCCCAAACCCTGAAGAGGTTTGTTTGTCATACATACGCACAAATCTTCAATAATAACTAAAGTGTAGTTATAAATTTCTGATGTAAAATCAAAAGTCATATCTGACGTCTCTAGCCGTTTTCGATGGAGTATTTCCTCAGCCATTTCCGATTTATATTTTTCCCATAACTCTATAGGAGCTGAAGGAGAGCAAGTTGTTTGTATGATTCCAAACAATGGACGAATTTGACTTGGAGTTGACGTTTCGCACGCGTCATTGATGCAGTTATCCCAGTGTTGGTCATTCTCCAATAAATTCAGAGCTTGGCATGCACTACGGTAAGTGTCATGTATAATACCGTTTACAGTACTCAAATACTCAAAGGACGTCGGACCGGGTACATTCACCAAATGCAGGCGGAGAAAGAAGCATTCATATTGATTGGGGTGAATGGTGTAGAGTCTTCCTATCGTGGTATCTTTGAAGATGGTAGGTTAGCCCTCCACTGACTTACCCTGTTTTCGACGTTCAAATACTTTATTTTTAGCATTCCACGTGTAATACGAAGGCACTTCGGTATACAGCAGTTTTTTTGCAAAAGAATCATTTTGACATAACGAAAAGAAAGCAGTTAACGTTGTATCCGGTGGATTTAGGGCTCTTTGTCGCACGTTGGATTCCGAAAAATAAACACTTTGTCCATTCTGTAAATGTACTGCTAAGTGAACAACAGCTGGACTTCATTCATGTATCGGAAATGAAAGAATTTGCCAAACAGCTTCATTACTGCTAATGTATCTTCCAGCCTGATATTGTACAATTTCGTCGATATCACCGATTTCGGACTGCAAGCCAAAAACTGCCACTTGGTGACGTATTTACATATGTATTTGATTGCCTTTACGGAGTTACAGTATTCAACGTTTATGTGTGCATTAAATGTTTTTGACAATAAAGGTGAATATGGAACAACCCACTGATTATCTACTTCGATGGTGGTACCGTTATGCTTCTTTATTATTGCTGTTTTACCGCCATCTTCAGTAGATCTTCTTCTATATTGTGGGTAACCATCATTGCCAGTAGTTGTGTTGGGTACTAAAAGTCGAGGATATTACTTTGTGCACCTTCCTTTGGCCAGGCATGGGGATTTTTCATTCAGTGCACCGCAAGGTCCATGTATCATATTTTTTACAACAATATCAGGAATTTCAGCGGAAATCACATCGTCAATTTCATTAGAAGTAATTTTATCATGTAGCCAGATTAAAATATGTGTGTGTGGCAATCCTCGTTTTTGCCATTCCACTGAGTACATCGAGCATCGCACTGACCCAAACACTTTAAGTTTTACTATGTAGTTTATCAGTGATTTCAACTTTTGCCGGAAGACACGGGCCGTAATGTCATGTCTATGAACCGCCGATTGTCCTTGAAGTAAAAGCTGCCGTATCTCGTCCCAAGATCGATTACATGTAAATTTAATAAATAAATCTGGACGACCATAGAGACGAACATACGCAATAGCATCTTGAGCATATTCATGCATATGACGGGGACTGCCAGCATGTGACGAAGGTAAAATCGTTATTCTTCCAACGTTTGTGGTATTACCGTCATTTACAACTGCATCTCGCAAATGAATGTATTGTTCGGAGCGGAGCTTGGTCTGATTCAGACGGATAAATAGCAAACGTTCTGATTCAATTTTTGAATACATATCAACAATGTATTGGTGAAACAATTGACGGCATTTTAAAATATAATTGTCTTCATCCTGCCGAATCATTAGTCTATAGGAATAATAATGCATTGCGCTGCATTTCTTATCCGTTTGTTTGTTAGTGGATGGATCTTGAAATTTATTATTAAAGTGATAGCCGTCGGCTCCATCCCAAAAAATGATAGGATATTGTAGGGCATCGTAGCATCGATGAGTTTCAGCAATTCTTACCAACTGAGCGTTTTGCTTATGAAGAATAATATCTCGAGGTAAAAACTGATCACCGACCATAACGATTGCCACTTCGTCGATAGTTGGAGCATTGTATCTACGCACATGTTGGCCAGTAGGCCTTTTGTCAGCGGAAATAACAATTTTATGCGTATCAGTAGGCATCAAACAGATGGCTGTTTTGAACAGACGCACTAAATTATTATTTTCGTGGAAAAGATGTTGCAATTGGGAAACAATAGTCCTGCCAACGTCGGGAGAAATTTCGCAACGTGCATTCAATTCAGAATGTCTATCACTGATGAAGTACAGTTGTAAAAATTTATGATTCTCGCCTGAGAATGATAGAAGGGACCCTGCTCTATGATGAATTTGCCTTTTTCCTTTGAAAGTAGGCATAAATTGATCTTGATTTTCGATTTGGGCACCAAACGACGTCATTTGGAAACTTGAGTTATATTTTCTGATGTTTGACAAAAAACGCTTAGATTCTGACGTAGTTCCAGTAAGCAAAGTCTTCAATGGCTCTGGTGGTGCAGCCAGTTGAGGAAGTTTAACTTTTCCTGAGGCGCAACACATTCCCATTGTTTCACCATTAAATTTCAAGGCCTTGCAATAGGGACAATTTTTAGACATAGTCCCGATTTGAACACATCTACTCAAGCTATAATAATCGACTGGACTGTACCTGAATGCCAGGCGAAAATTTTCAGGTTGCTCTTGTGATTCCTCAGCACGTTTTCTTTTGGTGATTTCTCTTTGAGACGCAAGCCTGTTTTCACGCTGTTGTTGTGATTCCTCGGCACGCTTTCTTTTCATACTTTTCCTATTAGCCGCAAGCCTGTTTTCACGTTGTTGTTGTGATTCCTCGGCACGCTTTCTTTTCATACTTTCTCTATTAGCCTGTGATTCCTCGGCACGCTTTCTTTTCATACTTTCTCTATTAGCCGCAAGCCTGTTTTTACGCTGTAAAAATTTTTCTTTTGAAGGCCTTCTTATATACTTATAATGACGTCATATACAAAACCTTTGACGTCATAACAAACATGATGTGAGTCGACAAACAACTTCATGACGGCATAGTGCTCAATCCTTATAATGACGTCAGTCGACAAACATGCATGACATCAGTCAACACACAACACACAAACAACTTATTTTATACGAGCTGTTTATGCTTTATGCTTATACGAGCTGAACCTAGTTGGTGGGGACGTATAATTGTCCATGGGAAAAACAATCCGTTTTCAGATCTATACCTCATGATTCTAAACTAACTTCATGACGCCAGTCGACACAGAAACATGACGTCACCTGATCCACAGACAGACAACTTATTTTTATATATATAGATAGATATAATTCTAAAATTGTCAGGTAATTTTCTATTTTGAAATAAAAATTAAAAATTATTGCTCAGACAACATAATTATTTTTGATATTTACATAACAGCTTTAGTGGTTCTGGACTGAAAACTAAATATGCTAATCAAATTGGGAATTGCAATCTTTTAGGTTGAAAAGGCAGATCCATTGGACTCATGAGAATGCGTGGAATAAGAAAAGCCTCACCCTCAAAAGGCCCTGTCAAGATTGTTGCCTCTATTACGTTATAACAGACATAACACGTCATTTGTGTCCCGGTGTCCCGGTCTGTAGTTTCGTTAGTCGACAAACATGACGTGAGACGACAAACAACTTCAAGACGACATAGAGCTCAATCCTTATAATGACGTCAGTCGACAAACATGACGTCAGTCGACACACAAACATGACGTCAGTCGACAGACAGACAAACAACTTATTTTTATATATATATAGATAGATAGATAAGATATATATATATATATATATATATATATACACTAGCTGTTGGGGTGGCGCTTCGCGCCACCCCAACACCTAGTTGGTTGGGTGCTTCGCGCCCCTCTCCAAGCCCCCCCGCGCGCGTAAGTCGTTACGCGCCATATTAGTTACGCGCCATTGTAGTTGTGTCCCTGTGTCCCACCTGTGAATAGAGATAGATATAAATATATGTTTTTAACTACGTAAAACATGCGAATATACAACATTCTTCGCTGTCCCATTGTCTGTGCATATAAATAGATTGTCAGGTTTACTGACTCTTGAACATGCAACATATAATTGTCCATGGGAAAAACAATCCGTATTCAGATCTATACCTCATTATTCTAATGATGTGTCCCTGTGTCCCGGTCGTCATTTATATTCCCTGTGTCCCGGTCGTCATTTGTGTCCCGGTGTCCCAGTTTGTAATTTCTCTTTGAGTGTCCCGGTCGTCATTTGTGTCCCGGTGTCCCGGTCTGTAATTTCTATTCGAACAATCCCTGTGTCCCGGTCGTCATTTATATTCCCTGCCTGTTATCCCGCCTGTGCCCCCGGTGTCCCCGTTGTAGTTGTGTCCCTGTGTCCCGGTCGTCATTTATATTCCCTGTGTCCCGGTCGTGATTTGTGTCCGGGTGTTCCAGTCTGTAATTTCTCTTTGAGGTTCCCGGTCGTCACTTATATTCCCTCTGTCTCGGTCGTCATGTGTGTCCCGGTCTGTAATTTCTCTTTGAGTGTTTTTTCTTTTTTGTTTTTTTTTAGTTTTTTACC
This sequence comes from Artemia franciscana, assembly GCF_032884065.1. Lineage (NCBI taxonomy): Eukaryota > Metazoa > Arthropoda > Branchiopoda > Anostraca > Artemiidae > Artemia > Artemia franciscana. The sequence continues at coordinate 26,924,582 of NC_088873.1, forward strand.
TTTTTTCTTTTTTCAGTTTTCTTTTTCTTCTTTATTTTTCAGCGTCACTATGAAGTACATATCGACGAACCTTTGTTTTTTTAACTTAAATCTGGTAGGCATTGATGACCTTATCCAAGTCAAAATCCCAAACCCAATCATCATCGCTATCATTTTCAGTTTTGATATGTTTTGACTCTCGCTGTCCAGGTGGATTTTCATCTAACTGCGCGGTTTTGCGTTCTTTAGCCGCAAGCCTGTTTTCTTGCTGTTCTTGTGATTCCTCGGAACGCTTTCTTTTCTTACTTTCTCTATCAGCAGCAAGTTTTTTGGCATAAACTCTTTGAGCAGCTTCCTCGGCTGTTGCCATTGTAGGTTCTTCAGTCATTTTACAATTAAACATTTTTCCGTGAACAAATGTCTTAAATACCGTTAATGACGTCACCGTCAAAGCAAAAATGACGACAACTAATTTCATGACGTCAGCCGACACAGAAACATGACGTCACCTGATCCACAGATCCACAGACAGACAACTTATTTTTATATATATAGATATATATATATCTATATTCACAGGTGGGACACAGGGACACAACTACAATGGCGCGTAACTAATATGGCGCGTAACGACTTACGCGCGTGGGGGGGCTTGGTTCGCGCCACCCCCAACAGCTAGTATATATATAGATAGATAGATAGATTAGGCTGCTTGCTACCGCTGCAGCCCGGACAAATTGAATAGTAAAACACGAATTTCTGGAAATCAAGCAGCTAAGTAAGTCAAATATTACTCCATACCCTAGAAAAGCTTACCAACGATAATACTGCCACTAAAGCTAAGGATACTACTATTAATGAATATTTCAGTGACTATGTGTTAAGGTTCGTTCTTTATTATAAGTTCTAATAAAACTATGACGACATTCATTATTTAGTATATGAAAATGCAGTTCTTTGTAAAATATTGTTTTTGTTTTAAATATTTTTTTAATTACAAAAGCACTTAGAAGTGACAAACTCCTGATCTTTTAATAACATAATCTACTTCAGTGCTATAGAAAAATCCAGTTTTTCGTAAAAAATTGATTATATTTTAAAACTATTTTTTTTAATTACAAAAGATTTTTAACCCCATCAATTTCATTTAAAATGAGCCATTAAACAGTTTTTTACGATGTCCCAGTGCCAAGCTATCTGAGGTGGAAGAGAAAAAAGAAAAAAAATGCTGTGTATGCAGAATATCGTGGTTTCAGCCTCTTTTCTTGATTTTCAAGCCAATATATGTTTCCCTTGCTATTCAAGCAGGACGGTAAGTTTTCTATACAGGGATATCGGGCAAGGTGGTTCTAATAGGGTACTTTTTGTTTTGATCTGATTCTATTTTCAGGAGTTATGGGTTATTATATTTTATAGTATTGGGTGTGATCGTCTCTTAATAGGTTGTTATCTACTACTGCAACCCGGATAGCTACCGCTTTAACCTAGATTAATATAATTACTTGACTCTGATACTTTCCTCTTCTATACATCTTTCGTTCACTTGGAACCATTTCTTGTCGATGTTTAAAATCGTTCCCATAAAATCACGTATCGAGTATTTAGAACCTAGCAAAAAACAAAAATAATTTTACAATTTTTAGGTATTTTCTAGTTTTAACTAAAAAATTAACTCTAGTGCTCAGACACCAAAAAAATTTTTGCAGTTTACATAATAACTTTAGCTATACAGAACTGAGAACTAAAATGAAATAAAATTATCTTGTCAAAATATAAACGTGTATAAACATTGTTTTCAAAAACTTAACCGTCCAAAACTTAAGCAGCTGTAACCCAGTAGAAAAACTTCAACAATCTTATCTAAAATCTACTGCAAATTCACATTAGAAGTAATAGCCCACTGCAGCAAAACCTTCAGAGCTAGAGAAAAAGCGCAAACTTCGTTATAAGAATGCTTTTCCAATTCTTGATGCACACTAAGCCCCGTGGCATAATCTCCAGCCTTTATATGATCAACCAGTTTTTGAAGATTACCGATTGCGAGTGGTGAAAGCCCTGCTATCCTCAATTTCTCGTAAAGCATCTGCATCTTCTTGGCCACTTCGTCCAACTTTCTTTTCATTGTGGGTGCGGTTGCAGTAGTCGTTGAACAAATAATTTCTCTTAGTCTTTCCAAAGTGTCATAAATGACAAGATGTTCAGCTGGCAGCGACGAAGCTTCAGCGCCATAGTCGGACTCCATTTGAATATCAGTCATTCATTGATTGTAAGAAGCCTGGTGCTGTTGAGGCATAGCTTCGTATTGATTCTGACGTTGAGTCGAGAAGTTAGTCATCATCTGTGTTTGCTGGGAAGAAAAGTTTGGATTCATCTGGTTTTTTGGAACTTGGGTCATTACACTCTGCTGAGTATCCGACATTATGGGTTGTCTTTGTGAAGAAGGTACTAACTGGGGTTGCAAATTCACTTGCTCTGGCACTGGCAGCGGTGTTGGATTAGACGTTGGAAACCGCTGTAAAGGAGCAGGAGCATGGCGCAAGAGCTGAGGGGTAGTAGGAATATATCCTTGCTGCAACTGCATATCTAACTGAGAAGCAGGAAGTGGCGTTGAATTCATTCCTTGGAGTTGCGGTGGAGGAACAGCGTAGCGCGGGGGGTTCGGAAGAGTAAGATTATACCCTTGTTGCGACTGCAAGTTTAGCTGAGAGGCAGGAGGTGATGTTGGATTCATTCTTTGGAATTGTTGTGTAGGAGCAGGAGGTGATGTTGTCACTCGTTGGAATCCCCTTGGCTTGTTCAGCACTTGGGAAGGCTTGGGGCTATACATTTCCTGTGAATATGAATTTAACTGAGGGGCTGGTGAATAACCGTCTGAGTTGAAGCCAATATTACCGCGAGTGGGGTTCGCTTGTATTGATTCCATTGGCTGTACTGATCCCACTGGCTGATAAAAGCTAGACTGTGGCTTATAAGTAGCCGTCTGTCCATATAACTGCTGCATCCCCTGTCCACTAGAAGGCGGTCTTTTATGTTTAATGCTTCGTATACTGAAACTAACTGACTTAGGGGGGTCGTACCGACCAGCTGTCTCTTTTCTCACTAAAGTGCTGCCTAGGGGCTGAGCACCTGGGGTTGTTAATGCCTGTGGCATCATTGGGACAGGTGCAGTTGGTTGAAACACTAATTTATCGGACATAAAAGCCGTCGCAGCTGCAGTAGCAGGCAAAAAGGTATTGGATATAGAAGTTCCAAATGTTGCCTGTTGCACGGCTTGGATAAACGGTGCTTGCTGAGAAGCAATTGACGGATTCGATAGACGCTGATTTCCATCAGAACAGGGTTGAGCAGAAGCAACTTGCTGTGGAGGGAATGACGTAATAGGCGTCGCATTAGCGATACGTTGTTGTCCATAAGTAGGGGGCTGTGGGGTGAATTTATTTTGAGGAGCAAATTGGGCTGCAGGCGCTATCTTCTGTCCATAAACAGAGGGCTTCGATACCGCAGGTTCGGCCTGTGTGGCTCCAACTCGTTTGGCAGTAGTTTTGATTGGCTGCCGCTGCCCAGTGGCAAATTCAAGCCTACTTCTCAATTCCGGTACATCATTTTCTCCAACGTATCCAAGAAACATTAAAGCAAGTTCTAATTGGCCTTCAGAGGCAAGAACACTAGAAAACTCAGTAATTTTGGCTGCTGCGTTTGCTGGAAGACTCTCTTCATTTCTAAAACGCATCTTTAATGCTGCTCGGATGATCATTATTTGCTCGGTAATTTCCTGCAAAACTATGATGTCAGACTTCTTGTTTTGATTACTTAATTGTACAAGGGATCCAATGTCTCCAGCCAGAATATAACAGAGAGAGGCATCCGCACTTCTACCACTTTCTGCTTCAAGACGTTGCCCAAGAGTTTTACAAACAGTTGCGACCAGTTGCGGCGCAGCAAACATAACAGCGCAAGTTGCAACCTCTTTCCAGGATGACAAATCACAGTTTTGAGCTATATTATCCCATTGACCAAGTACAACGGCAGAGATCACCTGAGAGACCCCAGTGGCAGATTTTGCATACTTTTGTTGAGTTTCCAGCAACAATTCTTCTCCGCCTAAGGTCGCCAAATTTAAGGCATCTGTCCATTTTCCTCCTTTGATACAAAGATTTACAACTCCTTTTACGTATCCAGTTATTAAAGATTGGTTAATCAGGCCGTCGATACTATCATCTATGTGAATACTGATAGACTTAGTTAGAGCATCTTCCTCTGGTGAAGAAGTAACATCCGGTTGAAGGTTCACTGCGTCTGGATTCTGCTGGTTCACTAACGTTTCAAAAACGCCTACGTCATTGAGATTTTCCTCTAGCCTGAGTCCGTTGACTTGTGTACTTAATGGTCTAACACCGTCAACATTCATTCCCAGAAAAGCATCAACCTTATTAGAGACATCTTCGTTGTTATACCCAAGAACTTGTATTTGGTCTAATCGGGGGTCTTCAACAAAATAAGAGTGAATAGCTCTCCACATATTTGCTTCTGTATCAGCCTGACTACTTTCAACCCTCATATGACAGTAAGGTAATAGATTGCCAGAAGCAAACGCTTCAGCAAATATGATTGACCTTGAAACCAGGGCCCTGTCACCAGTAACTTGCTCGATGGCAATCCTCCGCGTAGCCATCCCACCCTGGACTGATTCTTCAGAGGTGAGAAGCTTCCCTCCAACCCCAAATGAAGGCCTGCAAGGAGAGTACATCCATCTAGGTGGCCAGAATGGAGGAGTTGACTGAATTAGGTGAACCTGTTGAAGTTCTTGACCGGGCAAATTTTCTTCACCAGAAAAATATCCTGCCATGGGAGAAACATGCATGTTATCCTTTCCTACAACAAAAGTGCCGCCCATAATAGAATGAATATCTATCGTTGCATTAAAGGAAGGTACGGCAATTAATGCTGGGTTTCTGGGACAGAAATCAACATCAAAAGGTTCAACTGTACCAGCCACTTCACCGCTCGAAGTTGACATGGCTGGATTCCAAAGGAGAATTCTTTTGTCCTTAGCGCAGCTAGCTAAAATGCTGGAGTCACTACTGCACCAGCTAACAGACAAAACACCGCTGGTATGTCCCTCCAAGGAACAGAGAGGGGATACAGTTTTTCGAACATCCCATATTTGAATCACTGGCATATGATCATCCTCAGAAGCGATTGCAATTTGGGTGCCAGCTTCAGGGTTCCATGCAATACTTCTATACTGGATCCTTGTAGATTCCGATATCGTCTGGATCACTTTCATAGAACGCACATCCGCAATAAGGACTTTTGACGAAAAAGCCGATGCAAGAATCATATCACATTTCATATTCCATGCCAGATCCTTAACACCACCAGTAATTTGTGGAATTAACTGCGAATGGTCATTGGGCTTTTCTAAATCCCATAAAAATACTCCCGAGTCAGAAGATCCACTAGCCAAAAGGTTTGACTGGAAATGACTAAATCCTAAAGCTGATATTTTTCCCGAATCATCCTGGGAGACTTGGAGAGCTTGTGTACGACCTTGTAGAATATCGGAGGCAGAATATAATTCAAGCAGGCCATTTTCAGATCCTGCTGCAATGACCCCAAGAGCACCGCCATGCTGTCCCCATGTTATTTTTTCATACCTGTGATTTGATTTTACTGTGGCTATGGACTGCAATGATATATTCTTGGATACCAGATCTAACTCAAATACTTCAATAGCACTAGAACCGTTTGCCTCAAGCTCAACGTATTGTGCAGCAGTGCCACAAACCAGATAAATGGGACTGATGTCAGAAGGTGACCAAGCCACGTTTGCTGTCCTATTTATTTCCCTGATTTTCATGTTTTATCTGCTTAATAAATATAATTAGGCTAATTTAGATATGAAGTGATTTTATATTTCGCTTTGAAACTAATTTTAAAATTTTCAGGTATTTGTCAAGTTTTAATTAAAAAAATTAAGACTATTGCTCAGACACCATAAATATTTTTGCAGTTTACATAATAACTTCAGCAGTCCTGAACTGAGAACTCAAATAAAAAAAATGCGGAAATAAAGCACAACGTCATAGAGATAAGCACTTTAGGAGTCGAGCGAAAAACGTTTGGTTCCTGGAGAAAAGCAGATGTTAATAATATTTGCTACTAGCTGTATACCAACACTATATTCCTCTTTCATGTGGGATTTCATTGAGCCCATGTTCGCCGCTTAAAGCACGAATCCTTACAGCCGTCAATGGTTAGACCAACCATATAGTCATTTTCCTTTGGGGTTCCCATCCAGCCCATGTCCACTGTAGAGCATTCAAGCTTCTCTCTCGCTCTCTCTCTCTCTCTCTTTCGCTAATAAATATCAGACAGTCAGACAGTCATCCCATCTAGCTTATGCCCACCGCTTAGAGTACGGATGCTTAAAGCCGTTGAATGGTTAGACTGTTTCCTTAGCGGCAATCAATTGCTAAACATATACCAACAATGTAGTCCTTTCTTTTGCCCATGTTCACCGCTTGAGGCACGGATGCCTTCAAGCCGAGGCTAGTTAGACCCGTTGCTCTAGCGGTAAGCCATTGCTATAGGCACATACCAACACCATATTCCTCTTTCATAGGGTATTTCATTGAGCCTATGTTTGCCGCTTAAAGTACGAATCCTTAAAGCCGTTTAATTTTCTTCAGTTTTGCAGCTTTTTTAGTTTTTTTAGCTTTTTTTTTCCTTTTAGTTTTTTACCTTTTTATGGCACTTGGTATTAACCAAGTGACATATAGCAATCGCAAATTATGTCGTTCAATGTTTATTCTAACATTGACAGCTGGAAAAATCTTCACGTGCCAAGCATGCTAAAGCTCAACAATTTATAATAAACCTCAATATTTAAGTATCTGTTTTAAGGTTTTCGAATTACTTTAATCTATTTCAAAATATTTTGAAATATTTATGCAATTCCCAGTTTTTACATTTTTAGTTTCAGTTTTCTTTTTCTTCTTTATTTTTCAGACGTAAATACATATCGCCGAACCTTTGTTTTTTTAACTAAAATCTGGTAGGCATTGATAACCTTATCCAAGTCAAAATCCCAAACCCAATCATCATCGCTATCATTTTCAGTTTTGATACGTTTTGACTCTCGCTGTCCAGGTTGATCTTCATCTAATTGCGTGGTTTTGCATTCTTTAGCCGCAAGCCTTTTGGCATTAGCTCTTTGAGCAGCTTCCTCGGCTGTTCCTTCTGTTGTAGGATTTGGTAACATTCTATCTTTTTCAATGTTTTTCAATTTGTCAATTTTCATTCTAACATTGACAGTTAAAAAAATCTTCACGTGCCAAGCTTGATAAAGCTCAACAATTTATAATAAACCTCAAGTTTTAAGTATCTTTTTTAAGGTTTTCAAATTACATTAATCTATTGTCAAAATATTTCGAAATATTTATGCAATACCCAGTTTTTACATTTAAACCCTCAACACAAAAATACATACAACTTATTTTTATATATAGATAAGATATAATCTGGCGTAACAGACATAGTGTAACAGACATAACAGACAGACAATTTATTTTTATATATATATAGACTACAGAGCTATAGAAAAATGCAGTATTTCGTTTCAAAAATGGTTTTGTTTTAACGTTTTTAAATACATCAATTTCCTTTCAAATGAGCCATTAAAAAGCTCTCTATATTTTCCAGTGCCGGGCTGGCTGAGGCAAAAAAAAAACGGGAAAAAGGATGCCGTCGATGCAGAATATCGTGGTTTCTGCCACTTTTCTTGATTTTAAAACCAATATATTTTCCTTGTTGTTCAGGCCAAGGGACAGGTTGTTTCCTATATAGGGTTATTGGACAAGCCGGTTCTAATAGTGTACTTCTTTTCTTGACCTGACTCTAGTTTTAGGAGCTACCGCTAGCTATCTCTGCAACCCAGATAACATTAATTTGATGGACATAAGGCGAAATATCTTCTACGTCTGGCACCGTTCAGCGATCAATGGAATTCATATTCATGCCATAGAACCCCCTTAAAAAGATATATGTAAAGAGGCTCTACCCCGCCTCATAACTCCACCCTTTCCGCACATTATTATCTATGTAATCTCCGCGACAAAAAAACGCCGTTTTTTGTGCCTTATTATACTAACCCGGCACATCTTGACAATCCAATGGTCCGCTAAGGGTATAGAGATAAAAAAATGGAGACAACGATACTGACGTTTATTTTCGTTTTAGAGAGTGGGGCTATAAACCTTCAATCAGGGGTTTCGAAAAAAGTTAAAAAAAAAAGAATTCAAGGCTATAAAGTAATATTGAGCTGAAAGTGAACAACAGTTACACTCCTGGATATTTATACTAAAGTTTGACTGCTTATCCCAAATTTTTCAAAAACGACTCTTGAAACACAAGGGCCGTGTAATTAGAATAGAAAGCTTTTTTAAAAGCAGTAAAAACTTCAGCTTGAAGAGCAAAATTTTGAGGAGGTTGACAACTCCTTCATATACGAAATAATTTCTGTTCATTTCGAGTGTTGATGTTACTTCTTAGTTTTAGTTAAAACGCCTTTTTTTGTACTTATGTGTTGTAGCACCTATGCTAAGTTCTTCATCCATTGACGCACTGGAGAGCCGGTTTCCTCGTTTGGTTCTTTCAGCTTAACTTGAGGCAAACAAAGTCAAGTGACAGAATAGATGGGAATTATATAATTTGGGCTATATATTTGCACATTAGGGGTGGGGGGGATTAAAGTATTTGGACAGTGTGAAGTTAGAAAACAAGTCTTACTTCATAATATGCAGAATAATTGTACCTAATACATTGTGCATGCAGACCCGTTATACTTTACCCCACCCTCCTAATGTGCCAATATATAGCCCGAATTTATTTCTAAAGTATTGTGTTTTTATAGTATTTTGTGGTATTTCCTTAGTATTTATCAGAAAAAGCAGCTTCTGGTTAGATGAAGAACTTAACATATGTGCTATAACATACAAGTACCTTTTTTTTTATTTAATTCTAGAAATAAGAGAATGAAACTCTGTCTCTTGGCTAACGAATATATTTTTCTCAAAATGAAGATATGTGTTTAGCAGCCATTGAAATGTTCGGAATGTAAAAGGTCTTACTTTCTTTATAGTGGCGCGAAAACCCCGGAAGAGTGGCTAATTCAGGCAAAGAGATTATAGCAGCTCTGGCATCCTCGTCAAAACTTGGAGGTGGCACTGACTTGCCATCTTTCCCATCTGTTAAAAAAGGGATTGATCAGCTAATGCGATCTTACGAGCCTAAATTTGGTGGTTTTGGTCATGCACCTAAGTTTCCACAACCGTCGAATTTCAACCTGATATTTGCTTACTATGCAAGGTAACATGGCTAGATCTATTGTTTGTTGGGGATGTTTCGTTTTTATGGCACTTTCCCGTCGGCCAAGTGTCATATAGCGACCGCAATTTCTCTCCGCCCGTCGGTCTGTCGGTCCCGGTTTTGCTAGTTCGGGCACTTCCAAATAAGCGAAGACAATGAAAGTTGGCTGGCGTATCAGCGACCGGACCAGATTAAATTAGAAATAGTCTCTTCCCTGGTTCGAGTTTCTGGGAGGGGGTCTAGGGACGGCTAATTCGGAAAAATTAGAAAAAATGATGTAATTTTAAATTACGAACGGTGATCGGATCTTAATGAAATTTAATATTTAGCTGGTCCTCGTGTCTCTGAGCTCTTATTTTAAATCCCTGGTTTTGCAATGTCCTCGTTTTGCTAGTTTAGGCACTTCCAGATAAGCTAGGACGACGAAATGTGTTTGGCGTATCAGGGACCAGACCAGATTAAATTAGAAATAGTTGTTTCCCCGATACGGCCGTCGGGGGGAGTAGGGGACGGTTAATTCGGGAGAATTAGAAAAAATGAGGTATTTTTAACTTACGAACCGGTGATCGGATCTTAATGAAATTTGACATTTAGAAGGATATCGTGTCTCAGAGCTGTTATTTTAAATCCCGACCGGATCTGGTGACATTGGGGGAGTTGGACAGGGAAACCTAAAATATTGGAAAACGCTTAGAGTGGAGGGATGGGGATGAAACTTGGTGGGAAAAATAAGCACAAGTCCTAGATATGTGATTGACATAACTGGACCGGATCTGCTCTCTTTGTGGGAATTGGGGTGGGGGAGGGTTAATTCTGAAAAATTAGAAAAATGAGGTAATTGCAACTTTCGAACCGGTGACCAGATCTTAATGAAATTTGATATTTAGAAGGATCTTGTTGTTGAGAGCTTTTATTTAAAATGCCGACCAGATCCGGTGACACTAGGGAGAGTTGGAGGGGGAAACCGGAAATCATGGAAAACGTGAAAATTGAGGTATCTTTATCTTACGAATGGGTGAACGGATCTTAATGAAACTAGATATATGGAAATATTGTATGTCTCAGATGCTCCATTTTCAATTCGCATAAATTAGATTTATGGACTAACCACTCGGATTTTTCTTTCACCATTCCGCGAAGTATTAGTTAGTCATAACCGGTTTAAACAGAGTCTGGAGAATAAGTAACGTGCAGACACCAAACTACCGGTAAATAAATATATATGAAAAAATTATACTGTATAAATAATTGCAAGAAGAATTGCTAAGGATAACCTGTGCCTAATCGTAATTTCAAGTGAGAAATCCCTTAAGTTCAACCTTCTCATGTTTATCTTGTTGAAACGGTGAAGAAAACTGATAACTATGTCTTTGACCGAGTTGCCGCCCCTGAAAAAGAATTGACTAAGTAGTAAAATGCTTGGACTTCCGCTAGGCCTTAAGTGAGCAATTTTCGTGTCTTCTTCTGTTCTTACCCGTAGGAAGTGAAGTAGACTTTAGGCAAAATATATCCTAGTGATTTATGGGAAACAAAAATGTTTCATTTTCAGTTCTACTAGTGGAGATAGTCACTATTCCTAATTGACTTAAGCCATGCTCAACCCAGCTTATTCCTTTAAATGCTTGATAAAAAAAAATAATAATATCTGTAATTCAATATTATAATCATGTTGGACTATTTTAGCTTCAGTGAAAAAGTTTTTCAGAGTTTTTTCATTCTCGGTTTTATTCATCTTCCAGTCTATTTACTTTTTCTTTTCTTGTTTCTACCAAATAAGTCCTTGCAACCAAAGGCCTTGAATAAGGAAAACCCAAATACATTGTTATAAGATCTTGGTTTGTACTCTGCTGAATTATGTGGAGTGCGGGAGCTTGGGTATCAATGAAAGCAAAACATAGGAGTAAAATTATTGAAATTTGTTATTGGTAACAATGTTTATAAGACGAAGAACTTCCAAGATGAACTTTGTAGTATAATACCAATTTTCTTTTGTAGAAACTCCAACGATCCGAATGCCAAAAGAGCCTTGCAAGCATGCTTGCATACATTAGAATGCATGCGACGAGGTGGTATTCATGACCATGTTTCGCAGGTAATCTATTTCCCCTTTTTTGTTTTGCGCTCCATAACGTCCATAGTATCGTCCACTTTATTATTTTTTATTCTTCGTATTGCATTTTTTCATCCGGAGAAATTTTATTTATTGATAAGTTCAGTTAGATTGATAAAATATTTTTATTAGTATTCTGATGTTACAGATAATCGTCTTCAGTATTGACACTACCACTATCAAAACGGCCGTGGTTTCCACGTATAAATTCTCATTGATGCTTCCGCTTTAACGTTCTGTGTAAATGCAGAATTCTAAATTCTTGCACAAGTCAGAATTAAAAGAAACTGTTGAGCAAACAGTGGGTGTTACGATAGAAATGATAATGGATCCAAAAGATTTTACTTGAAACCAAAAATAACATACATATAAACCCCTGAAATGAAAAAGCACTTTACTACAAAATATAAAATGATAATTCTTATCTACTTTATAGTTTTCGCAAGCACCTTAGGCAATAAAAAGAGATTTAGATCATTTAAAAGACAAACACAATTATCGTGTGTATTCGGACAATTAAGCTTATTTCTGTACTTAGCTATAGCATTTTGTAAAATCGATTATGCTATTAAATAAACCTGAAAATAAGCGCTTAAATTTTAGTTGGAGAGATCCAAACAATTCAGTTTGCCTAAACGGGTAAATACAATAACACATCTATTCTGTGTGGGGTTTGAATTCTAACCGAAAAGAAGATGGTTTGCCCGAAAGTTCGAGTGAGGCAACCAAGATGGAGAGTGAGGCAATTTTAGTTGGAGAGATCCAAACAATTCAGTTTGCCTAAACGGGTAAATACAATAACACATCTATTCTGTGTGGGGTTTGAATTCTAACCGAAAAGAAGATGGTTTGCCCGAAAGTTCGAGTGAGGCAACCAAGATGGAGAGTGAGGCAATTTTAGTTGGAGAGATCCAAACAATTCAGTTTGCCTAAACGGGTAAATACAATAACACATCTATTCTGTGTGGGGTTTGAACTCTAACCGAAAAGAAGATGGTTTGCCCGAAAGTTCGAGTGAGGCAACCAAGATGGAGAGTGAGGCAATTTTAGCTGGAGAGATCCAAACAATTCAGTTTGCCTAAACGGGTAAATACAATAACGCATCTATTCTGTGTGGGGTTTGAATTTTAACCGAAAAGAAGATGGTTTGCCCGAAAGTTCGAGTGAGGCAACCATTGAAATAATAATTGAAATAATTATTTCAATAAATTTAATTGAAATAATGTAACAGTAGAGTTTTGATTGTTTTCCCAGGCCTGTGCCGGGGTAATTATGTTCTTTTTTTATGTTAGTTTTGCTTCTAATCCTATTAGGCTCCTCAATACAAGAGAAAATTCTTCGTTGTGGTCACACGATTCACCACATTATTGTACAGAGATTACCTCATTTCCTTCTATCACCAATGACTTTGTAGAAAGACTGGCCTGTTGAGCCTTGTTCAAGCCGGAATTGTTCAAGAATTTAGACACTAAGACTGTAATCACATGTCAGAGTAAATGAAAAAAATCATTGCAACGTTTCTAACATGACTATTGAAACAATCTAATAGTGGAGATTTTGATTGTTTTCCTAGACCTCTGCTGGGGAAATATGTTCTTTTTCTTATATTACTTTTACTTCTACTCCTTTTAGGCTCCTCAATACAAGAGAAAATTATTGATTGTGGTCACATGGTTGACCAGATTATTTTACAGATATCCCCACATTTTCTTCTATCACCAATAGCTTTGCAGAAAGACTGGCCTGTTAAATCTTGTTAAGCAGGAATTATTCAAGAATTTTAGGTATGTATGGTTGGAGGGTACAAAGATAACCTGTCAAAACTTGATGCAAAAAGTACGATGAGTTTCGACTTTAATGCCAAAACAAGTTATGCCCAATCTTACGGACAGAAACAACCCAAAACAGAGCTAGGTACCCAAAACAGAAAACAAAACAAGTAATTTTGCTGCTCGGTGGCTCATTAGCTCAGTGCCAAGCTTAACTAAGTCCTGATTCGGTACAAAAGCAAGGAAAGTTCTGACTTGATTCAAAAACAAGCTTTATCTAACTTCAGAGTTTAGCCCGAGTCTGGTTGTCGTGGGAAGAAATTAGCTAAATCATGTCTCTGCGCAAAAGTGAGCTGAGTTCAGGTGACAGAACCAATTGGTGAAAAAAAAGCTCAGTCTTAACTCACTGCAACAGAGCTAAAGATAAGTCCTTACTTAGTGCTATATAACCAGAATTCTGATTCCATGTAAAATGAATGAACTCCAAGCTGTACTTAGTTCTCCCGTACTGCAGACTTTTTTATGGCACTTGGTATCTACCAAGTGACATATAGCGATCGCAAATTCTGTCGGTCTGGTGGTCTGTCTGTCTGCCCCGGTTTTGCTACTTTAGGCACTTCCAGGTAAGCTAGGACGATTAAATTTGGCATGCGTATCAGGAACCAGACCAGATTAAATGGAAATTGTTGTTTCCCCGATTCGATCATCTGAGGGGGGGAGTGGGGTGACGGTTAAATTAGGACAAATTAGAAAAAATGAGGTATTTTTAACTTACGAACGGGTGATCAGATATTAATGAAATTTGATTTTTGTAAGGATATCACGTCACAGAGCTCTTATTTTAAATCTCGACCGGATCTGGTGACATTGGGGGGGGGGGGCAGTTGGGAGGAGACCTAAAATCTTGGAAAACGCTTTGAGTGGAGGGATCGGGATGAAACTTGATGGGAAAAATAAACACAAGTCCTAGATACGTGATTGACATAACTGGAACGGATCCGCTCTCTTTTGGGTAGTTGGGGGGGGGGGTTAATTCTGAAAAATTAGAAAAAAATGGGGTACTTTTAACTTTACGGACGGGTGATCAGATGTCAATGAAATTTGATATTTAGAAGGATATCGTGTCTCAGAGCTCTTATTTTAAATCCCAACCGGATCCGGTGACATTGGACGAGTTGGGGGGGGGGACCTAAAATCTTGTAAAACGCTTTAGCGGAGGGATCGGGATGAAACATGGTGGGAAAAATAAGCAGAAGTCCTAGGTACGTGATTGACATAATCGGAACGGATCCGCTCTGTTTGGGGGAGTTGGGAGGGAGGGTTAATTCTGAAAAATTATAAAAAAAATGACGTATTTTTAACTAACGAATGAGTGATCGGATCTTAATGAAACTTCATATTTAGAAAGACCTCGTAACTCAGATCTCTTATTTCAAATCCCGACCAGATCCAGCGTCATTGGGGAGGGGGCTGGAAATCTTGGAAAATACTTAAAGCGGAGAGATCATGATGAAACTGGGTGGAAAGAATACAAACAAGTCCAAGATACGTGACTGACATAACCAGATCGGATCCACTCTCTTTGGTCGAGTTGGGGGTGGGGGAATAATTCGGAAAAATTAGAAAAATGAGGTATTTGTAACCTACGAACGGTGATAAGATTTCAATGAAATTTGATATTTAGAAGGATCTTGTGCTTTAGAGCTCTTATTTTAAATTCCGACCAGATCCTGTGACATTAGGGGAGTTGGGTGGGGGGAAACCGAAATTCTTGGAAAACGTGAAAATTGGGGTATTTTTATTTTACGAATGGGTGATCAGGTCTTAATGAAACTTGATTATAGAAGGATCTTATGTCTCAGATGCTCCATTTTGACTCGAATCGGATCCGGGGACGTAGGGGGTCGGAGGAGGAAACAGAAATCTCAGAAAACGCTTAGAGTGGAAAGATCGGGATGAAACTTGATGTGAAGAATAAGCACAAGCTCTAAATACGTGATTGACCTAATTGGATCGGATCCGCTCTCTTTGGAGGAACTGGGGGGTGTTAATTTGGAAAAATTAGAAAAATTGAGGTATTTTTAACTTAAGAACGGGTGACCAGATCTTAAGGAAATTTGATATTTAGAAGGAACTCATCTCTAAGAGCTCTTATTTAGAATCCTGACCAGATTTGTTGACATTGGGGGGAGTCAGAGGGGAAAATCGGAAATCTTAGAAAATGCTTAGAGTGGAGGAATCGATATGAAGCTTGGTGGGTAGAATAAGCAAATGTAGTAGATACGTAATTGTCGTAACCGTACTTGATTCGCTCTCTTTAAGGAGGTTAAGGGGTTGGGCTTAGCGCTTTGGCGAGTTTGGTGCTTCTGGACGTGCTAGGACGATGAAAATTGGTAGGCGTGTCAGGGAGCTGCACAAATTTACTTGGTAAAGTCGTTTTCTCCGATTCGACCATCTGGGGGGCTAAAGAGAGAGGAAAAATGAAAAAAATGAGGTATTTATAACTTACGATTGGATGATTGGATCTTAATGAATTTTGATATTTAGAAGGACATCTTGACTCAGAGCTCTTATTTTAAATCCTGACCGGCATTAAGCCTCTGATTTTCCTTTTAAATCAATCTATTGATTCTTAGAATTTTGCTATTGCTCATACCATATGAGCTCTTGGCTCTTCCGGCCTCGTCACAAGTGCCACGTGAGCTCTTAGCTCTTGTTGAAGAAAAGGAGACAGATAACACTTCATTTCAAATCGAACCTGCTGTATGATTTGAAGTTCTTTACGGGTCCGTGGTAACGCCAATACGCCTCTCCCCTTCCTCCTGTTCATGACAAATTTAACTGAAAGATAGGCTTATTGATGTTATTGGTAGTAAAATCACGCAAGAATTTTCATTCTCTATTATTGAAAGGGCAAAATGAGCCTATTGCTTCTCCAACATTCCTACTCGTTCTACCGCCTACTTTTTAGCAGAAGAGTAGGACATTTGCTCCTTTTTAGAACTGGAATCACAGAAGGTTATTTAATATTTATTATTGGAAATAGAATTGGGCCAATTGTCCCTCCAACAAACTTAAGCGCCTCCTCCTGTCTTAACTTATTTGCATAATTTTGTCGGCACGGTGTACGGCGCATTCTTCGAACCAGAATCGTAGGAACACTAAATTTTTATAGAAGGTCAATAAACGAGGCAATAATTTGCCTTTTAAAAGAGACAATAGTTTTCTATTCAGTTTTTTGTCCCTAATGGGCTCAAAACTTAAGCGAGCTAGCACATCGGGTGTTGGCTCTGATTTTTGCACAAAAATGGTTCGGGGGTGCACCATCACCCAAGTAACAAGAGGAGATGAGTTTCAAATGAGCAGGCCACTTCTAAGTTACATTTACCTTGTACAAAAGTGTTTAGATCCACCTGAGATTTGGATGACAGATAGCTGCTGTCAAGTCGGTGTCTCCCAAGAACCATTAGACCGTTGGCTCTCTACTGTTTACCTGTCGATGTTTTCATAGTTTCAAAGTAAACACTGTTGTGTGTCCACAGAAAATGGAGATACGCCTTACGTCTTTTTTGTATAAGATATTGTCTGGTTTTTAACAGGGATGTGTCCTATCTCTATTGCTGTTTGTTATTGTTATGGACTACATTCTAAGGCAGTGAAACTTCTGGAGTAAAATTTTGTAGCCGACAGATTTCAGACCCAGATTTCGATGACTACGTTGTTCTTCTCGAAGAAGCAAAACAGCTACTGCAGCAGCTACTCGACGTCATAGATGAAAAGGCTGAAAAATTGGCGATTACAGTGAATGTCAGTAAGACAAATATCATGGTTACATCTGACTCTGCTGACCCTGAAATGCAAAGATAAGCAATTGAGCAAAGATAAGCAAGTGAAATAACCCACAAAATCAAGAGGAGGATTGGACAAACTAATAGTTGGCGCAATAGGAAACACTCGAATGCGCTTGAAGCTCCGCCTCAGGAATAAAAACGTGATATGCATTATTACATTCTCCTCTACTCAAGTTAAGACTGGAAACAGAATGTCCAACTTGAGAAACGCTTCTTAGCGCTTGAAAACATGTGCTTTGAAAGAATACTAAACATATCTTGGCATCAAAAGCTCAAGGAGTTTGCCAGAAAACCTGTCAATCACTAGTTACTAACCTTTTGAAATGTAGGAGATAGACGTAACTGGGCCACGTCCTTCCTATGTCTGAGGATCGACTCCTCTATACGTTTCATAATGGTTGCCTTGAAATGCTAGTGAGAAGGGAGGGGGCAATCAGCCCTTTCTCTTCTCACGCCCCTTCTAGCTGCCCTACACAAAAACATCCGATTAAAATTTTGAGACAGCCATTTTGTTCAAAATAGCTGAAAGATCCAATAACTATGCTTCCGGGGATGACATCATCCTCACAGTCTTGTGCAAGAACTGTAAGTTATGCAAGTTTCCGATTTTTACATAATAGGATTTGCTTTTGGGAAAGTGCTTTTGATCCTTAGTCTCTGAAAAGGCTGTGAGTATTAAAGTGAAACTTTTAGGGATTGTTGAGGTTAGTATTGAACTAAATCAAAACACTATGTGTATGTAGGCTGTGAAAAAGGTGGATTAGCAATATCTCAGGAACGTCTTAGGGTATTAACATGAAATTTTCATGTTGTATGAAACGCCAAGCATGTTGAGTGGGATATTGGACTAACCAAAAGACACTGTACGCATACAACTACCGCTACTACTTCTATAATCACTACGACCACCACTACTATGATTGCTACGAGTAATCCTACTACGACCGTGCTACTACTTCGACTATAAATATAGTGATTACTACTTCTACAACGATTGCTACTGCTGTGATTACTACTGCTACGATTGCTATTGCTACGACTACTTTCTCTGAGGATACTATGACTGCGACTGCTACTTTTACTACTATGAACAGTACTATCACTACTGCTACTACCATGAACTATCTATGACTATGTCAGGAACGGCGTTTGGTATTAAGTTAAAACTGTTAGGGCATGTTGAATGGAATTTTGGACTAGCTAAAATACGCTATGTGCATACTACTACAACTATCACAACTACGGCTGCTATTACTATGACTGCTGCTACTATGGCTAAATTTTTACAGCTACTACTGCAGCTACCACTACTGTGGCTACTTGTGATTTCGGCTGTGAATACCTGTGACTGCGACTGCTTGTCAGTACAACTTCTTTCAAGTAAAGCGCAAATGATTTTTCGGTCTATAGAAAGTACCGGAGGCGTTAACCCTACACATGTTTGTGGTAGTTTCTGTTTGCTTTGATTTTGACTTGATTATTTATTGTAATTTATGTTCGTTTTGGGTTTTGCTTATTAACTGACAGTGATTTATTTTGTTTTTTGCTTGAATTAATATTTGTCTTTATTTTTACTTCTCTTCGGCTAAATGTAGCTCTTTACTATTCTTTGAAAACTTCTTTTGTGGAAAAAGTTTATCTGTAAATTAATCTATTGAGCGCTAACATATCTCAAGAACATCCCATAAGTAGTTTACATGGTTGTGTAACATAGGTGGTAATATGTATTTACTATACTGAAGCTATACAAGGATATTTTAAAGTGTTATATAGTATGCATAAATATACTAGCAAAAGAGCCTATCGAACAATGGGCATATAAAAAGAAGAAACTATAGCAAAAACTTTTTTGTGAGAACTGAAGAAAAATCGTTTCCCCCCCCCCACACACACACACACACAAAGTTTTACATCTCATTTCTCTCCCTCCCCCAAGAACAAAAACATCCTGGAAGTTTCAACTTGATCCTCCAGTCGTAAGGCATAATAAGCCACACTTGCCGATATGCGTATAAAATTTTCTACTTTCAATGAAACCTACTAACTATATGAAATCCGTATAATCAGAAATAGTCCATTGCCCTAAGACTTTCATTTAAAAACGAATACTTTCTTGTTAGTATCCGGAAACCCTCTGAACCTGATTGCACCATTATTCCGAAGAAAAATCGGTTCAGTGACTATATCACTTGACTCTCATAGGTTAGTGATTGTCTGGTTCTTGCATACCATTCAAAGTAACATCTTTATTCAGTTAATCCTCACAGCAACTTATGACGAACACTCGACAAGTTTGATAACTTTCGGAGTAGACTGTTTAATCTGGTCATTTAAACTTGTAGGGATTTGCCCGATATTCAACTGATTCAGAATGGCATGTTCCACATTTCGAAAAGATGCTTTACGACCAGGCTCAGTTGGCTGTTGCTTATACAAATGCTTATTTAGCAACTAAGAACGAAGTATGGAAGGACGTTGTTGACGATATTCTTACCTATGTCTCAAGAGATCTAAGTGATGCTGTGAGTAACTTTAAACACTTTAACCATGCTTTCAGCAGTGAAAAATTGTACTAGACTTGGATTTTCATATGTTTTTGAGTTTTTCTTGCTGTAAAAAAGTGGTGCATGTGCGCGTTGAGGAATGGAGGCAGGGGACTGGTGATGTGGGAGGAAGGATTTTGGGGCGAAGACTCAAATTTTTCCCAAAAAAGCACGAAAGTTAATATTTTTTTGCTTTTTGATAGTAAAAAATAGTCTTTCCGTAGTCAGAACTGAACCCTGTCGCCTCTTATTGGAACATGTCAAACCGCTTCCAAGATGGGATTTTCACTATATATTTAAAGGGAAGGGAAATCATAAAAGCAGTGTGGAATTTACCTAGGCACAAAAAATAAATTTCTTTAGGTGAGGAGGCTATGACTTAAAAGCATATATATTTTATTCCTCTTTTTAAAGAAGTTCATCCTTTTTTTGACACACAACAAGCTAAAAATTTTAAATGATATTAAAACCTTGGGACACACAGGGATGTAGCTATAGTATTTTTATTGGGGGGGGGGGCAAGAATGGGCGCTATCGAAGTAGGTACTATTCAGGTGGCAGTGAAGAAAAGTAGCTATTTAACAAACATGCTTACCTTACCTTAGACCTTAGTTCCTCCTGTGCCTCGGGAGACACACAGAGCGTCTGTGAGTTGCCTCCAGTCTTCCCTCATGTGAGCCGCTGCGAATATGTCTTTCCGCTCTGGAATGCGAGTCGTCTGGAGGACTCCTCTGTCACGTTCATACTTCCTACGGAGCGTGTTCTTTGGTCTTCTTTGACGATGGGTGCATTCTGGTTGCAGGTGGAGGAGTATTTTTGAAAGTCTGTGATTTGGCATGCGGAGGATGTGTCCAAAGTATCGCCGTCTACTTTGTTGTACAACGGTTGCGATATCTGGCTAACCTGTGTGGGTACGGATCTCGTCGTTGCTGATACTGTCTCTCCAACTGTTTCTAAGGATACGGCGAAGACAAATATTCTCGAAGGCGGTAAGGTTTTTCTCCTGTTCTGCAGTTAGTTTGAGGCATTCCATAGCGTAACTCTGGACAGACAGTACATTGCTCTGGAACAACCTGGGTTTCAACTTCAGCGTATATACGGTGGATTTACTGGTAGAAGTCTCTGAAAAGTTTCGTTGGCCAAGGTGTGCAATTCTTCCTATCCTAGTGCGCAGTTCTTTTTCAAAGTCGCCACTGGAAGTGACTCTGCTCCCTAAGTACTTGAAATGTGTCACCTGCTCGATGTCCTCTCCTCCTAGTTGGATTTCCAATGGTGAACTACAAATTGACATTGCTTTTTTCTTTGGGGCGTTGATGTGTATTCTGAATTATTCAGCTTTCTGTGCGAGTTTGTTGAGGAATTCCTGAAGCTACTGCTTGTCGGCTTCTATGACCCCAACATCGTCAACGAAGTCGACGTCCTGAAGAAGTTTCCCTGCAATCCGGATTCCATGCCCATTTATCTATCTAAAGATGTAGTCTACAACTAGGAGGAAGAGGAGAGGTGACAGGACACAGTCTTGCTTGACGCCTGACATCACCTTGATGCAGCATTTGCTGCCGTCCGATGATTTAACACAGCATTCTGTCTCTTCGTACATGGCAACTATTAGACGGATTAGCTTCTCGGGAATGCCGTGAAACCGCAATACTCTCCACTGATTTTGACGATCTACTGAACCAAACGCCTTTTTCGCGAAGTCACGAAGAGTATATACAAGCGCTGTCTCAATCCGTTAAATTCCTCGAGCATGGTGTGTATATAAAAATAGGGGCGGCACAAGATTGTTTTGGCCGAAATCCATTCCTTTCTTCACGTAAGCGAGGATCAAGGACAGGTTGGAGTCTTCCTAAAATTATCGTCGTGAACAGCTTTGCAGGGTCGAGAGAAGATTGATTCCTCTATAGTTGCCGTATACTTTCGCGTCTCCCTTCTTGAAGAGTTTGACTTGGGTTCCTGTTCTCCAGTTTTTGGGCAACTTTTCGGTCTTCAATTTGGGTAGGGTTTGATGCAGGCTGAGTTTGATCATTTCAGCTGAAATGCAGTCTCTACCAGGGGTCTCTTCCCATTCTTAAGTTTTTTAGCTCCTAAGGGTAACTTTTGGCTGTTGGCTTTTCATCACTGATGTGAAAACTGAAGAGAGGTTGGTCGGGTATATCTGGTGGGACCGCTGGGGCTGGTCGATTAAGTAGGCCCTCGAAATAACTCGTCCGCCATTCCTTTTGTTCTTTTGCATCTTTCAGGAATCTTTCATTTTAATCTTTCATCGGACATTCTTGGATACTTAACTTGCCTACTATTTCCTTGGTGAGGCGATGTACGGTTCGTGTGTCTCTACGGCTCTGCTTCTTTGGCTTGTCTGGCCTTTTGTTCATGTACTGCCGTCTGCTGGATCTGGCACTTTTCTTTACATTTCTATCAGCTTCTTTATAGGCCATGCTCTTGGTCACCTATGAGTGACCATTTCCCCAAGGGACCTTGACTTCAGTTTCTAGTAATTTTCTATGAGATCCCAGGTCTTCGTAGATATCCACTGTTGCTTAGCTGGCTTTCTAAACCTGAGGGTTTGTTCGGCCGTATTCGTGTAGCTTTTGCGGATCGTCTCCTAAGCGTCTTTGACGTCGTCTGGTAGGTTATATAGGGCTTCAAATTTAAAGGACAGTTTTGATGCCAAACGAACATCGGACGCCCTTGTCAGTTAGTTTGTCACTGGTAGGTTATATAAGGCTTCAAATTTAAAGGACAGTTTTGATGCCAAACGAACATCGGACACCCTTGTCACTTAGTTTGTTAACGTCAAAGCTTCTGAGTATGTCCGTCTTCAGCTTCCAATTATTAGACTTCGGCTTCAATTTCAGTGTGGTGACTACTAGCTCGTGGTCTGAACCAACTTCGGCGCTTCAGAAACTTCGAATGTCGTTTAGGCTTGTTCGCCATCTCTGGCGGATCGGGAAATGGTCGATTTGATTTTGATGGTCCCATCTGGGGATGTCTAATTGTCTTTGTGGATATCTTTATGCTGAATGAACGTACCGCCGATCAGCAAATCATTCCCCATAGCGAAGCTCGCAAGTCGGTCTCAATTTTCGTTTATGGTGCCAAGTCCGTGCTGGCTCATCACACACAGTGTAAGCAAGCTTTTGGGTGGGTGAAGGTGAATTATACACTCGGCTTTTTTCAGTCAGGTTCACTTGTAACATTGCAGTACATATATTCCCCTCCACTTCCCTCACGTCCAGCACTAGATGTTCAATCTCATAATTGAACCAAGCTTTATTCTAATAGACCCAGGTATCGTTCTATTCATTAGCTCGTAATTTTTGAATGGATTTTGACTGTGTAAGATGTAATTTGTTAAAGTAAACTTATAATATACGTTTTATTGAAATATTATTTATGATTTTTTGTTAAATTGATTTGTTTGTTGATTTTCCGATTTATATTAATAATTAGCTTTGATATCAGTGGTTAAAAGCCGAAAGAAAAATCATAGGCAGCGTAATAGCGCTGTCTAAGTAAAAATCTAGGATAAGTCAAAGTATTACCACTGATTGTGAAACACTGTATTGTGAAATATTCCCCACATTTAAATAGCTACCATATCTTAAATTAGGCAGCAGTCGAAAAATGAAGACAGAAATATTAACTTGTCAATGTGTATTGTTTGACAAAGAATGTCCAGAAAATATGAATAATTCTTGGCGTCATTGCGGCAGAGACCTTAAATCAATCAAAAATTGTCAGAGATGCCAATTGGAAGGAAAAATTTACCCCTAGGTATTGAAAATTACCTTTCCTTTTGTATCATTGTTTAGAAAAACTAATTCTATAAAAATTTCACAACAGTTTTTTTTTGCGTAAATCAGGGTATAGTGAGTATACATTTCCAGGGTGTGTTACATTGAATATCATTTTATGTATATAATTGTGTTGCGAGAGCAACACTTTGGTTTTGTCGTGGTTTTTTTTTTACCCCGATTTCAGCTTATTCCTAGAAAGTGGTAAGGGTCTAACATCTGCGGTTTTTACGGAAAGTGTGGACCTTAGGCTGGATTGATGAATATGACTTTAAATTTTGGAAAGCTTCGTAGAACTCTTGCCAGGGGCCAAAAAGGATGGTTTTTGCTTGTCCTTGAGCCAGAGCCTATAGTGTGTGAAGTGAAGAGGAGTTGTATAGCCTATGTCAGAGAGGACTATCTGAAGTTATGCAGCCAAGCTTTCGTTTCATCAAACCATGTTTCTGCTTTCGAGTGGAAAGCTCCGTTCTAGCAGGCAAGCAGGCAGGCACCAGTTTCAAATTGAAGATGGACTAAAATCTATAAGTGTTAAATATATGCGACAGTTACCCTGTCCCACAGCCAATATATCTTCTTTGAGTGATAAATAGAAAAATTTAGAGAAGCAAAAAAGCGGCATTTTCCCACGGGTCCGAAAGTGCTGCCATCTATTGTTTCTACCCATTTCTGTTCGTGATTTCAGCTGAGTTTATCATTCGGTTTTTCGCACTTGGGATTGCGGTAGAGAAATGGTATCAGATGTGCCTCTTAAACTTTAAAAGTTCTCTCATTGCTAAAGAAATTAGAGTTTATCCTTTGCTCCTTTCTAAGTGATGACGTTAGAAAGTTGGCCTACGGCAAAAAAGTCAACTTTTGAACTAAGAGAGATAGATTTTTTTATTCGACGGCAGTCGATAGCTTTTGATGAGCTGATCAAAGTATATGTCATCCATTTTTTGTACAAAAATTCCTTCGTGAGATATACCAGTTTGAAAGTTTAAAGGGGTTGACAACTTCAGTAGTAAGGTACACACTGAAACCAAAAATAGGCCGATACCAATTGTGAGACATATAGGGGAGTTGTAAGCAAAAGTCGGCTGTTAGCTCATAATCATCCTCGGCAATGAGGGGTTCGCAACTCTTACTAGTTGGTGTACCTATTTTTTGTTTCCGTTGTATTTGATGGTGAGACTAATTTGGTTCCAGTGGTAAGACATGTAGGGGACTTGTAAGTAATAATCGGCTGTAAGGCTACAATCATCTTTAGCAATGAGGAGTTTGCAACTTTTGCGAGTTGGTGTACCTAGTATGTATTTTAGCATCCTTACAGATTAACAACTTCAGCGTTTAGTCGCAGCGAGGAAACAAAACCAAAGTGTTGCTCTCGCAACACTTTACTCGGCGAAGCCGAGCAAAGGTTGCCGCAACACCTCACGTTGCCCATGCAACGTAGATCTAGTTCCCTTTACAATCAAAGCTTGGTCTCCTAGTGCTGCGTGATAAAACTCATAACAATAGAAAAAGAGAATGGATAGTTACCATTTATACGTGCACACAAAATTTCTAATTTATGACAAAAATATACATATTTTGTTTAAATTCACTTTTGCGATTTTCAGCCGACATTTTGTACAGTATGCTGATGCAGAGATAAATGTTCCACAAGTAGCGCTGGCGTTGTGTGAAATGTGACTAATTTAAGGAGGAGGGACTTGCGTCGCCTAACCTCCTTGGCTATTTGTTAACAAGAGGCTGACTTATGATTCACTGATGACTAAAGTTGCTTGTGAGTGATTATGATTTCATCCTCTCTTTATGGAATCAACTCGCAAGTTTATTTTAGTGCAAGATCATAAAATTATTTTATACTAGGATATCTGATAAACAAAATTAATTTTGTGCTTCAAGGTTGTTTTTTTTTTCAAGAAGAAATTCTCAAGAGTTTTTTTTTTTCTATTGTTTCTTGAAAAATTATTAAGGCCTCTCGAGAAAGTTTACTGGTAATTTTTTTTTTAGTATTAGAATATCAAAGTTCTATTATTTTTTTGTTTTCATTTTTTCTTTCAATCAGGTGTTTTCCATTAAAACCCCAGTTCCATGAAAGGTAAAAGCTCTATAAGACTAATGTACAGTAAACAGTAGTCTTTATGTTAACATTGGAAATTACTCAAATAGAAAACAAGGGCCTAGGAACATGCATCCACTCCTGTTACTAACTGGTAATCATAATTTTTGCGGTTGATTGAGGGATTTTACTTTTTAATGATCTATTTTAAGAGCTAAAATCAGTGAAGAAGCTTCAGGCTAGCCTCCAAAATTTAACATCGTCTGAAAAACAGTAACATTCTATACCGTCTTATTGAAATGTTTTATTTTGCCCTTTTTCTGTTAAGCTCGCTAAGAGCTAAGAGGTAAACTCAGCAAATTAGACTGGGAGTGGATTGGGGAAAAAATTACTTAAGATTTGGGAAGGTCGTCAGAGATAGTCAAGTAGAGGTTTAAAACTTTGTGGGATAAAAGAGAAGAAATGCTGGCTAGAGTCTCTTTGATCTCTAAAAGCGGCTTAATATCTAATGTTCTGGTAGTCATATCTTAATCAGTAAAATAGCTTGTAAATACCCAAATAACCCTCTTAAAGGTCAATGAATAAAATATCACTTAAAAATTATTTTCAGGTAGCATGGGCAATCTAACGGAAGAATATATGGCGAAAAGAAATAACCCAATCGAAATAAACTTTTAAAAACTAAACACGAGAGGAAAGTTGGTATTATTATGTTTCTGAAGCATGTGGCAAATATATTGCGTAAATTGGCCAGTTTGCTTATAATCCAGTATGTCAATAAGTATATTGATGTCCTCCTTCTTATCCCCTGCAGTTTTCATTAAAATAAAAATAAACACTATAAAAGTTCTAAAGAACTTGGTATTTGGTAAATTTTAAAAGATTTTTAAGCATTTTACAATATGTATCTTTAGAAATTGCAAATTCGCTTCTTTAGAAATGTGAATTTTTTTTTCTTATTCATCTTTTTTTATTCAAAAAAGAAGACGCAGTCCTCTCCCTAGAACGAAATTTTAGGTCTCAGACCTCTTCCCAGGCACGTATGCAGGATTTGTTTTTCCTGGGAATGGGGAGAAGGTAATAACCAAATTTTCAAGGGGGGGGGCAGTAATAAGAAAGAAATCGTAATTGGTAAATTGAGTAAGAAATGCCTAGAAAATGAAGGAAATTTTGATTTGAAGGGGTTCGAACTCGAGCCCCTTCCCGCCCCTCCGTACATCCCTGTTTCTTCCCTCCAGACCCAATTTTTGTGTATGCTTCTTGTTGTATTTACCCAATTTGTACTATACAGAGTGGTGGTTTCTACAGTGCTGAAGATGCAGATTCCTATCCTTATGAAGGAGCCAATGAGAAGAAAGAAGGTGCTTTCTGTGTTTGGACTTTCGACGAGCTGCAAAACCACTTAGAAGGGATAAATTTCAAAGATGGCTCTCCAGTTTTTCCTGTGTTCTGTGAACATTTTGGAGTTAGCTCAAAAGGTAGAAATAAAAGGGTGTGAAAAGCAATGTTTTTGTTTGTCGAATGGATCAACTGCCAGGAGTATTCAAAGTATTAGGATATAAAATATTTTGGACATTGGTTTAAAACAAAACATAAAAGAAATTATGTACATAATAAAAAATGAAAACAAAGCCTTTTAAAAAAAGGAAAAGATTAGCTTTACATATCTTGCATCGAATCATATCCAAGGGAAATTGTTACTCAGTTTGAAGTTCTACAGAGTGGAAAAAAAGATAATAATTTGACTAGGGGAATCATTAATAAGTTTTGGAAATTTTTAATCACACAATTCGCTCGATTTTAATTCTGTTTGCTGCTAATAAATATCAAAAACATTTTCCTGTCTGCTAAAAAAAACATTCTTATTTTTCCTTTGTGTATTTCCTTCGTGTATTTGCTTGATATTTTTTCCTTTTTTTAATTTATCATTTATTCTTACAATACGGGATTATGTATAGCAACGGTTCTGAATTGCAGTCAAAGGTGAAGTTTCTAGCCTGAAATCAATTTATAATTAGGTACAATTGATAAAATGTCAATATACACATTTCATTCAAACATCATAACTAATAACAATAATAGCAATGGTTATAAAATAAACAATAGGAAGAAGGAATGTTGAAAAAAAATAAACATAACGAGGCTTAAAAAATACGAAAACAAAAGAAGAAAAAAGAAAAGTAACCAAAGGAAAAGTTAATGCCGGCATAACAAAGCATAATAAAGAACAAGATATTCTGTAAGTTCATTATTTACTTCCCCAAGAAACGAATAATGACTCGGAATAATTTTTCTGAAATATTAGATTCAAAAATATATCTATATTACTAGAATCCTTATCAAACGTGTTCCGTAATTTGCAACCTCTATAAATTGAAGAGAAGCATGATTTTATTCAATCCGTGTATACAAACTTCAGAACTTTAGCGTTTAAAATATGAACGAAGAGAAGATGTTGTAATTAACACGTCAGGAAAACTAAATGCTTAGCATAAACGCACGGGGTTACAAAAAATAAAAAATGGTAAATCATGTACAAAAGTACAAAAAGTAAAAGCAACAGAAGTAAAAATCGTAAGTAAAAAAAAGTAAAAACCACGCAAAGCAAAAGCTGGTAGCATTTAAAATGCTTATATTCACCCACTGCTAAGTCACATAATGTTCTAAAAATAAGAAGACAATTTGTATTATTTTGAAATACTTTTGTTTGCTTAGTTGTTTTTGGGAATTTATTTTTATTCATTTAAATGCTACTGTCGTAAAAGTTGTTTGGGTGTACAATTGAGAAAATTTTAGGATTTTAGGAAACTCAAAGAAAATAAATATTTTAAGGGAAAAAAAGACAATAGGAATATAAATGTTAGAACTGTGACTTAGATACTATAAGCTAAGGCAATAACATTTGTCAAGTACGACTCTGAAATATGTTTACTTAGAAAAGGAGGCTGCCAAAAAAAATATTGCTTATTGATCATCGACTGAATTCTATATTTTAGTTTCTGTTATGCGTGTCGGTTTTACAGGTGTTCATATATCGTGATAACAGCGGTAGCTGCAACCTAGTAAGGACAATAGTCGACCAATAGTAACCCAAAATTGATAATTATAAAGCCAAATTGAATCGAAATAGCGAAGTACAAGCTACTGGCCAGCGCCTTTGAATGTACTGTTTATTTATATTTATTTATTTTCTGTTTAAATTGTTTTCTGTTAACTTTCTGTATCATTCATTTGTGTGCTTTTTCCTTTTTCCTTTTATTATCTTTTCATACTCCATTATGTGACATTTCATGTCTAAATGTAATGGACAATAAAATTATTTATTTATTTATTGGAATCACCATGGTCGAAAACTTTATATATGAGAATTACAGTCCTCTGGGTATAACAGCAAGGAAAATCGATTTATTTGCTTGGGAAGCAATTATGCGTCCTCTTTTTTTCTTATTTTTGTATCAAAGTTTCTTTTTGCTATTGAAAATTCTTATGTATCAGTCGCTTTTCATGTTTTTTGGTTCTTTGGGGGAAGGGGGTAAGCCCCCCCCCCCCCGCCGACAAGTAAGTTGCCAAAAAATGTGCCTATTAAAAATTTGGAGGGTATCCTAGAATAGGATGAGTTGTTGTAGCTTCCATTAGTGATCGATTTCGAATGATTCCCCATTCAAGAGTTTTTGTTTTTACCCCTTCGATGCTAAAAATGCCAATCATACGGACCAATTCTTCCGTCTGTGGAGAAAAAGGTCACGGGAGCTCTAAAACAGCCCCCTGCCAGAAACCGAAAAAATGTGATCTATGCAAATCAGACAGTCACCCGTGTTACAGTTACAAATGCCCTATTGCACAGGCTCTGCTGAAAGTTAAATCTAGTTCAAAATGAAGATCCGGGCTGCGTATGCCTCCCTGGCTTCAAACGTTCTGTATCTAAGTAAAGTTCACCGTTCTCACTTGTATAATAGCCATACTCACTTACTTGCTCTTGCTCCTGTTTGGTCTTTCCTTAATTGTGGCAAAAGAAAGCAAGTTCATCCCCTTTACTTTAAATATGCAAAGTATTTGTTGGAACTTCCAATCTGGACAAAAACTCTTTTTTGCAAAGAAAGTATCATTTGGTAAACCCAGCTAGAGTTATTGAGAAGCGTATTTGTGATTTCACTACCGACTGCCAGAAGTCTTCCCATCTTTGGTCATTTCTGTTTGTCCCTTGTTTGTTGTTGTTAAAATGTGTTTTATCGAAGTACTAGGTTGAAGAAATTTGACAGATTAGCAGCACCTCCTTCACGCACAAATCGTTTTTCCAACTCATTCATCCCTTTCTTTGTATCAAAGTATAACAATTGTTGATTTTAAACTATTTGTCTTCTGATTTTTTGTCGTTTGATTTAATCCTTTTTTCTTTTTTGTAAGCACAAGCGCCATTTAGTTTTATGACTACGAGAGATTGTGCAAATAAAACCTATTCTATTCTATTTCTAGTCTTTTTTATTTTTTATCGTGATTTTTACTCTGATAGGTTATAAATAAAATGATGATGATAATGATGAAAGCAAATTAAATCTTCATCCGAAGTAGGGGGCTTAGTACTTCGGTGGGTTGTTAGCAATAGTAGTAAATAAGATTTTTTTTTTTTTTTTGCATGTAATTTTTTTGCAGGGGTACATATTTTTCAGCTATAATTGACCATAGTATGAAAACGTTTGGAAAGCAGTATCTTAAAAATATTATCGTTCTTTTTAGGACAATATAACCAATGATATAACTTATTTAATTGTAATAGAACTAGCGGACCATACCTATTGTTTTAAAATTCTAAAGATACTGAGATACTCCAAATAGAGTTCACCCCAAGGATTTTGGATGAATGTCTTCATTTCCCTGGTTTATTGTTTGCATGTGTTTGATTCCATGAATGATATTTTTTTTTAGGTAATGTTTCCCCATCGAAAGACCCGCACAAAGAACTGACGGGGAAAAATGTATTGATCATGAGGAAAAGTGAGGAAGAGACAGCTGATAAACATCAAGTGAAAGTTGAAGAACTAAAATTGATTTTTAAACGAGCTCTGAATAAACTGCATGAAATCCGACAGAGCAGACCAAGGCCACATTTAGATGACAAAATTATTGCTGCTTGGAATGGTATGTTTCCATTTTATGATTGGGGTCATAATGTAATAGTAGGAACACCTAGACTTTGACAACTCCTGTTAAAATTATTTATCTTGAACCAAGAAACTAAATCTTCTGCCCACATTATATTTACTTAAACATAATAATTTAATATAGATTATACGCTTTTGACTTTACAATATGTGATGATTTGTTTATTTACTTATAGGGATTCCTGTCTGAAAGTTTTATTTGTTAATGTTAGCGTCTGCGTGACATTTTTATGAGCCATAACCCATGTGGCTTTTCTGTTTTAAATGTACTATGCCATAGACCATATAAAAGTTTGACAATTTGTGATAAGAAAGGCGTTTTTCCGCTAACCTATACATCTGTGCAGGTCAATACGATTAGACCGTATATAATTACTAAATTCAAAAGTACATATCTTAAAGATATAAACTAATTATTCCATAATTTTATTATTCCATCCAAGTACATAAACTAATTATTCCAAATTAGTTTCTAAGTGTTTCCTGAATTTTTTACTTCTGGCGATGAAATGCAAAATTATCCTACAGGATGGGCTAATAATATGAGTGTCCTGTGGTGGCGCAGTGGATTTGACCTTAGCTTGGTAATACGGGACCCAGAGATCGAATCACGCTGCAGGAATGCACTGCAGGGCCGACGAAGGGACCATAGTAGTTAAGGAGCGTCGTTAATTCTTAAATAATAATAATATGAGAACACCTCAAGCTGTTAGAACTAGATCTTTATTTTTGATGTGTCATAATGAGCCAAATGTTTGGAATAACTTGCCCGAATTTTCAAAAAAGTTGGCATATGTATGTGATTTCTGTAGAGATCTGAAAACAGTTTGTCTTCGGTTGTACTGTTTTGAAGAAAAGTTAAAATTGAATTTAATTTGCACTTTAGTTCTGACCACCCAATACAGATGTGAGGATATTCTTTGTTTTAAACGTTTCTTATGGAAATGTTTGATTCTTATAAAATGTCTTTTTTTACTCCAATCTTTAAGCTTCATTACTGTAGTCACTGTTAAGTCCTCCCCCTCCCCCTCACTTTACACACTGTAGTTCCCCCCCCCCCTCCCCCAAAAAATGGATATAAATTGTTTAATGTTTTGTCGGATGGCAGAAGGGGTTTTTGAGTGTGTTGGCAGCGGAACGAGTTGTTGTTTGGAAAGGTCGCTGCGACCAGGAGCAGGGCAAGTGTAGATTTTTTCTCTCTTTCTTTCTTTTTTTTTCTTTTTCTCTTTCTAAATTGTATCTATATGTTTAAGAAGTTACTCGAAGGAAGCGAAAACTTACATTAAATATTTTGTTAAATTGCTTTTTTTTGGGTTTTCTTTGTGTTTTTTTTTTTTTTTTTTTTTTTTTTTTTTTTTTTTTTTTTTTTTTTTTTTTTTTTTTTTTTTTTTTTTTTGAATAAATCCGGTTATTCAGAGATTCAAAAGGATGCAGACCTGAAAAATTGTTGTGAATCCCTGACGTAGTCTAAGTTGGAAAAATTTATATCAGAAAAGCAAGGATGCTCCCTGATTGTAAATTATTTTAGGTTTAATGTTGACTGGTTTTGCCCGAGCTGGATTTATATTCAATAACAAGAATTACTTGGATCGTGCGCAGCAAAATGCAGAATTTCTTGAAAAATACTTATGTACTGATGAAGGCACTCTCATCAGATCCATATACAAAGGACCTGATCACCCAATACAGATGTGAGGATATTCTTTTTTTTAAACGTTTCATATGGAAATGTTTGATTCTTATAAAATCTCTTTTTTTACTCCAATCTTTAAGCTTCATTACTGTAGTCACTGTTAAGTCCAAATGAATTAGTAATGTGTCATTCTTTAGTGGATCAAATTGATTTTTAAGAAAAATGCCTTTCAGGACACCGGCTTCTGAAGACAAGTGATTAAAATTGTGTCGTTAGGATGAACTTACTTACTTATACTTCCTGCGGGACCAGACATGGATTCATCAACCGACATCTAGAATAGTCCTTATGGTTGACTTCCATTGGTCGGGATCTTGTGCCGGAGCCACCAGTTCCCCATATTCTGTTAAAGTTACAAAATCACCAACGGTATCGAGGTATTTTTGACAGATTCTTCAATTCAACGCCAGGACGTCTATGCCAATCTGACAAAGGACCAATTTGAAGCACTTGCTTTATGATATACATGATTATAATACTAATAATATAATCCTTCCTATTGGATTTTGTTGCCTTAAACCTGAAATCGAGATTTACTAACTTTCGATGTCTCAACTTCACATACATTATACATATTGGTAAAACTTTTAGCATATAATGACCATATGGTGATCATACATAATGATATTTCATGGTTCCATATTATGATCCCAGGCTAAAATTTGTGTTAAACCAACGTAATTTGTGCATTAAGGTAGTTTGAAGAAAATTATCACTTTTCTAAACATTTTGATGAATGGTGCACATAATTTCCATTGAGTATGTCTGTAAAAGACAAAGCCTATAACGATCTAGCTTTTTTAAAACCTGATCGGTTTCTCTGTAAGATTTGAAGCCAGTAAAAAGAACAGTAAGCTTTGAGTCACATAAATGTCAACAATTAAACTAAAATGTTAATTAATTAAACCAATAAGATACTAAATGATTAAACTCTTAAAATGTTACAATTAAACTCTTAACTTCTTTTCCCGATTCTGAATCAGGAAAATCTAGTCAGGGAAATAATTTGCTAATTTTTTCATCCTGATTCTCCTTCAGTCGGTAGTGCTATGCGTAATTGAGGGCTAATCCTCCGTCCCCCAAAAAATAGCGATAGATTACATAAAAACACTTAATGGAGTTGATTGGTTAGCAGAAAGGCTGCCACTTTTCCTAAAATATTGGAATTTCGGTCGTTAGCTAGGGATAATTGGAAAAGTTTTTATATCAAACATGAACCTTGAAAACTAAATTAGGCTCATATTATTTGAAATCTTTTCAAACCTCAGGTTTTTCTTAAAGTGAATCTCGGGATATTGTTACCTTCTCAGTGGCAGCCACTTTTGGTGACAGCTAGGTTGGCAGTCTTTTGCCAACCATTGGAAATGTAACGTTTGAATTTTTAATTATTTGTGTTAGCAAAATTTTCTTGTGAATTGTATTGCCCTGCAATAACGTTACAAATTCCGAGAGATGCTCTCCTATGAAGTTTTCCAAGCAGTATTTCGGCCCACTTTCGCCTGCAATCTGGTGTTAGCATCACAAGCAGATAATCTTTTACTACTTTTCTTTTCTTTTAACACGGTCTTAAATTTTCAGGGTTAGTCCAGAAAGTATTTAAAAAAGGGCCTAACCCGAAACAAATTGCAAGAGAAATGCTTCTTTAACTACCCGACCCGGAAAATGCGCTGATTCCAAATATGCGAAGTTTACTCATCAAGCTGCTCCACAAATACATGTTTTTTTTGGGTTAAGGTTGATTTTGAGAGTGTGAAAATCGTGCTTCCTTGTAAAGGCGTACAACAACAAAATTGATGTCTAAAAAAGGGTACTTGATTACAGTACAATCACCTTGCGAAAATCACCTTTATTTGAACGTACAATTACAAGTCTCATTTAAATGTTCTATTAGTGTTAAGCTCAACTGAATCTGAAGAAGCTGAAGATGAATAATAAGGAGTTGAGGATCTGGATGATAACGAAGATCTATGAATATTGATATTTCGTTTTTCTATCACATTTGTGTATTATATAACCGAAAAAGTCAAGAATGTTTTAATCGTTAGTTAAACCATTGAAATGGGCCATAGTTGTCGTTCTACATTTTAAGATCTGTTTCTTCAGATTCAGCAGAGCTTAACACTGATGGAATATTTGATTGAAACTTAAATTTTACGTTGAAATAAAGGTGATTTTCATTATCACCTTGGCTTAGTACGTTTTCTAAACAACTCCCAAAAATTAACTTCAACCTCAAAAACCCCAACTTTTCATTTTAAGCTCAAATAAAACTAATTCTTATAATCACCATGATTTATCACCCTATTCCAGACCTTAGTTTTGTTGCTGTACGCCTATATATGGAAACATGAATTTCACCCCCTCAAAATCAACCTCAACCTCAAAAAATATATATTTGTGAAACAGCTAGATGAGCAAACTTTGCATATTTGGAATCGTTGCATTTTTCTGATTTGGGTAGTCAAAGAATCATTTCTTTCTCAATTTGTTTCGGGTCAAACCGTTCCCTTCCTTGACTAGGTGTACAGTTTAATTTCTCTCTCTCTCTCTCTCTCTCTCTCTCTCTCTCTCTCTCTCTCTCTCTCTCTCTCTCTCTCTCTCTCTCTCTCTCTCTCTCTCTTTCCATCCCCCTCTTTCTCCTCTTCTTTTTCTTTCGATTCCTTCTGTTTCTCTGTGTATGTATACATAACATATCTTTATTGTGGGCTCAAAATATTGACATCTTAACATAAACCATAAAGTTCAGAATCATTGTCTTTTTTTTCAACTTTTTCTCTTTTTTTTTTTTTTTTTTTTTTTTTTTTTTTTTTTTTTTTTTTTTTTTTTTTTTTTTTTTTTTTTTGCTCAAATTCTTACTCTATAGCTGTTTGAAAAAATATTGGAATAAAGTTCATGTGTTATCCATCAAAAGCACATTCTTTTGCCTTTCAAGTGGTTTGGTTTTCGAAATTTTATCATGCCATGCACAAAATCAGCATTACCTCTTTCTGAAGGGCACTCTGTTGCAGAAAGTTGAACTCCATTAACTAATTTTGTTAATGTGTTTATTCTGTTACCAAATGCTAGCTTGTAACGAATTATTTGGTTTTTCTTTTATTGTAACATATGGAAATTGAATTAATAAAAAATTTATTGTTGTCCAGAATACACTTTTTTGTATGAGGTAACATTATTTTCGGCAAATAACGAAATCTGTTCTACATTTTTCAAACGTTTATCTATACTTATTATAAGAAAACAGTTTGGTTTTAGACGCATTTTAAAGAAGAATTAGACCTAAACTCCACATCAATGTCGGTGCATTTCAATCGTTACCTATCTAAATTGCTTGTATAAATCTGTTTCTCACTATGACTCACTATCTTTTGATGTTAATTTTTTTATTAAAATACAGTTCTGAACCGATTCATGGTTTTGCTGACGACTATGCTTTTGTTATTCGTGGGTTTTTGGACCTACATATGGCACTCCAGGATGAACATTGGCTCCAGCTTGCCTACAACTTGCAAAAGAAAATGGATTCATTGTTTTGGGATGAAACTGAGGGTGCTTACTATCAGTCTCCTGCTGGCGACCCTCATATTATGATTAGGCTTAAGGAGGGTAAGATGCTTTCTCTTATTTTTTTATGTTCATATTTTTAAAGAGGTCTTATATGGCATGCACTCCCTTAATATTGAAAATATTAATCTTTTCAGAACCAAAGGACACTAGACTTAAGTTGCCTATGCAACTTGAAATGTTGCTGGAACTCTTTGTCGGCTTTGTCCAAAAAACGTTGCAGGAGGAACACTTTGGTTGGCAATTCCAGGAAAGGATTTAAAAGGGTTATATTGTCATTTGAACTTTAAATTGATATTTGTAATATACCAAAGATAAAGACGGTCTTACAGGCGAATTCTACTTTCAAGTCTTTAAACTGCTTCAGACATTTAATCAGATTCCATCTTTCAAAATGCACATTAAAGATGGAGTTAGTAACCCCCAGAAGGATTTTAAACTGTATATTTCATGCAAAAGCTCAAAGCTGGTGTTATTATTAAACCTAGTTTGCATTACTAAGCTATCTGTCGCTTTTCATGATCGTACTATGTTGGATAAACGCTGCAAAAATAAGAGAAGGATACACCAATCAGTAGAGTTTCTCAACCGCTATTTCCCGAAGAGAACAGTGGTCTAATAACCGATTCCTGACTAAAACTCACTCGCTTGTCTTTAAATTCTGTTCTTCCAATTACTTTCATTAGTTAACTACTTTGCAGAGGTTTCTAGCATTTTAAACATGAAGATGACCATGGTCTACTGATTTATCCGTACTTGTACTTTTTTTCTCTGTAGCTGACCTGAAATGCACATTTTTCTTACCCTCAAATGCACCAGAAACAAACAATAAGTACACCAACTAGCAAAAGATACCAGCTCCTCATTGCAAAGATGAAGGTATAACAGCCAATTGTTACTTGCAAGTCCCTCACTTGGCTTAAAATTCGAACCTGATTTTTTTTTTCTTTCTAGTGTGACCACAAAACTGACTTTGTCAACCCCTTTGAAATTTTTTAAATGGCGTATCTAACGCTTCAACCAAGAAGATGACCATGCTGTAAATCTATTCTGAATTGTACGTCCCTGTCTATAGTGAACATGAAACCGAGTTTAGGTGCACCAACTAGCGGAAGTACTAAGGCTCATCGCAAAGGTGACCAAGCTATAACAGCCAACTGCTACCTGCATGTCCCTCCCTTGTCGGAAAATTTTAACCACTTTTTTTTCTAATGTGTACTAGAACACTAAAGTTGTCAACCCGTTGGAATTTTTTTTAATATTAAATTGCATGAAAAATTTTTTGACAAAAAAAAACGATTTCTTATGCTTTGATCAACTCATCAAGGGGTAGAGATCGGCATTGAATAAAAAAGCATATCTGTCATGGTGAAAAAGTAAATTTTCTCGCCATGGGCAAACTGTTTAGTATTACTTCTTAGAGAGAAGTAAAGCGAAAAATCGAATTTGTTGATGGGTTGAGTCGGGTAACCCTTGCAGATCTTAAGCACTTTCCGATTTTAATCCTACTCCAATTCGAAACTGGTGGCCGCCAGCTTGCCTTCTAGAACGCAGCTTCCCAGTCGAAAGCTGAGACATCGCTCAATGGAACGAAAGGTTTTGTGCATAACTTCAGATTATCCTCTCCGACTTGCACTATAAAACTCCAATTCAACTCAGACACTGTTGTCTCTGGCTAATAACTAGTTAAAACCATCCTCTTTGGCAAAGGCCAGAATTAAATATAGCGTTGCAAAATCTAATGTCGTATTAATCTATCCGGTATACGTTCCACACTTTCTGTAAAAACCGTCGAAGTTCGACCTATACCACTTTTCTGCAATAATGTTGAAATTGGTGGACTAAAAAAAAAGGACAAAACCAAACTGCTGCTCCTCCGATACAGTTTCAGCTTCTTTTGACAGGAAGAAAAAATCTTTTGCCGATATCTTTTGAAAAGTCTCGGTGATTTTTTTTTTCTTGGCTGCAATATTCAGCTTTGATTGACCAACTGCATACGAGGAAGCTTTTAATCAAATTTTGCTAAAATGTTCCTGCTCCACAGTCTCATGTTGACTTGGGGGTAAACCAAGGAGTATTATTGACTTAAAGGAAATGCAAATTAATATCCCAAATCTAAAGGGAAAGGGCTTTTATCTTGACAAAATTATGAAGGGATATCCAAACATGAAATACGTAGGATTATCCTTAAGCAGGAAATACGGGTAGAAAATATTGTCATAGATGGAGCATAAAATAGCGGGTTATTCTTCATGCGGTTCTACATTACACACTTACTCGTAGAGGATGTGAGGAGTCCAAGGAAAGATCTCTCTCTCTCTCTCTCTCTCTAAGGACTAAATAAGGACTCTTTCCTCCGTGAGTGTCCCAACCTACCTTGGAATATAATGGCTACTTTGAAATTTGTCTGTTCGAGTTATCTTTTCTTTTTTCTGTTCCATATCAAATTTAGGAGTATAATTGAACATTTATTTTCAGATCAAGATGGAGCAGAGCCAACAAGTAGCTCTGTAGCGGTTGAAAATTTGGTGCGATTGGGTGCGCTGCTTGATGACGCAACGTGCATGGAGAAAGCTCGCAAGACTTTAAGTGCATTTAAAGATCGAATTGACAAAATTCCAGTTGCCTTAACGGAAATGCTGTGTGGCTTTATGATGTACAATCATGGGTTGACCGAGGTATGGTTAAACGGATATAAACTATTGAATTTTTTCTTTGCTCAAAAATTTGTATTCATAATAATGAACTAGTCCGCCAATTTCTTT
Organism: Artemia franciscana; assembly: GCF_032884065.1. Taxonomy (NCBI): domain Eukaryota; kingdom Metazoa; phylum Arthropoda; class Branchiopoda; order Anostraca; family Artemiidae; genus Artemia; species Artemia franciscana. Next base: position 26,963,222 of record NC_088873.1, read on the forward strand.
CATTGACTTTTGCAACAGAAAATATAGTTTAGAAGTTTTTCAATAGTAGGGCTTCTTTCTTTAGGAAAGGGTTTAAATCAGCTATTAATACTGTGTGCTTAGATGCCTTCGCACTTTAAATCAAAGTAGATCGAAGTTCGATAAATTGAAGGAAAAAGAACCTTCTGTTTGTGTGCATCTCTATAAAGTCAGAAAAACTTATTTTACAAAAAATTCACAACTTTTGTTTTAATCTTTTTACTCTTAAATGCATTGAAGTGGAATTAGGGATGATTTAGTTCTCAGTTCAATACCACAAAGAATGGTCTTGGAGTTTGGAATAAAAATTTAACTACTATCGTTCATCCTACATTTTATTACCCTGGAGGTTTGTAATGTTGCGTGCAAGCTCCCATCGGGGACATTGCTGTTTTAATGAAAAAGTGGAGCGAAAACTGGAACGTAACAATTGTCCCTAAAGCGGGTTAATTCACTGTTCAAATCGCCACAAAATGATTATAACTTATTTATAACCTAAAATTCATGTTCTGCAATTTTTAGAATAACATTTAAATTAACTTTATAATGGCATTGCAAAGGACCAGTTGAAGCATTGCATTTTCCTTTATTTTATGCCTTATTATGCATAGCTTAAAGTTATCTGAAATATCTATCTGTAATTGTATAGAATCTTGTTCTATTACAATCTGTAATTGTAATTGTATAGAATCAATATGTAGGATGAGAATCTGAGTGTTTATATTTTGATTCCTTATCTGGAATATCTTTTTGAACCGGAAAACAAATTAGAATTAAAAAACAATGTTATGCGTGAAAAGTCAAAAGCGAATTCAAAACTGAAAACGAACAAAAATTGGTTCAGATAAGATTTCAAATCTAAAATGAGTTGGAAATACTGTATAAAATGAACAGAAATTAGACCTTTGTTATTGTCTTTATAACTAGCTCTTATAAAGCTTTAGTTTCAAACGAGTTGATGAATCCCCACATGAAAGAGTCAATGTAAATTCGCTTTTCATTAGAGATTTTTTTTTGTCCATAAAATTACAGTAATTCAGAAACAAATAATTGTGTATTTGATTTTAATCTTTTTATTATTGAGTTAAAGAACATAAGTGAAGATGGAAGCAAAGGAAACACAAAATATTTTGGCAATCTTAATCGTAAACGGGAAAAGTCCGGAAAGGGATAGACAAGAGAAAAGGATAGTTTCTTGGATTTAAGTTGGGAAAACTCTGAACTAAAGTAAAGAAGAATACTAACATGATTGTACAGAATCAAGAGCATACAGCTACGTTTATCGAACTAGTCGAAGAGTTATCGAAATTATGAGTTCAGAGTTATGAGTTAGCATACAGCTACGTTTATCGGACTAGTCGTTGTGTTATCGAAGTCATGAGTTAAGAGTTATCTGATTGATTAGTAGCAATGCTAGACTTATTAAGTTTATTTATAACCAGCAGATTATGCCTAGGGTGTTTTTGGATTGGAATTAGTTTTTTTTACTAATTTTTACACACTTCAGACGCTCGAGAGTTAAAAGTATCTATAGCAGGTAAGAACGCAAAAACTATTGAGAAAGGCTTAAAACGTTTCGAGCCATCTGTCCATCTGTTAGAAAGTCCAGGAAAGCAGGTTGTACTTCAAGCAAAAGTAACATGCTCAAGCCGAACTCCGTTGCCATATTTTGATGGTAGAACGCCTGGTATGTGGTAGGTGGTAGGTGGTATGTGGTTTGGTGGGAATGATTTCTAATCATGATTTCTAAATCATGCAATGTCAAAGGGAACTTGCAATTCCTAAAGCATTGTAATTTGGCAGACTGAACACATTAAAAAAATTACACCCCAAAGTCTTTTTAATTCTGGAGTTCCTATTTCATGTGTTAAAGAGGAAAATAACCTGTTTGAGTTGAGTGGACGAGTATGAAGCGCAATGTCCATTTTAGCTTAAAATGTCTATTTTATTTATAAATAAATTAAATATCGCTAATACCTTTCTTCAAACAGCCATAAAATTATATAAGAATGATAGGCAAACTCACGACATTCCAGATTATCTAGGTTTGAAAACCAGAGACTGCAGTCAAAACTCATGAAACCAGTTGCTTTTTTTGATCATGTGACTTAATTGGAACTTTTAGAATGTTTTTATCAATCTTAGTTGACCTAACTCATTCTTTCTATCAGATATTTATTATTCTGTCTCAGCAGTTGTTCTTGTAAGGAAAAGAAGTTTTTTCTAACCCTTCCCACTGACTTATCTTGATTAACTTTATTCTTCTATGGAATAACTTTATTGAATTCTTGAAGGCGCATAATTATACTCTTCATTTTCAAACATGTCTCTTCTCTTATTCTTCTAAAGCCATCTTTTAATATTCATCTTCATCTTCAAAGGTATCTGTCGCCGGAAGAAGAAACTCCACAGATACTGCTGCTCTGGTAAACGTCCTCCGTGAAAATTTAATTCCTGATTTGGGATTCCTGTATTTTGACCAGGAGAGTAGTTATGACTTCATAAAATCAACAAAACCGGCATTTAAAGATTGTGTGATGATTGGTGAAGAAGCCACAGCATATGTGTGTAGAAATAAGTCTTGTGCCCCACCGTGCACAAACCGTGCAGACTTGGCAAATATATTGAAGACTATTTAAGCTGTGTTATAAAGGTTTTCTTTTTGTCATTCTTTTGGCTTTCGGTAATGCTTTAATTTTAGAATAAAAGTCGTCATTTGAATAAGTAACATCTAGCACGCTTAACTGCCAAAAAAAGAAGAGAAATTAAATCAATCTTTAGGTTCAAATGTAGTGGTCTACCAAATCTTAACTGCATTGAGAAATTCTACATTAGCAGTTTTGCAAAAGTTCATGGCGCCTAAAATACTCCAACTCACAGAATTTACGAAATCCACGGGTTTTCGATGAACTAGTCTTCACTTTTTATTCTTGGTAATTCATTAATGTTAATATTTTGGAACCATTTTAAATATTACACGATTTTTGAAAGTGGGGCAGCTTCAAAAAAGGAGAAAAAAAGAAAATTGTGTAAAATATTCTATTCTAAGCTTTGGCTACGATACGATATGATACTTCATTATTCAACACAATTATGACTGTTTAAATTATGCATCTACTGCAGTGATGGAAGAACATAAGTTTTTGTTGGCGTGCAATAGTAAAAATTTATCATTTTCTAAACACACAAAAAAATAACATAATAAATAACTAACAAAATGAAAAAAACATGCCACAAAAAAAAAGTTAAAAAAAGATCAATCTCCTTCACAAGATCCCCTCAAAAAAAAAATTTCCCAGCGATCCTACTCCCTCACTACCACCCATCCACCTACTCCTCCTTACCACCCCCAGCAAACCAGAACTCCCTACCACCTCCTGTCTCCTCACAAATAAACACAAATTCAACCCTTCTATATTAAATAATCTTTTAACTTTGTCTTAAACTCCAGAAGATGCTCAGCCGCCCTGATGCTCACTGGTAGAAAATTCCAGATCGCAGTTCCGAGAAACTGCAATCGAATTAAGCTCAATCACCAATTTATCACTATTCCTTCTATTATATTCATGAATACTACTGTTAGCACGGTAATTGTCACGAAAAACACATGGAACTAAATTATACGCGCACTGGAAAACGAAAACTGCTGCTTGATAACCCCGCAGTTGACCCACATTAAACAAATTTAAAGACTCAAAACAAGCACTTGTGTCATTCACATCCTTGACTTACTTATCTATGATCCTCACGACATTGTTCTGAAGAATTTGGACTCTTTTGAAATTACTGTAAAAATATCTGCTCCAAATCAGACAGCCATATGAAATATATGGGCTAACATTTGAGTGATAAATCATTAGTAGAATCCACTTTGACAAGAAACGGTTCAATCTACGAAGCGTTCCAACTCCTCGGGCAATTTTGAAATAACATCACTGTGATGCTTCCGTGAAAGGTTCGAATCAATGAAAAATCCTAAGTATCGCACTATATGAACTTGTTGAATAGGCTTTCCGGACAAAATAACTAGATCTCTAGCATCAACTGGCATGCCTACTCTGCAGAAAGTCATTAGAAATGACTTTTTCACGTTAACACACAGCAAACTAAGGTTCATAAAAACCTTCTCAACGCATCATTTGCTTTCAGCACAACCTTTTCGGTGGATTTAGTACATACTATCAAAGCCGTATCATCAGGAAAGGTTGTTACACAGACATCTTGAAGATAAAAACGCATCGTATCTTCGTACACAAGATAAAGTAAGGGACCTAAACGGAACCTTGCGGAATTCCACATTTTAGTCGACAAGAAGATGAAGTCTCATCAATAAGTACTACACGCAGGGATCTTCCAAGGAGATAACTCTCAAACCACTATAAAGAAGTGTCACGAATTCCCAGACACTTGAGTCGATCCATCAAAATCTTGAAATCTACAATATCAAATGCTTTCCTTATATCAATGAAAATTGACATCAGTAAGTACCCTTTATCCAACACACCACTAACACATTCCACCAGATGCTGCAAGGCATGGGTTGTGGAGTGTCCCTTTCGAAACCCAAATTGGTTTTCTTTTAATAATTCGTTAACCTGGAAAAAATCTTATAGGCATTTATGGACAACTTTTTCTAATATTTTTGAGAAAAGAGGTAAAATCTTTCGCCAGTTTTCAATATCGCTTTTGCAGCCACCCTTGTGGAGGAGTATGACCTTCGTGACTTTAAGCTGTTCAGGGAACTTACTTTTTTCTAAAGAAAAATTAATAAAAAAACACCAGACAGATTAGTACGTACCCTAAAATTGCTTTAAGCCCTCAAAGAGTTATCCCATCCATTCCAGCTGAATTAGACTTCAGCGACTTCACAATTTTACCTCACTAGTGCACAAATTAAAATACATTTCCAGAGATTCACCTATTATATCACTAAAATTACTACCCCGCATTTCTTGATACTTGTCATAAACACTAGCTTGCACTTCAGGGCCAATATTCGAGAAAAATTTACCGAATTTATCAACAGTTGTACTTTTATCATCACGGTCGCAACCGCTTAAACACACTTCTCCATTCTTCTCACCTCCTTTGTTACTAATAAGTTCATTTATTAATCAATTATTTGCATCGACATCCATGGCTTTCGTGGAACAAGTTTTTTGGTCTTTATAGTCTTTAAGGGGCATGGTCTTTCATAAATAGGCAATATGGCTGACATAAGGCTATCTAATGTTGTTGAAGAGTATTCTTTTCCTTCAAAAACAGGACTCCTCTTTTCCAAGAGATGCAAATTTCTGCAAATTTTAATCTCTTATAGAAATTTTTGGAGATTTTCTTTTTTCATTTGTGTAGTTACAATCTTCTTCTTTCGCAGTTTTTTTCACAGGGTGATTAATTGTAGCTATTAATGGAAGATGGTCAATTCCAGGGAAACTATTACACCAGCAAAGCTCCTGTGAAGATCACTCGATTGATCAAAGATATTGTGCATAAATGTTTCGCTTTGTGAAGTTATTCTCGTTGGTACGCCCACGAGGTGGTATAAATCATTCGAAATCATAAGATTCAAAAAATCACCATTCATTCCTGACAAATTAAGAAGATTAGAATTAAAGTCACCCATCAGAATAGGGCTTTACTCGGGTGGTACTTTAGCAAGCAGCTCATTAACCCTTCAATAAAATCATCCAAGTGCACATTGGGCGGCTTATACATCATACTAATTATATATTTTTTTTACCATTTACCTGAATCTCTATTGAAAAAAATTCTACCTTACCTTCATTCCAAATACTTAAATCATCCCGTACGCTATACCCAACTCCTTCTTTTACCAAAAGTGCAATCCCTCCACAGCTCATGGAAGCTCGTTTCTTAACTTGGACATTGTACCCTGGTAATGAATAAATTGAAATAGAATGATCTGTACTTAAAAACAATTCACAAGCACCAATTATATCAAATTTCGACGAAAAATCATTTAGTAGCTGATCCTGATAACTCGAAGTAATTTTTGCACCATGTCGCAGAGAATAAGTACTGCATGATACACTAAAAATTTAGATTTCTATCTCGGAGCAAAATTATACGTTCAAAGGTTAGAGAAAAGTTGTAATTTGAATAAGCATTTGTGTCTAAATTTAATGAAGTTGAAATTTAAAATTTTAATTTAAATAAACATTATTGTAAAAATTAAATTGTCTTTGACAAGTTGATGGTGGAAAATACATAGGGTTTTATTATAAGATTGGTTTTAGTCAATTAAGATCACACCATTCACACCACTCTCCTGTGGGGTGTTTTTCTACTACTTCTTAATTTTGTCTTGATTTACAACACTGGACCAAGTTTTCTCGCTTAATAGACTCAACTAAAAAAATCTTGACTAGTGGAGATTTTTAGTCACCTTTCTTGGCTTGCTTGTTCTCCAGATCACACCTTTGATTATGTCAATTTAACAGCAAGAACCAAAGGTAAATCGCCGTACATCTAGTCTCTGAGTAAAACAATCAGATTGAGTCAATGTATTTGAAGTGTTAGCATGTCTAAAATATTAGCCTTAGAGAGCCCTTGCTTGGAAGGCACTCAGGTCTACGGCTCTCACGTGCCATCATTCCAAGTCAAATTTTCTGCTTTTTGTCTTTTTTTCCTTATTATTTAAAATGATTATTTTTCTTCTCCCTCTCTGTATCCTTCGTCTTTTTCTTTGTTTTCTTTCTTCCTCGCATTTGATTATTACTTACATGGTTCTGCCCACTTTTAATAGCTTGCTGCTCGTATTCTCAATGTTTCTTTAGAAAAACGACTAGTCAGCTGGGTTTCAAATTCGAATGTAAAAGTTTTTCATAATGATGGGAGTATAACTTTGCATGTAACACTTGTCAAAATCAACGATTTCTTGAATGATTACGGTAATGCTAATTTCGTGCGAATTTTTAATTGGAAATCGGATTTTTTTTTTTCCCCAATTTTAGGTGATGAACGTGATCGAAGGGCGAGCACTCCCACTCCCATGCCCTTTTTTTGTCCTGACTCTCCTGTGGCCCTCTGGCCATCGATCAAAATTTTTAGATAACATTTCGCTGAAAATAGTCGAATTTCTAATAAAAGGCTTCTAGGAGTGACATTATGCATGTAGCCCTAGGGGCAACAACCATAAATTATGCAAATTTTCAGTTGTTTACGCATAGAATTTAGTTGGAAAAAGACAAGATTGTTTTATCTTGGTTCTCTGATAAGTTTTAAGCTCAGAGGAATCTCTCCCTGACCCAAGATACGCTAAATATATTGGTTGGAAAGGAAAAGGCTTTAGGGAACCTATAACTTTACTGGAAATGTTTTGCCTCTGATTGGTGTAAAATTTATTATGATTTATAAAACGAATTGAAGTATGGTCATGAGCCTCCAAAAACATGGGCTAGAAACTGTCTTTCAGATTTGTTTGAGACTCATAGTCGTAAATTCCTTAAGTTCTTGGGTCATTGGGACTATAATGCACCGAAAGATGAATAAATATCGCATCGTCCCGAAACAGGTCCAGGATAGAGTCCAAAGACTAGTTAGATCCGGTCAAGAATTCCCCTACAAACTCTAGGGGATTGTAAAAATTAATAGTTTGATTGGCCAAAAGGGTCGGTATGAACATTTAATTAAATAAAAAAATAAGTTTTTTTTAACTGAAAGTAAGGAGCGAAATTAAAACGAACAGAAATTATTCCGTATATGAAAGGGACTGTCCCCTCCTAAAAGCCCCGCTTTTTACGCTAAAGCTTTTTATTGTTTTAAAAAGTAGAGATGTGAGAAAAGTCAAAGTCATGGCCAATTGTAGAAAAAAGCCAAGACAGATTGTTTTAATTAAGTGGGCAGCCCAGTCAAGGTTAATTTTACCCCTTTGATTGCCGTTGTTACTGTCTCCTATTTATGCTACACCTCTCCTTGAATTTAAAAATAGTTGTGGGAAAAGTCAAAGTCATGGCCAATTGTAGAAAAAAGCCAAGGCAGATTGTTTTAATTAAGTGGGCAGCCCAGTCAAGGTTAATTTTACCCCTTTGATTGCCGTTGTTACTGTCTCCTATTTATGCTACACCTCTCCGTGCATGCGTGTCCCTTCACAAATGCCGAACTAGAGTCGTTCGGTGTACAGTCCCTTTCATACACGGAATAATTTCTGTTCGTTTTAAGTTTCAATGTCGCTCCTTACTTTCATTGAAAAAAAATCTTTTTTTTATTTAATTTCTGAACGCTTTTGAATTAATGCAGATTTTGATTTTGGCTCACCGTACATGAATAATTAGAACAAAATTTGCGTATTTATTTTACTTTTTCTGCTAAATGGCTTTCTCAAAGTTTTGATCTGACGATTTTGAAAAAAAAAAGGATGGAGGAGGGGCCTAGCTGTCATCCAATTTTTTGGTAACTTAAAAAAGCCACCAGAACTTTTAATTTTATTTACCAACGTTTTTATTAGTAATAAATATACATAGCTTACAAATTAACTTACGTAACGAACTTCTACATTCGTATTTTTTATTACTTATATTAGGGGGTTCACCCCCTCGTCAATACCTCCCTCTTTACACTAAAGATCGAATTTTGTTTCAATTCTTTAAGAATGACATGAGTCAAAAAGGCCATTTAATTAGAATAAATGTCTCTTTTCAAATTACTGAAAATACTTTAGCGTAAAGAGCGAGGTATTGAGGAGGGGATGAACCCCTTCATATACGTAGTAATTTCTGTTCGTTTTAATTTTTAATGTTGGTCCTTTCTTTCACTTGAAAAAACTTTTTTTTTTAATTTCTCATTGTTTTTTAAATAATGCTGGAAAATCCAGCACCCCCTTCAAGGAAATTCTCTTATCCCGTGATACATTTCTCCATGGAGAGATTCTCTCATGTAATTTCCGACTCCCCCCCCCCACCATCAGAAAAAAATAATCCATGAAAACGTCAGTATACTTCGCCAATAACCAATATTATATGTAAAGAATGGGCAAAGTTCATAACTTGCAGCCCTTCTCCTGGGGACGATGGAAAATGATATGTAGTAATTTCTGTTCGTTTTAAGTTTTAATGTTGGTCCTTTCTTTCACTTGAAAAAACTTCTTTTTTTAATTTCTCATTGTTTTTTTAAATAATACTGGAAAATCCAGCACCCGCTTCAGGGAAACTCTGGGTATTGGTTTGCCTAAATCCATAACCTCCTTACTAGTATCTTTGTAGAAAGGGCCTTGAAAAGTCTGAAAAATTAGTGTCTGATGTAGTTAATTTAATCATGTAATTTTCATCAAAATCATCAATCTACTTGGGACTCTTTTTGTTCTTCTTTGAAAATCAGGAAATTTTTGTCAGGCTAGTAACTTTTCGAGGTAAAATTTAAGTTTAACGAATCTTACATATTTAGAATGAACATAAGAAACTGATTCTTTTGATGCATACATTGTTATAGAAAAACTAATTTTTTTTTATTCTGGTTACTATTATCGTGAGTCGCTCGATCTCTGCAGTTTGTCACCACGAACTTTTTGAAAGTTTTCCTTTTACAAACGAGGGTACGAGCTCCCCTCCTTAATGGGATAAGGTATGTTTGTTTTAAGCTTTCAAGCTCCTCTTTAATTATTACATTTGTTTTAATTTTATCTTTTTGACGCTATGTCTTACGAGTGTAAAATCTGTTTTATTCGAAAGTCTGAAGCAACTCATCAACTCATCAGTGTTTATAGTAATGTCAAGTTTGCATTTAATCAATCCTTAGGGTATCAAAATATTTTTTAAAGGAAGGGGCGTAAACAAATCGAAATTTCAATTTTTGTTAAATTTTCAATTTTTGGAGGGTCCTTTATTGCAATTGTTATTGGGACTTTCCTTTACTCACCTATTGTGTTTACAAATATGTGTTGGATTTGGGAAAGTAGTGTAAAGCATTTTTGTTCCTTGTTTTGCCATGAATTATTAATAGTGATACTTCACGGGTAGTTCGATAGTACGGAGAAAAGCAGAGACTGGAGTTTTTGCAACTTCATCGCTTATGTTTCCCATTAATAATAATTAAATATTTGATAATTAAATTAAATTTTTCCCATTTAGCGTGTTACCTAATATACGTAATGCTTAAGGATTGCTCAGACCATCTGCTTCCCCTCTCATTATTCTGATCCGAACTGTGTCGATGCTATCCAAACCTTCCCTATCATTCCGTCCCACTTAAAATTCAACCTCCATTAAGAGAAAATGATATTTTAAAGCCCTTCAGCAGCTGCTGTAATGTACATTTTTAGCTTTTGCCTAGTTTTTGCTTATTTTTCTAGGTAACTTCTGCTTAAGTTCGAATGTTGAAAAATTAAATTTTCCAAGATGTTAGTCAGAATCCCATCTAGTCTTTTCTTATCTAAAAATATGTGCTTCGAGTCTGAGATTAGGACCTTACTGTATGTGTTTAGGGGAAAACATCTTAATAAAAGTATTTGTCCGTAATTTGGCACTATTCAATATTTTGCCTACCTACAAAATCACATTGTTGATTGTGACGTCAAAATTTTGTGGTTTTTCAAATTTTTTACCTTGAGTAATAGCAATTCTTTATCAAGTGATGAAGGTTTATCAGACAAAACAATTAAATAGCTACAGGGGACAAATTCTAGAAGACAAGTCCATTTCCTAAGTTAATGTTAGTTTGTGTTCTCAAAGCTTGAAAAACATGAGCTTGAATTGGCTTAGTGAGTCTTTGGAAACAATGTATAATTGGCAAAAGTAGACAGCCTATTGCAATGAAAAGAATGTTTTTCATGTTCCAATGTTTGTTAACTAAATCATCAGCCCTTCAATTCTAAGAAAATCCCATATTAGCCTACGACTAGGGCTATTGATAGGGACGCATATTAAAAACAATTCCTAGTTATGTAGAAAAATTCTAATTACCGCACTTTTAAGGACTTTCCACTCCCCCCTCCTAATCTGCTAATATGAAGCCCAAATTACAGATTTCCCAATCGTTTTGTTTCTCTTGTCATGTGTCACTCTTGTTTCAACTCATGTACCCGTTAATTGAATCAACGCTGACGAAATCAAGAAACACAAAAAAAAACATGGAAAATGTATAGTTTGGGCTATATATCTGTATATTAGGGGGAGGGGTAAAATATAGCTACAGATTTCTGGATACTATAAAGTAAGAATTGCTTCTTTAACACATTTCCTTCTCAACAGCCCCAATTGTAGGCTAATACTGAAAAGTCAATAAAATAATTCAGTACTTTAAAAATAAATACTAAGAAATTATCATTACGAAAATATTATCTCCGAATTGATTTAATGCTTGCTTATCAGCGTGTATCTCTCGATTATATCCCCAGGCGAAAGTCGCCTTCTTTTCGCCCTTTACCACCCAATTTCTAGTTATGTTCCTGTTATTTAGTTTTTGACATTATTAATCCCCCTAATTTCTTTAAAATTTCAGCTAATTAATCTCTATCGTCATCAACTGTAAAATTTTCCAAAGAAACATTTAGGTAGTATCTAACCGTTCGATTCTAATGGATATTTACAAGTTCAGCTATTCCGTTGCCGTAGCATCAGTAAAACATTCTAAAGCTCTTGGCTTGTAATATGGATTGTAACTTTTTGCTGAGGTTATCAATAGAAGAGTTGAAAAACAGAAGCATTAACTTAAATGATAAATTCGAGGAAGGTATTAATATAAGCCCAGATGAAGAAGTTGCTGAAAGATTTGTAGTAAAAGCTACGCAGGAAAAGGGAATACAAGCAATTGATTGCACATATTCAGCTCACACAGTAAGATTGCCTTGTTTGTTTGTTGTTTTATTTGTTGTGTTTTTAGCATTAGTTCTAAATAATGGAATATTTTTCCCCTATGGCGAAATAATTTTGTCGTTTTAAAATTAATGTTATTATACATCACTGAGGGTACACTCATAATAAACTAACAGAAGTAAACTTGTGCCCCTTAGTTCCCCTCTGATTGTGCCCCTCTAAGTTCATACTCGAGTTAAGAACCTCCAATAAAAAATATTGAAAATGAGCTCTTAAATGCATTTATTGATGTTGCGTCAAATTCAGAATATCAGAGAATCCTTTTGCAGAGGTTTCAAACACCTATCTACAAAAATACGAATTTGTATATCTTTTCGAGAATGACTATTGTCATAGATGGTTGTTTTTTTTTTTTTTTTTTTTTTTTTTTTTTTTTTTTTTTTTTTTTTTTTTTTAGAGAGAGAGAGAGAGAGAGAGAGCTGGTGGGATTGAAGCAATGGGCTTGAAATATTGGAAGAGGCCTAATTCGAATGTAAATTGAAAGTTTTAATGCTATTTTTAAGTATCTAAAGAGGTCACGCCGCTAGGTGCCATTTTTGGAATTTTGTGGCGCAATAAAACTCTTTTGACCCAAAGATAACCAGAAAACTGTCGGGGGGAAATTATAAGATTGCCAATTTATCAGAAAAACTGTATACTGGGCACTGGTGCATACAGAAGGCCATGGGACCCTGGGCCCTTTATGCTTCTTATGCCACCCTCATTCCATGGTTTTTTGTTTTTCACTCTGTTTTAGATTGAATTAGTCAGTTTGGTCAATATTTGGCGTCCTTGTCACATTGGGCCCCCAAAATTTCTTGTTGGCACCCCTGTCACATTACACCCCACCCTCCCTTAAAATATGCTGCTCTAGATCCATCCTAGATATTAGGCTTCTCAGTTTCAAGTGTCATGATGCCACGTGCTGGTACATTCCTTCATAGAGATTAAATAAAAAAACCAAGTTTTTTTTTAAATGAAAGTAAGGAGCAACATTAAAACTTAAAACGAACAGAAATTACTCCGTATATGAAAGGGGCTTTTCCTCCTCAACGCCCCGCTCTTTACGCTAAAGTTTGACTCTTTCTCTTAACTCTATTTTTAAAGCAGTAAGAAACTTTAGCGTAAAGAGCGGGGCGTTGAGGAGGAAAAGGCTCCTTACACTAAAGTTTGAGTATGTGTCCCAATTCTTTAAGAACGGTTACTAAAGCACAAGGGCCATTTAATTAGAATAGGGAGTTTTTTTTTAAGTGCTAACAGCTTTAGCGTAAAGAGCAAGGTGTTGAGGAGGGGCAACCCTTCGTATACGAAATAATTTCCGTTCGTTTTAAGGTTTAAGCATTACCTCACCCTTTGCCCTAAAAGTCTAATGAGGGACTCTTTATCTAGCTCTAAAAAAAATTGCTTACACGAAATTTCAAGTATCTGCAACTTCACACTGTTCTAAATATTTGCCCTACCATCCAAAATATTCAGATAGAAAGCCAAATCAAATTTTAATGACAAAATGAATAGTCTTTACTTCAGCCTAGATTTAATGCCACTTGAACATTTTTAGGCTACTTAAGACACCATGATTAAATCAGGAGTGTAAATCCATTTTGGGCTGCAGTCAAAACAGTCAGAATGCAAAAATTAAAAACATGTTTGGCCAGTAATGTTTTCGTTTTAAAACCGTGTTTTAGTGAATGTACTTTCGTTATATCCTATACTATCCAAGTCACTAAATAACATATCATTTTTGACCCGTTCGTCAATATTTTTTGGCCATATCCTCAAACTGAACTATTTCATCTGACAATGGCATTTCTTTAGTTCTTGCAATTTTCAGAGTTTTATTTTTGAAATCATTAAATAGTTGTTTGGTATAATTTATTAGTGTTAATGAAATTCGCTCAGAGTTTATTTTGTTTAATATAATTTATTTTGCTTTTACCAATATGTTCACATATATCTTCGTTTACCATTTCACTAACATCGTTGCGTTTTGAAGATAAGTGTCCGTTAGTATTGTTGGTCCTGGCGGTAATTACGTCCATCTATACCAGTTTACCAATATTTTCAATATACCTACACTTTTCTGCTCACATAGCTTGAAATATCTCTTTTTTGCTTTTTGTTTGTCCATAGAGGTTGTTTTTTCGATAATAATAATAATTGTTTCAGTTCCGTACCCTTCTACCAACAATGCTAGCCATGTAACCTGGGTTGCCACCCCGGTCAGTTCCTAAAAGCGAAAAATTGTCCAAATTTGTGTGTGCTACACAGTGATTTTCTGTGCTACAGTCGAAATTTTTTTTTTTTTTTACTTTTTAAAAATATGTGACATGCGCATGGTCCGTTTAAGTGTACTTAGCGTTTTTAGGTCAATCTCTTAATCTACTTTAACAAAAGGAACAAAAATATTTCCTGAGCTTATTACACCCCTGAATAGGAAAATGTAGACGCACACGCATATCCCATATTTAATGTATTTATATTGCTGTCAGGCATAAAAAATGTTTTGATATATATTTTAATGTGTGACAGATCATTTAAGTTTCATTATATATGTCTATATTTCCAATTTGGTCATATAAGAGAAAAAGTTCTACATTCAAAGTAGCACATGCTATACACGAGAACAGTGCTAAAATAGCACTTTCGTGCTAAAGGTGGCAGCTCTGCAGGTAATTGTGTCACTATCGTTTTGCTGCTGAACATGATCTAAAAATAGGAGAACGACACACGCTGCCCATTTAATTTGGTAAAATTTGTTCGGAAAATGTCGCTCTGGTCTGGTTAATATCATTATACCGCTAGTTTATTATTCAGCTAAAAGGTTTGTTTTAGTATTTATTCTCATCCTTTTTGTAATCACCAAATATTCATTTTGTGTTTATGTTTTGTAATGCACTAATACATATACAACACTTTTCCAGAACTTAAGTTAGTCGCTTAAAATTAGTAAACAGGTTGCTCTGTGATCTTAGAGTCGTTGGTTGTTGACCACTGGCCTAGATTTTAATATTTTGCTTGATTTATTTTTCAGGCTAACACAGAGCACAAGTCGTATGATTCTAGGGGGATAAACCACAAAGAGGGGGGTTGGCCAAAAGAGGTCAATCCATCAGACGCAGAACTAGTTGGACGCTTCAGAAAAAGAATTGAAAAAGATGATAGTTATATTGTGTCTGTTTTAAAACTAGCCAAAGTAAGTACGTTTTTTGTTCAATTGAGAATACCACCAATAAAAAAGAAGAATAAACCAAAATCAAGTCGGAGTAAGATTAAATATGCGTTACTTCTAGAATTTACTGTCAATTGTCTAGAATGGGTTGAATTTTCATTTCAGATTCAAATTTAAAAAGGAAATCAAAAACACAAAACATGGAAACAACAGTTTCCAACTTTTTGGGAAAATGACTAGGTAAAAGTGAAGTGGGCTACGGAGGCTCTATTGGTGAAACGTAAGAAATACTGTTTCTTTTCCTCAAGAGTGGCCATATTGCCTATGCAGAAAATGGATGTATATGGGACTTAACCTTTATTAGAAATAATCCATAGACATCCAAATTTCTTGGCACAGCCAAACAAAAAGACTGGATCGGGAACTAACCCACACAGAGCAATGTATTAGACCCTCAAACACAAAAATTTTGGAGCTCTATAGTACAATTACTTTGCTTAAAATTTAAACTGTATCTAATGTACCTGAATAGATTAGGGGAATATGGTATAAGAGCCATCTGTCAGTCAGCTCCTTTAAAATGTCCGGATGCTGAACAAGATCGGCGTAATGAAGGATTGGGTGTACAAATATTAACAATAATAGCATCAGTAATGCCTTCAAACATTTTTTACATACAAGATGCAATAAAAAGAGAATGTAGATACAGAAAAAAACGAGAAAAAAAAATCTTACCGGGGCACACATACGTCAAAAAGAAAAACAATTGTGTAATTGAATTTGCTTCTATTCAGAAACGGTAAACGGCTTCCAAATATAAACAAGGAAGAAAACATGAGAGGTGAAAAATGTGTTATAACGTGGCCAGGGTTTTCTTGTCAAGTTAACCTTGAACTATAAAAAGAAGTCCAAAGGACTTTCTCATTTTTCCCTTTAGTGCCTTCATAGTGAGTAATCGTTTTGCAAGTATTTTTGTTTCGTATGGAAGTCCAGGAGCACCAGGATACTTAAGTTACGTAGATGCATAACTTGTGGAAGAGCCAGCCAGAATGTTGGAGTCTGGAGGCTGACGACTGCCAAAAATATTTAATTTAATTTGGAAAAGCAAATGATAAGCCACTATCAATAAAACCCAGGGATATCTGAAATAGACCCGGTTTTCCTCCGTGCAAAGAAATGTCTTGCTTTTGACCAGTATTTTCATCTTCGTCAAAGGTTTTGAAGCCCTACTAATATCGTTTACACACTATCCACGCCTTCTTAGCCTCAATTCAACACTTCCCTTCTTTCTTATCTTCTCAGAGTCTCGATTTTAGAACTAATATTTGTTCAGGCACCATAGGGTCTCTTTCTTTAAGTTTTAGAGTCGTTATTTTTCTGATGTATATCTTAGGCACAAACCCACAATCTTAGTCTCCCGGACATCAATGTCTTATGCTAGGATGGTCACATGCCTTATTCAGGCCAAAGTAGAAGTTCTTTTTAATAACTGAGTTATGATGTAAGACAGTAAAGGGCACGTCTACCCCTCATAATTGGAAATAAGCGGCGTAAGTTTAGCTTAAGTTTAATGTTGGCTCGACCTCAGGGGTAATAAAATTTGATGTTCCAATTATGGTAGACCAGAAATACATTATGAAGAAAACATATTCCACTTTTTTGCTTCACATGTAAAGAGTCTTAGAAAAAGACAGAATTTTATCAACCCATGGCCACATGATTTCTATACATACAGCATAATAATTGGCACTTGTGTGGTATACCCCCTACCTAATATTCTTCTAATATTTTTCTCTGGCTTCTCTGGCGCTCAATCCTCAATCCTATGAAATATGCTAAATTAAGATAAAAGTGTAATATTGTAAAAACATATTTCGACTATATATTTGCACATTAGGGGCGAGGAGGTCTGCATATTAAGGTTATAGCTGGTCTGCATGCCTAATATGTTGGGTGAAATTATTCTGTATATTATGTAGTAACCATTATTTTGTAACTTCACACCGCCCA
Source organism: Artemia franciscana (assembly GCF_032884065.1). Lineage (NCBI taxonomy): Eukaryota > Metazoa > Arthropoda > Branchiopoda > Anostraca > Artemiidae > Artemia > Artemia franciscana. The sequence continues at coordinate 26,980,226 of NC_088873.1, forward strand.
AATACTTTATCGCTCTCCTCCCTAATTTGCAAATATATAGCCCAAATTATATATTTTCCATTTATTCTGTTAGTTCTCTTTGTCTTGTCTCACGCGAAACTGAAAGAAACTACCGGAAAAAACTAGTTACATAATGCGTCAATTAATGAATAACGTGAGCCGTGGGGGTTTATCACACAAGTACCTAATAATTGTTCAGTAATGATGTACCGAATAGTCAGGTATTTTATGAAAAATATCGTTTTTTTTTCAGAATCTACTTAAAGGCTCAGTGAAGGCATTTTGGTTCTTATTACATTAAATTTTATCTATTACCTCATTTGTGTCTACAACTTCTTATGAATTTTGTAAATCTAAAACAAAAATATATTAAGGTTTCAGGTAAAAATTTTCATTCCATGGGCAATGCAACTTTGAATAAAACATATTTACCAATATAATGTGATAATCGCATTAATATCCAAATAATTCAGTCAAATATTTCCTGTTTTGTTAATACATGCATGAAGTACACAGTAGCCTACACGTAAATGAGCCAAAAGTGCAGGATTTTCACTTCATATTTTTTAAACCCCTAAAAGGCTGGTGGTAAATCCGTAAAAATCCCAATTTTCAACACTAAAATCCGTATAAGTTCACCCATTTTTTTACTTCTTTCCAAATCAAACAGTTCGTGGTAACGAACTGTAGTAAGGAGCGACCCGGCTCAATAGAAACCAAAACTCTAAAAAATGGAATTTTGATACCAATAGCTACATCAAAAGAATCGCATTTTAATGCTGATTTTAAATATATAAGTTTCATCAAGTTTAGTCTTACGCACCAAAAGTTACGAGCCTGAGAAAATTTGTGTTATTTTAGAAAATAGGGGGAAACATCCCCTAAAGTAATAGAATCTTAACGAAAATTACACCATCAGATTCAGCGTATCAGAGAACCCTACTGTAGAAGTTTCAAGCTCCTATCTACAAAAATGTGGAATTTTGTATTTTTTTGCCAGAAGGCAGATCACGGATGCGTGTTTATTTGTTCGTTTTTTTTTTTTTTGTTTTTTTTTTCTTCTTTTTTCTTTTTCCCAGGGGTGTTCTTATGGACCAAGTTGCCCTAGAACGTTGCGAGAGGGTTCATTCTAACGGAAATGAAAAGTTCTAGTGCCCTTTTTAAGTGACCGAAAAAATTGGAGGGCACCTAGGCCCCCTCCCACGCTAATTATTTTCCCAAAGTCAACGGATCAAAATTCTGAGATAGCCATTTTATTCAACGTCTTTGAAAAACCTTATAACTATGTCTTTGGAAACGACTTACTCCTCGACAGCCCCCGTGGGAGGGGCTACAATTTACAAACTTTGACCAGTGCTTACATATAGTAATGGTTATTGGGAAGTGTACAGGTATTTTCAGGAGGATTTTTTGGTTGGGGGGAGGGGTCTAGAAGAGGGGGATATACTGGGGGAACTTTCCATCGAGGAATTTGTCATGGGGGAAGAAAATTTCCATGAAGGGAGCGCAGGATTTACTAGCATTATTTAAAAAAAAAACAATGAAAAAATAAATATGAAAAAGTTTATTTCAGCTGGAAGTAAGGAGCAGCATTGAAACTTAAAACGAACAGAAATTATTACCCATATGAGGGGCTCACCTCCTCCTAATACCTCGCTCTTTACGCTAAAGTGTTTTTAGTAATGTCAACTATTTATTCTACGGCCTTTGTGATTCGGGGGTCATTCTTAATGAATTGGGACAAAATTTAAGATTTAGTGTAAAGAGAGAGGTACTGACGAGGGGGCGAACCCTCTCATATGTGTAATAAAAACATGAGAATAAAACATTCTTTTCGTAAGCTAGTTTATGAGTTACGTATATCTTTTACTAATAAAAAGATTCGTAAAAAATTAAAAGTTCTAGTTGCCTTTTTAATTAACCAAAAATTGGAGGGCAACTAGGCTTCCTCCCTCGCTCTTTTTTTCTCAAAATCATTCGATCAAAATTATGAGAAAGCCATTTAGCCAAAAAAAAATATGCAAATTTCGTTTTAATTATTTCTCTGCAGAGAGCCAAAATTAAAACATGCATTGATTCAAAAACATTCAGAAATTAAATAAAAAAAACAAGTTTTTTCAACTGAAAGTAAGGAGCGACATTAAAACTTAAAACGAACAGAAATTACTTCGTATATGAAAGGGGCTGCTTCCTCATCAACGCCCCGCTCTTTACGATAAAGTTTTTTACTGTTTTAAAAAGGAGAGTTGAGAGAAAGAGTCAAACTTTAGCGTAAAGAGCGAGGCGTTGATGAGGAAGCGGCCCCTTTCATATACGAAGTAATTTCTGTTCGTTTTAAGTTTTAATGTCGCTCCTTACTTTCAGTTGAAAAAACTTGTTTTTTTTATTTAATCACTACTTAAGCCTTGTTATGCTTTTGATAGACTTTTGATAGCCTTTGTTCAACACGACTTGTTTTGCAACCCAAGAAATTCACTTGTATCAAAATGTCTTCTTTTGATGTTTAAAACTATACTTTATATTTATCGACTAGACAAGTTCAGTCTTGATATATAGGTTCTGATTCTAAATTTCGGGTTCTGGACCATAAAAAGATATTCTATTATTTTTTTCTTTGCTATTATTTTTTCCTTCTTTATTACCATTTTTGCAACGTCCCCGTTTATATTTGAATTGGTACAATGGATTGGCATTAATGATATCCAACCGGTCGATTTTTCAAGTATTATTTTGTTTTGATTTGTTTTCATACTGAGCTGTGTTTATATAAACAAAAATGTTTGTAACAAAGAAAATATTGTCTGTCGACAGATATGTCTAAATATAACTGAAAATATGAAGTTTAATGATAGAAAGCTGCTTAAGATGTATTTTCAACAATAAAGAAAAGGTAAAAAATAAAAGAAAAAACTCTTAGGCATTGTTCATATTCGTATAGCAAGCTTTAATAAGGCGCATTAAAAAATAGTAAGAAAAGTAAGAGAAATAGACTTCAATTCTGTTTTCTGTTACGCATGACCGATCAGAGTGCTTAACTGGTTGTGTAGGTACGTCAGCGGATATGGTGGTCAAAATAAACAAATATTTATTTTATATGTTTATTTTTTGTCATTTGTATTATAAGGCCACACTGCTTATCACACCAAAGTGTTGCCTCAGAATCTCGTTATATTGATAAGAAAAAAAAATCTGCGTATGATCAGAATCGGATTCAGCACCTTCATCCTTTTTTCGATAGTAGCTGAAGCCTTGACTCTTTTCATGTGCAGTAATAGCTTCTCGTCTCCACTAATGCAGAGAGCACTTTCTTGGGTCCGCTTCATACCATGTTTTGTTTTTAGAGTTCCACTTAATTTTTCCGTTTTAAGCTTGTTTCGTCTATCCATCTTTATGGTTTTTACTGCATTAAAAAACCTTTCGCCAACGACGTTAGACATAGGATGAGAAAGCACACATATTACTGCCAATTATATTTATGCGTACAGCTTGGATCTAGAAGAGTTTTTCTTCAAAAAAAAAAAACACACCAGTACGGAACCGCAAACCTATTTTCAATATTTTCAACATTGATGAGACTTTGCTTACTCCATTCTTGTTCGATTTTGTTTCCATTCCATAACACTTTCCCATACGAAGGGTTGGAGAGAACTAGGCCGTAATCACTGAGCTGATACAGGGTCAACCATTGTTAAACATTTGTAAATGTCAACATCGAAACAGAATCGAGTTTTGATCTGCTGCACAGCTTCTATGCAAAAAGACTGTGCAACTCTGAGGATTTTTAAACTGCATCAGAGGACACACCAGGATCTAATTTTAATGTCTAGAGAGACTCCTGCCCATTTGGACCCAAATTAATGCTTTCCACGAGAAGTTAAAAGCTTGGGTCTTTCACATTTAGCTGAAATTCATTTATTGACTTCACATAGTCCTTCTTCAACTCCTGGATTCATTGCGATGTACCTCTGCACCTTTGACATCATGGGTCCCTTATCTGCACCTCTATCAGGTTTTCTTCAAGTGATTAAGAGCGTTAAAAGAATTTTGAACCCCTCATCTCTTGACTTCTAGTCCAATTTAGTTGACATTGTCGTCGTCCCCTAAAAGGCTCTATCCAGCATATAAAAGAATTCAAGAATTCCAACGGAAAACTACTTCCGTCCGATTTTCTTTTTTTGATTCAGGAAGAGTATTTTCTAGGGCCAAAACCCTAAAAATTCATTAAAAAATTCGGAAGACTTGTAAAAATCCCTAGAAATCCATAAATCCCTAAATGAAAAGTTCACCCATAAAAGACCTCAAATCCTCATTTCAGGGGGGAAATCCCTTAACACTGCACCAGTGAAGAATAAAAAATATTGCAGTGGGAAATTCCAAGGAATCATTGAGCAAATAGTTCTTGTCGCAAAATCACTTTCCCTATTTATAGATTCCAACTAAACCACTATATGAACACCCAGAAGGTTTTGTCAAATCTTTTAGGAGGTGAGTAGAAAAAGAACTGTCACATCCGATTACAGCGCTGCCTATTGGAGCTGCAGAAGAATATATATCGTGTATTATATTTGTTGGCTTTGGTGTGGTATTTTAAAAACGAAAAGTGAGAACTTGCGTCTGGAAAAAGCTCACCCAAAAAGTTCGTCGTTGAAAAACTACTCCCCAAGAAAACTTACAACAGGAAGCTTAGTTACCGGAAAATTTGTAACCCAAGATCTCTCCTCCCAATATTTTTGAGAAATCGCGCCAAGAAAACTCCCATGGAAAAATCATACTTCCCTCGCTCCAGTGGAAAAATGGCACTTGAACATTCGCTATAAAAAATACAGCTTGTCTCTTGGAAAAAAAAAATTCTCACAAAAAAACCAGCCTTAAAATTAATGAAAAGGGTGAACAGTGAGGTAAAAAAAAAATAACTGTGTAACGAATTCTAACTGTGTTCAAGGCTTCTTGAACAGTAAAAGTAAGAGGGAACTTGTAAGAGGCAACAAAAACAGCTTTAGGATTTATAAAGACACACTGTAGAAACAATAAACTTCTTTGTGAGAGACCTTAAATAAAAGAACTTGTCCAGAACTGAATTAACAGGCGTATCCTTGTGTAACTTTTCTCTTTTTTAATTTTTTTCCCCGATTCTATGAAATGCTCAATTTTAAATACTTCCTTATATCTTGTTGCAGAGTACAGAATTTTTGATTCGTCAGAATCTAATTATCGATATCCACGAAGACTATTTTGTTGAAGAAGACGACTACACCTTAGCAGAGTTAGAGCTGATACGCCCCATGTCAGAAGATAATATATTTGTCTCCAAAAGTAGCTAAGCGGAAAGAAGAAACAGTTGAACAAAGATAAAGCCGATGATCCTTTTAAGAGTTTCTGTGGAAAGGTCTGAATGAGGTGAATCAACAAAATCATCTAACAGTCTTGATCGGACAAGGTGAAACGTTGATAATGTAAACGCACTAGAAAAAAAAATTAGTAAATTTGTGTTTTGAGTCCTAATTGTCTGCTAAAAAGGAATAAAGCTTCTTTGTTGAAAATTTTACGCTTCTCGTTGTTAATATAAATAATTCATGACTATTTAGGAATTATCAAGCAGAATTCAGCGCGGTTGTGAGGTGTCACAAGACGGATACATAATTAAAATTTACATTCCAAAAGGAGGAATGAACATTGTTTGTAATTAAATATTTGAAATTTGCCCCTAGTGAGATAAGGTAAGATTTATTACTGAAAATCGGCTGTCACAAGTCCAAATGAGCCGAATTCACACTTTAGCGTCAATAAGCAAAAAAAGAATCAAATCAAGCAACAAGCAAGTAAAAAATGGCAATTCAGGGAAAATGAAATAGAAAATTATAAAAAGTTCAATATCAATCAGTAAAAATATAAAAAAAAATTCAAACTCGTGAAATTAAAATGTCAATGTTAATCAGCAAATATGTCAAATAATTAAAACTTGTAAAATGTAAAAAGAGAATAAAATAATTAAAGCAAAAGGACAAGTTAGTTTTTCAACCAAGAAACAGAAAGCTTCTGTCATTTGCAAAATGAACAATAAAATTATAAGGTGAAAAGGGAGTGCAAGCTGCTAATGAGCGTTTAAAAATTTAGTTTCAGTGTTAAAGTACGATGAAAAATGCAAAGAGGATAAACTTAAACATAAAAAGGAGTGATAAATTCATTAAGGACACCATCCATTGAATCCTTGAGACCCAATCTGTGGCTTCTCTACAAACCTGTTAAAGACCGTGATTCAACTGGACATTTATTTCCAATTCCACATGTTAGTCAGGTTTTAAGTCAAGGGAGGAGGCAAAGTTCACGTCATTATCGTCCAATGTGTCTATCAGCCTTCCAAACAGAATTAAAATTAAAACACAACTTGAGGCACTGTAAGCGTCATGGGTACCAGTCCCTTTAGACGATTTTGTGTGACCGCACCATCTTGCAGTATAACAAGAAATTATTTTTTGTAGCTGTTACTTTGCTGCCTTGTAATAGCTTTATTGCATTGTGAAATACGAAAGAGACAATCTGATTTGTCCTTCTTTTGTTTGATTATGTGGGAATACAAACAAATTACGCAATCAACACATAACTCATAAGTGGTGGGTAGGCCAGTCCGTGAAGCCACTCGTGGATAGCCTAGACAGTGAAGCCACAAGAACTTGGGATGATAGCAACTTTTTTGGCGTGATTACTGATATGTTTTGCTTTTCAGCTGCTGACACTTGTCACTGATCCTATAGGTGATAATAAGTTTGTGATACGACGTCAACAGTCTTTTTACTTACTCAGAATTTCGAATGAAAGGCTTGATGTGAACTTTTAACAAATTTTACTAAAACCTTCTTCTAAAGTGCTTTTAGCAGTTTGGGGCTGATATTGTGTAAGCCAAAGAGGGTCTATACAAGCGATCTTTATATTTCAAGCTATGAGCTTGGGCTCATATTTCCCGTCATTGCCATTGATATCATTCTCAGTTCGTAGAAAAATCAATTTAACTTAACTGCCGGTGAGCGTTTCTGAGTGATATGAGTGGCAAAAAGTTTTATCCTAATGTTCAAATGACACGATTTCGTCTCTTTTGGTACAATTTTAGTTGGAGAACTTGATAAAATTTAACTTCACGCCTGACAACGTTGGAATCAAAAAAGTGCAAATTTGAAACCCCCTAGGTAGGTCCCAAATTTTAAGAATATAGTGTTGCCATCATAAAAGAAAGAATGATCACAAAGCTATTGCTCAAGGAACATTCAAGCCAATATTTACACATAGTCCCAGGACTAGGGGTGTACAATGCCAAGGGTGCAAGAAAAAACACTGAACAGTTTTTTCCTAACAAAACTGGGTAGCCTAGATGTAATTTATTGTTGAAGTGCCAGGTGCACTTTACTGCTATGTTGCATAATCACAGAAAAGTGATTTTAAAATAGCATAGAAATTCTGTAGCCACTTATAAACTGTCAGATGTCTCTCAAGAATGACAGCTGAGAGCTTGGAATCACCTCTCTCTTGCATTACTTTTGACTTGTCACTCATCATTGCATTCTGTTTAGAGCTTCCACTATCCCTGAATTTTTTATAGGATTTTTCCATATATTTACATGTCTCTTAAAAAAATTGTTTGTGCCAAGGGTGTCCAAATGCTTGAGCATTGGGGCAGCCCTGGCACTGGCTCCAATGGCCAGCCTTGGGAATAATATCAATCATAATCCTTCCTAACAGATCCAAATGTCATACCTGGTAATGATATATTTCCATTTTTGGCAGTTTGTCAGGCTAAAGAGAGCCTGACAGCTAAGGACAATTTTATTACCAAAGACATATTAAAGATGATAGAAAATGATAAGTTCAAAAGACAGGATACAAATCACAATTTAATGGCAAACAAAAAATAGGCCTACCATGACAAAAATGGCAATTTGGAAAAAATATATAAGATATCAGTTGAATCTGTCCTAAGGAATCAGAGGAGTAATTAAAGGTTTCTGAAAAGACTATGCTGATAAGGATATTCTAAAAGGCCTGCAGAGCCAAGTAGAAATTGTTCAAGTGAAAAGATTTTATATATTTGATAGGCTCAAAATAGAAAGAACTCCAAGCCTATCAGTCCAGATTTTATTCTGAGTCTCATGTGTTTCCAGGAACTATTCGGGTTGCTGGGAAAAGAAGGGATATATTTCAATATCATATAACCTTTATTCAATGGTTGATGTGTCAAAGTTTGGTCACATAAAAAATTAATTTAGAGCAAATAACTCTAACTGTAGAGATATAGCTGAAACCATGTGTCTAAAAATTATCCCCTGAAAGGTGGTGACTTTGCAAAATCAAAGGAACAGTACCAATGCAAAAACAACTTAGGAAATCACACAACAAGTTGATCAAAATGTCCAGTTAATCCAGAAGACAAGATGATGTCCAACATAGCAGAATGACAACAAAAAGGAAACAAGCATACTTCTTCAACTTATATGCACAAGCACATACATCATATACATTAGCAGTGAGCAAAGAATTCCTCAGAAACAGTTCATCAAGTCAAATTAGTAATCATAATGCATTAGCACCATATATATTTATTCCTTTCATTTCAGCCTTGGCAATGATACCTGAAAAGTTTTAAATACAGGGCAGCAGAATAGATCAATAGTCACACTCACAATAATACACTTTAAAGACTCACAACAATGGTCAGGACAAATAATAATCTTAAGATTAAAACATGGAACTTGTAATCATTTCCTACAAACAAAAAAGAAGTCTTCCAAAATTATATTGGTGATGAAAATGGCAACATTTCTTTATACAGGAAACTTGGCTTCAGTATAAAAAATTTAAAACTGTATCCTTGCACAATACAATGAAGGACAGAAGTATCAGGAATGGTATATTCATTCAAAGGAATCTATGAATGACAAAAGAATAGAGGTAGTTGGGTGCACTGTATTCATAAAAGGTCAAAAATCTTGGTGTATAGTAAATATTTATAATCCTTCTGGGAATACTGACATTGGTACTGAATTACTTGCTTTATTCAGTAGTTAGTGACTATGTTTTTGTAAATTACCTGAATGGCCATAGCAGTCTATGGTGTTAATGCCCAATTAGAAACCAAGCTGGTACCAGTGTAGAAATCTACTCCTGGATAGCACATGTTGTTTGGTGACTCTCATAGGGTTGAGAAGTAGGCATAACTCCAAGAGGTTAGCAAATACTACCATTGGTATTCTGATTTATAACCTTAATATAGCAACTAAATCAAATATATTTGTTTTAGATGCTTCAGCTTTTTAAGTTACTTTAAATGTATCCTTATTGAAGTAGCTCAACATCTCACACCACAAAATAAAAAACACTGACTACCAAAATTTACTTTCAACAAAGCAAAATGAAATGAATACACAATGAAGTGTATACAAGCTGATATAAAAGAAATAGTAAGTCATGGTATAAACAGGAGTGACTGTATAAACATTTTCCAAAGTAAAATTCTTAAAGTTACAGACAGCCGAGTGCCAAACATTGATTGCAGAAACAAACTTAAATGGTCTAAATGGTGGAATGAAAGATGTGAGTGAGCAAAAAAAATTGTATGATCTTAAAAATAACTATTTTGATGTAAACTATCTTGAAAATCTTATAGAACTAAGAAAGCAAGAGCCAACTTTGGGCATGCTGTAATTGAAACAAAAGAAGAGTCATGGAAAATATTCCACATCAACAGCCAGAGTAACGAAGAGCCTTATGCCAGCCACTGCACCAGTCAAGTACTGAATTTATCCCCAGATTTATCAAAAATCTCTCTTAGAGTTGGGTAGAAACTTTATTATGAATTACTAATTATTCATGGCTCCATGATTTATTTCTGGAAATATAGAAAGAAGGCGTGGTTGTTATTTTGCTCAAGCATGGTAAGGATCTAACTGTAATGTTTCCTATTTTGTCTATTTCAATAGTTTATTGGAGACCCAAACACCTACAAACAAAAGTGACAATAAGCATAAGCAAGCAAAGCACTATAGCAAGCAAAGCACTATAGCAAGCAAAGCTGGGTGTAAACATAATTAAAATAAGCAAAACATTTCTTCTCCTTTCTTTTCAAAATTTATTTTCGTTTTGACTTCAAACGCTTGCCAGACTGATTTGGATGATTGATGCTGAGGTTCAGCCAGATGACTGGCTTCACAACAAGACCCAAGGTGGTGGTACAGGTGTGCAATGTGCTGGCAAATGGCTATGTGGTGCCACCTGCTGCAGTGGTGTCCTGTTCCACTTGCTGATTTGTGATAGTTAAAGGACTGCTGCCTGATTGGCTGTAAAAGACTGACATCACCAGTCAGAGTTCACAAGGGGTTTGGAAGTATGACTCTTGTGGTTGGGGTGGGTCAAGTAGGAGCTTGAACTTGCAGTAATGTGCTACTCCTGTTGCCTTCTGCAACAAGCTTTATTGAGGTTTGTTTATCTGGCAGAGATGCTTGAAGTGATTGCCCCATGGGTGGTATGGTGTCAGCAGCACCTATTTGTTGCCCATTGTATGTTGTTGATGAGGCAAATTCATATATATATATATTCCTCTTGTATTCTTATATTCCTCCTGTTTTGTCTGAAGGTGCCTCCACTTTCAAGGGAGAGCCTGTATGATTGAGGGGCTTTTTTGTAGTTTTGGTTGATGGTTGCTTTTTCCCATTTTGAGTCCTCAGAAAGTTTTACCCATACTTTCTGGTTTGGGTCAAGCATTGTTGCTGCCCTTGATCCTCAATCGTATGCAGTTTTCTGCTTCAGCTGAGATTTCCTCCTAGATTGCATAAATGTTGAGCTATCTACCAGTTTGGGGGTAGGGCTTGTGGTAGAACTGGTAATACTGAACACAGCTGTGTGCTCATCAACAGTTGAGCTGGTGAGTATGCTCTGTTGACTGGGATGTTCTGGAATTCTAGTAACATCATGTATGGGTCTGTCCTGCTATCCATTGCCTTTGCCATGATGTGCTTGGCTGTTTAGACAACCTTCTTGCTGAGGCCATTTGTCTGAGGGTGTTGTGGACTTGATGTGACCTTTTTAATGTTCCAGCTTGATGTAAATGTTTTGAATTCTTGTGATGAAAACTGTGGTCTGTTATTGGTTGCCATCTTTTCCAAGACACCATGACATGCAAACGCACCTTGAGTTCACTTATTACCTGTAATGAGGGGGTAAATGTCAACTTGTCAATCTCAAACCATTGGCTGTAGTAGTCTGTGGTGATAAGGTATTCTTGACCTCTAAATGTGAACAGATCTGCTCCAACATCCTGGAAAGGGTATGAAGGTATTTCCATGTTAATTAAGTGATATTTTTGTTGCCTGTTTTGAAACTTGAAGGAAAAGTTCCTCATAAAGGAACTTTATGAGGTTCAGTTTCTTACTTGTTTGTGTGCTTAGGATAGGTCCTTTATTTGTTTCTACAACATAGAAAACATGATTGTGGGGCACTGCTTTTTGTACTCTAGTATTAGATTAATGGTTCCAACAACCTTCATCTGTCCTCCACTATAATTTGTCAGAATGTCCTTAGTCTTGGTTGTTCATGGAGGGGTCCCCTTGAGATTGAGAAAATCTGCAGTAGGCAACACATTCACCTCTGTTCCTGTATTTATCTGGAACTTTATGTCAATGTTATACTGGGTAAGCCTTATTGCTATGAAGGGTTTCTCTGTAGCTTCTGCAGATAAACTGTCAATAGATTCAACGCACAATTCTTCTCCTTCATCATCTTCTGCAGTCTCTACTTCATGTAAGTTCTCGTTTCTGCATACTCACTTTATCTTCAAAAGATTTTGACCAGTGATAGTAACGCTATTAAAACAAGAATTATCAATACTGGTTGAATACTTACAACTATTCCAGCTAGAAAGGGGAATAAGCAGTATTGTATGGAATTTGCTCTTTCACTGTTATGAGAAAAAGATGCTAGATTGAACTCAACAATGGCATTGAATATTCTTATTATGATACAAATTCCCCCTTGGACATTGAAAACAGTATCATAAAGTACTGAATTTCCTGCTTTCAAAAATACACATGTACCTCAAAAATTTAAGAGATGTGCAGAATCGTTATACTAGTATTGTGTCCATGTGTTTACTGGTGGTTCAAAGGACCATCAGGGAATTGCTTGGCCTATTTAACTCCTAGTTTGCAAATAAGCAAACATTTTGGAACTAGGAATGTTACAATGTTAAAAAATGGCTATTGTATCAACATTTTGACTGACAAATTCAGACAATTTGAATTAGACTTATTATGAGTTTCTAAAATTCATATCCCAGGGGTAGGAAGCATGAAGTTAGGTGATATAGAATTTGTTTATTCAGGCAGGAAGGATGGGGTACATTTACTGGGAGTAGGGTTCATGATGAATAAGGAAGCTGCTAAGTCTTGTTTAGGCTGGGAAGGTATTAATAATAGAATACACATTGCTCACATTATGACTAAATAGTTCAGGATATCAGTTATAGTAGTATATGCCCATATAGAACTGACTGACAGATACAGTTACCAGAGCAAATAAACAGGGTCCCAGGTAGAAATATGATGTTTTTACTAGGAAATTTTAATGTCCAGGCTGGTAGAAATAGGGATAGATGGTATCCTAGCCTTGGTAAATTTGGTGTAGGAAAAGAAAACAGTAATGGCTGCAGACTTTTGCAATTTTGTAGGTTTAACAATCTAGTTATGACAAATACAGTGTTTGGTCATAAAATGGCCCATATGTTAACATGGTACTCACCTAATGGTGAGACAGCAAACCTTATTGATTATGTTATAGTAGACCAAAGACTGGCATGATCAATACATGATACAAGGGTATATAGGAGTGCTGTTATTGATGTTAAAAGTAAAGGTCACCATCTAGTAGTGTCTAGGGTTAATTTAAAGCTGAAACTTTGGAAGGGTAACTACCTCCCAGGAAGTTATGATGTTGGTAGACTCCAGGATGAGAATTCAAGGGAGACTTTCCAGGAACGGTTGAATACTAAACTTGACAGTTTAGAATTTGACAATGTGGAATATGGTTGGAATAATTTTAGAAAAACAATTTGTGATCTTGTTGATGGTGTCATAGGGAACAAAGTTAGGACTGGAGGTAGGAATGCTAGTGAAAAGCTTTATGTTTACTAGAGAGGATAAGGGGCTTGTACAAGAATTATCTGAGTAATTGATCATATGAAAGCAAAAAGATTATAAAGAAAGTAGAAAAAGCATTAAAATATGAACTAAAGAGGTTTGAAGCGGAGGCCATGGATAAAATTGCCAATGATCCGGAAGATGCAGATACATGGCACAATAATAAAATATTGTACTGGCATGCTAATAAATTGAGAAGGAGTAGACAATCTGGAGTTGTCCCAGTTAAAGATAGGATAAAGCCACAATTAGTAATAAGAAAAGAGTTAAAGAGAGGTGGGCTGAACATTTTGAGAATGTCTTGAACCTAGATAGAGTTGCAGGAAAAGATACAGAGGAAACGGAAGAAGTTTGTGATACCTTGGATGTGAAGGCAGATTTCTTTTGAGAGGAAGAATTAGCAACAGTACTAATAGGATAAAAAAAATAATAAGGCTCCTGGTGCTGATAGTGTGGTAAATGAGTTTCTTAAATATGGTGGCTCAGAGGTTGGAAATAAGTTACGGAAGATTATGAATATGATTCTTGAAAAAGGGGAATTAGCTAACGTGTAGGAAAACTTTAATTAAATCACATAATAAATAATTTTTAAGGTTAGTTACTCAAATATGGCTTTTTTTCTTCTAAAGGATTTGTATATTGTGATAAGCATTTGAGACTCTGCTGTAACCTTATTATGGGTTTTATTTTCATTCCATAGCTAAGGAAACAGATTTATGTTTTTCATCCAAATAAAAGTAAATGTCATTTTTCTGAACATACATTGCATATTTGTTTAGTAGAACATAGGAAATTTGTTCCATTATATAACTGAAATTTAATTGTTTAGGGAAACTTTTGAACATTAATCTGTGAATTTTTTACACTTATATAAAAAAATGTGATTTATCATTTTTTTGAGCATTTAAAGAAAACTTTTTTGTGGAATTTAGGGAATTTGAACCATTATATAAAAGAAGTTTAATTGTTTTTGGAAATTTTGAACAACATTTTATGCTAATTCAAAAATATAATATGGTCTTCTCTATCACTCCGAGTTTTTTCGCATCCTTTTATTTTCAGTTTTCCTTCTGTAGATTTTTTGCTATTTCAATAAAATTAGTACATGGTAACCAAAGATTAAGGAAAATTTAAAAATTGTAGTGTGGAACTCAGCATATGAAGTTCAAAGGAGACTCAGATATTTTAGTTCATACTATTGGCTGTAAACATCGTTATAGTTTCATTTTTCTTCTCAAGTAATGTCATGCATAGTAATTAGTATCAGTTACCTAATTTTTTAATTATATGGTACTTGAGAATGCATGGTATTCCATATCAAATAGTTCATGGTAATGAACTGTAGTAAGGAGCGAGCCGGCTCAATAGTAATCAAAACTCTAAAAAATTGAATTTTGATATCAATAGCTACATCAAAAGAATCGCATTTTAATGCTCATTTTAAATATATAAGTTTCATCAAGTTTAGTCTTACCCATCAAAAGTTACGAGCCTGAGAAAATTTGCCTTATTTAAGAAAATAGGGGGAAACACCCCCTAAAATTCGTAGAATCTTAACGAAAATGACACCATCAGATTCAGCGTATCAGAGAACCCAACTGTAGAAGTTTCAAGCTCCTATCTACAAAAATGTGGAATTTTGTATTTTTTGCCAGAAGACAAATCATGGGTGCGTGTTTATTTGTTTGTTTTTTTTTTGTTTTTTTCTTTTTTCTTTTTCCCAGGGGTCATCGTATCGATCAAGTGGTCCTAGAATGTCGCAAGAGGGCTCATTCCAACGGAAATGAAAAGTTCTAGTGTCCTTTTTAAGTGACCAAAAAAATTGGAGGGCATCTAGGCCCCCTCCCACGCTCATTTTTTTCCCGAAGTCAAGGGATCAAAATTTTGAGATAGCCATTTTGTTCAGCATGGCCGAAAACCATAATAACTATGTCTTTGGGGATGACGTACTCCCCCACAATCCCTAGGGGAGGGGCTGCAAGTTACAAACTTTAACCAGTGTTTACATATAGTAATGGTTATTGGGAAGTGTACAGACATTTTCAGGGGTATTTTATTTTGTTTGGGGGTGGGGCTAAGGGGAGGGGGCTATGTTGTAGGATCTTTCCTTGGAGGAATCTGTCATGGGGGAAGAAAAATTCAATGGAAAGGGAGCAGGATTTTTTAGCAATACTATAAGAAAACAATGAAAAATAAGCATGAAAACGTTTTTTCAAATGAAAGGAAGAAGTAGCATTGAAACTTAAAACAAACAGAGATTATTACGCATATGAGGGGTTCTAAAAATACTTTAGCATAAAGAACGAGGTATTTAGGAGGAGATAAATACCTCGCTCTTTATGCTAAAGTATTTTTAGTAATTTCAACTATTTATTCTACGGCTTTTCTGATTCAAGGGTCATTCTTAAAGAATTGGGACAAAACTTACGATTTAGTGTAAAAAGCGAGGTATTACCGAGGGTACAAACCCCCTCGTATACATAATAAAAATATAAGATTATGAAAGTTTGTTACGTAAGTTAATTCTTAAGTTACGTATATTTTTTACTAATAAAAACGTTCGTTAAAAATTAAAAGTTCTAGTTGCCTTTTTAAGTAACCGAAAAATTGGAGGGCAACTAGGCCTCCTTCTCCACCCCTTATTTCTCAAAATCGTCTGATCAAAACTAAGAGAAAGCCATTTAGCCAAAAAAAGAATTAATATACAAATTTCATTTTAATAATTTATGTGTGGAGAGCCAAATCCAAACATGCATTAATTCAAAAACGTTCAGAAATTAAATAAAAAAAACTAATTTTTTTAGCTGAAAGTAAGGAGCGACATTAAAACTTAAAACGAACAGAAATTATTCCGTATATGAAATGGGTTGTCCCCTCCGCAATCCCTCGCTCTTTACGCTAAAGTTTGACTCTTTACCACAATTCTACTTTTTAAAACAATTAAAAGCTCTAGCGTAAAGAGCGGGGGATTGCGGAGGGGACAACCCATTTCATATACGGAATAATTTCTGTTCGTTTTAAGTTTTAATGTCGCTCCTTACTTTCAGATAAAAAAATTAGGTTTTTTTATTTAATTATATTAGTGATGGTGAATTTTCCGTTTTGTCTTTTAGGTGCACCAAATGAAATTTTTATCTTGTTGAATTTTATTTTCAAATTAGTTGGAAGTAAGTCTCAAAATGATCACCTTTCAAATATTGACAACACTTGGAAGAAATAATAATTTACTTTTCAACATTGGAAGAATTCCACTTGTTTTATCATCTCGGAGCGCTTCAACAACGTTTGACCGTAGACTATTCAGAGTATTAGAAAAACGTTTGCACGATTGTGATGGAGCAACAAAAAGGAGAATTGACAATTTGATGTCCATGTGGACCAAATATGAAGAAGATGAAAAAGA
Organism: Artemia franciscana; assembly: GCF_032884065.1. Taxonomy (NCBI): domain Eukaryota; kingdom Metazoa; phylum Arthropoda; class Branchiopoda; order Anostraca; family Artemiidae; genus Artemia; species Artemia franciscana. The sequence continues at coordinate 26,996,804 of NC_088873.1, forward strand.
ACTTCAATCAATGGAAGGCAGGTGAATAATTCAAGCTTTTTATAGACTTCATTGGCTGTTCTAGTACATGAATGATTTGATAATGTAAATTACGAAAAGAACTTCGATTATTGCAAAAAAATAGTTTTTCGATATCTTGAAGGAGTGATGTTATCGCTTTTCTTGTTTCGGTTTTCACTCGTCCAAACTCAAATTCATTTATTTGTAGATCATCTCTGTTTTATCTATTTAGCTTTCAGGGTGTAATAATTTTACCTTAATGCCTTATTCTGCTGTCTTATTGCAAACGAGTTAAATTTAAGTAGTTTAGCATGTTTTGGCAAGAAGTACAGCTAAATTTAGCAAGATGTAGTAATTGTAATTTACATTTTGAGAAGAAATATGCTTGAAAAAACTTAATAATTATAGAAATACCAATGGAATAAGAGTGAAGCTGAAAACTACAATCAAACTAGCAAAGACTGATTGTTTAACGGGGTGGTAGCGAAAGGAAGGTTATCGGCAATAATTGATCACCTAAAAAAATAACATACATCATGATGCTCGGGATGACGTCATTATGTCATGCTGGTTTTTCACCGGGAGTCAGCATGGTTGAAAGAAGTTGAGACAATATTTGGAAGTTTCAGAGCTATTTCATGCATCATATAGATATGTGTATATGTATAGATATATGTGTATATGTATATGTCTATCATCATATAGATAGATTTATATATGTGTTTCAAACTACGTAAAAATTGCGAATATACAACATTCTTGGCTTTCCCATTGTCTGTCCATATACAAAGCCGTATGTATTATGGCATTGTGTTACCTTAGATTTGGTCGACCTTCTTTTCGTTCGAAATTTTACGCTTATTTTGGTTGATAATTTGGCTAAATTTGGCAACTACTATGGGATCGATTATGTATAGTCTCATACCATTGTTTAAGTGTATTTTAAATAACAAAATAGCAATCCTATTTAGAATATTATCATTTGGAAAATCTTTTCCGTAAATTTTTCATTTTAGATGATGTGGACTTTGCTGAATTAGTCACAGAGGAGAAGGATAAACTTTTCGAAAAGTTTCGGATACTGCACACAGAAGTATGTCATTTAATATATATATATATATATATATATATATATACTAGCTGTTGGGGTGGCGCTTCGTGCCACCCCAACAACTAGTTGGTGGGGGCGCTTCGCGCCCCCCCCCCCCAAGCCCCCCCGCGCGCGTAAGTCGTTACGCGCCATTGTAGTTGTGTCCCTATGTCCCACCTGTGAATATAGATAGATATAGATATATGTATATACTTGCTGTTGGGGTGGCGCTTCGCGCCACTCCAACACCTAGTTGGTGGAGCGCTTCGCGCCCCCCCAAGCCCCCCCGCGCGCGTAAGTCGTTACGCGCCATATTAGTTACGCGCCATATTAGTTACGCGCCATTGTAGTTGTGTCCCTGTGTCCCACCTCTGAATATAGATAGATTTATATATGTGTTTCAAACTACGTAAAAATTGCGAATATACAACATTCTTGGCTTTCCCATTGTCTGTCCATATACAAAGCCGTATGTACTAATAATGACGTCATATGCAAACGCTCTTTTTACAAACAAACAAACATGCATACACACAACTCGTGTTTATATAGATAGATAGATAGATAGATACAATACAAATTAACTACGTAAAACTTGTGAATATACAACAGTCTTCGCTGTCCCATTGTCTGTGCGTATAAATAGATTGTCAGGTTTACCGACCCTCAAAGATGCAACATACAATTGTACATTGGTAAAGCAATCTGTATTAAGATCTATACCGCATTTTTCTAGTGATTGCCCTTGAGCTTTGTTGATGGTGGTTGCAAATGCTAATCGAATTGGGAATTGCAATCTTTTAAATTGAAAAAGCAGATCCGTTGGAATCATGGGAATGCGAGGAATGAGAACAGCCTCACCCTCATAAGGCCCTGTCAAGATTGTGGCATCTATTAGGTTTTCCATTGTTTTTTTTTTTACGGCAAGTCGCGTGCCATTGCAAAGCTTTGGTGGGTTGATATTTCTTAAAAGTATTATTGGTACGCCTATTTTTAGTTGTAGCAGGTGTGGTGGACACCCTGAAGGATCTATGGAATTTAAAAATTCAGATGGATAATTAACCGCTTCATTTGGTTCCGAAATACAAATTAACTGCGTAAAACTTGCGAATATACAACATTCTTCGCTGTCCAATTCTCGCTGCATATAAATAGATTGTCAGGTTTACCGACCCTCGAACATGCAACGTACAATTGTCCATGGGAAAAACAATCAGTATTAAGATCAATACCACATTTTTCTAATGATTGACCTTGAGCTTTGTTAATGGTGATTGCAAATGCTAATCGAATTGGGAATTGCAATCTTTTAAATTGAAAAGGCAGATCTGTTAGAATCATGGGAATGCGAGGAAGGCTATTCCGGACGACGCAATTGCCAACGCTATATCATTTTTAGATCGAATTGATGCCAGAATCAGTTTTATCACAAACGTTTTATCAGTACCTCCTGGCGCATCCAAAAAGAAAATTTCTCCAACGTTGTTATCGATGACGAAGGTAAAATTGTTAATCTTCCAACGTTTGTGGTATTACCGTCATTTATAACTGCATCTCGCAAATGAATGTATTGTTCAGAGCGGAGCTTGGTCTGATTCAGGCGGATATATAGCAAACGTTCTGATTCAATTTTAGCATACATATCCACGACAAATTGGTGAAACAATTCACGGCATTTTAAAATATAATTTTCTTCATCCTGCCGAATCATTAGTCTATAGGAATAATAATGCATTGCACTGCATTTCTTATTCATTTCTTTGTTAGTGGCTGGATTCATCAATTTAATATTAAAGTGATAGCCGTCGGCTCCATCCCAAAAAATGATAGGATATTGTAGGGCATCGTAGCATCGATGAGTTTCAGCAATTCTTAACAACTGAGCGTTTCGTTTATGTAGAATAATATCTCGAGGTAAAAACTGATCACCGACCATAACGATTGCCACTTCGTCGATAGTCGGAGCATTGTATCTACGCACATGTTGGCCAGGAGGCGTTTTGTCAGCGGAAATAACAATTTTATGAGTATCAGTAGGCATCAAATCGATGGCTGTTTTGAACAGACGCACTAAATTATTATTTTTGTGGAAAAGATGTTGTAATTGGGAAACGATTGTCCTTTCAACGTTGGGAGAAATTTCGCAACGTGTATTCAATTCAGAATTTCTATCACTGATGAAAGTACAATTGTAAAAATTTATGATTCTCGCCTGAGGATGGTAGAAGGGACCCTGCTTTATGATAAATTTGCCCTTTTACTTTGAAAGTAGACATAAATTGATTTGGATTTTCGATTTGGGCTCCAAACGACGTCATTTGGAAACATGAGTTGTATTGTCTGATTTTTGACAAAAAACGCTTAGATTCTGACGTAGTTCCAGTAAGGAAAGTCTTCAATGGCTCTGGTGGTGCAGCCAATAGAGGAAGTTTAACTTTTCCTGAGGCGCAACACATTTCCATTGTTTCACCATTGAATTTCAAGGCCTTGCAATAGGGACAAATTTTAGACATTGTCCCGATTTGAACACATCTTCTCAAGCTATAATCATCGACTGGGTTGTACCTGAATGCCAGGCGATAACTTTCAGATTGCTCTGATTCCTCGGCACGCTTTCTTTTCTTACTTTCTCTATCAGCAGCAAGCCTGATTTCTTGCTGTTCTTGTAATTCCTCGGCACGCTTTCTTTTCTTACTTTCTCTATCAGCAGCAAGCCTGATTTCTTGCTGTTCTTGTGATTCCTCGGCACGCTTTCTTTTCTTACTTTCTCTATCAGCAGCAAGCCTGATTTCTTGCTGTTCTTGTAATTCCTCGGCACGCCTTCTTTTTTCGCATTCTCTTTTAGCAGCAAGTCTGCTTCTGCGTTGCTCTGGTAGTTCCTCGGCATGCTTTCTGTTCTTTCTTTCTCTATCAGCCTCAAGCCTGTTTCCCTTCTGGTCTTTTGATTCCTCGGCACGCCTTCTTTTTTCACTTTCTCTTTTAGCAGCAAGTCTGCTTCTGCTTTGCTCTGGTATTTCCTCGGCATGCTTTCTGTTCTTTCTTTCTCTAGCAGCCTCAAGCCTGTTTCCCTGCTGGTCTTTTGATTCCTCGGCACACCTTCTTTTTTTACTTTCTCTTGTAGCAGCAAGTCTGCTTTCGCGTTGCTCTGGTAGTTCCTCGGCACGCTTTCTTTTCTGACTTTCTCTATCAGCAGCAAGTTTTTTGGCATAGACTCTTTGAGCATCTTCATCAGTCATTGTAAACTTAAACATTAATAGATTTCTACGCGAACATATGTCTTATATAACTTGAATGACGTCACCTTCAAAGCAAAAATGACGGCAACTAATTTCATGACGTCAGCCGAAACATGACGTCACCTTATCCACAGATCCACAGACAGACAGACAACTTATTTTTTTATATATAGATAGATATATATATGTTTTTAACTACGTAAAACTTGGGAATATACAACATTCTTTGCTGTCCCATTGTCTGTGCATATAAATAGATTGTCAGGCGGTGTCCCAGTCTCTGATTTCTCTTTGAGTGTCCCGGGCGTCATTTATATTCCTTGTGTCCCGGTGTCCCGGTCTTCATTTATATCCCCCTGTGGCCCCCGGCGTCCCCGTTGTAGTTGTGTCATTTATATTCCCTGTGTCCCGGTCGTCATCCCGGTATACATTCGTTTTTGAATTGGTATATGATGAAATAAATTTTTAATTTTTTCCATTTTTTTCCTTTTAGTTTTTTTTTATTGGTTTTGACCTTTTTTTGGGTTTTTTAGTTTTTTTCTTTTTCTTTTTATTTTTTTTTGAAGTTTTTATCTTTTTAGTTTTTTTATTTTTATTTATATTTTTTTAGTTTTCTTTTTCTCCTTTATTTTTCAGTTTTTTCCTTTTTTTAGTTTTTTTTTTCGTTTTAGTTCTTTTAGTTTTTACCTTTTTTAGTTTTTTAGATGAAAATTTTTTTAGTTTTATTCCTTTTTTTCTTTTCAGTTTTTTATTGGTTTTTACCTTTTTTTTTTAGCTTTTTAGTTTTTTTTCGTTTTTTTTTATTTTTATTCTTAATTTTTTTTTATTAGTTTTTAGTTTTTTTGTAGTTTTTGCCTTTTTTAGTTTTTTCAGTTTTTTTTTTAGTTTTTAGATTTTTACCTTTTTTAGCCTAACCAGGATTTGAACCTGGGACCTTCATTCTCCGTTCTGACACCCTCTCTCACCGAGTGACTACTCCAGCATGTTCATTTTGGTGTTTTAAATGGTATATTATTAACCAAATTAATGTGTTTTACAATATACTAAGCATCGTCATAACAAAAATGACGACAACTAATTTCATGACGTCAGTCAACACAGAAATTAAGTTCTGAAATTAAGTCATGAAATTAGTTGCCGTCATTTTTGCTTTGATGGTGACGTCATTCAAGTTATATAAGACATATGTTCACGTAGAAATCTATTAATGTTTAAGTTTACAATGACTGATGAAGATGCTCAAAGAGTCTATGCCAAAAAACTTGCTGCTGATAGAGAAAGTCAGAAAAGAAAGCGTGCCGAGGAACTATCAGCAGCAAGTTTTTTGGCATAGACTCTTTGAGCATCTTCATCAGTCATTGTAAACTTAAACATTAATAGATTTCTACGTGAACATATGTCTTATATAACTTGAATGACGTCACCGTCAAACTATATATATAAAAATAAGTTGTCTGTGGATCTGTGGATCTGTGGATCAGGTTGACGTCATGACGTCAAAAACTACAAAAAAACTAAAAACTAATAAAAAAAATAAAAAAGCTAAAAAACTAAAAAAACTAAAAAACTAAAAAAACTAAAAACTAAAAAAAAAACTTAAAAAAAAGGAAAAAACTGAAAAATAGAAGAGAAAAAGAAAACTAATAAAATTAAGAATAAAAATTAAAAAAAATAAAAAAGATAAAAACTAAAAAAAGAAAAAGAAAACTGAAAAAAGAAAAAATGTAAAAAACTAAAAAATACTAAAAAGAAAAAACACTCAAAGAGAAATTACAGACCGGGACACTCAAAGAGAAATTACAGACTGGGATACCGGGACACAAATGACGACCGGGACACAGGGAATATATCTTCTATCTATCTATATATATAAAAATAAGTTGTCTGTCTGTCTGTGGATCTGTGGATCTGTGGATCAGGTTGACGTCATGACGTCAAAAACTACAAAAAAACTAAAAACTAATAAAAAAAATAAAAAAGCTAAAAAACTAAAAAAACTAAAAAACTAAAAAAACTAAAAACTTAAAAAAAAACTTAAAAAAAGGAAAAAACTGAAAAATAGAAGAGAAAAAGAAAACTAATAAAATTAAGAATAAAAATAAAAAAAATAAAAAAGATAAAAACTAAAAAAAAAGTAAGAAGAAAAAACGAAAAAAAATTAAAAAAGCTAAAAAAAAAAGGTAAAAACCAATTAAAAACTAAAAAGAAAAAAAGGAAAAACCGCGCAGTTAGATGAAGATCCACCTGGACAGCGAGAGTCAAAACATATCAAAACTGAAAATGATAGCGATGATGATTGGGTTTGGGATTTTGACTTGGATAAGGTCATCAATGCCTACCAGATTTTAGCTAAAAAAAACAAAGGTTCGGCGATATGTATTTCATAGTGAAGCTGAAAAATAAAAAAGAAAAAGAAAACTGAAAAAAGAAAAAATGTAAAAAACATGACGACAGGGACACAGGGAATATAAATGACGACCAGGACACGCTGAAAAATAAAAAGAAAACTGAAAAAAGAAAAAATGTAAAAAACTAAAAAATACTAAAAAGAAAAAACAATCAAAGAGAAATTACAGACCGGGACACTCAAAGAGAAATTACAGACTGGGATACCGGGACACAAATGACGACCGGGACACAGGGAATATAAATGACGACCAGGACACAGGTATTTAAGAATATCGTTCAAACACAAATTTTTAATTATAAAAAGACCGTTGAAAGAGAAATTTCTAATTTTAAAATGACTGAAGAACCTACAATGGCAACACCTGAGGAAGCTGCTCAAAACGAATGTATTCAAGCCGAAGTAGCTGAGTTGGTAAAGCGTTATGTTTCAGGTTCTAGGTCCGAGAGACTCCAGGTTTGAACCTTGGCTTTAGCATTAATACAAAAGAAGAAAAAAACTAAAAAAGGTAAAAACTACAAAAAAACTAAAAAGAAAATATATATATATTTATATTTTATATATATATTTTCTATATATTGTCTGTCTGTGTAACGATGACTCTGGTCAAACATTTTCAGATCAATTGCTGGCAATTGGAAACGAAAAGCTCCCAGTAGTGGGAAAGCCAAGAATGTTGTATATTCGCAATTTTTACGTAGTTTGAAACACATATATAAATCTATCTATATTCACAGGTGGGACACAGGGACACAACTACAATGGCGCGTAACTAATATGGCGCGTAACGACTTACGCGCGCGGGGGGGCTTGGGGGGGCGCGAAGCGCCCCACCAACTAGGTGTTGGGGTGGCGCGAAGCGCCACCCCAACAGCTAGTATATATATATATATATATATATATATATATATATATATATATATATATATATATATATATATATATATATATATATATATATATATATATATAAAATATATATATATATATATATATATATATATATATATATATATATATATATATATATATATATATATATATATATATATATATATATATATATATATATATTGATTTATGTTCACAATGATCATCTAATTCAACAATTTCCTTGTTTTTCTTCCATTTCTTTTTTTGATTGTGGCTTCACTAAGACAAAGACGGTTTTTCAGACTATCTATCAGGTTATGCCTATCCTCGAAGTTTAGCATAGCATCATAATCAGAAACATAATTTTGATATTCATCTTACTGAAAATTTTTTGAAATTCTCTTTAGAGTAATTTGATTGAATATGATTATTGAGGTCTATATTGCATCCATACCTACCAGGGTTACACAGTGTAGCGAAACCTATGAGTTCACTAAAATGAAGTTTTCTAGGTATTGTTCAAACTAAAGATTCAGATTAAAGCGACAAGCATTGCACTTAACGCTACTTTATTAATAAAAAAAAATAATACAAAACCACAATTAAAGATAATAAAGGACTAATTGTAAATGGTTGAGTCACCGTTGGTTGTTGACAGCAAGCCAATACTATTGATGACCCTCAAAGTAGTTTCGCTCGGGGCAAATTCCTTTGCTTGAAGAAATCCCTGGTCACTTCCTTATTAGTACATCTTTTGTGTAGAGAAATGTGCCAAAAACTCTGAAGATGGCCCCTTATAAGAAAATACTATAAGAACACATCAAAATACATGCAGTCGTGAATATTTGAGTCTAACAGCCTAATGTTTTTTAAGACGAGAATCTAATCCAATGAAAAAAAAAATGCATGATACTTTTTTAAGTTTAATCTGTTTCGTGTGTCAGTCAAGAAGTGCTTCGTTGAATGTCCTGTGTTAACCACTTAAACCTTAAACTTAGAATCCACATGAATTGAAACTAGTAAAAATATTTGTTAATTTTCTTTTCCTCTATTTACAATATGTACGGATATCACTGGACTTCTGTATAAGCACCGTTGGTTATTCCTGCTTTTTTCAGCTTCGGTTTGTAGACTATATGTTTTCATTTTATAGATACAATATCAGAACCGAACAACTACCAAGAAAAAATGTAAATGACTCTAAGGTCAGGGTTATGCTAACTTTATTGCCTGAGTTTGACCTACATCATTTTCTAGCTCTGGTCTCATTGAAGAAATAATCTATTTGTCTGTGGTAGGGGGAAACAAAACGTATTTTTCTGTTAATTATGAACCCTTTCTTTAAGTCAGATATTCAGAAAGCTGTGTAAATATTCGAAAAGGGGTTGGGATATAGGCTGCTCAGAAATGGCAGTTACTTGCTAAGATCCGGTTGTAGTTTGGTTTTTACTGCAAGTAACTACTGTTAAGCCAACCAACCAGTTGACTAACCAATTGTTAACCAAGTAAGTGAATTGGTTAGACTAGATTTTGCTAATATACCCAATCAAATCAAAATCTCTGAAGTTTTTGTAACAAAATCTTTTAAATAGAAGGAATATTTTGTATAAACCATTGTAAATAATATATTTAAATCACTGCGTCATCGGAGATGGATAAATTGACCAACAGGTTTCTAAGTTGGATATGAAATTTCCACATTAGATAGTTGTGATAGTTTTTTTACTTGATGACAGGCCCAAAGAGTATATGAAACTAGAAAGAGATTGAACTTAAGTTCGTTCCAGAGAAGCCCCCTCCCTCCCCAGTCAATTTCATCTAATATTAATAAAAAATTCAGAGGTTTCGTCATAGAAACCTAACTCTCTTATTAGTTTCCGGATCAGCCTCCTGCTTTAAGCAATCCATAATGGTGTTTTTTTTTCATTTTTAATTCAGTTATTTAAAAAGGATTGAGGGGCAAGTAAACCGAATAAAGTCCTTGTAATGGACAATCGAAGAATTTTGAAGCCAGAAAACAATGTTGGAAGTTCAGTGGTTTAAGATAGGAAGATGGGGATTCAAATCTACTAGCGCCACTGACAGTGTCGTGTCTGGGAACTTCATCAAAAGTACACAATTTCACAGGAAACTGGATATTTTGATGTAATAATGTGCGATTCTCTGGGATTAAAATTCAAATGTCTCTGTAAGTGATAATTAAACAGCATTTAATTGGTTCAAGAACAGTCTTAAGTTGAAATCCATTATGGATAATATTGGCCTTGGTTAGCTTGCGAAAATTTCTCGCGGTGGAATTCTGCTGTCTTTATTCTCTCCTACGTTTTAAAGTACCTGAAACGATAAGTCTAGGATGGCGTGTATCAATTTAAGATAGGTCAAATATAATGACAAAATCGCCAAGTGCTATACGGTGTCGGTGATTTTCTTTTTCAACACTAGTGCCAGTTTCCTTTCTTATGAGTTTCCATTAATCTTTACCTCTATATAGATACTAACTTTTTCTGTTTGGTGACCTTGTCTGGGGCTGTGGCTCCTAAAAGGAGCTAGTCTTAGAGTATATATTTAAGATCAACTGTTTAAGATAATTCAAACGTTGACCCAATTCAAATGTTTAAGTTAATTCATGCTTAGATTTCTGGAAATTCAGTCCTTTTGGACATTTTGGTAGTGTAGTTTTTTGTATTATCCGCTATATTTGAAATAAAAATTAAAGCCCTGTCCTGTATGGGTAATAGTCTACAGCTGCTGTATAAGTATGTTACTACCTAGGTTTAAATTGTTTACAATAAACTATTGCATCCAGTTAAACACCATTAACTAGTGTACAAGTAGCGAAATGTATTTACTGTATTATCACTTAACTTTGTAATGCTCTGTCTTCTTTAAAGGCTTTGGATGTCCTTGTTCCTGAAGATGTTGTAGAAAGAAGTGACACTATTCTAGAAGTAAGCGCTGGTGTGGGTGGACAAGAGGCTATGCTGTTTGCCGGAGAATTGTTTCATATGTATTCCTTATTTGCTGAGTCCAGACAATGGAAGTTCGAAGTTGCCTCATATGATGCAACTGAAATTGGTAATTAACAATTAAAACAGCTGATGTATTAAATAAAGGCTTATCTGCGAGATTGCGGGATCCATTTCCCTAAAAACCATGGTCAAAATTTTTAGTCTTTGTTAGAGAAGCGGGTCACAAAATAGTTTCAAAGGCATACAGGCTGAGACTGTCTTTTTTATCCTTTTTGCTCAAATTCTTTTTTTTTTAGCATATATACCTTTTTCTCAAAAGTTTCTGGAGAACGTCTGGACACTTTCTCGGGGGTCGAGTTTTCTCTTGTATCATCCTCTGCGCTGGGCTACATCATCTGCGCTGGGCTACATATGGCTATTCCCAATTCTGTCCTTTGTCTTGTGCTCTCATCGAGGTTAAGATTATCGAGAGACAAAACTGTGCAAAGCTTCTTAGTAAATTTGGTTATTCCCTTCCGTACTAGTGCTAATTACCATAATTTGTAATGCTTAGTAAAAAGTTTTACGGAATTATTTTTGGTGGGGAATAGTATAGTCTTGATCAGTATATTTTGTTTCTAGAAAACTAACAAAAGATCAGTGAGAAAACGTCCATATTTATCATTTTAATCAAGCTTTATGTGCTAAAAGAAAAAATTGTGACAGTAAAAGTTCCTTGTTTAAGAATGATTTTCCAGTGTTTGAGGACAATTCCTTGCCTGCATGCTTTCCAGAATGTATCTCTGCTGCTTTTTGTTTTTCAACAACGTTCTTCTGTAAAAAGTTGCTTTTTTGAATTTACACTGAGGATCCATGAAGGACTGAATTGATTTCTTTGCAGATCTTCTAGCTTTGTTGACGGTGTAATATTTTTAATTATTGCTTTCATTGAATATTTTGTTCATTTTTTTTTTACTTTTGGCTTTTTAAGGCAGCCACTGTTTTGCTTTGCTGTTTCTTTTTTCTCTTTTTTTAATTTCCGGTGCAATTTTTTGTACTTTATGGCATTTGCTGTTTTCTTTTGTGTGAGCATTGAGACATTAATCATTCAGTAGATTGTTAGACCTTATAATTGGCATAGATGTGCACGAGGGCTATCCAGAAAGTTACTTCTATCTTGGAATTAAAAATGAAAAGCAGAACTAAACGAAGTATTGTTAATAATTGACCGTTGATGGCCACACTATTTTACTAAGTTGGGGCTCGTTAATTTTTCTCCTTTAAATTTATTCACCGTAAAGATACAGTAACCATTCATTTATTTCTGCCGCCCTGAGAGTTGTACTACCTATTTAAGCCTGTCTATGGAATTGTGGAAATGTTTCCATCATTGTGAACAGTTGTGTCAGTTCACAAAAATTTAGGAGTGGAGGGTGGGGGCTGAAAAATTTCAATTCTGCTGAAGCACCTGAAGTGAACTCCTCCCCCCCCCCTACAGACACTCACGCCCTTCTTACGTTGTTGCTACACTCTTGAAGCTTATCAAGAAAATGTCTCTGTTCTTCAGTTCGCAAAAGTTTGATATAACATTGTTATAAATTAAATACAAGTTCAAGCGATTCTATTGAGCGTATGCTTAAACCAAGCGTACAAAATCCCTTTCTATTATTTATGGAACCAAGAAAACTCTTGTAATCTAAGCCCGTCGTGCATAGTATTTGCATGATTGACGATGATCTTCTCAATATTCTTAGATTTTTTTCAGACACGGAGTAATGGAATTGACTAAAAGCAGTATAAACATGTTTTTCATCGCAAAGATGACCGATCAATTCCACCTAACTCTGCCTCAAAAACTTGATGTTTTCTTCCAAAGAGCTTAGGAATTTGATATGAGATTTGTCTGTTGTTTGCAAGTCTCGTGTGCTCAATCTTAAAATAAGAAAAAATGGAGAAACGACGTGACTAAAACCGAAACAGATGCTGATTTTTGAAAATCTTTGAAAAGAAAATGTTTATTAATACTTTGTAATGGTTGTGTAACGCGAGTACGCATTACCATGGAAAATCAATGGCATCTTTCTCAAGTGGAAACCCAGTGTCAGTGTTGAAATCACCAAACAAATATCGGAGCAAAAATTCCATAACAGAACCAGAAAGTGGGCAGTAAAGCTCCTCCGCTGGAACTTATGAATCGTGGGCAACGTTTATTTCTAGTAACAGCGATACAAAAACACCTTCAGGATTTAGACATAAGTCAAAATGTCGAAATAAATACAAGGAATCTCTTGTATAAATTACTAAACCTCCTCTTTTTTGTTTTTTTTTATGATGAAAAAATTCTTAAAGATAATTTGGGAAATCAATACGATTTGCCTTTTGCTGATCTCAAAATGTTTCATGAAGCCTAATGCCTTATTAGAATTTTCCACTTCAGTCAGAAGCTGTGTTTGTCTCGCCCAGTACTCCGTTAGAAAAATGATAATGGGACTTGAAATATACCTTATCCTAAAAAAAAGCAAAGCACAATTTTGTTGATTTCATCATTGAACAGAAAAAATCATCATTATTGAACAGAAAATGTATCCTATTTTTCTCCAACTGTGTGAAATCTAACTAGATCCCAATTTATTACCTTGCATTGCACCCATCTTTAAATCAAACAGTTCGTGGTAACGAACTGTAGTAAGGAGCGACCCGGTTCAATAGTAACCGAAACTCTAAAAAATGGAATTTTGATGCCAATAGACACATCAAAAGAATTGCATTTTCATGTTGATTTAAAATATATAAGTTTCACCAAGTTTAGTCTTACCCATCAAAAGTTACGAGCCTGAGAAAATTTGTCTCATTTTAGAAAATATGGAGAAACACCCCCTAAAAGTCATACAATCTAAATGAAAATCACACCATCAGATTCAGAAAACCTTATTGTAGAAGTTTCAAGCTCGTATCTACAAAAATGTGGAATTTCGTATTTTTTGCCAGAAAGATCACGGATGCGTGTTTATTTGTTTTTTTTTTTGTTTTTTTCCCCAGGGGTAATCTTATCGACTGAGTAGTCCTAGAATATCGCGAGAGGGCTCATTCTAACCGAAATTAAAAATTCTAGTGCCCTTTAAGTGACCCCCCAAAAAAATTGGAGGGCACCTAGGCCCCCTCCTACGCTCATTTTTTACCAAAAGTCACGGGATCAAAATTCTGAGATAGCCATTTTATACACCATAGCTGAAAAATTTAATAACTATGTCTTTAGGGACGACTTACTCCCCCACAGTCCCCGTTGGAGGGGCTGCAAGTTACAAACTTTGACATGTGTTTACATGTCATATAAAATCGATGACTCTTCGTCAACAAGTAGCCCAATTAGTTCTGCTGCTTGGTGCAAATACTACGACCAGATTTTCAACACTATAAACCGTTTTGTTCATGCTATTTTTATGAGGTTTCTTATTTCTGCGCTTCTCATATCACTCCGCCAGAACCAGACCCTCCCAGTTAATTTAGTTTCGGTGGCACAAGCTATAAAGAAGCTTAAGTCTAGCTCTATTGATTGTGATGGTATAAGTGTCAAACACCTAAATGTTGATTGTCCAGCTCTAGTCCAACATTTACAACTTCTGTTTCAAATGTGCTTATGCACCTCGGTTGTGCCTGAAAGCTTTTTGTGTGGAACAGTTACTCTAATCCTGAAAAGAGGAAAGATTCCGACTGAGTGTGCATCTTACAGGCCTATAACGGTTTCCTGCAATATAAGCAAAATGTTTGAGTATCTTCTCCTGCCATCAGTTAATTCTTCGGCATATTTTGGTGAAAATCCGATTGGGTTTTCAGCTTGGGTAGGTTGCCAGCAGGCTCATCGAGTTTTGGCTAATGTTCTTAATGAGGCTACTAAAAAGGGATTCGAGTTACATTTATGTGCTTTGGACCTCTCCAAAGCCTTTGACACTGTTACGCATAAACCAAGCTATCTTTTCCCTTTTTAGTCACGGTATCAACATATTGGTAATTTTTCTTCTTAGATTATAGTATTCAAATTCCTTTTTGCGGATTAAAACAGATATGAGGGTTTCAGATAGTAAAATTCCAATACGACGTGGGTTCCAGCAAGGTGCTGTCCTCTCCCCCTCTATTTTCAAACTTTGTATATCATCTGTCCTTTCCTCTATCCCACCTACGTGCATCCTCAATTCTGTAAATATTTCTTATCTTGCCTATGCGGATGATATTCTTTTGATCAGTAGGACTAAAAAAGGGCTCTCTTTGTGTGTTTCAACAGTAGCATCTAAGCTTCATGCGATTGGACTTTCTCTTAATCTTTCAAAGTGTGAATATCTTTAATTTAATAGCAATATCACTACTCCTCTAATCTGTGGATCTTTTTCTATCCCGTCGGTTTCTTCATTTCGGTGGCTGGGAATTAACGTTAGTAAAACTCTAAAATCCTTACGGACTCTCACTGTTCCTGATTGCAAGAAGAAAATCCAATTAAGTTACTCTAAAATTGTTGCTAACCGAGGTAGATACAATAGAAAGTCTCTTGCTAAATTATGCTCGGTTTTTACAGATCATTCGGTTTTGTTTCTTTCTGGTATTTACCCTATTTTTCATAAAAAAGATATCAGTTCAATTCGTTCTTATTATTTCCGTTTTCCCGTTTTCTATTGTATCTGCCTCCATGGTATAGGAATAGGAGCCTCATATCTATTTATAGTTTCCCGGATATTTGGTCGAAGCTCACAGAGCTTGCTGGCAAAAATACCCCAGTCTACTTATAAGTATCTGCCCGCCCACGGAGGCCTTACTCGTTTGCTTTGGTTTCTTGTTTTTTCTGTTTTGTGTAGTGTTTGTTTTGTTTCTTTTATTGACACTCCGCTTTGATTTTTTGTAGCGGGTCAAAAATAAATTATTATTATTATTATATAGTAATGGTTACTGGGAAGTGTACAGACGTCTTCAGGGGGTATTTTTTGGGTTTAAGGGGGAGAGTTGGGGGGATTACTTGGGAGGATATTTCCACGGAGGAACTTCTCATGGGAGAAGAGAATTTCAATGAAGGAAGCGCAGGGTTTTCTAGCATTATTTAAAAAACAATGAAAAAATAAATATGAAAAGTTTTTTCTACTGAAAGTAAGGAGCAGTATTAAAACTTAAAACGAACAAAAACTATTACGCATATGAGAGGTTTATCTCCTCGTTATACCTCACTCTTTACGCTAAAGTATTTTTAGTAATTTCAACTGTTTGTTCTACGGCCTTTGTGATTCAGAGGTCATTCTTAAGGAATTGGGACAAAATTTAAGCTATAGTGTAAAGACTGAGGTATCGACGAGGGTTGAACCCCCTCATATACGCAATAAAACATACGAATATGGAAGTTCGTTACGTAAGTTAATTCGTAAGTTACGTATATTTTTTACCAATGAAAACGTTTGTAAAAAATTAAAAGTTCTAGTTGCCTTTTTAAGTAATCAAAAAATTGGAGGACAACTAGGCCTCCTCCCTCGCTCCTTTTTCTCAAAATCTTCCGATTAATTACAATCAATTGATATGCAAGTTTCGTTTGAATTATTTATGTGAGAAGAGCCAAGATCAAAACATGCATTAATTCAAAAACGTCCAGAAATTAAATAAAAAAAAGAAGTTTTTTTTAAAATGAAAGTAAGGAGCAACATTAAAATTTAAAACGGAAAGAAATTGCTTCGTATATGATAGATGCTTTTCCTCCTCAACACCCCGCTCTTTACGCTAAAGTTTCTTACTGTTTTAAAAAGTAGAGTTAAGAGAAAGAGTCAAACTTTAGCGTAAAGAGCGACACATTGAGAAGGAAAATCCCCTTTCATATACCGAGCAATTTCTGTCCGTTTTAAGTTTTAATGTTGCTCCTTACTTTCATTTAAAAAAACTTGTTTTTTTTATATTCAATTACTTACCTAAATCAGGACGTCTACCTGAGCCCCCATCGACAAAAAAAGGGATTTTGAGGAAGATTGCAGTATAATTGAGCCCATTTCTTCAGCACTGGGCGAAAAATATGGGACAGGAAAAAACAAATGAAAACGAAAACAGGAAACCTATCCAATAAACATTTTCAGTTTTCTATGTCTCAAGCTGCAGCTCGATGCCTCTGCGAAGTACTGCACAAATTTGTCATTTATTCAAGTTTGATCAAATATACAAAAAAACAAGTTTTTTCAACTGAAAGTAAGGAGCGACATTAAAACTTAAAACGAACAGAAATTACTTCGTATATGAAAGGGGCTGCTTCCTCATGAACGCCCCGCTCTTTACGCTAAAGTTTGACTCTTACTCTCAACTCTTCTTTTTAAAACAGTAGCAAACTTTAGCGTAAAGAGCGGGGCGTTGATGAGGAAGCAGCCCCTTTCGTATACGAAGTAATTTCTGTTCGTTTTAAGTTTTAATGTCGCTCCTTACTTTCAGTTGAAAAAACTTGTTTTTTTTTTATTTAATTTCTGAACGTTTTTGAATCAATGCATGTTTTGATTTTGGCTCTCCGCAGAGGAATAATTAAAACGAAATTTGCATATTTTTTTTTTTGGCTAAATGGCTTTCTCATAATTTTGATCGAATGATTTTGATAAAAAAAAGAGCAAGGGAAGAACCCTAGTTGCCCTCTAATTTTTTGGCTAATTAAAAAGGCAACTAGAACTTTTAATTTTTTACGACTCTTTTTATTATTAAAAGATATAATTGTCCCAATTTTAATTCCAAAAAGATTTGTCCCAATTCATTAAGAATGATTCCTGAATTACAAAAGCCGTAGAATAAATAGTTGACATTGCTAAAAATACTTTAGCGTAAAGATCGAGGTATTAGGAGGAGGTGAGCCCCTCATATGGGTAATAATTTCTGTTCGTTTTAAGTTTTAATGCTGCTCCTTACTTCCAGCTGAAAAAAACTTTTTCATATTTATTTTTTCATTGTTTTTTTTTAAGTAATACTAGTAAATCCTGCGCTCCCTTCATGGAAATTTTCTTCCCCCATGACAAATTCCTCGATGGAAAGCTCCCCCAGCATATCCTCCTCTTCTCAACCCCTCCCCCAACCAAAAAATCCTCCTGAAAACGCCTGTACACTCCCCAGTAACCATTACTATATGTAAGCACTGGTCAAAGTTTGTAACTTGTAGCCCCTCCCACGGGGATTGTGGGGGAGTAAGTCGTCCCCAAAGACATAGTTATAAGGTTTATCGACTACGCTGAATAAAATGGCTATCTCAGAATTTTGATCCATTGACTTTGGGAAAATAATTAGCGTGGAAGGGGGCCTAGGTGCCCTCCAATTTTTTAGTCACTTAAAAAGGGCACTAGAACTTTTCATTTCCATTAGAATGAGCCCTCTCGCAACATTCTAGGACAACTTGGTCCATACGATCACCCCTGGGAAAAAAAACAAACAAATAAACACGCATCCGTGATCTGCCTTTTGGCAAAATATACAAAATTCCACATTTTTGTAGATAGGAGCTTGAAACTTCTACAGTAGAGTTCCCTG
Organism: Artemia franciscana; assembly: GCF_032884065.1. NCBI lineage: Eukaryota > Metazoa > Arthropoda > Branchiopoda > Anostraca > Artemiidae > Artemia > Artemia franciscana. The sequence continues at coordinate 27,014,873 of NC_088873.1, forward strand.
ATACGCTGAATCTGATGGTGTGATTTTCGTTAAGATTCTATGACTTTTAGGGGGTGTTTCCCCCTATTTTCTAAAATAAGGCAAATTTTCTCAGGCTCGTAACTTTTGATGGGTAAGACTAAACTTGATGAAACTTATATATTTGAAATCAGCATTAAAATGCGATTCTTTTTATGTAGCTATTGGTATCAAAATTCCATTTTTTAGAGTTTTGGTTACTATTGAGCCGGGTCGCTCCTTACTACAGTTCGTTACCACGAACTGTTTGATATCCTATACTTAGGAGCTCTTACACCCTCAAATGGCACATTAGCGGCTACGTTAATTTCCTGCTAGTTGGTTTTTGTTTAATAAGCTTCTTCCGGTTGCAGAAGATATCATGACGATAGTTAGGCTTGGAAAATGCCTACAAATATAGTTTTAGTGCGAGTTTTGCCGCCCTTTGATTTCGTTGAGCTTATCACCGATTCAAGTTTTAAGCTCAATCATTTTATTATTCAGATATACATGTATATATTTGACTAGGCCCGTAGAGAGACGAGTTCGAAAAACTAGGCCAATAAAAAGATAAAATAACACTACTGTACAAAAATAAACACAACGACAAAGATACAATAACACAACAGTAATACGAAACTTGCAGCTAGCCCAGGATTCAAAAATAAATATTAATTTATATGTCATTTTTCAATATAGATGAATCACAAGTTGTCCCTCAGATAGTGTTCGGACTGAATCTTTCTGATCGTCGCTAGCAAGTAATCTATGTAGCCCATTTATTATATTATGTTTTCTTATGTGGATGTCCATGCTCACACTTGGTAATTAAAAGTTTAATCCACCATTCAGGTGTAGCATTTTTCTTCTTTCAAAAGTTTATTTTCTTGCTGTAACTTTATGATAAGTCCTTCCATTTCATCCTTTTTTTGTCAAAATGATCTATTTTATCTATCTAAAAAATGATTATCTTTCTGAATTTTTACACCATAATACAAAAAAGAGGAGGTTTTGTAATTTATACAAGAGATTCCTTGTATTCATTTCGAAATTTTGACTTATCTCTAAATGTTGAAGGTGGGTTTGTATCGCTGTTACTTGAAATAAACTTGGCCTGCGATTCATAGGTTCTTGTGGAGGAGCTTTACTGCCCACCTTCTGGTTCTGCTATGGAAGTTTTGCTGAGATATTTTTTTCTGGGTGATTTTAACACTGACATTGGTTTTCCGCTTAGGAAAGTTGCCATTGATTTTTAAGTAGTAATACCTACTCGTGTTACGCAACCATCACAAAATATTAATTAGAAATCTTTTTCACAGATTGTCAAAAATCAGCGTCTGTTTCGGTTTCAGAAACGTCTGAAACCGTTTCTTTCGCCATTTTTTCTTCTTTTAAGATTGAGCACACAAATCTTGCAAACAACCGATAAATCAGCGTAAAAAATTCCTAAGCTCTCCGGATGAAAATATCAAGTTTTTAGGACTAGGTAGAATTGATCGGTCTTCTTTACGATGAAAAAGATGTTTGTACTACTTTCAGGCAAAAATGTCGTATCCGCTTTTCCTTTGACCTTTTAACCTAGTAGACGTCATCCAACAGAGCCAAAATTCCACCAACAGGTCTCTCTTAATAGCGGCTCTAAACCGACGTTTTGTTCGTTTTCTATCTATCGTGCGTTCAGCTACGCAACAATCAATTTTTCAATTGCGTTTTTCTCGGAATTTTAAAAAGTGCGGTTACGACATTCTTGCTTTCACAAGGTGATTTTCTAAGGGTAATTGGTTAAGTGTACCCTTGTGAGATTTTGCTACTTTAGAAAAGCTAGCAAATTAGATTTCGCTCGCAAGGATATTCGTGTACTTTCACTGCTACTAAAGTATAATAATGGATCAGCTATTATTATGGAGGCAGTGGTAGCTGCAACCTAGTAAGGGACGAACCTTGGCCAATAGCAACCCAAAATTGATTATTTTGAAACCAAATCGGATCGAATTGAAAAGGATTTCGTAGGGGATTTGTAGGGGATTTCAGATCGAAATCCCCTACAAATGAAATTTGCAGTCCCTGGCATAAAAAACAAGGAAAATTACTTTTTTTGCACGGGAAGTACTGATTTGTCCTCTTTTCTTCGTTTTTTTTTGTCCGCTGCTAGTGGGGCAGTGGAACATCATATAGAGTTGCACAAGGGCTCATATTAAAAGAATTTATTACATCTACTGCCTTATGAAATTAACGAAAAACAATATCTAAAATGAAATTACTTATTGCGACAAAATGAATCTTCGTATACAAGTTGAATAATGATGCCATAATCATTGGTTACAACCATAAATGGCGTTATAGTAAAATACTTTAAAGGGTGCCTTGGGTAGCGATGACAACGGAGTTCGTTCTTTACTAGTCATATTTTGCTATTCTGGCGTGTATGTCCTGGCTTATTCCGGCCAAAACTTAATGGTAAAACTTTGTTTTGAAAACAAATGCGATTTGCTGTTTTAACTGGTGGCTTAATATTTAAAGTTTGTAATTTGTGAAAACGTTTCTGAACATAATAGCGTCAAGAGAGTCTAGCTAAACGAAAGAGAAACCGAAAGAAATATCAGAGCTAAGTCATCGAAACATCTTCTGCAAAAAAACAGCACTGCAATAAAAATACACAAAGAATCCTAGGATTTGGTACAGGACAAAGTCGCCAGAATACTCGTTTTTTATCAACCCAGCAAGAGCCTCAGATGCAAAATCAAAGTGTAGATCCCAGGAAAGATGTCGAAAAACATTTCGAAGAAACCGAAGCATTATTTGAGGCTTCATCTCCAAAGTTACAAAAATCGGACGATTATAGATTGAATTGAGTGAAGAAGGATTTAGAAAAAGGGGGAGATATCAATGCGCAAAGTGCAATTAGTAGTGACACCAGAAGTGCTGTGGAATAGTTAACATTAACACTTTCATTACCTTATAGAGTAGTTACATATTTAATTTTAGTGATTGAAGGGAGAAAAGGTAACTTGTGGTATTGAAGTGCAAACACGAGATAAGTCCTGATTCGGTGCCGAAATGGGCAAAGTCTAAACGTCGGAATGGCTTGTTGCAAAAACGAAATAAGTACAAACTGCAGAATTTTGTAGTCGTCAGGGTTGCAGTGGTTGCTGCACCTAGTAAAGGGCGAACCTCGGCCAAGAGTAACCCAAAATTAATTATTTTGAAAACAAATCGGATCGAAACAAAAAGTGCATCATTGGAATCGCCATGGCCGAAAACCCTACTAACTAACTACTAAGAAAACTCATAGAGTCGTTTAGCTTGAACAACAAAGGAAATCTCTTTCACTTTTGCATGGGAAGCACTGATGTTTCCTCTCTTTTTTTCTTCTTAATTGTTAGAAGTGCTCTGGAACATCATAGAGAGCTGCTTAAGGGCTCATTTTAAAGGAAATTGCTGTATCTAGTGTCTTTTGTAATTAACAAAACACAATATTGAGAAATGAAAGAATGTAAAAGTTAAAAATAATCCTTTTATTTTAGATGTTGACACCCTAAAATCTAGTTCAATACTGAACTAGAAATCCTTAAGTCTAATTCATTCTTTGGCCATTTTAGTCGTTCTACCTATATCCCACCTGAGGTAGCGGTGACAGCCTTCTTGTGGTACTCCTGAGAGTAGTAGGCTCAACTAAGCTCCTATTACCGCTAATTTTAACACTGCTCAGCTACTGGCTGTCCTGCTCTATATCGGCCCATAAAGCAAGGCATTTTGGGGAACAATTGCCGAGACTTGATAGACCGAAGCTATCAAGCTGCTAAAATCATGCTAAGGGGAAAGGATTCCTCTTGATATATGGAGCGCTGACCATGGTGAAAAGAAAAATCCATTGAGGAGCAATCTGAGGTGGGAGAAAAAATATATTTTTTTAGTGCAGATTCTGAGAATCAAATCAGATTTGTATGAAGTGATTCACAAATTTGATGTTTTTTCTTATTAAAAGAGTACTCTCTTCATTAGTAGTGTGGGCCCAGTGGTGTTATACATTGTGGTTTTCTCTTGTATAGACAGTATTCCAAAAGTAGGTGTTTCAATTTTAGTTAATTGAGAAATTATTTTTTGATTAAGGACTAATTTTGGATGCTTCACAAAACTGGTGATTCTGGTCCAAATATCCGGATTGCCATTTTTAGTTAATATATTTTCTTTCCCATAATTTCCCAAATTCTAGGTGGAATTCCCTTCTATATGTAGGTGAGGAACTAACTATTTGTTATTTTACAGGAGGCATTAGGAAAGCATCTGCGTCTATAACGGGTACCAGTGTCTTCAAGTACCTCCGCTATGAGGGTGGGATTCACCGGGTACAAAGAGTTCCGAAAACAGAGAGCAAAGGTCGTGTTCATACCAGTACAGCTGCGACTATTGTGCTGCCCCAGCCTACAGAACTTGTTGTTGAAATACATCCTAAAGATTTGAAGATAGAAACAAAAAGGGCTAGTGGAGCAGGTGGACAACATGTAAATACAACAGATAGTGCCGTTCGAATCGTCCATCTTCCCACAGGTAAGGCTGTCAAAATAAGTATGAAAAAAAGCATTTCCTCGCGCTTGTTTGAATTATTTAGGTTCGAAAATTTTAGAGAACATTTTAAGGCATTACATGTGAAAAATCAAAGTGAAAAAATGAAAATGTCAAAAAATCTCGCCATATTTCTTTCTGGTGAGGTAACTGTGGTGACCTGTGTCTTTCAGCCAGAGGACGCATAGGCTACCCTAATTTGGGGCTTTTTTCGAATGGGCTGGGTGGAAGCACATTCAAATTGTGACTGCTTTTAGAACGGAGAATCTTGTGAGGATGAGGGCTGCACCGTATCGGCTCTGCTAATTCGAAAAGTATTGTGTTTCGAATCCTAAATGTTATAGGATACTGTAATAAAACTGAAAGATGGCTTGTTTTCTATACTGTATTTGTATTTGTTTTTTAACGAAAGTTACTGATCCCTTCAAGTCACGAAAAATAAATTTTTATGCCAAAAGCTCCACTCTGTTTGTGACAGAAGATAATTATTTTTTTTTAATCAAAATGCTCTATCTATGTCGAGAACCAAACAAAAGACTGGAAAACTTATTAGGCTAGTCGATGGAGCCTGCTTAGCTTAGAAGGCAGGCACTGTGTATTTTAGGTGTCTTTAGATTGTTTATTTTTAATTTAGTCTTGGGCTCCCAGACTTATATTTTTTGCCGGGTAGTTCGGATTTAAAAAAATGTGATATGCCAAACCATTCAGAAGCCAGATTACAAAGGTCCTGAGTTTTGCCGTTCGATAGAATTGGCTTTTAACTTAGCGTATTCGAAAAGAAGTTAGCATAAACGTAAGCTTCAACTAAAATGTTCCGAGTGTCCTGATAATATATAAGTTATACGAATTCAGTAATATCAACTTTTCAAAAAATAACAAAAACAGTTGGTAAAATTTGTTCGTTTATGTAAATATTTCATTTTTACATTGTTACAATTCCGTATCAAATGTAAAGTACTTGTAAACAAGGTTTTCTGTAAAATAAAAGAACTAACTTAGCTTTAGCCAATCACTCCTAAATGTTTGTAAACACTAAACAATTAACATGAAAATGCAATTGTCTAATCTTCCTAATTGGGAATATATAAGCCTGCGGTTTTAATTGTCTAATCTTTAATAGCTCTTTATTCTCGTGTAGTGGACAAGAAATTGAGTCGATTAGAGAAAGAACTAGATAATTTGTAGGATAGGGGAAGTTGCAGGGGAATAACAAGGCAAGAGATGCGATAGGGTTATTTGGAATTCTAGAAGGGTTTGGAAAGTGTAAAGCTTTAAACAAAATTAGGCTTTTATCATGTCGAAGAAAAAACAGCCTAGAACTCTAGAAAACTTTTTTAGCGAGTGAACCGTGTATTGAGGATAGAAATAATAATAGTTTTACTGTTTCTAGCGTTTTCAGCACTTAGACTGATAAGAGATTGAACGCAATTATTCGTAGAATCGACTGAAGTATATAGCCCCAAGCCAAAAACAGATACCGAAAGTATAATCAGTTTCTAAGAAAATGATATGGCAAGCTATATCGATGAAACGGAAAAGGTGGATGATCATATGCGATATGAATGGCTTGAGAACCCTTGGGTTACGCCATCTAACTACAGCTTCCCCTAAGAGTTTATAAGTAAATGTGTATAACTCCAACCATTCGTAGAGATTTTTATGCATTTAACTTTTGTTACCTAAATTTTGCCGAGACGTTCTTTGGAGGATCTCATTGTGTCGAAACTCGGTGGGTTTTGCTCAAGTTTTACTATTATAGGGATTGCTGTTGAATGCCAGTCTCAACGATCTCAATTACAGAATAAAGAAACTGCCATGAAAACTCTGCGCGCTAAAATTTACCAACGACAATTGGACGAACAGCTGGTAAAATCTAGCAGAGCGAGGAAACTTCAGGTTTGTATTTGCTCTTGCCATGCTAAATACAGGGCTGCCACAAGGTCGCTAAAATCTCTAAAAGTTCTTAAAATTGCAAAAGGTCCCTGAAAGCACCTTAAACAGCTCTCAAGTCCCTAAAAGCTTCTTTTTGCAAGATTGAGTCATGTCAGTACTTCAGTCAAGAAGCCTTTTTAGACTGTTAGTGACCATTAGTGTCCTGATGACTGCAGGATAATTTAAGACTACAACGTCCAAGTATTATTGATAATGATAAATGAAAAGATTTGATGTCCTTTGCCTCTGTATTCACTTAAGCTGCAGCTCTTTTTTCGTGTTCTTTTTTTTTATATGTATTACCGGAGTTTGATATTTTTCCTCAGATTGATATTTTTCCTCAGATGGCTACTTCACCGAAGTAGCCATCGATGTTACACCTTTACGTATCTAATCCTTATGTCATTGTTGCAGTGGTAGCTGCAACCCAGGAAAGAACAATCCCGTGCCATAGTAACCGAAAAATTAAAAAACGGTTTTAAAAAAGGAATGCCGAAAGATACTGAACTAAAATAAATTCAGGAATGATAATTGTTATTCACTTTTTACTCGACGTTACTTTCTAGCCTCGGATTTTTTTTTTTTTTTTATTTCGAGAAAAAAAATCACCTGAAATCTTTCGAAAATAGCCTTACATCGAAAATTACACCACTGAAATCGCCATGTTTGAAAACCTTTTCATTAGAGGCAATCCTCTAATGAAAAGGATATAATTCTCAGAATTTTCCGAAATAATATCCGGAATGAGTTAATCTATAAGGCTGGGTAGACCATCTTTACATAGGTCTTTTTAAGGGTATGCTACCCTTGTCTCATATTAATGTAAATGTGACATAATTGACAAAAGCACTTGATTCCATATGCTTATTGTGGGGTTGTCACCAGGTCTCTAAAACTGGAGAAGGTCCTGGAAAATCGCTAAAACAGCCCTCAAGTCCCTTAAATTCTCTTTTTGCGAGATTGAGCCATGTCAATACTTCAGCCAAGAAGTCTTTTAAGTGTATTAGTGACCATTAGCGTCCTTAAGACTGCGTATTAATTTCAAGGCTACAACGTCTTTTTGATAATGATGGACGAAAAGCGAAAAGGTTTGACGCCATATGCCTCCGGAGTTACTTAACCTGCTGGCCATTTTTGTTTTGTTGTTTTAGATATATATTACCGGAGGCTCAATATTTTTTCTCAGCTTTCTCTTAATGGACTAACAACTTACCCAAAGTAGCCACTGATATCGGACTCTTGTGTACTTAATCCTTATATAATTGTTGCAGCGGTAGCAGAAACCTAGTGAAGAACAATTCTCGGCCCATAGTAACCGAAAAAAATGGTTTAAGAAAAAAATAATGCTGCAAAATACTCAACTAAAAGAAATCCAGGAGAGAGGACCGTTATTAACTCTTAACTCAACAGTAATTTGTAATCTCAAATTTTTTATTTCGGAATTTTGAAAAAAAAGATAATCCTGAAACCCTTCGAAAATGGCGTCACATCGAACAGTACACCACTGAAGTCACCACATCTGAAAATCCTTCATTACAGGTTTATAGCCCCTCTACCTTTCAAGATGAGAAACCGAGAGCAACGCTGTGTCTTCCTTTCTTTTTTTTTCTTTTTTTTATCCTTGTGCCCTCTTAGTGAATTTGGGAAATTTTACTCAGATTTGATCATAAAAGGCTATTACTTTTTTTTATGGCTGGCCTTTCCGGATTGAAGGCGAAAGAAAAATCCAAGAGAAAACTGGCGTTCCTAAGTTGAGTTTTATCAAACACGTACCAACCCCTTGGTTGTTGGTCGCTCTTACTGCCACTAGAATGACAGGGCAATGGACTTTCATTAAGTATTTTACCGTGTTTGTCCCGAAAATGAACACAAGCTTGGTGAAATCCTGCGCTTTTAAAGATATCGCAAAACTGATGAAACAGTCGAATTTGAAGGCAGAATATCAGTTCCTGATAGATAGTTCGGAAATTTTCACGCGATTCACTCAGATTAGGTTAGATTTCATGTTTCGGAACTAAATACTGCCGCACTAGCTTGTATGAAAAGGCATCCTAAAAGAAACAAACATTTTTTTTCTTTTCTTGATTCTTCTTAGGACATACTGTTTGAAAAGTCTTGAGGGGTCAACAACTACAACATTTAATCGATAATGAAGAAGTAATAACCAAATTGTTGCTGCTGCCATAAAACTTTTTTTGACGAAGCTAGAGACTACTACAACACTTTACGTTTTCCTTGCAATGTAAATTGTGGCAAACCTTGCCTTTTTGCGGGTTGGGCAGTAGGTCGGTCAACGAGTCACGCTGCGATGTACAAGTAATACTACTGGCTTTTTAGTACCATGTGAAGTTTCATATCTGAAATCGGGACCCAAACGAATATAATGTGGGAATAGTAACTTGCTAATTCCGATACACTAGGAAAATTAAAGAATTAAATAAATGACGTCTCCCTTTGTGTACAACAGCTGTTGGATTAATATAAAGTTTGACTCAAACTTTATTGATGCAGTGGTTGGTCCTGCTAATTGAGCAAATAGTGGGCAGAAAAAGTGCAAAAATCGCAAATTAACCGCACAGAAATGAACAGCGAAAATAGAAACGAAAAAAAATATTGCTTAGTCAATGGAGAAGGGGGAAATTCGGGTCATTTCAAGTTTCCTTGATGTAAATATAGAAGAAGACGGACCTGAAAGTATCTTATCAATGGCTATTATAGTATGCACACCCGTTATAGTAATTTGTCAACTTCAGGGAATTTGTCTTTATTTCGATTTTGCAGGTACAAGAAAGGAAGCTGACGCTTAAACTTCAGGAACAAATTTTTAGTTTTTCATTTTCCTTCAGCTATTTAAAATGATAAGCTGCAAGATTGGATCAGATAAGAAACACTAAATGCCGGCGTAAAAAATTTATATATGAACTTCTATGTCCTCTAAGACTTAATGATGCTATAATATGATTTTTTTAAGTTGCTTGAATTAAAATAATAATAATAAAAAATTATTTCTTCCCACAATAACACTATGAAAGTATTAAAATTTGGAGTAAAAACAATGAAATACATACAAAAAATGCAAAACATACAAAAAACGAAAAATAATGACTGTAGAAATTTTTTTACATTAAATAAAAGCAAAAAATTAAATAAACACCTACACACTCAAAAAACGAACTATAGAGAAATAAAAAAAAGAACAACATTAAATACAAACAAGAAATAAAATTCACAAAAAAACGAAGAAAAAAAAAGTCAACCAACGAACCATAATTATAGAAAAAATTTTTCAAGATGATTATGCTGAGAAAGCCCATTAAGTGCAGTACCTGAGAGCTTCTTGTGTAGTTTACCCAACTTTAATGTTATATCAGGTACACCATATTTACCAATTAGAATCCGGTTATGTGTCCAAGGAGGAATGAAAAGGAGAAACTCACAGTACCTGAAATAACTACTCCGGATTCTTTTTAAATCAATTTTTCTCAGGATGTGGTAAATTCCTGCCGTATAAAGGACTGATTGATTGCAATATGTAGAGTAGAGTTTTTCCAGTACCCGTCTAGTATATTCCCCTCGGTTGGGAACAATTTTCCCATATCCAAATCGTATGCTTTTAGAAATGTCGTAAACAGTGCGCTGACGAAAACCAGAAAGATTATTAGTGAGGCTTATGCCCAACCACTGCAAAGAATCGACAGACGGAATAGAGAAAGTGTCGCAATTAAGAGGAGATGAAGAAGTTGAAGCGAAAGATAAAAACTCACATTTCTCTTTATTCAACAAAAGGCCAATCCCAGAAAAAGAATTAGAAACAGAAGATACCATTTTGGAGAGACTAGCCCTAGTCCGACTACTCATGAGCAAATCATCAGCATAAGCCAGATAAAAAACATATGAAAATGAGATAAATACGTAGAGGATATTTTTGCAAGCACGGCAGAAATACAAATTTTAAAAAGTGTAGGTGACAAAACGCCACCTTGTTTTACGCCTCTTTTAACTTTAATAGTAGTAGTTGGAGAAGATCAGAATATTAGTAGTTGGAATTGAGACTAAACAAATTGATAACAGAAAGTAAAACTTTATTTTAGGAAAAGGTGAAAATCAAATATTGTCTGACTTGATACTAGCTTACAAAATTATCCAGCGACTACCTATATACAGTCAATAATCTAATGACTACCTATTATGCAGGAAAATACTACCACGAAATCTACATTCATCTCAGGTTTTTCCTTACGGTATCCTACCTTTCTCTATTTCGGATGCCTTTAGGTCCAGAATAATGAAGTATTTAAGCCACTACCTTATATGCAGGGAGATACAATCGCATCATTTGTTTAATTTTTTTTTTACCTTTTGCTCCTGACTTAGCAGCCTGCTTTGAGTCGAGTTCCAAAAGTAGCAATAAACGAACCACTGTATTATATTCTGATTTTTATAATATTGTTTTCGTAAGATGCTAGAATTAGTAAACTACTATGCTGACTTTATATGTATTTAGTGCATGAAATTAGCAATGATCACACTGCTACATTGCAAAAAGAAAGATGCGCTTTTTTTCGTTTTCTTATGGTACCCGAATTAGCAAGCTGTTACTCTGACTTTAGACTCGTTTGGTACCCGGTCATTTTTTATCCCGCAATAAGTTATTGGTCCGTAGCAAGTAAAGAAGTGTCACTATTACGACCAATGAGCTTCATTCTTGTCTGAACAACCCTGATAAGACATTACCAAAATGCATTTGTTTTCAGTATATTTATATATGTTTTCTATGCTTAATACACATACATTTCGAGGTAATTATACAAATAACAGTAACGCACAAGATATTCGTCCAAAACTGGAGTTTTTTTTTTTTTTTTTTTTTTTTTGCATCGTTATCAGGGGTATGTAATTTGATAACGGTAAAACGTTGATTTTGTAAAATTTTCCAAAACTATAAAATAGAAGGAAAACGGAACATCCTTGTTCAAGAATTATGCTTGTTGTAAGGATGGAGCAAAACATGAATTAAATTCACACTCAGGGCCCAATCTAATCAGTTTGCAAGCTAGATCCATTCTTAAAATTGATCAACGTAGCGCATCAAAAATACTGAACAAGACTTCATGCATTTAGAATGTTGTCCAGTCCTTGGATTTATTTCACAAAGCCTGCCTTAAAAATGTAAAGCAGCAACTTTTTTCCAAGTAAGAAGCTTGTTGTGAAATATAAAGCTCGTAAAGTTTCTGAAACTAGAAGTTTTGGGTCCATTCAGGAAAGTTCCATTCATACAGCAAAATTTCCCGAGTTATCAAGCTTCTTTTCTAGGTTTTTGCTGAAGTGTTAATAATATTAACAAGGGTAGTACATTGGTCCACATAGTTGGTTCCTAAAAAGTCCCTGTTTTCTGAGAAAGTCCCTTAGAATCTTGTTTTCACTGTTTCAGCTAGCCAAAAAATTACCTTCTGCAGGTTTTCATGGTTATTAGATAGATTCGGTGTTGTCTATCATGTCGTCTTTTTTTCATGACCTGAAGTAACCTAATTGCTTAGATGGCGGTTACTCTTGATTTCAAAATTTGAAATGTTTAGTCAAACGTATTCTGGAATGTTCTGATTCAGGAAAGGCCTCTTTAGGTGAACTTATTGGTGTTTGAATTCCAATGTTACAGAGCAGGTTATTGGTATATTGAACAATTGGCTGTTATATCTTAGGATGCATTGATTTCAAGCTGAAGTTGCTGTAGGCCTATTCGCCTGTCTCTAGTCAGGAACACGTAATTTTTTCTATCTTCAAAAAGATTTTAGAATTTTGTTTAATATGGTGGTACTTCTAAATGAACCAAATCTAAGTCAAACGACATTATGTCTTCAATCTCACTTGAATTGATGATGATTCAATTTTGAATTACCACCAACTTAAATGAAGCTCTGTCATCTTTTTGAGGATACAGATAAAAATCGTATGTCGCTTGACTTAGTGATGATTCATATTGAATTACCGCAATATGAAACGAATCTCCAAAGTCTTTTTGAAGATAAAAAAAAATCTTGTGTTCCTGGCTGCATACCTCTCTGTGAAGGGTACTAGGCCTAGAAACATATTTAGGATTCAATAGTCTGTTTATATCTCAAGGTACTCAAGATTACATGTCTTGGTAGAAAACTTGCTCCAGTGTGGTGCGTTACTGGCACTTGATTGATGCCCGTCATTCAACGCAAATGAACGGTCTTGTGTCAATTCTAAATTCTTGGTTCAACCTGTGTAAAACCATAGATCGCCGTGCCTTGTTTGCCTATGGCAATTTTTTTCAGTGGTCTTATGTCAATTTTAAATTCGTGGTCAACCTGCCTGAGACTCTAGGTGGGCGATCCTTGCTAAAACATAACAAACAAGTATTGTATACGTTAGGTATACCGCCGTTTACCCGTGCCACTTAACCAAATACTTGGAGAACTATAGGTTCTATGACTATCGACCTTAGTTCTTCTGCCCTAGGAATGATGCCTGGACGGATCATAGACAGACCTATCTATTAACAAATGAACTAATATCATTTTTATACAATTCTACTAATATGGTGGTTAATGCCAGATTTGCCTCTCACTCAATTGGACTATCTGTCTTGTGGCTTTTTCTACAATTAGCCACGGCTTGATGTCCAAGGCTACTCAATTTTAATTCAAATACATTCTGTTTTTTATGGCACTTGGTATTAACCAAGTGACATATAGCGATCGCAAATTCTGTCGGTCTGTCTGTCGGTCCCGGTTTTGCTACTTCAGGCACTTCCAGGCAAGCTAGGACGATGAAACTTGGCAGGCATATCAGGGACAGGACCACATTAAATTAGAAATAGTCATTTGACCATTTGAGGGGGGGGGGGGGTCCGGTTAAGTAGAGAAAACAGAAAAAAATAGGTATTTTAACTTACGAAGGAGTGATCGGATCTTAATGAAATTTGAAGTTTGGAAGGATATCGTGTCTCAGAGCTCTTATTTTAAATTCCGACTGGATCTGGTGACATTGGGGGGAATTGAGGGGGGAACCTAAAATCTTGGAAAACGCTTAGAGTGGAGGGATCTGGATGAAACTTGGTGGGAAAAATAAACACAAGTCCTAGATACGTGATTGATATAGCTGGGACGGGTCCGCTCTCTTTGGGGGAGTGGGGGGAGGGTTGATTCTGAAAAACTAGAAAAATGAGGTATTTTTAACTTAGGAAGGAGTGATCAGATCTTAATGAAATTTGATGTTTGGAAGGGTATCATGTCTCAGAGCTCTCATATTAAATTTCAACCTTATCCGGTGAAGGGGGTGTTGGGGGGGGGCAAAACCTAAACTCTTGGAAAATGCTTAGAGTGGAGGGATCGGGATGAAACTTGGTGGGAAAAATAAGCACAAGTCCTAGATACGGGATTGACATGACCGAAACGGATCTGCTCTCTTTGGGGGAGTCGGGGGGGGGGTAGAGGTTAATTCTAAAAATTAGAAAAAATGAGGTATTTTTAACTTGCGAAACAGTGATCATATCTTAAGAAAATTTCATATTAAGAAGGACATCGAAACTTAGATCTCTTATTTTTTATCCCGACCGGGTCCAGTGTCATTAGGGGGGAGGACCGAAAATCTTGGAAAACGCTTAAAGCCGAGAGATCAGGATGAAACTTGGTGCAAAGAATAAGCAAAAGTCCAAGATAGGTGACTGGCATAACCGGGCCGGGTCCGCTCTCTTTTGTGGAGTTGGGGGGGGGGGGGTAATTTAGAAAAATTAAAAAAAATGAAGTGTTTGTAACTTACGAGCGGGTGATCAGATCTTAATGAAATTTTATATCTAGAAGGATCCTGTACTTTAAAGCTCTCATTTTAAATCCCGACCAGATTCAGTGACATTGAAGGGAGTTGGAGGGGGAAGCCAGATTTCTTGAAAAACGTGAAATCGAGGTATCTTACAAATGGGTCATCGGATCTCAGTGAAACTTGATATATACAAAAATATTATTTCTTAGATGCTCCATTTTCAATTCGAATTGGATCCGTGGACATAGACGGTTGGAGGGGGGAAACAGAAATCTTGGAAACCGGAAATCTTGGAAAACGCTTGGAGTGGGAATATCGGGATGAAACTTGATGGGAAGTATAAGCACAAGCTATAGATACGAGATTGACATAATTGGTACGGATCCGTTCTCTTTGGGGGAGCTGGGGGTTGTTAATTTGAAAAAGTTAGAAAAATTGAGGTATTTTTAACTTTAGAACGTGTGACCGGATCTTAATGAAATTTGATATTTAGAAGGAACTCATCTCTCAGAGCTCTTATTTCAAATCCTGACCAGATCTGTTGACCTTTGGGGGAACTGGAGGGGGAAACCAGAAATCTTGGAAAATGCTTATTAAGGTCGTAGATACGTGACTGACGTAACCGGACTGGATCTACTCTCTTCGGTGGAGTTAGGTGGTGGGGTTCAGTGCTTTGGCGAGTTTGGTGCTTCTGGATGTGCTAGGACGATGTAAATTGGTAGGCGTGTCAGGGAGCTCCACAAATTGACTTGATAAAGTCGTTTTCCCCGATTCGACCATCTGGGGGGCTGAAGGGAGAGTAAAAATTAGAAAAATTGAGGTATTTTTAACTTGAGAGTGGGTCATGGGACCTTAATGAATTTTGATATTTAGAAGGACCTTGTAACTCAGAGCTCTTATTTTAAATCCCAACCGGCATTAAGCCTCTGATTTTTGTTTTAAAGCAATCTATTGATTCTTAGAATTTTGCTAGAGCTCATACCATATGAGCTCTTGGCTCTTCCGACCTTGTCACAAGTGTCATATGAGCTCTTAGCTCTTTTTTTTTTTTTTTTTGCTTCCATTTTTCATTTGTATATTCATTTGTTTATTTTGAAATAGGGGAATGTAGTGAGATAGCTAAAAAAAATAACCATACCAATCAATCAAAATCCAATGTGGCATCCCAATGTAACAATCTTTTCGTGCAGAAATATTGATATAACAATCATTACCTGAGAAATTCCTTATAGAAATCAAGAAAATTCATGACCGGTGGGATTCTGTACTTCCTCTAAAATAGATTCTAAATATCAAACTAATTGGGAAGACAAAGGGATTCAGGTCAGGCTACTAGGTTTTTGGTGTGACGACCCTGAGCCCTGAGCGAGCTGAAAACTAAATTGAACTTAGGTTTTTTTTTGCAAATTCAGGAATCTGGAAATTCCAGAACTTTCTAAATTTTCGGAAGGATCTTCTGCAGGAACTGAGTGTTTTATTCAGATAGAGAATTGAATTTTGAATCCAGTGTTATGTTTATTTCTTAACTATCTTATTATGGTCCTATATTCCAAACTTACAATTTGGGCATCCAAGTTTTTTTTCCCTTTTTTTAGGTATATTCATAAAAACTGGTCCCTATTTGGTCGCTTTTTCCGGCTCCAAAAATATCTTAAAGTTCCTACTTTCAGTATGTTTCATCTGTTCAGCCACCTTTACTAATGGGTTGCATGCTCATTACACAAACTAAAGGTGAACTTCCCCCAAAATTGATGAAATCTTATCATATTCTTTCGAAACACTAGATGAAAAGTACAGAACAGGAGCTTTTCCAACATCAATAAAAGAGAATTGTACCAACCCTTCTGATACAAGTTTCATGCAACCTTGATAAAAAACAGTATCTTATAGACCAGAATTAATAGGTAATATCACTACCTTGTTGATTTTCATAAGCACCGAAATTAGCTATCCGCATCTCCGATTTTAAAAGCTTGTATTTTTTTTTATGTACCGAAATTATTAAACCATTGCCCAGACTTTAGATAAAAACAGAATTGGACCGGGTACCGAAGACCTGACTTTAGTTATACCTCATTCCTACAGCTTCGACCTTGTGCGCCTTTTAGTTTTGTTCCATGTTTTTAAGTTAGGCATACATTCACATTTTTTTTCTTTTTTTTTGTGGATTTTCTTTTTTTTGCTATATTTTCCGTCCCACAAAGGACACACAATAATATAAGTAAATGTGTGATGGTTTATACTTTTGTTAGGTTATTTTTCTTCTTCTTTTTATCAGGGGTTGGGATAGAAATAGTCTTCTAGCTGAGGTAGGATCCAAAGGACCGATTTTTGGGGGTCTTAGAAATAAACCTCTTTTGACGGATATCCAAAAATTTCTTTTTCTTTCTCATTTTTTGAACGTTTGTTTTGATTCTCATCTATTTATTTTATTTTTTTCAGGTAAGTTCGAATTCTCGTTCTGATAAGATTAGAACATACAATTTCAACCAAGACAGAGTTACGGATCATCGTATAGGATTGACTGTAAGAAACATTGAGGAATTTATGCAAGGGGGTTATCCGTTTAGTCAAATGATTGAAACCCTTGTAAAAGAAGGACGAAATGAGATAATAGAAGAACTCTATTCAACATATGAATAGATTTAAATTATTGGAGATATTTTCGTTAATAAATAAATGACCTTCGTCAAGTTTGTGATCAGATTTATACGTATATTCAAGGTGCCCTATGCTCGCTTTGCCTTTTTGGTTGCATAATGTAAGCCTCAAAAAGTGTAGACCACAATCTTGTGCAGATTACTTAGCTGTCGCGTTATAAAAGTACGATGTACAGCACTTGTCATTCCAAATAAGTACGGCTTAAAGATTTGGGCTGTTGACTATCTTTTATGGTTTAAGTCAGATTCAAGACGGGAGCGGGCACTCACGAAAATATACTGAAGTACACTTAATTGAAAGTAACATTCTTTGGCGCTACATAAAATATAAAAATTTGGGCGAATTGGGTAGATAAAATGTGTTTTATTTGGCTTCTTTCTTTAAATTTGCCACATAGGGCGAATTCACCAAAACATTTTAAAACGCATTGCTGGGGACGGTACTCCTTAGCGCATTCTGTTTGCCTGGCCTAGTTTAGGTGCAGATTTACCATTCCATTTTTCTTATTTTTATTTGTTTGTTTTATTAAACTTGTTGCTACAGTATTAGCTCCATTTAATAGGTTTCAGAATAATGCCGGTCATTTGAAACCGTTTGGATCAATATTTAAGCTTAAATCGATTTAGTTTATAAACATCATTCTGGTAAGGCTTCTAGGCCATTGCGAAGACATGTATCCTTTAACATTCTTTAGAAAACTGAAGCCATTTTAAGTCGATTTCCTTTTTTTATCTCTATTTGAAATTTCGTTAGGTTTTCATTTAGAGTATTCGGGTGAAATTAATTCGACTGCTCAATTTTGAGGGGATTCTTCCTGGTACACCCCCCCCCCTCCAAAGAAAAAACCATCCATCGTTCTGAGACGAAAGAGGATTTTTGATCAACTATCAAAAATAAAATTTGTATTTTCTTGCTTTAACTGTCTTTAGAAAATCTGTCTCTAGATTTTTTTCAGTCCTATTTCGCACTTAAACAGAAACATTCTGTCAAATAAAGCCGATAAAGATAATCTTTATTTTGCATGGAAGGTTAAATAGTGTTTAAAGGGAAAGACTCTCTCCAGCGACTTTGCGTTACATAGTTAAGCATACTACAGACCGAAGGCATCGATATTATAGGGTCAGATAAGGATGCTACCAAAATTTTGTGTTTGATAAAATTAAGAAAGCTGCCTTTATGGAAGCTGTTTCTCTCTTATTGAAGGTGGTGCTTTCAGCTGCCATACAAAATAAAGGTACCTACGAAGACCATCGATATTACACAACACTATTTAATATCCTTACGTGCCGATAGCACTGACCTTCAAAATGCGGCTTTGAATGCAAAAAAAACTTAAAAACATTCAGCCCAACGCATCTGCTTTGGTGGTAGGTGGCTGCTATACACTCTGTTTTTGTGGTAATGCCATTGATTCGTTGTAATTTGTGTCGCAAGCCTGGAGATGCCCGTTCCCGAAATTAGTAGAAATAATATTTCTCAGCTGGTTTTTTGTCTAATTGCGAAATGACTGAAGAACCTACAATGGCAACAGCCGAGGAAGCTGCTCAAAGAGTCTATGCCAAAAAACTTGCGGCCGATAGAGAAAGTAAGAACAGAAAGCGTGCCGAGGAATCACAATATATATATATATATATTTATATATATATATATATATATATATATATATATATATATATATATATATATATATATATATATACAAGCTGTTGGGGTGGCGCTTCGCGCCCCCCCCCCAAGCCCCCCGCGCGCGTAAGTCGTTACGCGCCATATTAGTTACGCGCCATTGTAGTTGTGTCCCTATGTCCAACCTGTGAATATAGATATATATATATATATATATATATATATATATATATATATATATATATATATATATATATATATATATATATATATATATATATATATATATATATATATATATATATATATATATATATATATATATATATATATATATATGTTTTTAACTACGTCGAACTTGCGAATATACAACATTCTTCGCTGTCCCATTGTCTGTGCATATAAATAGATTGTCAGGTTTACCGACTCTTGAACTTGCAACATATAATGGTCCATGGGAAAACAATCCGTATTCAGATCTATACCTCATGATTCTAATGATTGCCCTTGAGCTTTGTTGATGGTGATTGCTAATCGACCATTCCCTGTGTCGCCGTCGTCATTTATATATCCCCCTGTGTCCCCCGGCGTCCCCGTTGTAGTTGTGTCCCTGTGTCCCGGTCGTAATTTATATTCCCTGTGTCCCGGTCGTCATTTGTGTCCCGGTGTCCCGGTCTGTATATACATTGGTTGGTTTTTGAATTGGTCTTTTTTTTAGTTTTTAGTTTTTTACCTTTTATTAGTCATACCTCATGATTCTAATGATTGCCCTTGAGCTTTGTTGATGGTGATTGCTAATCGAACATTCCCTGTGTCCCCGTCGTCATTTATATATCCCCCTGTGCCCCCCGGCGTCCCCGTTGTAGTTGTGTCCCTGTGTCCCGGTCGTCATTTATATTCCCTGTGTCCCGGTCGTCATTTGTATCCCGGTGTCCCGGTCTGTATATACATTCATTTTGAAATGGTATATGATGAAATAAATTTGTATTTTTCCCATTTTTTTCTTTTAGTTTTTTTTTTGGTTTTTACTTTTTTTAGTTTTTTTAGTTTTTTTTTCTTTTATTCTTTTTATTTTTTTTTATTTTTTTTTTAGTTTTGTTTTTCTCCTTTATTTTTCATTTTTTTTCCTTTTTTATTTTTTTTTTATTTTTTAGTTTTTTTTAGTTTCTTAACTTTTTTAGTTTTTTTATTAGTTTTTAGTTTTTTTTTCTTTTTAGTTTTTTTGTAGTTTTTCCCTTTTTCTTAGTTTTTTTAGTTTTTTTTTACTTATATCCTGGTCGTCATTTATACTCCCTGTGTCCCGGTCGTCATTTGTGTCCCGGTGCTTTGTTGATGGTGATTGCTAATCGAACATTCCTTGTGTCTATATATATATATATATATATATATATATATATATATATATATATATATATAGATATACTAGCTGTTGGGGTGGCGCTTCGTGCCACCCCAACACCTAGTTGTTGGGGGCGCTTCGCCCCCCCCCAAGCCCCCCGCGCGCGTAAGTCGTTACGCGCCATATTAGTTACGCGCCATTGTAGTTGTGTCCCTATGTCCCACCTGTGAATATCGATATATATATATATATATATATATATATATATATATATATATATATATATATATATATATATATGTTTTTAACAACGTAAAACTTGCTAATATACAACATTCTTTGCTGTCCCATTGTCTGTGCATATAAATAGATTGTCAGGTTTACCGACTCTTGAACATGCAACATATAATGGTCCATGGGAAAACAATCCGTATTCAGATCTATACCTCATGATTCTAATGATTGCCCTTGAGCTTTGTTGATGGTGATTGCTAATCGACCATTCCCTGTGTCGCCGTCGTCATTTATATATCCCCCTGTGCCCCCCCCCAGCGTCCCCTTTGTAGTTGTGTCCCTGTGTCCCGGTCGTCATTTATATTCCCTGTGTCCCGGTCGTCATTTGTGTCCTGGTGTCCCAGTCTGTGATTTCTCTTTGAGTGCCCCGGGCGTCATTTATATTCCTTGTGTCCCGGTCGTCATTTATATCCCCCTGTGCCCCCCGGCGTCCCCGTTGTAGTTGTGTCCCGGTCGTCATTTATATTCCCGGTGTCCCGGTCTGTATATACATTCGTTTTTTTTTTTAGTTTTGTTTTTCTCCTTTATTTTTCATTTTTTCCTTTTTTCTTTTTTTTTCTTTTTTAGTTTTTTTAGTTTTTATTAGTTTTTAGTTTTTTATTTCTTTTTAGTTTTTTGTAGTTTTTGCCTTTTTTTTAGTTTTTTTTACTTATGTCCTGGTCGTCGTTTATACTCCCTGTGTCCCGGTCGTCATTTGTGTCCCGGTGCTTTGTTGATGGTGATTGGTAATCGAACATTCCTTTTGTCCCGGTCGCTTTCTCTTTGAGTGTCGTCATTTATATTCCATATGTGCCGGTGTCCCGGTCGTCATTTGTGTCCCGATGTCCCGGTCTGTAATTTCGTCAGTTGAAAACATGACGTCAACCGACAGACAGACCCACACATCCACAGACAACTTATTTATATATAAGTATATTTAAGCGCTTCGCTTAAATCTATATATATATAAATAAGTTGTCTGTGGATCTGTGGATGGATCAGGTGACGTCACCTGAAAAAACTGGATCAGGTGACGTCAAAACTGAAAAAACTAAAAAAAGGCAAAAACTACAAAAAAAACTAAAAACTAATAAAAAAAATAAAAAAGCTAAAAAACTAAAAAAACTAAAAAAAGGCAAAAACTACAAAAAAAACTAAACACTAATAAAAAAGCTAAAAAACTAAAAAAACTAAAAAAAGGCAAAAACTACAAAAAAAACTAAAAACTAATAAAAAAAATAAAAAAGCTAAAAAACTAAAAAAACTAAAAAAACTAAAAAAACTAAAAAAAAAGGTAAAAAACTAAAAAAACTAAAAACTAAAAAAAAGGAAAAAACTGAAAAATAAGCTAAAATAAAGGTAAAAACCAATAAAAAACTAAAAAAAAAACTGAAAAAACTAAAAAAAGGCAAAAACTACAAAAAGATTAAGGTAATTCGAAAACCTTAAAACAGATACCCAAAATTTTGAGGTTTATTATCAATAAAAAGAAGAAACTTAAAAAAGAAAAACTAAAAAAGAAAAAAATAAGAAAAGAAAAAACTATAAAAGAAAAAAAACTGAAATGAAACTGTATCTATATATCTATATAAATGACGACCAGGACACTCTAAGAGAAATTACAGACTGGGATACCGGGACACAAATGACGACCGGGACACAGGGAATATAAATGACGACCTGGACACAGGGATACAACTCCAACGGGGACGCCGGGGGCACAGGGGGATATATAGATGACGACGGGGACACAGGGAATGTTCGATTAGCAATCACCATCAACAAAGCTCAAGGGCAATCGTTAGAAAAAATGCGGTATAGATATGAATACGAATTGTTTTCCCATGGACAATTATTATGTTGCATGTTCAAGAGTTGGTAAACCTGACAATCTATTTATATGGACAGACAATAGGACAGCGAAGAATGTTGTATATTCGCAAGTTTTACGTAGTTAAATATATATCTATATATATAAAAATAAGTTGTCTGTGTGTGGATCTGTGGATCAGGTGACGTCATGTTTGTCCGCATATGACGTCTGAATTATTTCACACTAATACAAAAGAAGAAAAAAACTAAAAAAGGTAAAAACTACAAAAAAAACTAAAAAGAAAAAAAAACTAAAAAAGCTGAAAAACTAAAAAAAACTAAAAAAAGGTAAAAATCTAATAACTAAAAAAAAACTGAAAAAAATAAAAAAAGGCAAAAACTACAAAAAAAATAAAAACTAATAAAAAATAAAAAAGCTAAAAAACTAAAAAAAACTAAAAAAAAAACTAAAAAAAGGTAAAAAACTAAAAAAAAATAAAAACTAAAAAAGAAAAAAACTAAAAAAAAGGAAAAAACTGAAAAATAAAAGAGAAAAAGAAAACTAAAAAAATATGAATAAATATATATAATGACGACCAGGACATGAGTAAAAAAAAAACTAAAAAAACTAAAAAAATGGTAAAAACTACAAAAAAACTAAAAACTAATAAAAAAACTAAAAAATCTAAAAATCTAAATAAACTAAAAAAGAAAAAAAAGAAAAAAGGAAAAAAATAAAGGAGAAAAACAAAACTAAAAAACGAATGTATATACAGACCGGGACACCGGGATACAAATGACGACCGGGACACAGGGAATATAAATGACGACCGGGACACAGGGACACAACTACAATGGGGACGCCGGGGGGGCACAGGGGGATATAAATGACGACCGGGACACAAGGAATATAAATGACGCCTGGGACACTCAAAGAGAAATCACAGACTGGAACACCGGGACACAAATGACGACCGGGACACAGGGAATATAAATGACGACCGGGACACAGGGACATAACTACAAAGGGGACGCCGGGGTGCACAGGGGGATATATAAATGACGATGGCGACTCAGGGAATGGTCGATTAGCAATCACCATCAACAAAGCTCAAGGGCAATCATTAGAATCATGAGGTATAGATCTGAATACGGATTGTTTTCCCATGGACCATTATATGTTGCATGTTCAAGAGTCGGTAAACCTGAAAATCTATTTATATGCACAGACAATGGGACAGCAAAGAATGTTGTATATTCGCAAGTTTTACGTAGTTAAAAACATATATATATATATATATATATATATATATATATATATATATATATATATATATATATATATATATATATATCTATATTCACAGGTGGGACATAGGGACACAACTACAATGGCGCGTAACTAATATGGCGCGTAACGACTTACGCGCGCGGGGGGGCTTGGGGGGGCGCGAAGCGCCCCCACCAACTAGGTGTTGGGGTGGCGCGAAGCGCCACCCCAACAGCTAGTATATAATATTTATATATAAGCGCTTCGCAACCCCCCAAGCCCCCCCCCGCGCGCGTAAGTCGTTACGCGCCATATTAGTTACGCGCCATTCTAGCTGTGTCCCTGTGTCCCACCTGTGAATAGAGATAGATATAAATATATATTTTTAACTACATAAAACATGCGAATATACAACATTCTTCGCTGTCCCATTGTCTGTGCATATAAATAGCATTTATATTCCCTGTGTCCCGGTCGTCATTTGTGTCCTGGTGTCCCAGTTTGTAATTTCTCTTTGAGTGTCCCGGTCGTCATTTATATTCCCTGTGTCCCAGTGTCCCGGTCGTCATTTGTGTCCCGGTGTCCCGGTCTGTAATTTCTATTCAAACAATCCCTGTGTCTCAGTCGTCAATTATATATCCCGCCTGTGCCCCCGGCGTCCCCGTTGTAGTTGTGTCCCTGTGTCCCGGTCGTCATTTATATTCCCGGTTATATCCACGCTTTCTTTTCTTACTTTCTCTATCAGCAACAAGTTTTTTGGCATAGACTCTTTGAGCAGCTTCCTCGGGTGTTGCCATTGTAGGTTCTTCAGTCATTTTACAATTAAACATTTTTCCGTGAACGCATGTCTTAAATACCATTAATGACGTCACCGTCATAGCAAAAATGACGACAACTAACTTCATGACGTCAGTCGACACAGAAACATGTGTTTCTGTATATATATATATATATATATATATATATATATATATATATATATATATATATATATATATATATATATATATATATATATATATATATATATATATATATATATATATATATATATATATATATAGGTGTTCGCGCCACCCCAACACCTAGTTGGTGGGGCGCGTTGCGCCCTCCCCAAGGCCTCCCGCGCGCGTAAGTCGTTACGCGCCATTGTAACTGTGTCCCTGTGCCCCACCTGTGAATAGAGATAGATATAAATATATATTTTTAACTACGTAAAACATGCGAATATACAACATTCTTCGATGTCCCATTGTCTGTGCATATAAATAGCATTTATATTTCCTGTGTCCCGGTCGTCATTTTTGTTCTGGTGTCCTAGTTTGTAATTTCTCTTTGAGTGTCCCGGTCGTCATTTATATTCCCTGTGTCCCAGTGTCCCGGTCGTCATTTGTGTCCCGGTGACCCGGTCTGTAATTTCTATTCAAACAATCCCTGTGTCTCAGTCGTCAATTATATATCCCGCCTGTGCCCCCGGCGTCCCCGTTGTAGTTGTGTCCCTGTTTCCCGGTCGTCATTTATATTCCCGGTCGTGATTTGTGTCCGGGTGTCCCAGTCTGTAATTTTTCTTTGAGGTTCCTGGTCGTCATTTATATTCCCTCTGTGTCGGTCGTCATTTGTGTCCCGGTCTGTAATTTATCTTTGAGTGTTTTTTCTTTTTAGTTTTTTTTAGTTTTTATATTTTTTAAGTTTTTTTTCTTCTTTATTTTTCAGCGTCACTATGAAGTACATATCGCCGAACCTTTGTTTTTTAACTTAAATCTGGTAGGCATTGATGACCTTATCCAAGTCAAAATCCCAAACCCAATCCTCATCGCTATCATTCAGTTTTGATATGTTTTGACTCTCGCTTTCCAGGTGGATTTTCATCTAAGTGCGCGGTTTTGCGTTCTTTAGCCGCAAGCTTGTTTTCTTGCTGTTCTTGTGATTCCTCGGCACGCTTTCTTTTCTTACTTTCTCTATCAGCTGCAAGCCTGTTTTCTTGCTGTTCTTGTGATTCCTCGGCACGCTTTCTTTTCTTACTTTCTCTATCAGCAGCAAGTTTTTTGGCATAGACTCTTTGAGCAGCTTCCTCGGCTGTTGCCATTGTAGGTTCTTCAGTCATTTTACAATTAAACATTTTTCCGTGAACGCATGTCTTAAATACCATTAATGACGTCACCGTCATAACAAAAATGACGACAACTCTGTTCTTTCTTTCACTTGAGGCTGATAGAGAAAGAAAGAACAGAAAGCGTGCCGAGGAATCAAAAGAACAGCAAGGAAACAGGCTTGAGGCTGATAGAGAAAGAAAGAACAAAAAGCGTGCCGAGGAACTACCAGAGCAACGCGGAAGCAGACTTGCTGCTAAAAGAGAAAGTGAAAAAAGAAGGCGTGCCGAGGAATTACAAGAACAGCAAGAAATCAGGCTTGCTGCTGATAGAGAAAGTAAGAAAAGAAAGCGTGCCGAGGAATCACAAGAACAGCAAGAAATCAGGCTTGCTACTGATAGAGAAAGTAAGAAAAGAAAGCGTGCCGAGGAATCAGAGCAACCTGAAAGTTATCGCCTGGCATTCAGGTATAACCCAGTCGATGATTATAGCTTGAGTAGATGTGTTCAAATCGGGACAATGTCTAAAATTTGTCCCTATTGCAAGGCCTTGAAATTCAATGGTGAAACAATGGGAATGTGTTGCGCCTCAGGAAAAGTTAAACTTCCTCTATTGGCTGCACCACCAGAGCCATTGAAGACTTTCCTTACTGGAACTACGTCAGAATCTAAGCGTTTTTGTCACAAATCAGAAAATACAACTCATGTTTCCAAATGACGTCGTTTGGAGCCCAAATCGAAAATCCAGATCAATTTGTGTCTACTTTCAAAGTAAAAGGGCAAATTTATCATAGAGCAGGGTCCCTTCTACCATTCTCAGGCGAGAATCATAAATTTTTACAATTGTACTTCATCAGTGATGGAAATTCTGAATTGAATGGACGTTGCGAAATTTCTCCCAACGTTGAAAGGACAATCGTTTCCCAATTGCAACATCTTTTCCACGAAAATAATAATTTAGTGCGTCTGTTCAAAACAGCCATCGATTTGATGCCTACTGATACGCATAAAATTGTTATTTCCGCTGACAAAACGCCTCCTGGCCAACATGTGCGTAGATACAATGCTCCAACTATCGACGAAGTAGCAATCGTTATGGTCGGTGATCAGTTTTTACCTCGAGATATTATTCTTCATAAGCGAAACGCTCAGTTGTTAAGAATTGCTGAAACTCATCGATGCTACGATGCCCTACAATATCCTATCATTTTTTGGGATGGAGCCGACAGCTATCACTTTAATATTAAATTGATGAATCCAGCCACTAACAAAGAAATGAATAAGAAATGCAGTGCAATGCATTATTATTCCTATAGATTAATGATTCGGCAGGATGAAGAAAATTATATTTTAAAATGCCGTGAATTGTTTCACCAATTTGTCGTTGATATGTATGCTAAATTTGAATCAGAACGTTTGCTATATATCCGCCTGAATCAGACCAAGCTCCGCTCTGAACAATACATTCATTTGCGAGATGCAGTTATAAATGACGGTAATACCACAAACGTTGGAAGATTAACAATTTTATCTTCGTCATATGCTGGCAGTCCCCGTCATATGCATGAATATGCTCAAGATGCTATTGCGTATGTTCGTCTCTATGGTCGTCCAGATTTATTTATTACATTTACATGTAATCAATCTTTGGACGAGATACTGCAGCTTTTACTTCAAGGACAATCGGCGGTTCATAGGCATGACATTACGGCCCGTGTCTTCCGGCAAAAGTTGAAATCACTGATAAACTACATAGTAAAACTTGAAGTGTTTGGGTCAGTGCGATGCTGGATGTACTCAGTGGAATGGCAAAAACGAGGTTTGCCACACGCACATATACTAATCTGGCTACATAAAAAAATTACTTCGAACGAAATTGATGATGTGATTTCCGCTGAAATACCTGATCAAAATGTCGATAAGGGGTTACATGATATTATTGTAAAAAATATGATACATGGACCTTGCGGTGCACTGAACGAAAATTCACCATGCATGGCCAAAGGAAGGTGCACAAAGCAATATCCTCGACTTTTAGTATCAAACACAATTACTGGCAATGATGGTTACCCACAATATAGAAGAAGATCTACTGAAGATGGCGGTAAAACAGCAATAATAAAGAAGCGTAACGGTACCACCATCGAAGTAGATAACCAGTGGGTTGTTCCATATTCCCCATTATTATCAAAAACATTTAATGCACACATAAACGTTGAATACTGTAACTCCGTAAAGGCAATCAAATACATATGTAAATACGTCAACAAAGGCAGTGACATGGCAGTTTTTGGCTTGCAGCCCGAAATCAAAGATTTCGACGGAATCGTACAATATCAGGCTGGAAGATACATAAGCAGTAATGAAGCTGTTTGGCGAATTCTTTCATTTCCGATACATGAACGTAGTCCAGCTGTTGTTCACTTAGCGGTACATTTACAGAATGGTCATTCTGTACATTTACAGAATGGTCGCCCCACATTTACAGGTACATTTACAGAATGGTACATTTACAGAATGGTCGCCCCACCAACTAGGTGTTGGGGTGGCGCGAAGCGCCACCCCAACAGCTAGTATAGATATATGTATACGGTCGTCATTTGTGTCCCGATGTCCCGGTCTGTAATTTCGTCAGTCGAAAACATGACGTCACCCGACAGACCCACACACACACAAACAACTTAATTATATATATATACTAGCTGTTGGGGTGGCGCTTCGCGCCACCCCAACACCTAGTTGGTGGGGCGCTTCGCGCCCCCCAAGCCCCCCCGCGCGCGTAAGTCGTTACGCGCCATATTAGTTACGCGCCATGGTAGTTGTGTCCCTGTGTCCCACCTGTGAATAGAGATAGATATAAATATATGTTTTTAACTACGTAAAACATGCGAATATACAACATTCTTCGCTGTCCCATTGTCTGTGCATATAAATAGATTGTCAGGTTTACTGACTCTTGAACATGCAACATATAATTGTCCATGGGAAAAACAATCCGTATTCAGATCTATACCTCATTATTCTAATGATGTGTCCCTGTGTCCCGGTCGTCATTTATATTCCCTGTGTCCCGGTCGTCATTTGTGTCCCGGTGTCCCAGTTTGTAATTTCTCTTTGAGTGTCCCGGTCGTCATTTATATTCCCTGTGTCCCGGTGTCCCGGTCGTCATTTGTGTCCCGGTGTCCCGGTCTGTAATTTCTATTCGAACAATCCCTGTGTCCCGGTCGTCATTTATATATCCCGCCTGTGCCCCCGGCGTCCCCGTTGTAGTTTTGTCCCTGTGTCCCGGTCGTCATTTATATTCCCTGTGTCCCGGTCGTGATTGTGTCCGGGTGTCCCAGTCTGTAATTTCTCTTTGAGGTTCCCGGTCGTCACTTATATTCCCTCTGTCTCGGTCGTCATTTGTGTCCCGGTCTGTAATTTCTCTTTGAGTGTTTTTTCTTTTTAGTTTTTTTTTAGTTTTTACCTTTTTTCTTTTTTCAGTTTTCTTTTTCTTCTTTATTTTTCAGCTTCACTATGAAATACATATCGCCGAACATTTGTTTTTTTAACTAAAATCTGGTAGGCATTGATGACCTTATCCAAGTCAAAATCCCAAACCCAATCATCATCGCTATCATTTTCAGTTTTGATATGTTTTGACTCTCGCTGTCCAGGTGGATTTTCATCTAACTGCGCGGTTTTGCGTTCTTTAGCCGCAAGCCTGTTTTCTTGCTGTTCTTGTGATTCCTCGGAACGCTTTCTTTTCTTACTTTCTCTATCAGCAGCAAGTTTTTTGGCATAAACTCTTTGAGCAGCTTCCTCGGCTGTTGCCATTGTAGGTTCTTCAGTCATTTTACAATTAAACATTTTCCCGTGAACAAATGTCTTAAATACCCCCGCGCGCGTAAGTCGTTACGCGCCATATTAGTTACGCGCCATTGTAGTTGTGTCCCCGTGTCCCACCTGTGAATAGAGATAGATATAAATATATGTTTTTAACTACGTAAAACATGCGAATATACAACATTCTTCGCTGTCCCATTGTCTGTGCATATAAATAGATTGTCAGGTTTACTGACTCTTGAACATGCAACATATAATTGTCCATGGGAAAAACAATCCGTATTCAGATCTATACCTCATTATTCTAATGATGTGTTCCTGTGTCTCGGTCGTCATTTATATTCCCTGTGTCCCGGTCGTCATTTGTGTCCCGGTGTCCCAGTTTGTAATTTCTCTTTGAGTGTCCCGGTCGTCATTTATATTTCCTGTGTCCCGGTGTCCCGGTCGTCATTTGTGTCCCCGGTGTCCCCGGTCTGTAATTTCTATTCGAACAATCCCTGTGTCCCGGTCGTCATTTATATATCCCGCCTGTGCCCCCGGCGTCCCCGTTGTAGTTGTGTCCCTGTGTCCCGGTCGTCATTTATATTCCCTGTGTCCCGGTCGTGATTTGTGTCCGGGTGTCCAGTCTGTAATTTCTCTTTGAGGTTCCCGGTCGTCACTTATATTCCCTCTGTCTCGGTCGTCATTTGTGTCCCGGTCTGTAATTTTCTCTTTGAGTGTTTTTTCTTTTTAGTTTTTTACCTTTTTTCTTTTTTCAGTTTCGTCCCGGTCTGTATATAAATTCGTTTTTGAATTGGTCTTTTTTTTAGTTTTTAGTTTTTAGTTTTTTACCTTTTTTTAGTTTTTTTAGTTATACCTCATGATTCTAATGATTGCCCTTGAGCTTTGTTGATGGTGATTGCTAATCGAACATTCCCTGTGTCCCTGTCGTCATTTATATATCCCCTGTGCCTCCTGGCGCCCCCGTTGTAGTTTTGTCCCTGTGTCCCGGTCGTAATTTATATTCCCTGTGTCCCGTCGTCATTTGTATCCCGGTGTCCCGGTCTGTATATACATTCGTTTTTTAGTTTTGTTTTTCTCCTTTATTTTTTCATTTTTTCCTTTTTTTTTCTTTTTTAGGTTTTTAGTTTTTCAGCTTTTTTAGTTTTTTTATTAGTTTTTAGTTTTTTTTTCTTGTTAGTTTTTTTGTAGTTTTTACCTTTTTTTTATTTTTTTTTAGTTTTTTTACTTAAGTCCTGGTCGTCATTTATACTCCCTGTGTCCCGGTCGTCATTTATGTCCCGGTGCTCTGTTGATGGTGATTGCTAATCGAACATTCCTTGTGTTCCGGTCGCTTTCTCTTTGAGTGTCGTCATTTATATTCCCTATGTGCCGGTGTCCTAGTCGTCATTTGTGTCCCGATGTCCCGGTCTGTAATTTCCTCAGTCGAAAAACATGACGTCAGTCGACACACAAAACATGACGTCACTCGACAGACACACACACACACAGACGACTTATTATATATATATATATATATATATATATATATATATATATATAT